>NC_053171.1:25909753-26513087 GCF_016835505.1 Polypterus senegalus | reverse complement strand
TGATAAATAATGCATAATAAAAAGTAATTACATAATTAACTTATGTAAGAAATGAAAAAACAGGGCATCATGTAGTTAGACACTTTCCTTATTCAAGGTGCAGATGTACTGTGGACTGGATCTCCCCCTCAGTCACACTGAACTGGCTTTCAGGTTGTGTTTCCCTGACCGCAGCACAGAAAAGAGAGCATTGATGGGGTGGCTGGTAACATTAATGATTTTCTTTGCCCTTGTCCGACATCGTTTGGTGTTGATATCCTGGCAGTTAGAGAGTGCACACCATGTGATGTCTTCAGCTGACCACATCACTCGCTGCAGAGCCGTATAGTGCTGCTTCATGTGATTCCCAAACCAGATAGTAATACCTCCTTTCAGTACACTTTCAATTCTGACTATGCAGAAGTTCTTTAGTAGTTGGGAGGGCAGCCTAAATTATTAAGATGGTAAAGACATTGGCATGTCTTCTTCAACAAGGGGGCAATATGTTTGGCACGAGTCAGATCCTCTGTATTGTGGACACTGAGGTGTCTGAAACTGTTCACCCTCTCCACATGAGTGCTGTTAATTCTGAGGTGGGTGGCAGTGCCTCTGTTGTTTTCTCCCAAAGTCTACAATCAACTATTTTGTCTTGCTGAGTAGACTGCCGTGGTGACAGGCTCTCTTCCTGGTAAACCTGCTCATTGTTATTAGATATCAGGCCTAACACCGCTATCTCACCAGCAAACTTCATACTGAAGTTAGACGTAGTCATATGTTTGGAGAGAGTACAGCAGAGGACTCAGCACACAGCCCTGGGGAGCCTCTGTGTTGAGAGTGAGTGATGATGAAATATGACTGCCACTTGAAACACCAGGGGTCTGCCTGTCAGGAAGTTAAAAATCCAGCTGCACGATGATGTTTTCAGACACTTGTCCTTTAGTTTAGGACAATCAGATTAGTGTGACAGAGTATTTGTAATGCTGCATGTGAGCTGTATATTAAGAAACAATGTTTTGCCTGTGAAAATGTGTTAATAGTATACTATTTAATTGGTAGATTTCCAAACAAGAAAACTTACTAGCACTCATGTTGCTGTCTGGTTTAGTATAAAATAATCATTCTTGAAATCATTAATGTTAATGTAAAAGGCACAACACTGTAGAGAATTAAGACAACATGCATTCTGTTATTATGGATGCAAAAGGAATTTTTTTTCTGAGAAAGCTTAACCTTTAACATTGTCAGTTTCTTAAGTACTCTGTCCATCTATTCATTTTTTGCACCTTCTTATTCTAGTTCAAGATTACAGGAGCCAGAAACTAGTTAATATAAATTTAAATCTTTCACTTAACCTTTTTATTTTGAGGATATAAAATGGGCATGGCTATTATCTGAGGTAAAAAAAAAAAAAAACAATTCAGCTAATGTTGTTTTAAATTCATTATTTATTAATAATGTTTGCAATATCAGCATCCTTCTGTGCACTGTGGAATATTTTGTTGAGGCTTAATAACAAAATACATAATAATAATAATATTTGTAATGCCATTACTGTGGGTAATGGTAGTGAGGCCTGGTAAGTAGAAAGCTTGAATAAGCACATTATTACACCTCATATTTTAGCTGTGCTTTGGAATTCCACAGGCATACACACGCGATGGGCGGAGATGTCCCACCACCAATGTCTGGGAGCTGTGGTGCCTGTGTCAACGGAATAATGTACATCTTTGGTGGATATGATGAAAATGGCTACACAAATCAGGTACTGTGCAACTGATGTTGAAGATCCTTAGCAGTACCCGATTCCTTGACCTAATACGCAGTCTAGAAAACATTCATGTTTTAGAGAATAGCAAATAATATGGTAAAAAAGCATTAATTTACACTGTAAAAGCTTGCTTAAATGTTAACGTTTTGAAATTTGTTTTTACTAAAATTCCGCAGATTACCAGTGCTGAAGCATCTGCTGACCAATAATGAAATAATGAGAAAGTAGCAAGAACATTATTATTTTGTTTTTTGTATTGTTTCTTTACTGATTAGACATTGATGCATTGTTTTGGTGACAGAACAGATTTAAGAGGTTATTTATTTATTCCTAGGCTGTCAAGTATGTGTGTATTTCAAGGTAGACCAAGAAATCTAATAGAAGTGCAGAGAAGAATTGTGGAAAGTAGCATACAGGTCAGCACTGGTCAGAGCTGCCAGATATCACTTGAATTACAACCTAAAATCTGCTTAAGGCAATCCAACTGATGTGGACAGTAGTGGTATGCAATTTGTACCAGTACACAACATTCAAGTACAGAGATGTGTGATGCCAGAGTACGGTTTTGCATTTCAAGCGGTAAGATCTCTGTCCTACACCAAGTTTGCAGCTTTACAAGCCATTTCCAGTCAGAGAGCGGCGATGTGTTGCATGTTGTTTAGCATAAGCAGCTAACTATTTCAGTGCACTCAGTACAGGGGAGAGTAGTGACCCTCTAAACCTATAAATGTAAAAATATAACATACTGATAACTGTTTACCTTTACTGCAGTTCCATTTTTCATCCAGTAGTCAACTGCTTATGAAAAATTACTAGGTACTAAATGTCCTTAAGATCCTAAATACAAGGGTAAATCAAAGAATAGAAGCTGACACAATACAACATGTTCACAATGGCTTAAAGGGTAGTTCAAGCATGACAGTTTAATGCTCTGATATTAGTCTAGTTGAAGCAGAGGTTAAATTAAAATGGACGCTCCGCTGCGGGATTGCACCATTTTTGAACGATGTACAGTAGTGAGATTTCTTTGGACAGAGGCAGTGAACCCTGCTGAAATTTACCAAAGGATGTTGGTTCAGCACAGAAGTGAAAATTGCATGACTCAACCAAAAGTTTATGAATGGGTAGAAAGGTTTAAAGTGGGTAACCGAAAAGAGCTCAATCTGGTCGACCTTCAGTATTGCGCACACGAGCCCACATCGATATGGCGAATGCCTTTATCAGAGGAGACCAACAGATTACGTTGTGGGCTGTTGCTGTACATTTGGATATCAGCTATGGACCTGCACATGCCGTAATGCATGATGACTTGGGATTCTGTAAAGTTTGCGCTAGATGGGTATCCAAACAGCTTACTGATCTAAACAAGCTGGCATCCTTTGGTGAACTTCAGAAGGTTTCACTCTCTCTGCCCAAAGAAACCTCACTACGGCATATTGTTCAACAATGATACAATCCTGCCGCAGAGCATCCATATTAATTTGACCCTGGCTTCAACTAGACTAATGGCAGAGTGCTGTGCTGTTTGTGTTTGATCTACCCATAAGCCATTGCAAACATATTGTGTCATCTTCTATCTGTTGTGGTTACTGCTTACTTTACAGATTGCCTTTACTTTTTGATTTACCCTTGTATTTTAATATGAGGGTAGTTTTATTTTACAGTTAAACCGAAGATTCCTTTTTCCTGTGTTTGTTGTATCGTTTTGATTATCTAGTTCACTTTGCACTAACAAACAAGTATTTTCTTTCATTTTCTATATTTTGCTGTTTGTCAGTTAATTGTGCCCTTGAGAAGTTTTGATTATTTTCAAGCTTTTGTAAGTTTCTTTCATGTACTGCTGCTGACTAAACCTGCAACTAAACTAAGCCACTATACCGCTTGTTACACTGAGTAAGATTCTGTGACCTGTCTGATTATGTTAAGCACCTAAAACCCATCCCTTTGGGTTTGTTTGCATTTTCAGAATTAAAATGCATAACATTATACAAGCTGAGCTTAGCACAACCATAGCAATGTTATTTTTAATTTTACAAACAGCCCAAAATATCATGTTTTTTTTTTTAAAAGAAGCCCAAAAAATGCACCCCATGAAAGGCCTTTTTTTCTCATGGAATCCAATCAAAATGAGTCCAAATGGGCTGAAAAACTGCGTAGCTGGCAACACTGGCACAGGTAGCCATGAGATATCAATAAACATTATCTTGACAGCCTCCTCTCATCCTAGAGCGAATCTCTGGTTTTCTTGATAATTTTATTTAGTGCTTATATTCAGGTTCAGGTACGTTAAATGGCAAACAAAGGTTAGTGAGTAAAGCAAATTCTTCTTGAGCACATTGGTAGTTGGCTATTGATGCCCCTTACAGGAGAGCTGCCATGCCATCATGTGTGATTAGAGAGGAGGAAAGATACAGTCGGGTCAGTATTGCTGCTTGAGATGTTAGTCTGCATTTTACCCACCTTAAACTGCCCGTATGTCAGAATTCTCTTTAGGCTGCTACAGTCCGGTGTTATAGTAGGCAGTAGCCTGGGTAGATACAACAAGGGATAATATATATTGTTTTGTTAGAGTGACATAAGTGCAGAGAAACTAAATATTGCTGAAGTCAGAAATTAAAATACATCAAAACTGCTTTGTAATCTCTCCTGCTGCACAATCAGTCTTATATCCCTAAAATACATACAGTGGAGTGAAAAACTGTTTGCCCCCTTCCTGATTTCTTATTCTTTTGCATGTTTGTCACACAAAATGTTTCTGATCATCAAAGACATTTAACCATTAGTCAAATATAACACAAGTAAACACAAAATACAGTTTTTAAATGATGGTTTTTATTATTTAGGGAGGAAAAAATCCAAACCTACATGGCCCTGTGTGAAAAAGTAATTGCCCCCTTGTTAAAAAATAACCTAACTGTGGTGTATCACACCTGAGTTCAATTTCCGTAGCCACCCCCAGGCCTGATTACTGCCACACTTGTTTCAATCAAGAAATCACTTAAATAGGAGCTGCCTGACACAGAAAAGTAGACCAAAAGCACCTCAAAAGGTAGACATCATGCCAAGATCCAAAGAAATTCAGGAACAAATGAGAACAGAAGTAATTGAGATCTATCAGTCTGGTAAAGGTTATAAAGCCATTTCTAAAGCTTTGGGACTCCAGCGAACCACAGTGAGAGCCATTATCCACAAATGGCAAAAACATGGAGCAGTGGTGAACCTTCCCAGGAGTGGCCGGCCGACCAAAATTACCCCAAGAGCGCAGAGACGACTCATCCGAGAGGTCACAAAAGACCCCAGGACAACGTCTAAAGAACTGCAGGCCTCGCTTGCCTCAATTAAGGTCAGTGTTCACGACTCCACCATAAGAAAGAGACTGGGCAAAAACGGCCTGCATGGCAGATTTCCAAGACGCAAACCACTGTTAAGCAAAATTAGGGCTCGTCTTAATTTTGCTAAGAAACATCTCAATGATTGCCAAGACTTTTGGGAAAATACCTTGTGGACTGATGAGACAAAAGTTGAACTTTTTGGAAGGCAAATGTCCCGTTACATCTGGCGTAAAAGGAACACAGCATTTCAGAAAAAGAACATCATACCAACAGTAAAATATGGTGGTGGTAGTGTGATGGTCTGGGGTTGTTTTGCTGCTTCAGGACCTGGAAGGCTTGCTGTGATAGATGGAACCATGAATTCTACTGTCTACCAAAAAATCCTGAAGGAGAATGTCCGCCATCTGTTCGTCAACTCAAGCTGAAGCGATCTTGGGTGCTGCAACAGGACAATGACCCAAAACACACCAGCAAATCCACCTCTGAATGGCTGAAGAAAAACAAAATGAAGACTTTGGAGTGGCCTAGTCAAAGTCCTGACCTGAATCCAATTGAGATGCTATGGCATGACCTTAAAAAGGCAGTTCATGCTAGAAAACCTTCAAATAAAGCTGAATTACAACAATTCTGCAAAGATGAGTGGGCCAAAATTCCTCCAGAGCGCTGTAAAAGATTTATTGCAAGTTATGGCAAACGCTTGATTGCAGTTATTGCTGCTAAGGGTGGTCCAACCAGTTATTAGGTTCAGGGATCAATTACTTTTTCACACAGGGCCATGTAGGTTTGGATTTTTTTTCTCCCTAAATAATAAAACCATCATTTAAAAACTGCATTTTGTGTTTACGTGTGTTATATTTGACTAATGGTTAAATGTGTTTGATGATCAGAAACATTTTGTGTGACAAACATGCAAAAGAATAAGAAATCAGGAAGGGGGCAAATAGTTTTTCACACCACTGTAAATGAACCTCACATTTAATACCTTATACTTAACAGGAGGATTTCTTGATCTGGTCTGTTTTAAAGATTTATTTTTTTATATGCACACAAAACAGAAAATGACCATTAACATTTTTCCCTTTTGTTTGCTGCAGCTGTACTGTGTCAATCTACATGACACAGGAGGATTTACATGGAAAAAAATTGTTCATTCTAATGGCTGCCCACCAACACCAAGAGATAAACTGTCTTGTTGGGTATATAAAGACAAGTGAGTATATGAGAGACGAGAATCATCCGGGAGACCAGAAATCTTTTTTTTTTTTTGGCATGATAGGATTATATTGTATACTGAAACATCCTGGTTGTGTGAATATGTGGATCAGAAACTGCTTGTGAAGCGGCCGGGGCTTATAACAGAAAGGCCATTGCAGTTCACAGTTGATGAGCAAAAACGGGTGTGTCTGTGTGTAACTATGTTTGTTGAGAAAGGACAAAAGTAAGGGTACCAAAACCAAAATATGTCAAAAACAAAAAGCAAAATGAAATAGACGGTCAAGTCACAGTATATATACTGCTCAAAAAAATTACAGGAAGACTTTTAATCCGAGTATAGCATCAAGACAATGAAACCTCTGGGATGTTGATCTGGTCAGTTAAGTAGCAGATGGGGTTGTTAATCAATTTCAGTTGCTTTGGTGTTAATGAAATTAACAACAGGTGCACTAAAGGGGCAACAATGAGATGACCCCCAAAAACCGGAATGGTTTAACGGGTGGAGGCCACTGACAGTTTTCCCTCCTTATCTGTTTTTTTCACTAGTTTTGCATTTGGCTACGGTCAGTGTCACTACTGGTAGCATGAGGCGATACCCGGACCCTACAGAGGTTACACTGGTAGTCCAACTTCTCCAGGATCACACATCAGTACGTGCCATTGCCAGAAGGTTTGCCGTGTCTCCCAACACAGTCTCAGGGGCATGTAGGAGATTCCAGGAGACAGGCAGTTACTCTAGGAGAACCGGACAGGGCAGTAGAAGGTCCTTAACCCATCAGCAGGACCGGTATCTGCTCCTTTGGGCAAGGAGGAACAGGATGAGCACTGCCAGAGCCTACAAAATGACCTCCAGCAGGCCACTGGTGTGAATGTCTCTGACCAAACAATCAGAAACAGACTTCATGAGGGTGGCCTGAGGGCCTCACGTCCTCTAGTGGGCCCTGTGCTCACTGCCCAGCACCATTGAGCTCAATTGGCATTTGCCATAGAATACCAGAATTGGCAGGTCCACCACTGGCACCCTGTGCTTTTCATAGATGAGAGCAGGTTCACCCTGAGCACATGTGACAGATGTGAAAGGATCTGGAGAAGCTGTGGAGATTGTTATGCTGCCTGTAGCATCGTTCAGCATGACCAGTTTGGTGGTGGGTCAGTGATGGTCTGGGGAGCCATATCCATGGAGGGACTCTGAGACTTCTATAGGCTAGACAACGGCACCTTGACTGCCATTAGGTATCGGGATGAAATCTTTGGACCCATTGTGACCCTATGCTGGTGCAGTGGGTCCTGGGTTCCTCCTGGTGCACGACACTGCCCGGCCTCATGTGGCAAGAGTATCCAGGCAGTTCATGGAGGACGAAAGAATTGATACCATTGACTGGCCTCCACACTCACATAACCTCAATCCAATTGAACACCTCTGGGACATTATGTTTCAGTCCATCCAACGCCACCAGGTTGCACCTCAGACTGTCCAGGAGCTCAGTGATACCCTGGTCCAGTTCTGGGAGGAGATCCACCAGGACACCATCCGTCATCTCATTAGGAGCATGCCCTGACGTTTTCAGGCATGCACACAAGCACGTGGGGGCCATACAAACTACTGAGTATAATTTGGAGTTGCTGCAATGAAATTTTGTGCAAAATGGACTAGCCTGCCGCATCGTTTTTTCCCTTTGATTTTCTTGGTGTCTTTGAGTTTAGCCCTCTGTAGTTTGATCATTTTTATTTCCATCAAACGATGTGGCATTCTTTCGTTCTTAACACATTACCCAGTCCATATCAGTAGAGATATCCAGCAGGATTTTTTTCCCATTAAGATCTGATGTGTTTTCAAAGTGTTCCTTTACTTTTTTTGAGAGGTTTATAGTTAATAGATTATATATGTTCCTTTAAGCCCTGGGGTTCCATCTGACCAGTTGAGCAAAGTGGGTAGAGAGCATGATATGCTATATGAAAGGGCCAGAAGAGTTTCTTCTTTTTGAGAAACTTAATTTTTTAATGTGTGTGTCAAAGCACCAGAACACAGGAAGTGGAAAGGATGTAGGAAGAATGAAGAAGGACTTTAGAAGATAGAAGGTTGAAGATAAATTGGAAGAAGACAGAATATACGTGTTTATTGATGATCAGGATTCAGAAGTTAGCCTACAGGGAGAGCTCTTGAAAAGAGTGGATAATTTTAAATATCTAAGATCAGTGGTAGCCCAAGATGGAAATCTAGATGTGGAGGTGACCCACAGAGTGCATATGGATGGAACAATTGGAAGAAGATATCTGGAGCATTGTGAGATCAAAGAATTAAGGAGAAGGTCAAAGGTAAAGTTTTTAAGACAGTAGTAAGACTAGCAATGATGTATGGAGCTGAGACATGGGCAGTAAATGGAGTGCAGGAGAAGAAATTGGATGAGGCAGAAATAAGAATGTGTAGATGGATGTGTGAAGTTACAGAAAAGGACAGAATTAGAAATGAGACAATCGGAGGTACAGAAAAAGTGGAAGAGAAATCTAAGAAATTCCAGGAAAGTGAGCTGAAGTGGTCTGGACCTTTGATGAGGGGAGACAATGAATATGTGGGCAAAAGAGTGATGAGAATGGAAGTACAGGGGGAGAGAAAGCAAGGGAGGCCAAAACAGAGGTGGATGGATAAAGTAAAAGAAGATTTGGAGGAAAAGGGTCTGACTGAGGAGGAGGTGCAGGACTGAGCTGTATGGAGAAGGTTGATCAAGCACATCGACCCCACTTAAAAGTGGGAAGAGATGAAGAGGAAGAAGAAGTGTTAAGCTGGCCAGGTATGCTCTAGCAGTCTGTAGTGACCATTGCCCAATATTATTCTATGCCATGGCCTGCTGAGGGTGTAACACAAGCTCTGGCAATGTCAGACACCTGCTTAAACTGATCATATTGCCTTAGAACAGTCACTTTTCTTCCTTCTTTGTTCTCACAAAATGATAGAAGACCGTTAACAGAGCATTGCATTCAGAGACATTTTTTATCCATTTCCTCTGGTAATAATGTCACTCAGCAGTCAACTGCATGTGTACTTGATGTTTGTGGTACTCAGCTCTAGTCCTGGAGGTCTGCAGTGGTTGCAAGTTTTTAACCAAATTTTTCATTATTTATTTACTAAAGTATTTTTTTTTGGGCTTAGTTTTAGTTAACTCGTTTGTTATGATTCAGAGCCCTTAATTGCCTATTTTAGTTTTAAATTGCTGCATTTAGGTTTTAATTGAGAAGTCTGATTAAATAAAGCATTCACATTAACAAAGGATTTAGGCACTGATTATTACAGTGGTTTAAGACTAGAGTTATGTTCACTGTGCGTTTTGATTTACATTTTTTTTTTAACAAAAACAATTTCCATCCACACTAGTGTTTCCACTTTGTTTGCAAAAATGTCTCCGTCCACACTAAGGGTGTACTCCCACTAGATACATTTGTTCCGTACCGTGCCCAAGCGTGATTGTCCACTCTCCCTACTACCCCGCTGGCCTGCACTCACAATGTGCTTAACATTCTGGGCCCGCTCACACTTTCATCATAAGCATGCCAATTTGTGTTAAGCCAAAACAAGATCCGAACATGGAGTGACAGCATGCATGTCAAAATGATTTTACTTATTTTGGAGTCGTGTTTGGCAGGATAACACTCTGCCCTCTTACAGATTTATTGAGTTTGCAGTGCAGCGTTTTGCTGTTAATTGTGCTGCATGTCTAAGAACATTTTTACGGTGGTAAGTGATGTTAAGGGAGGAATTTGCAGCTTTTCTTGCCAACTACAATTCACTTTCATGTGTAAGGTGAGAATAACAACCTGTTTTTAACTCAAAAGATATTGAATGAAATGAGAATTGCACTATCTGACTTGCTGCATCATTGATGTCATTTCTGTTATCTGTGCTCGGGCACATTTAGCGATCACACTGCTACTGAACCATGCTTGGGCCTACCTCTTCCAAGCGGGCCAGGGAACGGTACAGTTGGCCCAGCACAGGATGAACTAGACTATGCAGGGTTACATGTGGATAAACGTGGTCGGGGATGGAATGAATTGCCAGTGTGAGTCCACCGTAAAATGGACAAAAACACATATGATGTAGCCAGTTTACCTACATTGGGTATCTGCGCATTGGTGGAAAGATCCTTGAAATGAGAAAAACTCATTCACTGGCTGCTGGATGTACATCGTATCACAAAGCTGTAGTGACCAGTACATTATTTGCATTTGCATATGCGCATGTGTGTGGAATTCAAACTGTTCAAAGTGCAATTTAGATGCACACAGGAGAGCAACCCAAGAAGTAGCATGAAAAGCCGCATTTCTGTGTCTGCTATGTTGGGATATGCTCCAGTCAGGATCAGTCAGGGAACCTCTATAATAAGCATGATCATATCACTGTGCAATTAAAGTCTGTGATTTTGAAAGTTCATGTTTTCACCCATGCACATCGCAATGCTGAGACTACGTTTTCAGAAGTAAACGGTTCTGGAGCACATTTTCAAATGTCTCAGTTTTCAGGGTTTAAAAACAGCAGGATAGTGTGGACAAAAGGTGAAAGCAGGGACTAATATCTGCATTTTAAATGAAAATGTAGCAGTGTGGACATAGCCTAAAAGCCACCAAATTTATATGGTATTGTTGGACAGAACTGCTTTTTTTTTTAAAGTCAACTCTTTGAAACTAAAATTTTTGAAAACATGACTTGCCTATAGTTTGTAAAACTGCTTTCTACTCTTTCTTTGTGTTTTGCAGGATTATATTTTTTGGAGGCTATGGCAGCAAAATGCTCAGTGAGCTGAATGATATTATGAACTTCAATGTAGATGAAGCCTCTTGGGTAAATAAAATACATAAAGTTTAATGCAGTAATATTTCTTAAGCCACTTTGCAAGAAAGAGATGCACAAAAAAATCAGCTCTGGTAACCGTTTATTGATCATACTGCCATTTACTTTTTAAGGCCCAGTAGTTTATCAAGATAGACATCGATAATTGTGACAGACGCAGGCCTTGATGTAGAAGTGACCCTGCATTCCAACCTCTTTTAAGTGGTTGCTGTCTGTAATGTCGTCATTGACAGCTCATTAAAGTCTAACTCAGTCCAGGTTACCAATAACATTTAAAGCACTTCAGCAATGCAGCACACGTATTGCACATTAAGAAGCTCTACAAGATATTTTGTTAAGTCTGGAATCAGACACTTAGTTGCAAGTATTGGACCTCCATGTACAGTAATATCTGTAAGTCATAACCCCATGGTTCAACAGTAGGTATGGTTTAGTGGCTAAAGAACTGGATTGTATCCCACCATACTGTATGGCCAAAGACTGACTTACTGTGATATGGGGCAAGCCATTAAACTGTGCATCGGTTTAACAAATCAGTTGACTGTACCTGTTAAGTCTTTTTTAGGACTTTTCACAATTGAAAAATGGCACATAAATTTAATGGTAAAGTTGTTGTCAGTGACTAAATAATAGGTGCTAAACAAATCTTTATAAATCATACCTTTAAATACAAGATTTATAAATAGCACTACTGACACTATGTTCAAATTACCAGGCTCAAATCGATTGTATGCCTTAATGTGACCCAAATCTGATGTTTTCAGGGTTGTGTGGACACAGAAATCCTAATTTTTCAAATCAGATTTGAGTCACTTTTGTATGTGCTCCTAGATCAGATAGGTATCTCAATTGTGGCCATGTGACATTAATGAGAACATCAGATAAAAATTCATGTATTTTTTTGCCTACATGAATGGGCTGAGCACTCTCGTCATCAGCCAGCGTTGGCAGTGAAGCAAAACAACACTGGAGGAGAGCTACAGCTGTGACAGTGGTCACGGTCCCACCATCGATAGCTCCTTTCTCATACCCACACACCTCTTGGTGCAGCAGTGCCAGCAATAGTTGCAAAAGCATCAAAACCTATCCATTTGGCTTTGTTGTACCTTCTTGACCTGATAATGTACAGCTGACAAACTGTTTGCCATCCACCAGAAAAAAAATACGATGCATACGCTAGCTACTAGTGCGTCTATTTCCTCTGTTTTAATGTTGCGTTCCTTTTGAACTGGGATGTTGGAATTTCCAAATTTCTGTCAGAATTTTTGACTGGAATGCACCCTAAAGTTAGATTTCCAACTCAGGGCAGGTCTGTCAAGTCCAAGTTTGTCTGACTTCAGATTATGACATCAATCCAAAATGGCGACATAAACTGCAAACTGAAAGCTGTATTATTATACTGTTTACTAGGGGGTTCCCCCTGCTTGCTTCATTTTCCAACCCCCACGGCCTGTGCTACTTGTCAGCCACTTTGCGTCTCTGCCGCTTGCGTTGTGAAGAGGAGGGCTGAACGCACCCCCAAGGAGATGCGGTCTCTCCTCTGAAACCCCTTCTTAAACGGTGATACAATGGGAAATAGATAGTTTTTTTTAACCTCCTTTTTTGCTCGATCAGCTGCTGGATTGCTGCTGGTGTTGTGCCGCGTGATCTGCATGGCGCTTCAAACATTTAAAAGCCTGTACAGCAGCTGTCCTACTCTTTGTCTTTTATTTCCGGCCTCGGGCGTAGTTAAATCTTTTGGCACAAAGTCTCGTCTCGAGAGACGTGAGTTCTTGATATTTTTTAGTTTATAATTTAAAAACGGAATAAGAATCTGAAAATCTAACAACATCATATTAAAGTCTGATAAATTCTGAAAAGAATGATGCCAAACATATATTTGTAGGTTTTAAAATAAGCCTGATTTAAAACGTGACAAAAAAGTCACATAAAATCGTTGCACTTTTAGGCTTAGGATTTTATATACAGAGAGAGTAGATTAGCACTTCTGTCTCTTTGTCTCATTATTGTGTCTCCCTCGTACACACAGTACTGTCCAACTTCTATCTGTGGACATGTTGCTACAATGCTTGGATGCGCAACATACCATTGTTATCAACTGCTATTTATTTATGGAGCAAGCACAATAAAGGTTTTCCTGGATGCATCCATATTGTTTTTCTGATTTTCTGTTTTGCTAGAATGCAATCAACTTGTGTGATGTCCTTCTCAGCTCTAATATCTGACTTCCCAGGTAATTGGAACAAAATGACATTTTTTGTGGTTGGTGATGCAGATGACTCGTGCGCAAATTTATCAGTTTGCGCATGTGTGCCATTTCGGAGGACAGTTGCTTTCACATCACAGTTTGATAGATACAGGCTACTTGTACTTATGAATGTGAACTCTCAAGATAGGCAAATCTGACCTGAGCAAATAAAATCAGAATTGAGCAACAAGGCGTGTAGTGTGAATGTGGCCAAATATGGTTGAAGATCACCAGTCAGGTCATTCCAAAATTTCCCTTATGTTTAACTGATTGTTACCTTTGCTGACATTTAGCTTGAGTATCGTATTAAGAAGCATGTTGAGAAATAATCCAAAAAACATGTTATAATTTTTCTAATTTAATAAAGGAATAACTTGGCTTTATTTTCTGCTTATCCTTGTACACAACAGAAAACAATCCAGTGTCAATGCAGAACAGAAGGAATTGTCATGATAAGTGCTATACCATAATTTATCTTTAGTAGAATTTTTGTTTGGGTCCTGTTTTAGGTGGGGGAAATGTTCTGGGGCTGGAACAACGAGGTCCACGTTTTTGACACCAGTGGAGACTCATGGATTCAGCCACCAGTTAAAGTAAGTTATGTAGCGTTTCCTGTTCAGTGAACAATCACAATTATGCATGCTGGAAGAATGACAACATCCTAAAGAAGTAGCAGCCTTGTATTATAGAGAGGATGTTGTAATCCTCATAAGTGAACTTGTTTTGTTAATGTTGTATTTTTTAGGGCACTCGACCACTACCCAGGGCAGCTCATGCCTGTACCGCAGTCGCCAATAAGGGTTATGTCTTTGGAGGAAGAGTTGTGGTAAGCAATGATGAAGGGGTTTTGTACAATCTTAACATCTTTTGGTAACTTCCCTTGGGATTAATAAAGTATCTATCTATCTATCTATCTATCTATCTATCTATCTATCTATCTATCTATCTATCTACAGTGGTGTGAAAAACTATTCGCCCCCTTCCTGATTTCTTATTCTTTTGCATGTTTGTCACACAAAATGTTTCTGATCATCAAACACATTTAACCATTAGTCAAATATAACACAAGTAAACACAAAATGCAGTTTTTAAATGAAGGTTTTTATTATTTAGGGAGAAAAAAAATCCAAACCTACATGGCCCTGTGTGAAAAATTGCCCCTGAACCTAATAATTGGTTGGGCCACCCTTAGCAGCAATAACTGCAATCAAGCGTTTGCGATAACTTGCAATGAGTCTTTACAGCTCTGGAGGAATTTTGGCCCACTCATCTTTGCAGAATTGTTGTAATTCAGCTTTATTTGAGGGTTTTCTAGCATGAACCGCCTTTTTAAGGTCATGCCATAGCATCTCAATTGGATTCAGGTCAGGACTTTGACTAGGCCACTCCAAAGTCTTCATTTTGTTTTTCTTCAGCCATTCAGAGGTGGATTTGCTGGTGTGTTTTGGCTCATTGTCCTGTTGCAGCACGCAAGATCGCTTCAGCTTGAGTTGACGAACAGATGGCCGGACATTCTCCTTCAGGATTTTTTGGTAGACAGTAGAATTCATGGTTCCATCTATCACAGCAAGCCTTCCAGGTCCTGAAGCAGCAAAACAACCCCAGACCATCACACTACCACCACCATATTTTACTGTTGGTATGATGTTCTTTTCTGAAATGCTGTGTTCCTTTTCGCCAGATGTAACAGGACATTTGCCTTCCAAAAGTTCAACTTTTGTCTCATCAGTCCACAAGGTATTTTCCCAAAAGTCTTGGCAATCATTGAGATGTTTCTTAGCAAAACTGAGACGAGCCCTAATGTTCTTTTTGCTTAACAGTGGTTTGCGTCTTGGAAATCTGCCATGCAGGCCGTTTTTGCCCAGTCTCTTTCTTATGGTGGAGTCGTGAACACTGACCTTAATTGAGGCAAGTGAGGCCTGCAGTTCTTTAGACGTTGTCCTGGGGTCTTTTGTGACCTCTCGGATGAGTCGTCTCTGCGCTCTTGGGGTAATTTTGGTCGGCCGGCCACTCCTGGGAAGATTCACCACTGTTCCATGTTTTTGCCATTTGTGGATAATGGCTCTCACTGTGTTTTGCTGGAGTCCCAAAGCTTTAGAAATGGCTTTATAACCTTTACCAGACTGATAGATCTCAATTACTTCTGTTCTCATTTGCTCCTGAATTTCTTTGGATCTTGGCATGATGTCTAGCTTTTGAGGTGCTTTTGGTCTAATTCTCTGTGTCAGGCAGCTCCTATTTAAGGGATTTCTTGATTGAAACAGGTGTGGCAGTAATCAGGCCTGGGGGTGGCTACGGAAATTGAACTCAGGTGTGATACACCACAGTTAGGTTTTTTAACAAGGGGGCAATTACATTTTCACACAGGGCCATGTAGGTTTGGATTTTTTTTCTCCCTAAAAAATAAAAACCATCATTTAAAATATGCATTTTGTGTTTACTTGTGTTATATTTGACTAATGGTTAAATGTGTTTGATGATCAGAAACATTTTGTGTGACAAACATGCAAAAGAATAAGAAATCAGGACGGGAGCAAATAGATAGATAGATAGAGTGGTGTGAAAAACTATCTATCTATCTATCTATCTATCTATCTATCTATCTATCTATCTATCTATCTATCTATCTATCTATCTATCTATCTATCTATCTATCTATCTATCTATCTATCTATCTATCTATCTATCTATCTATCTATCTATCTATCTATCTATCTATCTATCTATCTATCTATCACTTTGAGACCATGATTTGTTTGTTCTCTTTTTCAGGATACCAGAATGAATGATCTGCATTGCATAGACTTAGATACTTGGACCTGGCATGAAGAGTATGTAGTGTTCATTTTTTTTCAGTTTTGAAAGTAGGCTGAGAGTACATTTGGGAATGTGTTATTAAAAGCACTCTGATTTAAATGGAAAATGTTTCAGGCCCTAAAACTGTTACTGCATCAATATGAAATGCAAGGGTATGCCCAGATATTTTATTTAAATAAAATGGGGGCTGAAAATATTTTGACCCATTCACAGTTTTGTTCTAAGATGAAATGGACAAAAGTGTTTGGTATCTACAGCTCTTTATATTACATTTAATAGAACAGAAGCTTTTCTTTTGATTTGCTACTATTATCTTCTTATATAATACGCTACCATGGCTGTCCGTTTGTCTGTCCTGAATTTTAAATCACCTATAACTCACAAATCGTTTGACCTATTGACCTGAAATTTGGTACACATATACTACACAAAGTCTGCTATCTGCTTTTGGGATGATGCTTGTCCTCCAAGGTTAATTCTCTTTTTATTTTTATTTTATTATAGAATCAACTCTCAGCAGCGGCCAGCAGGGCAGTCGTGTGGTGCATGCGTACAGATGTCGTTCTCATCCCTACCACCTTTACCATCACTTCCCCTACCTTTTCGTATCTTAAATCATTCTTGAGGCAGATTGAAGACTTAAGTGCCAGCTTAGGTGAAAAATTAAGGAAAACGTAATTGCAACACAAACACTGACTTAATCAGTTTTAATGCGAAAAGATGCCGATGAAAGAAGAGAAGAAGTAGGCCACTAGGGAGGAGAAAAGAAGAGCTGCTCAGGAAGCAGCAAGAGCATCAACCTCTGAGCAAACGAATGCTAAACATACAGAGAAAGAGAATGAAATCTAGGAAAGCTCAAGTCAAGTGTATTCACTGCATGTTATCGTGCAGTGCGCCGTTACTGGTTTTAAATATTTATGGAAATGAACATGACAGACAATAACATTGAAATCCTTAGCCTAACTAGTGTCAGGCACTTTCTATAACTATCAATGAGATTTCTCCGCTTCTCAGTTGGTCGTTTGGCCCACCCTTCTTCTTGTAGAGTTTCTGCACTGTAGATTTCAGCTCTTTCCACAGTTGTTCAATAGAATTCAGATCTAGATTCATAGCTGGCCACTTCAGAATGGTCAAATGTTCAAATGTTTTCTTCTCTTCCATTCTTGGGTTCTTTTTGAGGTATGTTTCGAGTCTTTATTCAGCGTAGAGGACCCATGACCGACAACTGAAATACAGCTTTCTGACACTGGGCTGTACATTTCATTCCAAAATGCCCTGATAATCTTTGGATTTTATTGTGCCCTACACAGATTCAAAGAGGTAGCAAAGCAACTCCAAAACATCAGTGAACCTCGTCCATATTTCATGGTAGGGATGGTGTTCTTTTCTTTGAAAGCTTCTTTTTGTTCTTGCTGTAAGCACAGAGCTGTCATTTTCTTTTGTCAATCCGAAGGTCTTTTAATAAGAAGGACAGGGACTTGTCCCCATGCATAGTGACAACCCCCAGAGGTTTTTTTTTTTTGTTTGTTTCTGTCTTCTTTCTCCAGGACTCTGAACAAATCTGAATCCTTGTATGTGATGTAATCTATTCTTGCATTTTGCTTTGTAGCTTGTACTATTACATTGTATTCCTGAGGTGGCAATGATAGTTTGGCCGTTTAGCTTCGTGAGGAGGATTACTTGTGTTCTGTTTTGTGTGTTGTGTTTACCCCATATTTTGACACCCATTGCACGACCAACATACACGGAAGGGGGTCTCTCTCTGAATTGCATTTCCCAAAATTTCTTCCATTTTCTTCCCTACAAGGGTTTTTTTTTGGAGAGTTTTTTCTTGTCTTCTTAGTGGCCAAGGCTGGATGGGAAATCAAAAACAGGGCCTAATAAAGCCCATTGAGGCATTTGTTGTGTGATTTTAGGCTGTACAATAAATAAATTGTTGTTGTTGTTGTTGTTTTAGGCCTTAAATGTCTTGATGATATTGGCAACAGTGCTCACAGGAGTATCAGGCTCTTCAGAGGTGGTTGTGTTGCCTTTCTAGGCTTGGCTGTTACCATCCGTCTTGCCTCTTCAAACAACTCCCTGCTTTTTTCCTTCTTTTCTCGTATTTAGTGTGACACAAGTTAAGTAAACTGGCCTGGCAGCTTTTCAAATTCGAGAATTCCCCCATGGCAACAAATTATGTTCTAATTAAAACAATGCATACATCTCTAGAAACCTCTAGAAGCCCATAATATGCATCAAAGGTAATCTATCCTTGGTTAGTTCTACTTTCTCTTTCACCATAGTAGATATACAGTCAGGTCCATAAGTGTTTGGACAGTGACACACTTTTCATAATTTTATCTCTATATGCCACCATGATGGATTTGAATAGACCAATCATTATGTGATTAAAATGTAGACTTTCAGCTTTAATTCAAGAGGTATACCAATAATATTGAGTGACAGACATTTTTCTGCATAGTCACCCATTTCCAGGGGCTCACAAGTATTTGGACATTTGACTGACTAGCTGTTCCATAGCTGGGTGGGAGCAGTCCCCTCATAATTTCATTAACTTTTAAACAGGTAGAAGGTCTGTAGTTGATTCCAAGTGTGGAATTTGCATTTGGAAGCTGTCACTGTGAACTCTCAATATGAAGTCCAATGAGCTGTCCTTGCAAGTAAAAACAGTCCATCATTAGGCTGAAAAACCAAAACAAACCTTTTAGAGAGATGGCAGAAATGCCAGGAGTGGTCAAATCTACCGTTTGGTACATTCTTAAAAAGAAGAAACGCACTGGTGAGCTCAGCAACACCAGAAGGTCTGGAAAACCACAGAAGACAACTGTGCTGGATGATTTCATAATTCTGTCCTTGGTGAAGAAGAACCCCTTCACAACATTTAGCCAAACCAATGAACACTCTGCAGGAGGTCGCCCTGTCATTGCCAAAGTCTACAATCAAGAGAAGACTTCATGAAAGTAAAGACAGGTTGTCTACCACAAGGTGCAAACCACTGATAAAACTCAAGCACAGGAAGGACAGTTTAAACTTTGCCAGAAAACTTTTTTTTTTAAAAGCCTGTTCAGTTCTGGAACAATTTTCTTTGGACAAAGAAATCTAAGATCAATACGTACCAGAATTTTGGAAAGAGAAGATTATGGAGAAGAGAAGAAACAGCTCATGACCCGATAAATGTCACATTATCTGTGAAACATGGTGGAGGCCATGTTATGGCATAAGCATGCATGATACATTTCTAAATGGTGTATACAGTGTTTTGTTAAACCCCTTGAATTAAAGGTGAAAGTCTACACTTCAATCAGATAATGATTGCTTTATTTCAAATCTGTTGTGGTGGCATACTGAGACAAAATAATGAAAATTTTGTCATTGTCTAAATACTTATGGACCTGACTGTACCTAGAAGTATAATATACTGTTTGTGTTGACAGGTAGCCAGGCAGTTGTAGCATATGTTGGGATGGCATGCGTGTCAGATAGAGATTTGTCCCATGTAAGTGTGCCAGCCATAATTATTTAGAACATTTGCATTAAAGCATGCTGATCTAACGATTTTATTATTCTGGCATGGCATGCAGTCCAGGGGCCTCATGCATAATGCTGTGTGTAGAATTCGCACTATAACATGGCATAAGCACAAAAGTGAAAATGTGCTTACGCACAAAAAAATCCAGATGCATACATCTGTGTGTCCGCCAGCTTCCACGTTCTTCCACTCCATAAATCTCAGTCAGCGTGAAAAAAATGCACGTGTTCACGCCTGCTGCCCCACCCAATCCTCCCAGAATTACACCTCTTTGAATATGCAAATCAATATAAAAAGCCCTTAAGCTTAGTTTTCTGTGAAAAGGCAATGGCAAAAGCATGAGGGAAATTAGAATTTCAGCGAATACCAAGTGGAGGAAAAGAAAAACGTACAATTTGTTGGTTTAAACAGTGGTATAAACAACAAAAGGAAGTTGATCGAGTGACATAGAGTGTCGGAGAAACTCGAAAGCTCAAGTTCACAAGGTCGAAATAAAAAAGAAGTTGTCGGATATCAAAGTCGCTGTGAAAAGGCGAGTCGTAGCCCACCGTCTGAATGTCATATGAAAGCTTATTAGGGTACAGAGAAAAAAAAAGGCACACAGTGGGAAAAAAGCACGAAATGTCAACTTCAATCTCGAAATTTCCACTTTAATCATGTAGTTTATTTTGTCATTAAAGTAGAACATCATAAACTTCATCTTAAAATTGTTTAATTTACTAGTTTCTCAAATCCCATCGTAACTAAAGTATCACATTAAATGCTTTGTTTTGTATTTGATCTTCTATGTGCGTGAATCACTACGTGCTTCTTAAACGGGCTTTCTCTTCCTCTGACAGGACACAGAATCCATTACATTTGTGATATTACAGCTCTCTGAATAACTAAAATACTGAGATGTATAGGTGATATCATTTTCATGATGATAGGAGTTAAAGCATGTTATTAAACATGAGAACACAGTGGCGCAGTGATTGTTCATGTCTCACACAAGATGCTTGCTGCGCCATGCACGACCTTCGATGAAATACTGTCTCTTTTAAATGTACTAACCTTCGATTCCTGTCCTTACTTTTCTTTCTTCAAATACCCAATTGCCATACAATCAGCTCTGTAACAGACTTTAAGCCATCTGTAGGCTTAGAATGCTGCCGATTCTTCAAAACTTTTAAGGAAAATGGAAATATCTTCGTAGTACATGTTTAATTATTCTATCCATCTATCCTTCCAGTGTTGTGTCAGCACAAGCAAGAATACAGCGTGAGGCAGAAACAATCTGTGAACGGAGCGCCAGCGGCTCGCTAGCACTGCGGCACCGTGTCCTCACATGTTTAATTATTAACAATATAGATTATTTAAATGAAGTTAAAGTTGTAACTGTATAATACAGTATAATAAACATATTTTGCTGCATTTCATCTTAAAAATGATATCGTCATCATATGTAAACACGCGCTTTATAAAGTGGCTCAGGTTGTGCAATATTATAACTGTATCGCAAGTTTAGAGTGAGGTAATTGTACTAATCAGTAGAAACAGTTCTACAAGGAGCACTTGATGGACTGATTGAGTGCGTTTAGAGTTCTTGGAATGAAACTCTTTCTGAACCGCGAGGAAAGGCTCTGAAGCGTTTGCCATATGACAGCAGTTCAATAGACAGCATGTTTGAGACAGTGTGTGTTTGATGCTGTATACCGATAATTCTCCTTCTGATCAGCTGCTGTACAGCTGTGATTCACACTCAGATACAGTGATATAAATACTCTGAGTGGTGCAGTGAGAGTAATATGGAAAAAGATGATCTGCTGTGGCAACCCCTAATGGGAGAAGCTGAAAGAAGAAAAAGAAGGTGCAGTGAGAGTAACAATGCTAAAGCAGCTATTGTGTTTAGAATAGTTTGACCATTCTGTGCACCATTATATTGTTACAGGTTAATTACAATCAGATGCATTAAACTAATAAACAATATGCAGTTAATTTCGGTGTATTTATAAAGCTACGTCAGGGATGTGGATCTAAAAAAGAAAGGCTAACCACACAGGAACAGTAACACTGCTTTGACGCTGGGTGCCACCTTTCTGCAAAACCATGCAGAGAAATGCGTACGACAGGGTATGAGCTACCGTGGAAATGTGCGTGGCTTTTCACTAAGATTAGGTTTTATACATCGCCATTTGAACGTGGAAACGTTCTTACACAACATGTTTGTGTATACGCACCGTTTATACATGAGGCCCCAGGGCTTATTCTTACCATGTGCCTGTTGATCCCTGACCAGCTCAAACAAAATGGTAGGATATATGAATTGGTTTTCTCTTTCTCAGTTTTACAATCCAGTCAAAGTGACGTCTGCAATGATTGAAGTGAAACTTTGGATTCCGGCCTGAATGCTCTCATATTTTCTGTTTCAGAATTCAGACTTCAGCAGGACGTCCTCCTGGCCGCTCTTGGCATTCTTTTACCTCTGTAACAGACAACATACTCTTCTTGTTTGGTGGACTGAGTGCACAAAGTGTACCATTAAGTGAGAACACATTACTAATGCATAATTTTGATGATTAATTATTATTAATTATTATGTTAGTATTGGTGTACTGTTCTCTTGTTCTTAAATATAGTCACTCTGTTGACTTTTCATCTTTTCTTTAGGTGATGGTTGGGTGTTTAATACCAAGACTAAGGAATGGAAGCAATTAGAACATTTACCCAAGAATAAGCCCAGGTAGAAAGAGACTTTTCATAACCATGTACAGTGCCTTCAGAAAGTATTCAGACTCCTTCACTTTTTTAAGATCTTGTTATATTGCAGCATAGTGCTAAAATCATTTGTAGTTTCATTTTATTCCCCATGTCAGGCAACGCTCAATAACCGGGTATGACAAAATGAAAAAAGGGGTTTAGAAATTTTTGCTAATGTAGTAAAAAATAAAAAACTGAAACACGGTATCTCATTGACACAAGTATTCAATCCTGTTATGTAACATTTAGTTGAAGCCCCCTTTGCACCGACTACAGCCTGGAGTTTTCTTGGGTTTTGAGTGATAAGCTTGGTACACTTAGATTTGAAGAGTTTCTGCCATTGTTATCTGCAGATCCTCTCAAGTTTTGACAGGTTGGATGGAGACCATCAGTGGACAGAGATTTTCAACTGGGTTTAATTCTGGGGTCTGGCTGATTCACTTAAGGACAGTCAGATAGTTGGCCGTAAGCCTCTCCTGTGTGGTCTTTGCTTTCCTGTTGGAAGGTGAACCTTCAGTCCTTGACATTAGGTTTTATTTAAGGATATCTCTGTACTTTTGCTCTGTTCAGTTTTCCTTCAGCCCTGGCTAGTCTCCCAGTCCGAGTGGGTGATACACAACCCCACGACATGATGCTGCCACCATCATGCTTCACTGTTGGAATGGTACTACACAGGTGATGAGCACTGTCTGGTTTTCCCTAAATATGATGCTTAGCCATGAGGCCAGACAGTTCAGTCTTGGCTTTATCAGACCAGAGATTTTTGGTCTCACAGAGGCTGAGAGTCCTTGAGGTTCCTTTTTTCAAGCTCCAAATAGACATTCATGTGCATTTTACTTAGGCGAGGCTCCTGCCCGGATTGGTGGAATGATGGTTGCTCTTCTGGAAGTTTCTTCCCTCTACACAGAGGTGCTCTGGAGCTCAGCCATAGTGATCAGGTTCTTGGTCACGACTTTCACCAATGCCCTACTCCACTACTCAGTTTGGCTGGTTAGCCAGCTCTAGGAAAAGTTGTGGTTATTCCAAACTACTTCCATTTAGGAATTGTAGTCACTGTGTTCTTGGGAACCTTCAATACTGTGGATGTTTTCTGCCACCTTTCCCAGATTTGTGCCTGTCTCTAATTTCTTTCTCTAAAGTCCTTCGACTTCATGGTGTGGTTTTTGCTCTTCTACACAATGTCAAGTGTGGGGCCTCCTATAGACTGTTGTGCACCTTTCCTAAATGTGTTCAGTCATTTGAATTGACCACAGGTGGTCTCCAAACAGAAATGTCTCAATGATGATCAATAGAATGGAATACACCTGATGGCTCTGAATAGTTCCATTCATCCATCATCCAACCCACTATATCCTAACTACTGGGTCACAGGGATCTGCTGGAGCCAATTCCAGCCAACACAGTGCGCAAAGGCAGGAGACAAACCCCGGGCAGGGCACACACACACTCACACAACACACAACAGGGACAATTTAGAATCGCCAATGCACCTAACCTGCATGTCTTTGGACTGTGGGAGGAAACTGGAGCGCCCGGAGGAAACCCACGCAGACATGGGAAGAACATGCAAACTCCACACAGGGAGGACCCAGGAAGCGAACCTCGGTCTCCTAACTGCGAGGCATGAGCGTTACCACTGCGCCACCGGGGAGAACATGCAAACTCCATGCAGGGGTATTGAATGTTGTTTAAGGAGGGTAAAATGATTGTAGCATAACAAAGTATGAAAAACATGACAGGATCTGAATACTTCCTGAAGGTGCTGCAATATATCTGACAACATCGACAGAAAAAGAATATGCATAGCCATGGTTTACTGAGTACAGAAAGCCTAGTAAACAACGAATTATTTTATCCGGAAGTTTCCAGTAATGTTCACTTGTGCTGAAGGCAGTTTAAAAAAAAAACAGCTGCAAAGACTTTTGCGCTTTGCTGCCAAGGCTTTTCCTCTTGTGTGACTGATTCCTTCAGGAAATCTGTCTTTTTTAGGTTGTGGCACACTGCCTGTCTTGGAAAAGAGGCAGAGGTCGTTGTTTTCGGAGGAAGCCAAGAGGACCTCCTTTCTGTGGACACAGTAAGCAAGCTAATAAACACGCTGACAGTCCAAGGCTACTGTTTAGGTCTCGCTCCTACAGAAATGGTTTCCAAGTCCCCACATATCACATTTAACGTGAAGGCATGCAAAATAGTGGTGCAGATACTTGAAAAAAAATGTATTTTAGACAAATGTCCAAGTCTTGAAGCATAGTGAGTGTTACCAGGGCCACTGTCCTTGTATAGACAGTGAATAAGTAGTGTGCTATAAAAGTGACAGCTGGTTGTTCAGTCCGCTCTGTCGACTTCCTCTGTGACCCTGAGCTAATCACTTAATTTGACAGTCCTCCAGCATTGTTATTCAAACAATTTTGCCACACTGTATCCATACAAGACTTATTTATTTGACTCATTAATTCATATAATTATCATGGAGTAAAGCATCAACGTGCCTTTACATGGTGCTTTGTCCTTAAATACAGACAGCTTGTTCTCCCTGTGGCTGTTACTGACCTGCACCCGAATTTAGCCATTACAGTCCCCACTACTGACTCTTTCACAAGTAGCTTTACCAACCAGAAATTCCATTTTAAAATATTGAAATGATTGTACTGTACCTGTAAAGCACCTTGGCACAGTGCTATATATTGTTAACTTGCTTGCATTTAAAATGTCATTTTATACATAGAGCAAATAGTAGGTCAAAGATAGATAGATAGATAGATAGATAGATAGATAGATAGATAGATAGATAGATAGATAGAGACAGACAGACAGACAGACAGACAGACAGACAGACAGACAGACAGACAGACAGACAGGACAAGACAAGACACTAGATACTTTATTAATCCCAAGGGAAAATTCACATACTACAGCAGCAGCATACTGATAAAAAAATATTAAATTAAAGAGTGTTAACAATGAAGGTATAATAAGACAATAATTTTGTATAATGTTAACGTTTACCCCGGGTGGATTTGAAGAGTTGCATAGTGTGTTGGAGGAACGATCTCCTCAGTCTGTCAGTGGAGCAGGATGGTGACAGCAGTCTGTCTGTTGCTGAAGCTGCTCCTCTGTCTGGAGATGATCCTGTTCAGTGGATGCAGTGGATTCTCCATGATTGACAGGAGCCTGCTCAGCACCCGTCACTCTGGCACAGATGTCAAACTGTCCAGTTCTGTGCCTACAATAGAGCCTGCCTTCCTCACCAGTTTGTCCAGGCGTGAGGCGTCCGTCTTCTTTATGCTGCCTCCCCAGCACACCACCGCGTAGAAGAGGGCACTCGCCACAAACAATCTGATAGAACATCTGTAGCATCTTATTGCAGATGTTGAAGGACACCAGCCTTCTAAGGAAGTATAGTTGGTTCTGTCCTCTCTTGCACAGAGCATCAGTATTGGCAGTCCAGTCCAATTTATCATCCATATACATATGAGATACATCACATGTGTTTATCTACAGTATACCTAACATAGTGAATCTTTTTACATAAGTGCATACAATACTTGAATATCTGGGTTAAATGCTTTACATTTTGAATGTCTTCTTTTTTGTTTTTACATAGGGACACTGCAATGATTTACTTGTTTTTCAAACTCAGGCATATTCTCTATTCAGGTAAGTTTTGATTTGAAACAAGCAGCAGGTAGGTCCTCCCATTTGAAATAATGAGATGGAAATGTGTACCCTTCACGTGTGGAAATGTGCTGGCACAAGATAAACGGGAATAATAGAACACACTGGGAAAGAAGGCCGTAAACAGCATTCTGTATTAGCTGCTCCAGGTGACACGATACTCGCCGTGCTGTTGGAGCTTTCTGTTGGGCTTCTCTTTTAAACTGGCAAA
This sequence comes from Polypterus senegalus, assembly GCF_016835505.1. Taxonomy (NCBI): domain Eukaryota; kingdom Metazoa; phylum Chordata; class Cladistia; order Polypteriformes; family Polypteridae; genus Polypterus; species Polypterus senegalus. The sequence continues at coordinate 26,486,731 of NC_053171.1, read as the reverse complement.
TGAATGTGCAGACATTTTGTTTGCAGGATAGTAGACCCACGGCAGCATGTGGAGCTGCTGGAATCATTTGCATGAACCATTAAACTGATGTTACATTACACGACATCTAGTCATGCAGTATGTCAGACTTGGCGGGTCACACTGCAGATCTCATTGACTGACTATGACAATGTAAATGACTAGAAATCGCTGGACTTTGTGATATAGCGGGGAGTTGATGAGGTAATTGGGGCTAGTTGCACCTGCACGTGAGGGTGCGATCGTTCTCATTTGCTTAATCGACTTCCTGCGGTGTGAGATTGAGGCCCACTGAGCCGTATAAGTAAGGGCCAGCACAGGAGATCAGGAGGAATAAAGAGAAGAGAAAAAAAAACGGAAAAGAAAGAAAGAACGAAAGAGGCAGAGAGCGAGAGCAGCATTGGGGTAAAGAGAGTAGACAAGCCACCCAACTGAAAGAGAGAGGTCAGCATGGTCAGGGGTCCTGTGTTAGAGTGAGTGATCGGCTCTTGAGGGACGGATCGCACCCACTGATTATGAAGAGGAGTGGGTTCGGCCAAGATAGAGTCCTTCCTAGGGATCTGAGGGACGACTGTGTGTGTGAGAAGGAAGATGGGAGGACAACCAATCCCGAGTGGTCTGGCAGATGCTGGCAGAGGCACCCAAGACGGGGGTCGGTTGCGTGAGGACTGTGGTGGCTGATGTCTCTTCAGCTGAGCAAGCCTTGGGTGAGCTGGAGAGACTGGGAAGAAGCTGTGTTTGGCTGGTTTTCCCCACTGTCTGCTACAGGTTTTTAGTCTCGTTTTAGACATTTGGTTTTTCAGAATCAGAATTCTTATTTACGGCCCAATCTTCACGAAATTTGGTTGGCGGCTTCCCTGCACTAACTGAAACCGATGTACGTACTTATTTCGATGGTATGACGACACTGTCGGCCGCCATATTGAACTTTCCAACGTCACTAATTCTCCAACTTCCCGTGTAGGTAGAAGGCTGGCCCCATCTTCATGAAATTTGGTAGGCGGCTTCCCTGCGCTAACCGAAACCGATGTATGTACTTATTTCGGTGGTATGACACCACTGTCGGCCGCCATATTGAACTTTCCAACGTCACTAATTCTCCAACTTCACGTGTAGGTAGAAGGCTGAAATTTGGCATGCTCATTCCTTACAGCTTACTTACAAAAGTTAAGCAGGTTTCATTTCAAAATTCTACGCGTAACGGTCATAACGGTTGACAACGTTCGCCATGTTGATCTTTCTTATTTATGGCCCCATCTTCATGAAAGTTGGTAGGTGGCTACCCTGTGCTAACCAAAACCGATGTACGTACTTATTTCAGTGGTATGATGCCACTGTCGGCTGCCATATTGAACTTTCCAATGTAACTAATTCTCCAACTTCCCATGTAGGTAGAAGGCTGAAATTTGTCAGGCTCATTCCTTACAGCTTACTTACGAAAGTTAAGCAGGTTTCATTTCGATGTTCTACGCGTAATGGTCATAACAGTCGACAACGTCCGCCATGTTGAACTTATTTCTTATTTATGGCCCCATCTTCACGAAATTTGGTAGGCGGCTTTCCTGCGCTAACCAAAACCAATGTATGTACTTATTTCGGTGGTAAGATGCCACTGTCGGCCGCCATATTGAACTTTTCAACGGTCTTTGTTACTTATGGCCCCATCTTCACGAAATTTGGTAGGTGGCTACCCTGTACTAACCAAAACCGATGTATGTACTTATTTCAGTGGTATGATGCCACTGTCGGCTGCCATATTGAACTTTCCAATGTAACTAATTCTCCAACTTCCTGTGTAGGTAGAAGGCTGAAATTTGGCAGGCTCATTCCTTACAGCTTACTTACGAAAGTTAAGCAGGTTTCATTTCGAAATTCTACGTGTAATGGTCATAACGGTCGACAATGTCTGCCATGTTGAACTTATTTCTTATTTCAATCAATCAATCAACATTTATTTATATAGCACATATTCATACAAAAAAAATGTAGCTCAAAGTGCTTTACAAAATGAATAGAAAAATAGAAGACACAATAAAAATAAATAAACATAAGCCAACATTAATTAACATAGAATAAGAGTAAGGTCCGATGGCCAGGGTGGACAGAAAAAACAAAAAAAACTCCAAAAGCTGGAGAAAAAATAAAATCTGTAGGGGTTCCAGACCAAGAGACCGCCCAGTCCCTCTGGGCATTCTACCTAACATAAATCATCATATTTTCATGGAAGGACCTGATGATGATGGTCACGTAGACTTCTGGCTTTCAGTCCATCAATGTTGGTGCATCATGATGCTTTGAGGAGGTGGTGGTGGCGCAGGCCGCCACCACAAAGAAACCGGAAAAGAAACAGAAGAGAGAGTAGGGGTCAGTACGGATTTTAGAGCCACCATGAATAGTTATTATGAAGAATTGAACATACAGAGTATCAGGATTAAGTTAAAGTGAAGTTATAAAAAGGCCATGTTAAAGTAATGTGTTTTCAGCAGTGTTTTAAAGTGCTCTACTGTATTTGCCTGGCGAATTCCTATCGGCAGGCTATTCCAGATTTTAGGTGCATAGCAGCAGAAGGCCGCCTCATTTTTTTTATTTATGGCCCCATCTTCACGAAATTTGGTAGGCAGCTTTCCTGCGCTAACCAAAACCAATGTATGCACTTATTTCGGTGGTAAGATGCCATTGTCGGCCGCCATATTGAACTTTTCAACGGTCTTTGTTACTTATGGGCCCATCTTCAAGAAATTTGGTACGCGGGTTCCCAACGCTAACTGAATCCTACTTACGTACAGTACATATATACGTCCATAGCCTGCAGCTCGGTCACCGTGTGATGCGGCATTGGGTCCCCCATCCCAACGCCTCCCACGTTGTTGGCTGCCTGCCTATATAAGGCCGTTCGTCGCTCCTGTCTCTACATTCCCTTCCTTGCTTCACCACGGGATTCACGTCTCCCTGCTGATAATTACAGACTTTTTATTTAATCCATGGCTGCTCCGCTGTTTTATTGTTTGTTTATTACGATTATAATTATTGTGTAGGTATTTTAGACTTACTTTACATTGTTCAGGTACCCATTTCCTTTATCATTCCAACCGTACCCCCATTAACATGTCTATCGAGGTGATCACCATTGATCAAAGAACTGTCACTTACCGAGTGGTTTCCATGCCCGGAGATGGCACCTGCCTTTTCCATTCTCTTTGTTACATATTGCACGGCCATATCAGGCTCTTATGTATTGAACGACTGGGACATGTTCAAGGTGTGGACTGATGATGGTACAAGAGATAATTATACTACACAGGAGCACTAGAAGAGTGAAATGCTTAAGCCCTTCACCTATACTTCTGCATGTGAGTTGATGGCTGCCGCTGAATTGTTCGGTTGTCGCTTTCAAGTGTACGGAAATGGCCAAATATTTTACACCTTTCGACAACCGCCAATGCCTCTTAAACATCTTAGATTCACATGTGACGATTTCAGTAGTGGACACTTTGATGTTTATGAATGTTTAAACTCTCAAAAGCTGGATGTGAAGTTATCGATGAAACCGGTTGTATGCTTACAAAGCTTGACAGATGCCGAATGTCTCTTCAACACAAGTCCTACAAATACTGTCGTAATTGAAACAAACCATGAAACTCAAACCGATTATGACAGCAGCAATCCAAGCTGTGAGATTTCAGACAAGATTACTGTTCACATGGCCAACTGTACGTTGCATGCTCAAGAGTAAGCTCAGTGCACAGCTTGGTCATATTACAACCGGAGGGCCGAACTCACAATGTGGTATACAAAGAGATCAAATAATTATTGGTATATTTTCCTTCAGTTTAAAAAGGTTTAATTTTCTTCTTAATAAAAATTTTAAGGCAGTACTTCGCCGCTGCTAAGCACGGGTATTTTTGCTAGTCTATATATATAAAAGCCAGATATGAAATTTCCTGAACCATGAGGACTTGGGACTTGAAATTTGGCATGTAGGTTACCCTTGGCCATTAGGTGCTCGCTAAGAAATGGTTTTAAAAATTTCGTGGTCCAAGCATGAAATTTCTTATAGTTTTTTTAGACCCGTTTGTATGTCTGTCTGCTTTTTTACAAGAGAACTACTTAACGAATTTAGATCGTGTTTTTTTCTATAATTTGTTTGAACATTCTGTTGATTCTGTGACTTTCTCATCGTGCTAAGTATCATAGTTCGCTTGCGGTACTGATTTATTAGCACGAATCCAAGAGAGACTCATCGGGGGGGCGGGGCCCTCCTCACTCATGCATCTGCCTCTGGGCGTAACCTTAACTCCGCTTAGTTAGCGAACGAGATAACTACTTGACAGATTTAAATCTTTTTTTTTCTATAATTTGCTTGAAAATTCCGCTGTCATTGTGCTAAGAATCATAGTTCACTTGCAGGAGCGATATATTATATACTAGCAAAATACCCGTGCCTCGCAGCAGAGAAGTAGTGTGTTAAAGAAGTTATGAAAATGAAAAGGAAACATTTTAAAAATAACGTAATATCCCTGACCATCTCATCTTCGTTGTCAACCATTGTAAAGATAACAGGTTTCATTCATTGAAGTGTTCACTACCCAAATCGGTACTCGTGAATCCAGGATGTTTAACAGGCATTCCCAGTGTTCAGTTGTGGATTTGCCTGCGAATATTTAGCGGCAGCGTGTCTATGAACGTAATTTAAACTTAAGCTTTACACCTTGCTTTCCTATTGATATGTCTACAAAGGCTTGCTCAGCTTCAGAGGGTTGTTCCTTTCTTACTGCATCAATAAACAGCTCGTCTTCATCTTTATCTGAGACATCACACACTGCATGCACGGGTTTACCTTTCCCAGTCCTGCAAACTTTAGCGAAGTGGTGCAATTTACCACATTTTTTACACTATCTTCATTTAGCTGGACAATGACTTTTTCCACCGTGTGCTTTGTTTCCGCAGTAGCTGCACTTATGAATATGCTTGTATGCGTCACTCGCTTCATATTTCTTTGCTGCCTTCTCAATTGTGTAATGCGTTTTTTGTTCAGCGCTCTTTGGAGCTCTTGCTTGTTCTCTGCGTACTGCGTTCACAGTCAGTTCACGTGAGCCGCTCGGAGTACATGCATCGAAGGTTCTCAGCTGTGCTTGTGCTATCTCGTGCGAAGTCCACGGCTTTATTTAATGTTATCTAAGACCTGGCACTTAAAAGTTTCTCTCGCACTTTTGCTGAGTTTGTGCCAAACACTAGTCTATCCCTGACCATCTCATCTTCATTTGCATAAGCACAGTCCTTCACCCGTGAATATTTAGCGGCAGCGTGTCTGTTGGATTGCTGCTGACGGACGGCCTTATATGAGCAGGCACTCAATTATGTGGGAGGCGTGATGATGTGGTACGCAAATCCGCCTCACACGGCGACCGAGCTGCAGGCTATGGCCGTATATATGTACGTAAGTAGGTTCCAGGTATGACCGTTACGTGTAGAATTTCGAATTGAAACCTGCCCAACTTTTGTAAGTAAGCTGTAAGGAATGAGCCTGCCAAATTTCAGCCTTCCACCCACACGGGAAGTTGGAGAATTAGTGATGAATCAGTCAGTCAGTCAGTCTGTGAGGGCGTTGCCTTTTATTAGTATAGATATACTAATCTGAGACAGAGGCTGTGAGTCGAGGAGAGGGACCCTCCTCACTGTCCTGTTTCACTACTAGCCATGGGGGCTAGTGAATCTATATAACATGAGTTTCACTTTTTGAATTGAATTACTGAAATTAATTAATTTTTTGATGCTATTGTAAATTTATTGAGATGCACCTGTATGCATTGTCTTTGGTTGTCATCTCTCATGCACACAGAGCCCACCCTAATGACCTGAGACGCAACCAAACCTGTTTGATACTCTCAGAGCGGGGCACAGAATAGTTGGACCAAGTCACTGGGATGTCAGACTACACGAATGGCGCTCATGGGAGCACGCCACGATTGCCTCCAACTTGCTAAGATTATGTACACGAAGTCCAGGACTGAAAGTTGCCGGTAAAGTCGTGTAATGTAACATGGAGTTGAATTGTAATCTATTTTTACTACTCTGTATATCGTAGTGCTGAGTGCACGCAGGTATTAATGTGCGTGGCAAAAGACTCTGATTAGGACTTCACTTTTTGTTTTTCTTTTTTTGGGTAAAGGTTATGTTTGGACTTCATTGGAAAAAATGGCTCTGCTCTTGAGAAGCAACTGACTTGGTTACCACAGAAACTTTACCAGCAAGTTCAAAATAGGATTTTGTTTTGGGTTAACATTAAGAAACAACAAAGGCCATCGGAGAATCCAAAAACTGATGCTGCTTGCCACCTCCCTAACTTGTAACAGGTGACCTGATGTGCATTTTCTGCACTCGACTATCAAATTAAAGAAAAGTTTCTGGAAAATGAGTTAAAATGGCAATCGCACTCTGAACCACACTGGAGAACTGACAGTAATAAACACTGGGAATTACAACACTATTTTTTTCTGCACTTCTATTTCTCATATCTGGTATGTTTTATTGTTTTTCCTTAAGTCATGTTTATTTATTAACAGATGTTTTGTTTAGCCTCTTATTCCTTTTAATATAAGAAGCACAACCTATTCTATAATAAAATAAACTGAAACAACTTAGCAGGTGAGAGACCTTGAAATAAAAACCCATCGAGTGGTCTCAAGACGTTGCCCCAGATAACTTCATTCAAGGGTGTCTGATGTTATCAGAGAAGCAGGGCGCTGCATTTCTGCAACTATAAGTGGCACGCTGAAAGCACACTGCTCTGCCACACAGATGTCAGGATGTGGCTAAGCAAATCACTGTTACAGATCGCATTTTCAAGCCGCAGCCTTGTCTTAATAGGTAAATTGAAGACAAAAACGGCTCCAGTTAGGGTAAGAGTTACAGCAAATAACACAACGAAAAAACAAAAAAATTGTATACTGCCTATAAATCCTTTAAGGCGAAACAGATATGAAAGTTTCTAGAGGCGGTCTGGCGGCAGACTGTTAAGGGGAAGGCATGTTTCAGATTTAAACATTGAGTGAAGACAGTTTTGGTTGTTTGTGAAGTTCCTTCTGTCCATTGTAGCAGGCAGGAGATCCTGCACCCGAGAGCTCTTTTATTTACACTGTATTTGTTGTCAGGTTCTTGTATTTGAAATGTTTCTTGCTTTAGTTGTTCAGCAACATTTAAACAAAAACATAATTGCATTTTAAATGACTTGTTATTCTTTTCAATGGCACTTTTTACTCTTTTATATTCTGTGACCTATTTTGCATGAGTTGTAAATAAATAAAACAAGTACAAAGTGTATTCATAACCTGTGCGCCTGTTTTGTATTTTACTGTCATTTTGGAAACGATTTCTTTAGGAACGGACTGTGAAACTTTGTATTGACATATCATTTTCTGTGTGTGTGTGTGTGTGTGCACAGTCAGTTCCAGAAGTATTTGGACCGTGACACTATTTTCACAATTTTGTCTCTGTACGCCACTATAATGGACTTGAAATAAAGCAAACAATATGTGATTGAGGTGTAGACTTTCAGCTTTGATCTGACGTGTTTATCAAAAATATCGTATGAGCAACTTAGGAATGACAGACATTTTTCTGCATAGCCCCCTAAAGTATTTGGACATTTGACCGACTAGCTGTTCCATAGCCGGGGGGAGCAGGTCCCTCATTACTTCATTAACTATCATGCAGATAGAAGGTCTGGAGTTGATTCCTAGTGTGGAGTTTGCATTTGGAAGCTGTCACTGTGAACTCTCAAAATGAGGTCCAAAGAGCTGTCCTTGCAAGTAAAAACAGGCCATCATTGGGCTGGGAACACAAAACAAACCCTTTAGAGAGATGGCAGAAACACCAGGAGTGGTCAAGTGAACCATTTGGTGAACTCTTAAAAAGAAGGAACTCACTGGTGAAGTCAGCAACACCAGAAGGTCTGGACAACAACAGAAGACAACTGTGCTGGATGATTGCAGAATTCTGTCCTTGGTGAAGAAGAACCACCTTCACAACATTTAGCCAAACTAAGAACAATTCTCCAGGAGGTTGGCCTGTCATTGCTAAAGTCTACAATCAAGAGAAGACTTCATGAAAGTAAAGACAGAGGGTCTACCACAAGGTACAAAAAACTGGTTAACCTCAAGCATAGGAAGGACAGATTAGAATTTGCCAGAAAACGTTTTTAAAAGTCTGTCCAGTTGTGGAATAATTATCTTTGGATATTTTCTGCACTTGACCATGAAATTGAGGAAATGTTTCCTGAAAATGAGTTAAAATGGCAATCAGTGGAACCGGTACTCTGAAACACACTGGAGAACTGCAAATAATAAACACTGGGAATTACACCACTTTTTTTATATCACAATGTTGGATAGAGAAGAGTATGGAGAAGAGAAGAAACAGCTCATGATCTGATGAATACCACATCATCTGTGAAACACGGTGGAGGCCTTGTTATGGCCTGATCATACATGGCTGCCAATGGAAGTCAGTCACCGCTGACAGAAGTAGCAGGCTGAATTCTGAAGTGTCCAGGGGGCTACACTGTCTGCTCAGATTCAACCAAATGCTGTAGAACTGATAGGACGACACTTCACAGTACAGATGGACAATGAGCCAAAACTTACTGTGACAGCAAACCAAGTGCTTTTCAACACAAAGAAGTGGAATATTCGTCAATGACCGATGAGTCGATCAACTGACCTCAACCCAACTGGACTTGCATTTCACCTGCTGAAGACAAAACTGATGGCAGAAAGTCCAACGAACAAGCAGCACCTGAAGACCACCGCAGTAAAGGCCTGGCAAGGCATCATTGGAGTGGAAATCCAGCACTTGAGATGGCCATGAGCTCAGACTTCAGGACGCCATTGACTATAAAAAATATTCAACCCAATATTGCAAATGATCGTTAAATTTATAATGATGTTAGTTTGTCCAAATACTTTTGAGTCCCTGAAAATAGGGGGACCATGTATAAAAATGGCTGCCTTTTCTAAACGGCTCATATAATATTAACTTTGCAAGTCTACACTTCAATCGCATAATGATTTTTTTTTTTCAAATCCAATTTGGTGGCGTACAGAGCCAAAATTATGAAAACTGTGTCACTGTCCAAATACTTATGGGCCTGACTGTATAAGATTTTCATGAGGGGTTGTTATTTTTTGGTCTGGCAGGTTGGTTATTAAATAATCTGAGGCAGTCACCTCGCTCCTCTGGTTTAACTCCCCGTTTTGAAGCTTTCTGCACAGGGTTTGAAAAGTTCTCTGCATATTCATGTCAGTTTCCTCCCAAACTAGAAAGGGAGAATTTGCTCTGAGATAGACTGGCGCCCTGCCCTATTAATGCACATGAATGATCTGGACGAAAATATAATCAGTAAGATGGTGAAGTCTGCCGAGGATGCCAAACTAGGTGGATAGGCAGTGTGGACTATGGCCGGCCGTTCATCCCGGCCAGTATCCCCACACCGCTAGATGGAGCCCTTCCGGCAGCATGGAGGTTTCACCAAATTTCAGCAGGGCATCATGGATATTGGAGTTTTCCTTCACAGCCCTGCTGGATACCATGGGGGCCACAAGGGGACGCTGCAGGGAGGCTCAGAGATTTGTATTTGCCCTATAACCCGGAAGTACGTCCTGGTCACAGGGACAGAGGAAATGACGTACTTCCAGGATGAAAAAGAAGAGTTTTTTGATCTGACCCGGAAGTGCTAGGAAATCACATGGACTGAGGGTTCAGAAGCACTTCCGGGTCAAGGACTATAAGGATTGTGGGAAATCCAAGACGGACGAGCTGAGCTGGGTGGCATGGTGGCAACGCGTCTGGGAGAGTGGAGGATTTTGTATTGGAATAATTATTGTATTGTTAATGAATATAGTGGAACGGAGGGTGCTTTGTGCACTTTATTATTATAATAAATTCAACATTTGGACTTTTACCTGGTGTTTGACATTTGATCTGAGGGTTCAAGGGAGCGATAGTGCCCCCAGTCTGTCACAGCAGATAATGTAGAATCAGGTAAAGTGCTGCCGATGGACTTAGACAGCATACAGGCTTGGGCAGATAAAATACGTAAATGGAAAATATTCCAAGTTTCATGTAGGAAGTAGAAATGTTAGGTCTGAGTACACAATGGGAGGTCTGAAACTTGAGTGTATCCCTTAGGAAAAGGACCTGGGAGTCTTAGTGGAGTCATCATTATCAACATCCAGACAGTATTCAGACGTGATCAGGAAAGCTAAATGGGTGTCCGGTTATATAGCGCCCTGATGTGTGGAGCACAAGTTTAGAGAGGTGATGCTTAAGTTATGTAATGCATTAGTGAGGCCTCACCTGAAGTACTGTGTGCAGTTCTGGTCTCCATACGTGGCGAGACACAATAATAACCGGACTGGGCTTGGGGCTTTCCTGGAAAATTGCCTCGAGGTTGACAGAATGTAAATCATAGAACTACTGTATATCCCCTCCTACACGCCCTCTCAAACATAACCTGTGAATAGCCCAGTCGGTATTTCCACATCAATCGCTACACGAGTTGCCGCAATAATGTCGGGTGAAAAAAATCGTACAGCGAGATGAGAAAAGACAAGACAACGCTCCCACGCACAGTGCTCTTTCCATAAAGCAGTTCTTGACTGACAAAAACATTCCTGTCTTCAATCATCCTCCCTATTCGCCCGATTTAGCTCCCTGTGATTTTTTCTTCTTCCTGAAAATCAAAAGTGACCTGAAGGGAACACATTTTTCTTCAATGGATGAACTGAAGACAGAAACGGCAAGCTTGTTGAAGAGCCTCAAGCAAGAAGACTTCCAGCACTGTTTCCATCAATGGACGATACGTATGGAGTGGTGTAGAGATCGGGGGTATATAGAAGGTGACAATGTTTACAAAGCTGTAATTCACCAATAATTTTTGTTTTTATCAATCTGGTTACTTTTGTGTCTCGTCTTGTGTTACAAAACAAAAAAAGACATAGCAGCGCTAGAGAAGGTCCAGAGAAGAGCAACTAGGCATATTGGGTCAGAGGAGGATGAACTATGAGGAGAGGTGGACAGAGCTGGACCTTTGCAGTATAAGCAAAAATTAAGAGGCGACATGACTGCAGTGTTTAAAATTACAAAAGGAATTCATTTATACAGCAGATCTCAGCGGTTACTTTAAAGTAAATTCGGCAACAAGAACACGGGGACACATTTGGACACTTGTTAAGCGAAGATTTTGCGCAAATGTTAGAAAGTTTGTCTTGACGCAAAGGACCATAGACACATGGAATAAAATACCCAGTGGTGTGATGGAGGGCAGGACTTCAGGGCCAGTCAGATCTCACCTTGATGTCACTGTGGACGAACTCACTGGGCTGAATGGCATGTTCTCATCACAGCCGTTGTGATGTCCTAATGGCCATCTGTGATTTATTAACTGTTTTAATCTTCTTATCCAGTCAGAGTCGAGCAGAGCTTGTGCTCATTCCATTCCTGGCCTCTGAATGGGGCAGCAAGCCATTGCAGGATAACCCGTAATCTGAACATGGAAGGAAAGTGCAAACTCCACAAAGGAAGTGTCAAATCTGTGACCCTGGAACTGCGACCATCTTTTTTTTTTTCTAATTTTATTTCTCTGCTTTTAAAATCAGATTTTTTTTCTCTCGGTTTCCTTTTTACAGCAGAAGTGCATTCCAAACAGTTCATTAACGGTTTTACTGATTTTCCCTTTAAAAATAAAAACACATGTGTTTGTCTTTAGTTCATTTACCAGAACAAAGAAAAAACGAGAAGTCTTTTTTTTTCCCCCAAAGGAAGCCTTTTGTGAGTCTTACCTTGTGGAATGCTCACTTGTTTCTGTTTTTATTTTCTTGGTCAATTTTCTCCTTCCTTGCAATAAAAAAAAAAAAACTAAAAAAACAGGATGTTATACTTTACCATCTGAGAAACACTTTCTGCTGGCAGTTTCCTTTCATTTGTCTTGCTCACCATGGCTGTGACGTCCTTCCCTATGATTATATACGGGTTAGAGGAGATTCAGAAATCAAAAGAGTGAGTCGGGCTGCTGCCGCATCTTCATCTAATCGTATTTGAACAGTGACCCAGTCCTCACGCACGTTAGGTCAATCAGGGGCTCCGTCTGCCTGATGTACGTGACTCTGTGATTGCCCTGTTGACAACTTGTGCCTATCGGAGACTCTTTGCTGTCTTGCACCCAATTCTAAGGGTACTCGCCTTGAGGTTATTGTAGAAGAATTAAGTGGATAGGATCGGAGAGCTTGTTGGGCTGAATGGCCTGTTCTCCTCTAGTTTGTTCTAATTTTCTAATAAGCTTGAGCTCCCATGATCCCCTAATGCAGGGGTGTCATAAACTCCACTCCCAGAAGGTCGCAAAATTCTGCTGACAATTGAACGGCCATCTTTTACTTTCATTTTAACCCCAGAGCATCACTTGAGCTGAAAAAATGGTGCTAAAATCATTAGTCCCAAGCGTCACTTGGGTAACAATATAGACATGTCTTATGTAAAAGTGGCAACAGTGTTAGTGCCACGCGTTACTTGGGCGCTTGCATAAGCGTCGGGCCCAAGCATTACCCAGCGTCTTTTCCTAGCCTCATAATGGCGTCTCGCGAGAAACGTTTTTCAGCAGCCCAGGAGTTGCACACTCTTAACAGTGATATGCGCAACGATGTTGAGGAGTCTCTCAGCAGACGTGAATTATATTCAGACACTGAAACTGAAATGGATAGGCATTCTGATGAATCCGATACCGATTCTTGTGTCACTTGTACATGTGCAGTGTGCTGTTTGTATTGTTCGTCATTCTTCTTCTTCTTCTTTCGGCTGCTCAGGACATTCAGCCAAATTCCTCTCCACATAATCTCTCTGTTATAAAAGAAAATTCTGAGACGAGACAAGACTATTTCTAAGGGATTTTTTTCAAGTCCCGCGAGATGAGACTTTGGCCATGAGATTTTTTCAAGCCCCGCCCTCGTCTCAACCATATTCAGTCACACACACGGCCTTCTCACCTCTCATTCGTGTGAATGCTTTTGTCAGACACAGTTCTTGCTCTCTCAGATCTTGTAAATTTTAACGTTTTCCTCACTCTAACTTCCCACTTAAAGAAGACTTATTATGTCCAAATCTTACTGAAGAATTTCATCAACCGAAGGGTAATCTACAAAAAAAAAAAATGAGTACACGGGCAGTCCTAGCAACGAGAAACGATGAAGTCAAATGAATTAACATGAAAATTGTCAATTGGTTATGCGGCAAATTGGTTAAATGCGTATCAATAGACTCTGCTGAAACAGTTGGTGGTAATGGTGCGGAAGATGAAAAAAATCAACTTACAATATCATGAAGAATAACTACAACTGTTAACACCGTCTGGTCTTCACTTACGAGCAGTTAAATGTTGCGTTGTCACGATGTAAGTCCAAACACAGAATCAAAATTCAATGCGATATTGACGAAAATGTAATTAAAAAAATTGTTTTTACTTAAGTTACACATGAAAAGTGTAAGTTTAAAAAGTATTTGGGTGTTAATAAGCAAAACAGAATGAAATCCTCTAACTCAGCATGAAACATAATTTACTTTCAACTGGTAAAAACCAGCTGGAACAAACACCTGCAGCTACTGGGGGTCCCCAGGATTGAATTTGACAACCACTGATCTAAGAAAATAAAGAAATGCGCCAGGATGACAGCACTAGTTATATAACGAGTTTCATTAAAGGCAACAATCGACTTCTTAAGAAACTGGACAGAGTACAGGTGACACTTCCAATGCACGCTCCTGATGATAAACTCGGACTTCACTGAATTCACGTCGACGCTACACACGCAGAATCAGTACGACTTGAAGTACAGCTGACACTTCAGACGCAGGTTCCTAATGGTGAATTCAGAGTTTACAGAATTAAAGCAGCCACTTTGCACAGGAATTCTGTGCGACTTTATTTCTTTGTTAGTACTCCACGTACTAAAATCACAACTTTTGAGCATGCGCTTGAGTGATTCCCAAGTGGAGCAAATCACATACAGGTACGTCCACTCTACGGACAATTCACCAATCACAACTCAGCACTCGCTAGAGCCCGCCCTCTCAGCCAAGACGAGTGAAAGTGACAGTTTTGAAATTCAAGCCATATTTCATGTTGCGGTTGGAGGAATATTACGGACAACTTTTTATCAAAAAATAAATAAACAACAAGAAACACATATTCCATGGCATATTCATTTTCGCTAAAATATCACGTTACTTTTTCAATCAAAATCTGTATTGTCATTGTAGCAATGAGACATTGTACAACCAAATTTTTAGGTGCAATTTTCCAGTGCAGAAAAAAATAAAAACAAAAATAAAACACAATTACTCAAGTTACAACTAAAATAAGGGAATAAAATAAGTATCCAAAATTGTCTATAACAGCAGAGAACAATGTTTTCCACTCATACATACATATAATTTATATATCTACACTCACCTAAAGGATTATTAGGACCACCATACTAATACAGTGTTTGACGCCCTTTCGCCTTCAGAACTGCCTTAATTCTACGTGGCATTGATTCAACAAGGTGCTGAAAGCATTCTTTAGAAATGTTGGCCCATATTGATAGGATAGCATCTTGCAGCTGATAGAGATTTCACATCCAGGGCACGAAGCTCCCGTTCCACCACATCCCAAAGATGCTCTATTGGGTTGAGATCTGGTGACTGTGGGGGCCATTTTAGTACAGTGAACTCATTGTCATGTTCAAGAAACCAATTTGAAATGATTCGAGCTTTGTGACATGGTGCATTACCCTGCTGGAAGTAGCCATCAGAGGATGGGTACATGGTGGTCATGAAGGGATGGACATGGTCAGAAACAATGCTCAGGTAGCCCGTGGCATTTAAACGATGCCTAATTGGCACTAAGGGGCCTAAAGTGTGCCAAGAAAACATCCCCCACACCATTACACCACCACCACCAGCCTGCACAGTGGTAACAAGGCATGATGGATCCATGTTCTCATTCTGTTTACGCCAAATTCTGACTCTACCATTTGAATGTCTCAACAGAAATCGAGACTCATCAGACCAGGCAACATTTTTCCAGTCTTCAACTGTCCAATTTTGGTGAGCTTGTGCAAATTGTAGCCTCTTTTTCCTATTTGTAGTGGAGATGAGTGGTACCCGGTGGGGTCTTCTGCTGTTGTAGCCCATCCGCCTCAAGGTTGTGCGTGTTGTGGCTTCACAAATGCTTTGCTGCATACCTCGGTTGTAACGAGTGGTTATTTCAGTCAAAGTTGCTCTTCTATGAGCTTGAATCAGTCGGCCCATTCTCCTCTGACCTCTAGCATCAACAAGGCATTTTCGCCCGCAGGACTGCCGCATACTGGATGTTTTTCCCTTTTCACACCATTCTCTGTAAACCCTAGAAATGGTTGTGCGTGAAAATCCCAGTAACTGAGCAGATTGTGAAATACTCAGACCGGCCCGTCTGGCACCAACAACCATGCCACGCTCAGAATTGCTTAAATCAACTTTCTTTCTCATTCTGACATTCAGTTTGGAGTTCAGGAGATTGTCTTGACCAGGACCACACCGCTAAATGCATTGAAGCAACTGCCATGTGATTGGTTGATTAGATAATTACATTAATGAGAAATTGAACAGGTGTTCCTAATAATCCTTTAGGTGAGTGTACATTATATTGCACTTGTCACTTATCTAATGTTATCTTAGAATGAAGGTGCACTTGATCAGATTGACCACCTAGCAGCATTCAGCATGGTTTTGCTGAATAGATGATAACAGCAGATTTATCAAATCTCAGTGGGATTGTTCCAGTATACACTAACACAAACTAAGTTCCGGTTTTCTTCATCTGTCATATCGCCTACTACACATTAAAGATTTCTTTTTTGCCCACATATTATGGGAACCAAACGAACCAACTTCATATGCAGAGAGCCTTTCGCTGAATGAAATGGATTGTTGGTCAAGCAAGGGCTCTAATGAGGAAGTACACAGCCCAGTAAATGACCATTTCGCAACCTTAATTTTTAAGAGTGTGTATACAAACTAATGTCAAAACACTAAACACCAATAGCAGATTAATAGATGAAGCAGAAAGTTTTGAATCAGAATAAAAAAGAACATGCAGGAATAAAAAAATGAAAATTGCTAAATGGAAACTATGAACATATAATTTGTATAAACTAATATGTAGGAATATAAATGCTGACATTAAACCATTCATAATAATGACTGTTAAAGATAATTTAGTTGGCAATTAGGTCGTATCCCTTTTAAAAGACTCACTGTATTTTGGAGAGAACCATAAAGAAGAATAAATAGTAAAAGACCAGATTTTTTTTAACAGTTTTAGAATGAAATACTCGAAGGATAGTTATCACTAAATGGTGACTCTTTTGATGATCTCCTCTTCAAATAACGACATAGACTTATAAACATGAACTATTTCATCGGATCTGCGAACGAAACTTTCCTGGAGAGGACTTTGCTACACTGCAAACTGTCTGATTAGAATCGGCGCATTTTTCAGATACGCCGCCATTGCCGTACGTCATCTCCATAGAAACAACAACGCTACGCCGCCTCCATGACAACAGTAGACTCGCGTGTGCAGATCCGTCCTAACTCCAGCACAGGTAGGCTCCAGTTCATTTTCAAGCATCATGGCTTCTATGCACAAACTGGAAGAGCTGAATCTCACCCATGATGAAATCGACCGCTTCAGCCAGGCGATGAAGAGCGAGGAGTTTCGGAAACTGCTCCGTGAGTACGCGGAGGAGATCTCGAACCCCGAAAACAGGAAAAAGTACGAGGAGGAGATCCGGCTGTTGGAGCAGGAGCGTGGGGTGGACGCTCGCTTTGTGCACCCTCACGGTAATCATGTCCTCCGGACTACGCAGGATGGGAAGCAGAGGTGCTTTATTAACGTTTGTAGTAACGAACTAATGGGCAAGCCCAGCAGCAGCGCCACGATGGGCCCGGGAGGCGCGCCGGGGCAGCAGTGGTCCCTACCTTACAGTCTAGCTCCCGGACGTGAGGACTTGGACTCCAAGGGGCGAGCAGTTATCATCTATGATGTGGTCTTCCACCCAGACACACTGACAATGGCGAAAAAGAACGTGAGGTTTCAGAAGATGATCGACCAAACTGCGCTGGAGGCCGTTCAGAAGCAATTTGGAGTGAAGCTGGACGAGAAGAACGTCAAAAGGTTAAAAACAACTTACAAAGGGACCCCGCATCCGACTGTCATCCGCAAGACACTACCTGGTGGGCCAAAAGTGCAGCCGGACGATATGTTTAAGGTGCCGTGGCCCAGCGACGCGCAGTCGAGCGGTGTGAGAGGGGACGGGGCCAGCACCCCCAAATACGTCATCACTCACAGGTCATTCGTGGACATGCAGGACTACCGCTGCTCTCGGGACACCGGTCCCGGCACGCGTCCGAAGGAGCTGCAGGTCACCATCGAGCTGCCCCTGCTCAACTGTGCCAGCCAGGCGGACCTGGAGGTGACCGAGAAACACCTGTCTCTTCGATCCCAAAGTCCGGCTTACAGTCTGGAGCTCCCATTGCCTTATCCGGTGGATGACACCAAGGGGTCGGCACGCTTCATTAAGACAAAGAGGCAACTCGTGGTCACCCTGCCGGTACTCCCTTTGAAACCGGAGATCTGCTTGGGACAGACTGAGATCCATGGGGAAAAAGAGAAAGGACTGGAGAGAACAACTAAAGAGGAAAGATCTGAGTCGGGGGAAAGAGAAGGGGCTTTATCTACTCCTGAGGCTGTTTTGCAGCATTCCACACGTTATGGAGAGAAGATGAAACGAGGACTGGTGTCTGAGTGTGGTGGGAATACGCCCACAGAATGGAGCACACCACTTGAGGATGGAGGACTCTGCTCTGAAGACGAAAATCTGCAGGTACAAGTCACTGAGGAGAGGTCACAGCCAGGAAACGAAAAAGCTATGAGTTCTCATGAGCCATCTATAGAGGGAAGTGTTCAGCCCAGCGGGGGAGACAACCAGGAGGTTAAAAAGAGATTTGTGTTGAAGGGTCCTCATGATACAACTGCAGAGCTGAAGACACAGCATGAAGACAGAGGCTGTGCTGAGCTAGAACACTATTCAGAGGTGGAACGTCTATGGAAAGACAACGCTGAGGAAATGTCACAATTAGGAGAAGAGGAAGAGGCCAAGGAGCTCTGGGCTCAGGGAGACATGCAGGAGCTGCAAACAAAACCTGTTTCTGAACATACTCCTAATACATCTGTTGACTGGGAAACAATGCCAGAAGATATCAACTCCACTGAATTGGGACAAGCAGCAGAGGCAGTGTGTCTAAAGGTGGAAGCCATGGAAGAGAGGTCACAGTCGGCTAAGGCAAAGGCACCAGTGGAGGAGAAGACGCAGCTAAAATCACACGTTAATCTAACAGTGCAAAAGGCCATGGAAAGGACATCTTTAGAAGAAGGAACAGAGGTTGCTGAAGGGAAACAGACAAGGCCAGAAGTAAGAGATGCCAAGATATCGGAACAAAAAGTACAAGCTAAATGTCTTCTAGGGGAGTCGACACATATAATAGGAGACAGCGTCCAGATGTCATGTCAGAAAGCATTAAGTCCTAAAGAAGTGAGGACTGCGACAGGGGAGGAAACCCCAAGGGGACCCGAACCTCATTTTGTGGACAGGAGGACACAGCCAGGGAAAGGGGCTGTTGTGGACAGAGCCACCGACAAGGCCGTCAAGTGTCTGGAAAAGACGGTAGGAGCAGGACATCTTCAAGGAGAGTTTGCTTCTGGACTGGCAGAAGATTTACAGGTAATTTTCATTTTTTTACTCTTACTTTCTGCTGAACATTAATACATTCGGAATTTCATCAACACAATTAAAACGACTGAAGGAAAAAAAAAAGTAAAAATGTGAGTTTTCAGTGGAGCCTTTTAGAAAGGTTAGGGGTGGCACCGTGGCGTAGCAGTCGGCACCATTGCCTCACAGCCTGGTTCACTTTTGTGTGGAGTTTGTGTGTTCTCCCTGCGTGCCAGAAGTTTTCTCTTGAGACTTTGGTTTCCTCCAACATCTCAGATATGCTAGATGAGGGTCTGCAGTATACATGGACCCTTTGAATGCGTGTGGCTGTGTGTATGTTCTTATGGTGGGCTGTGTCAACCCTTGTACCCAGTGCCAACATGGCAGGCTATGGCTCTCTGTATTCATGTAATTAAAAACAAGGGCAGGTTCAAAAAGTGGATGGATTGGAAAGTTCAACGACTGCATAATGTGTGAATTATTAGCACTGGTACCTCATCTTCTCAGGAAATGTTTGTACCAGTGAAGATTCTACACTTGTCGTGTTTACCAGCAAGTTGTCATGAGTCCTAAATCCAATATAGTGCCTTTTCAATAATTGCATAGTGTTTTGTATACAGTCCTTTGTTTTTATTAGTTTACATCTATTAATTACAACTTTTATTATCCAACATTTAATCATGTTACACTCTCAGTAGCCGTCACAAGCCCGGACACACCTTGACATTTTCATGTAGAAATTGATGCCTATTTTATCATGACGCCATTAAATTAATGTACAAAATCAGCCAAGACATTAGTAGTACTGCTAAAACAACTGATGTTTAATTTATTATTCACGCATGAGTGCAAAGAAAGCCCCCTCTTAATTCCTTCGGTGTCCTAATGGTCAGCTCCCCTTGCTTCTCCTCCATTAGTCATTTGAAATGCTAACTGGTTATTAGAGAAACCTTGGTAATCGCATTAGCACCACTGACACCTGTTTTTCTGTTCACTTGGGTTGCAAAGGTGCTGACATTCTGATGCGGGCTCTGCATCGGTCTGTCGTGGTGAAAAAAGGGGCTGAGCCGTAAGGCAAAGCTCTCAATTTACCAGTCGATCTACGTTCCTACCCTCACTTATGGTCATGAGCTGTGGGTAGTGACCGAAAGAACGAGATCGCGAATACAAGCGGCTGAAATGAGTTTCCTCCACAGGGTGTCTGGGCTTCACTTAAAGATAGGATGAGAAGCTCAGTCATCTGTGAGGGGCTCAGAGTAGAGCCGCTGCTCCTCCGCATCGAGAGGAATCAGATGAGGTGGCCCGGGCATCTGATCAGGATGCCTCCCTGGTGAGGTGTTCTAACCGAGAGGAGACCCCGGGGAAGACCCAGGACACGCTGGAGGGACTATGTCTCTGGGCTGGCCTGGGAACGCCTCGGGATTCCCCCGGAACAGCTAGTAGAAGTGGCCAGGGAGAGGGAAGTCTGGGCATCTCTGCTCAAGCTGCTGCCCCTGGGATCCGACCTAGGATAAGCGGAAGAGGATAGATGGATGGTACTGACATTCTTAAAATTCAGTTCTGGGTTTAAAAAATGGCCAGAACAAAAGAGCTTTCTCAAGAAACATGTCGGCCTGTTGTTTGTTTTTAAAGTTTTGGCAGAATGAAGGTTATTGCATGTGACAGAGTGCCAAGGAAATGAAGATTTCATGCAAAGATTTTCATAAAAAACGGTATACACATTTTCCCATTTTTTTTTCATGTGCGAGCATATCTTAATGATTGAATTCACACGAAGTTTTATAAATGAGGCCTTTGCACAGTATCCGCTTATTCATTGGCTAACATTGCGCCTCTCGTGATATCGGATCGGGCAGAATTCACTGAGAGACGAATACAACTAAAGATTAAAAGTGAGAGAAAGCATTATAGAAAAGAGGAAGACGTCTTAGACTTGTGCAAATCGGAGATGCTTCATCACGCTGAAGGTCCGTTCACCTCTGCAGTTTCCTTAATAATCCAGTTGTGGATGTGAGAGTACAGGACACATTTCTACAGTTCATATGCTCCTTTTCTGAATTGTGGGTACTTTCCAGTTTCGTTCACAAGAGCCTTTTTACAGAAGTGGTTAATCTATACCAGGGGTGTCGAACTCCGGGCCTGGTGGGCCGCAGTGGCTGCAGGTTTTCATTCTTACCCTTTTCCTAATCAGTGACCAGTTTTCACTGCTAATTAAAATCTTTTTCCCTTCATTTTAATCACCCTGTTTTTAAGGATTCAGTGCTCTGGGGGCTGTTCCACGAAGCGAGCTTATAAAATCGAGGATTATTTGTAATAGCCTCGCTTGAGTTAGCCTAACAGTTCACTTCAGGCTCATTGAGTTCCACGAACAAAATTCAGGTGTATTTAATCTCCGCTAATTCAAGCCAAGCTTGATAAGCGAGGCTCGTGCGCGTCCACGCGATATAAAAGGCAGCCTTGTTAATCGATGCTGGATAAGTAAGAATGGAAACTAAGGAAAGAGCTGCGTTTTTTTCGCAGGCGGAGCAAGAATTATTATTACAAGCCTATGAGGACTACAAAGCTATAATAACTAGAAAGGGGAACACGAGCTGTATTATCAAAGCTAGTGAGGCTGCATGGCAGAAAATAGCTGACAAGTTAAATGCGTAAGAACATGATTTTAGTAACTTTTGTGTTAAGGATGTCAAACTATTTAACAACTAAATGAGAACAGTTTCAAGCCTTCAAAATGTATAGTCATTAAAATTTCCTTTTACATATGCATTTTGTTACCAGTTGTAAGGTACTTTAAGGTTATTTTAACACATTGATAAACAGGACAGCATGTTAATTATATGGGTTAATCTTGGATAAAAAGTGATATATAATTGTAATTATTAATATAATTATTAATAATGCTTGGTTTCAGGAGCAACATGAGTGGAACGAAAAGGTCCTGGCAGCAAGTGAAGAATGCGTCATTATTGGCATACGCTCCTGCTGCAGTATTGCCACATTATGCAAAACTGCACAGGCTACTACAATGTCACACGCTCTGTCTGGTGTAACTCTGAGATGCCGCAGGCAGTTAAACCTGGATTTTAACTGTCCAAATGTCATTTCAATGCGTGCCCTTGTCTTACAATGGGCATGGTTGAAATGTCTTTCTGCTTGTGTTGCAGGATCTGTATATGGTGTGAGAAGAAACGGTAGACATGGGTATCCTTTGTCACCAAGCAGCACACCAGAAAAAATTCCTATAATGGAAAGTAGACACATTAGACTGTAGTATAATAAACTATAGTATATTTGTGAATTTTAGTTGACTTGCCTTGTCTGAGGCTTTGAGCCAGTGAAGACTCGCGAAAAATTTTGGCATCATGTACTGATCCTGGTGATATGATTTGCGGTTTATGTAATCAGGCTCTGTTGGACCTCACGTGTGTACAGTCAATGGCTCCAATGACGTTAGGAAAGCCTGACAAATTAAATTCAGTTACTTATCAGGTAATGATTTATGTGCTGTAAATGAGTAGATGTTTAAAGATTAAGCACCATTAGTTCCAAAGAAAGTTTCCTTAATGGCAAGAATTCCTCGGTGGCCAGGAAAGGTAATGAATATATTTAAAAAGGACTTTAATGCAACGCAAACCTTCCTGATTTCACGGCACACTGTAGCTTTGCTTAAATGTTCAGCATCCCCCACACTGTACAGAAATGAACCACTGGCAAAATAACGCAAAGCGATACACAAAGACTGTGCAACCGTAAGGGCTTTAGAGCAACGTGTGTTTTTAGAAATGTAAGGTTCCAATAACTGACACAAATATGCAATACTGTGTCTACTAAATCTATAGCGCTCGTATAAATAATCATCCGCAAAATGCAACGGATCTATCCTGGGCCGAAGTAATTGTGGAACCTGTTGCCTTAAAGCTCTACGAATGAGCCTCGCTCCCTCATCAACTGGATTATGAATAAATGGGCACGCCATGGTTATTCATGTAAAAGCCTTCAATGTACTCCTTGTCATTTTATACTTTCTAAGTAATTAGAATCGCCTGCATGTAATCTGTAATAATTTTATATTGGAGGGTCGAAGTGTGCGAAAGAGGGAGAGAACAGCAGCAGAGTAATCCCAGCCCCGCAGAATGTCGTGCTGTGACATCACATGGCTTGTCCAATCATATTCATCAAGCTGAGCTAAGCTTCACAACTAACCTGCCACGGAGCAGGCTTGTCCAAGAGCATATGTTGGCATAGTAATTAAGCGGAGCTTCAGGTTAGCCTCGTTCGTGGAACCGAATTTCGAGAAATTAAACCGGGATTATCGAAATAAAACAGGATTTTGAGGTTAGCTCGCTTCGTGGAACAGCCCTCTGAATTGATTCTTTTCTTCATTAAATGAAAGCCAAACAGAAATGAGACATGGAACAAGACAACAGATGACGAGCTAAATTGGGGCTTCAAACTCCAACCAATTTCACTCCAATCACGTTCTTAATGAGAAGCCGATTCTTGTTGTTAATTAAACTCTTTATTTAATTCCACAGCTTGTTTCTGCTCTTATTCAGCCACAGCAGAGATTTCCAAAGCTGTTGATTTTCTGTTTTTCCTAAGAACACCGTCAAGATGTTTTGGTGACCTGAGAGATCAGCCTTACTGAGACCTTCACCTTTCTTTATTTTCAGATATTGTGTGATGGGTGCAGGTCAGCTGGTCATGTGGCGGCTCATTTTGTTTGGCTGCTAATTAAGAAAAAAGAAGCAACTAAAGGGGCCTGAGTCAAGTTAATTAAAACTAAAGCAAAAGAAGTTAATTAGCAGCACAAACTGGTCACTAATTAAGAAGATGGTTAGAATGAAAACCTGCAGCCCTCCAGGACCGCAGTTTGACACCCATGAGCTATACATATAAAAGGCAAAGCCCTCACTGACTCCTCACTAATTCTCACACTTTCCATATTGGTGGGAAGCTGAAATTTCGCGTGCTCATTCCTCACAGTTTAATTACAAAAGTTAGGTATGTTTCATGTCCTATTGCAACACCCAAGGGGCGGGGAAACAGGTGTACCCCCTAAACCTAATCTTGCCCAGAGGGGACCGGGCGGTCTCTTGGTCTGGAACCCCTACAGATTTTATTTTTTTCTCCAGCCTTTGGAGTTTTTTTTGTTTTTTCTGTCCACCCTGGCCATCGGACCTTACTCTTATTCTATGTTAATTAATGTTGACTTATGTTTATTTTTTATTGAGTCTTCTATTTTTCTATTCATTTTGTAAAGCACTTTGAGCTACATTTGTTTTGTATGAATATGTGCTATATAAATAAATGTTGATTGATTGATTGATAAACTGTTTGTATAGATAGGAGGACCCCCTCCTCACTATTTCTGCGACTTCCAATATACATAGAAAACACAAATTTCCTCTGCTCATCCTTTACACTGTACTTACAAACGTTAAGTATGTTTCATTTCGCACCATGGCCTGTAACAAACTTTTGAAAATAACATCTTCTTTTTGGTGGATCTCACCATTATGTCGTAAGGAACTTTCGAAAACTGACCTCTCCTTTCATTTCTTATTTCCGTAAACAGAGGATTTATTTCACAGCAGAGAAGCACAAGGGTTGCCAGCGGTCCCCCTTCCTTTTTCTACATGGCTGCTGTCTGCGCACCTACCACATGGTTGGCTCCCTACCTATATACATTAACGACACCACACGCTCATGTGCCTCCTCACTCGCTTCCTTACTTTCTTCAGCTCTTTGTTGTGCTCACTGCTCCCTTCTTCTTTACTCCACCTCTTCAAGCCTGTTATTGTTGGCCTTGCTTCACGTCTTCCTGCTGGTGTCTCCTGCCTTTTCATTTAGATTCTTTACACTCTTAATCCTGTGGGCATGCCTCTGCATACTCTGCTTTTAGATAGATAGATAGATTTTTTATTAATCCCAAGGGGAAATTCACATACTCCAGCAGCAGCATACTGATAAAAAAACAATATTAAATTAAACAGTGATAACAATGCAAGTATAACAGACAATAACTTTGTATAATGTTAACGTTTACCCCCCCCAGGTGGAATTGAAGAGTGTGTTGGAGGAACGATCTCCTCAGTCCGTCAGTGGAGCAGGATGGTGACAGCAGTCTGTCGCTGAAGCTGCTCCTCTGTCTGGAGATGATCCTGTTCAGTGGATGCAGTGGATTCTCCATGATTGACAGGAGCCTGCTCAGCGCCGTCGCTCTGCCACGGATGTCAAACTGTCCAGCTCCGTGCCTACAATAGAGCCTGCCTTCCCCACCAGTTTGTCCAGGTGTGAGGCGTCCCTCTTCTTTATGCTGCCTCCCCAGCACACCACTGCGTAGAAGAGGACGCTCGCCACAACCGTCTGATAGAACATCTGCAGCATCTTACTGCAGATGTTGAAGGACGCCAGTCTTCTAAGGAAGTATAGTTGGCTCTGTCCACTCTTGCACAGAGCATCAGTATTGACAGTCCAGTCCAATTTATCATCCAGCATTTCTTCCAGGTATTTATAGGTCTGTACCCTCTGCTCACAGTCACCTCTGATGATTATGGGGTCCATGAGGGGCCTGGGCCTCCTAAAATCCACCACCAGCTCCTTGGTTTTGCTGGTGTTTAGTTGTAGGTGGTTTGAGTCGCACCATTTAACAGAGTCCTTGATTGGGTTCCTATACTCCTCCTCCTGCCCACTCTTGATGCAGCCCACGATAGCAGTGTCGCCAGCGAACTTTTGCACGTGGCAAGAGGTTGGCGCACCAATTATGTTACAACGAAACTTACAACCACCAAAACTTTGTAACGGCACCAGGCTTCAGATCAGATCTCTGCACAAGAACCTCAGTGAGGCAACTGTCTTCACTGGAACTGGCTCAGGGGAGACCCTCTCATACCCTCTGACCTCCCATTCCAATTCAAATGCCTCCAATTTCCTGTAAGGGTCTGCTTCGCTATGACAATAAATAAGTCACAGGGCCAGACTCTAAAAAAAGGTCGCCATTGACTTGACACAAGATTGCTTCTCACATGGCCAACTGGATGTTGCCTGCTCAAGAGTGAGCACAGCAGACAGCCGAGGGCAGAACTGCAAACGTCGTTTACAAAGAGATCCTTACATCCTAAAAATGTGCATTTCTCATACACAACATTTACAATCGGAAACTAAACTCTTTATAATCATCAAATTCACTCTCATTTCTAAAATAAGCCTACGACAATTACATTGACAATCATGTTACATTATTTTTAAAATATTTTCCTTTTCTTTTTCATGACTATTTAACACACTACTTGTCCGCTGTGAAGCGCTGGTATTTTGCAAGTCTACTCTCTCTATGTATAAAATCCTAAGCCTAAAAGTGCAACGATTTTATGTGACACTTTTTGCCACGCTTTAAATCAGGCTTATTTTAAAACCTACATATATATGTTTGGTATCATTCTTTTCAGAATTGATCGAATTTTAATGTGATGTTGTTAGATTTCCATCTATCCATCCGTTATCCAACCCGCTATATCCTAACTACAGGTTCACGGGGGTCTGCTGGAGCCAATCCCAGCCAACACAGGGCGCAAGGCAGGAAACAAACCCCAGGCAGGGCGCCAGCCCACCACAGGACACACACACACACACACACCAAACACACACTAAGGACAATTTAGGATCGCCAATCCACCTAACCAGCATGTCTCTGGACTGTGGGAGGATGCCGGAGCACCGAGCGGAAATCCATGTAGACACGGGGAGAACATGCAAACTCCACGCAGGGAGGACACAGGAAGCGAACTCAGGTCTTGTTGTTAGATTTTCAGATTCTTATTCCATTTTTAAATTCTAAAGTAAAATATCAAGGAAGTCGTGGTTTATAAGAATGGATCGTTTATTTAGTCTCTTATAAATACTCATCGAGCACAGTGGACCTCCGTTTAACGGGAATACTCCAATCGGTAAGAGAGTAAATATTTTATTCTCATTTCATGATTTTTACTCCATTAAGTAATAATTCATTTTTCTTTTACATATTTATAGAATTACATAATTTTTACTCCATTAAATAATAATTCATTTTTCTTTTACATATTTATAGAATTACATAATTTTTACTCCATTAAATAATCATTTTTCTTTTGTACATTTACAGATTTTACTTATGTTCTGGCCGCAACTGAGGGGTTGGGCGCCAAAGGGGCTTGCCCGCCTAGTTTAACAATATTTTAGTAAAAATAAATGTGTTTGGGGCATTGCCAGCTTGTCACATTAAAAAAAAAAAATTATTTTTGGGTGGAGTATTCCTTTAAAAATCTCCACCTCCATTCCCATATGAAAGATCAAAACAGTCACGACATGTATGATTTTAAACATGGACGCCGTGGTTGGCTTCAAACCCTTGTTAGTAATGCTGATCTGTTTTTCCCCACAGGTTGATCCTCACAGCTCGTCCGCTCACGCTGGGAGACACGATGCCCCAATTCAAGGTGAACAGTCTAGCGTGTCCTCCTTTCCCCTCTGCGATTCCCAAAGCGGTCCTGATGAGCACTCTGGGCCTAGTGGTGTCGTTACATCGGATGTTGGCAAAGAAGAAGCCCAGGACCCCAACACGGTGTATGAAAGAGGGCATGACCTTGAAATGGAGCAAATGCCAGCCTTGGAGGGGGAGCAGCTGCCACATCAGCTTTTTGTTCAGGAAGTTTCCAGCAAAGTTGATGACCTCACTGAGAAGCAAAGCAGAACCTCCACCGGTGACACAAGCCCAGCTTATCTGGAGTCACCACTACGGCCTGAAAAGGCAGAGGAGCAGAACCTCCATGAGCTCGGTGTTGTACCACACAGCACAAAGCAGGAAAGGCAACCCACAACAGGAATAGTTGCAGGAAAAGATTATCCTCTAGTAGCTCCTGTAATCAGAGAGATAAATCCAGCAGATGGGAAGGAGGACGTGATCAGTGACCATTCCACCCACTCTGCAGTTGACTTTCACAACTCACTTCTGTATGAGTTGGATTAATTTAACTCTTGGATGAGAAAAAAAAATCAAATCCTGCACGGGCATTGCTTCCTTTAGACTGACAAGAATGTCAGAGTCATCAGGAGGAAAAGCTTTTAACTTTGAACTCCTCGTGTGTAGACACGGCAGCACAGCACAGAGAGGGGGCCTCACCCATTGTCGTTTCTCACACTCTCTGCTTACATTATTGTATTTTGATTTTCTTTATTGCTCTGTCAGTACCCACTCTGTGCCCGCTGCTGCCTGGCTCAGACAATGGATGGACGTACTTTACACACTGTTGATGGGGTTGTGGGGAAGTAATCTCAGGCTCTGGAAATAAAATGATTGAATGTTGGACTTTTTGTTTTAATTTACTGTTACATTTACAGTTGGCTGACCCCTTTAACTAAGGTGATTTGAGAAACGATCGGTTACAATTCTTTGGTTCCCAGTTGGAGCACTGGCAGGTATTGGACAGATATTTTTAGGAAGTCACTGTGCACTGGAGAGATTCCCAAGGACTGGAAAATGGCAAATATCATCCCATTATATAAAGAGTGTGGCAGGGCAGACCCAAGCAACTATGGACCAGTAAGCTTAACATGCATCTCAGGAAAACTAATGGAAGGAATTATTAAGGATAAGATTGAGCAACACCTGGCAAGAACAGGAGTTATCAGGAACAGTCAGCATGGGTTCAGAAGAGGGAGGTCGTGTTTTACTAACATGTTGGAATTCTATAAGGAGGCAACAAAAGGATAAGATCAAAGTGAAACTTATGATATTATTTATCTGGACTTTGAGAAAGCATTTGATAAGGTGCCATATGAGAGGTTGGGCATCAAACTGAAAGAACTGGAAGTTCAGGGTGTGGTGTGTAGATGGCTGCAGAATTGACTCAGACAGAAGGAAGAAGGGTGATGGTGTAACCTCATCAGAACTGGCCGATGTTAAGAGTGGTGACCAGCAGAGGTTAGTGCTAGGGCTGCTGCTATTTTTAATATATATAAATGATTTTGATAAGAGTATAAGTAAGCTAGTTAAGTTTGCAGATGATACCAAGATAGGTGGATTAGCAGATAATTTGGAATCCGTTATATCATCACAGAAGGACTTGGATAGCATACAGACTTGGGCAGATTTGTGGCAGATGAAATTTAATGTCAGTAAATGTAAAGAATTACACATAGGAAGTAAAAATGTGAGGTCTGAATACACAATGGGCGGTCTGAACATCGAGAGTCCACCTTATGAGAAGGATTTAGGAGTCATAGTGGACTCTAAGCTATCAACTTCCCAGCAGTGTTCAGAAGCCATTAAGAAGGCTAACAGAATGTCAGGTTATATAGCGCCATGATGTGTGGAGTACAAGTCACAGGAGGTTCTCCTCAAGCTTTATAACACACTGGTGAGGCCTAATCTTGAGTTCTGGGTGCAGTTTTGGTCTCCAGGCTACAAAAAGGACATAGCAGCACAAGAAAAAGAACAGAGAAGAGCAACTAGCGACTACAGGGGATGAATTATATGGGAAGGTTTAAAGAGCTGAGCCTTTACAGTTTAAGCAAAAGATGATTAAGAGGAGACCTGATTGAAGTGTTTAAAATTATGAAGGGAATTAGTACAGTGGATCGAGACGGTGACTTTAAAATGAGTTCATCAAAAACACGGGGACACAGTTAAAAACTTGTTAAGGGTGAATTTCGCAGAAACATTAGGAATTTTTTCTTTACACAAAGAACGATAGACACTTGGAATAAGCGACCAAGTAGTGTGGTAGACAATAAGACGTTTCAAAACTCGACTTGATGTTTTCTTGGAGGAAATAAGTGGATAGGACTGGCGAGCTTTGTTGGGCTGAATGGCCTGTTCTCATCTCGAGTGTTCTAATGTTCTAACAGGTTCAGCAAGCTGAAGTGACTTGCTCATGGTCATACAGTAGTGGGGTTTGAAGTCCAAAGCCTTAACTATTAAAATTACATCACACCGTCCAATTGGAACAGTTCCTGATTAGGTCACCTAAACACATACACTTTTGTCTTAGGTCAAGGGAAGACAAAAGCCACACATAGTTAGTCAGTTTTCAGTTCATCCCATAATGCCTCACCAGAGGTAAGGTAGAAGGACAACACACCTGCGTCAGTGACAGTGCAGTCCTGTTGGAGGTCCTCTGCTCACACTGCCTACATGACCGGACCCTACAGCAGGGCAATGCCAGATCACAGACAGCTGCTGTTGGCACAACTGTCTTGAGGCGTGCAAAGCATTGCTTTGGCCCGCTGTCTCTCCTGACCTTAACCCCTCACAGAGCCGGGGGATGCCTCGAATCATGGCATCAGGAGATGTGATCCCGCAGATTGAGAGGGACAATGCTTGTATGTAATGGAAACGTCAAGCAGTGGTGACTTCAAGAGGCGGTCATAGAATACTAAAGGACTACAACACAAGTGTTAATGATTTTTATTATTTATCTGTTGCTAAGGCATTAAATGTGAAAAACACCTTCTGCAAAAACCATGTCTGTCTGTCTGCCTGCCCCTCTGTCTGTCTGCATGATACAAGTCTACTCCCAGTGGAATTTTTTTGTTTAAATGTTGCACACTTGTTCTTCAAGGAGTTTTGTCAAGACAGTTTAGTTTGTGTCGAGATATCTCAAATACAGTGAACTATAGAGAGTTCTTCAATTTTAAAATCTTCCATTGAAAAGTATTGGCTAATCTAGAAACTCGATTATCTTAAAACAGAAACATACTGGGCGACTTCAGCTAGGGATCCGATTACTTTTTCTGTTTTACCTTGGGAACCGTTACTTCAACTTGTCTATATATGTATATTTTCTAAATGTATCCTTTACTTTTCTTTGCTCAGCAGCTACTGTGATGGCAAAACAGTGGAACACCGGCAGCAATGCGGGCTGAAACAAATACATCTCGATGCAGAACCCAAGATTGGGTGGGGGCCAGATGGCCAAGTATTAGCATATAAATAAGGTGCAACATCAGAGAGAGGCTGGGAGCATGTGCTGATTTTACAGTGGGTTGCCACACTCACAGCCTGGATCGGGACCCGAGTGCAACTGGTTGGCACCTCCACACCACACTAGCATACTATGGAGTTTTCCCTACAAGTTGGTGGACCTGCTCGCCAGACTGGATGCAGATTAACGTCATACCCAGGATGGAGCAATTGCAGGTCAAGGGCCTTGTTCAAGGGCCCAATGGAGTAGAGTCACTTCTGGTGTTTATGGGACTCAAACTGGCAACCTTCCGATTGACACAACATTAGAGATGCATTTATTAATAATGATATCCATCATTTATTCAATGTGGTAGTAATGATATTGTGCATTTCATTATCACCATCTGTTTCCCTTAATGGACTCCAAATGCTGTGGTAGGTCTCATTCTATAGTAACAGTTTGTGAAGTGTCTTGTGTGAACCTCAGGCACAGCTGCTCACTTCCCCTGCCCCTTGAAATTGATGCTGGTAACATGATGTTCACCTCCATTAACATAAACGTAAAGGCAACTTAATGAAGAAATGGCACAGTGACACTTGGTAGTGACGAAAGTGGTAGTCACATACAGTGCATCCAGAAAGTATTCACAGCACATCACATTTTCCACATTTTGTTATGTTACAGCCTTATTCCAAAATTGATTAAATTCATTTTTTCCTCAGAATTCTACACACAACACCCCATAATCACAACGTGAAAAAAGTTTACTTGAGGATTTTGCAAATTTATTAAAAATAAAACTGAGAGCACATGTACATAAGTATTCACAGCCTTTGCCATGAAGCTCAAAGTTGAGCTCTGGTGCATCCTGTTTCCCTGATCATCCTTGAGATGTTTCTGCAGCTTAATTGGAGTCTACCTGTGGTACATTCAGTTGATTGGACGTGATTTGGAAAGGCACACACCTGTCTATAGAAGGTCCCACAGTTGACAGCTCATGTCAGAGCACAAACCAAGCACAAAGTCAAAGGAATTGTCTGTAGACCTCCGAGACAGGATTGTCTTGAGGCACAAATCTGGGGAAGGTTACAGAAACATTTCTGCTGCTTTGAAGGTCCCAATGAGCACAGTGGGCTCCATCATCCGTAAGTGGAAGAAGTTCGAAACCACCAGGACTCTTCCTAGAGCTGGCCGGCCATCTAAACTGAGCGATCGGGGGAGGAACGCCTTAGTCAGGGAGGTGACCAAGAACCTGATGGTCACTCTGTCAGAGCTCCAGAGGTCCTCTGTGGAGAGAGGAGAACCTTCCAGCAATCTCTGCAGCAATCCACCAATCAGGCCTGTATGGTATAGTGGCCAGACGGAAGCCACTCCTTAGTAAAAGGCACATGGCAGCCCACCTGGAGTTTGCCAAAAGGCACCTGAAGAACATTCAGACCATGAGAAACAAAATTCTCTGGTCTGATGAGACAAAGGTTGAACTCTTTGGTGTGAATGCCAGGTGTCACGTTTGGAGGAAACTAGGCACCGCTCATCACCAGGCCAATACCATCCTACAGTGAAGCATGGTGGTGGCAGCATCATGCTGTGGGGATGTTTTTCAGTGGCAGGAATTGGGAGACTAGTCAGGATAAAGGGAAAGATGACTGCAGCAATGTACAGAGATATCCTGGATGAAAACCTGTTCCAGAGCGCTCTTGACCTCAGACTGGGGCGACGGTTCATCTTTCAGCAGGACAACGACCCTAAGCACACAGCCAAGATATCAAAGGAGTGGCTTCAGGACAACTCTGTGAATGTCCTTGAGTGGCCCAGCCAGAGCCCAGACTTGAATCCGATTGAACATCTCTGGAGAGATCTTAAAATGGCTGTGCACCGACACTTCCCATCCAACATGATGGAGCTTGAGAGGTGCTGCAAAGAGGAATGGGCGAAACTGGCCAAGGATAGGTGTGCCAAGCTTGTGGCATCATATTGAAAAAGACTTGAGGCTGTAATTGCTACCAAAGGTGCATCGACAAAGTATTGAGCAAAGGCTGTGAATACTTATGGACATGTGATTTCTCAGTTTTTTTTATTTTTAATAAATTTGCAAAAACCTCAAGTAAACTTTTTTCATGTTGTGATTATGGGGTGTTGTGTGTAGAATTCTGAGGAAAAAAATGAATTTAATCCATTTTGGAATAAGGCTGTAACATAACAAAATGTGGAAAAAGTGATGCGCTGTGAATACTTTCCAGATGCACTGTAATCTCAGAGCTGCAGTATCTACAGATTATGATTTGATATTTCTTGACAATTTATCTGCAAAACACCAAAATGTTCCACCATCTATCATATTTGGATGCAGGCAACACTATCTCCATATATAAAGCCATAAGACACCCATTTGCCCAGCATCTGTGCCCTTGCCTGGGTGTAATGTGGACAGTGTCCACAAGAGGGTGAGACTATCCAATGAACAAAGGCAAGTGGCCGGTGTTAAGATTGTAAACCGTGCAGAGTACCGTAAGTCACATCATCCACAACAGGTCTGGAATGTCCAATGAAGAAAGACAAAAAGTACAAAGAAACGGGGATGCGAGGGCTAGAAAGTCAGATAAAAAGGCAACAAGCCATACAAAGGAAGAGGGATGTAAGGCCAGAGGTGGGTAGTAACGAGTTACATTTACTTCGTCACATTTACTTGAGTAACTTTTTTTAAAAAATTGTACTTCTAAGAGTAGTTTTACAGCGCCATACTTTTTACTTTTACTTGAGTACATTTGTGAAGAAATGCTACTGTTACTCTGCTACATTGGGAAAAACTCGGATCGTTACTTTTTTCCATTTATACATTAAACTTTATTTTTGCAAGAGGGAAGTTGCCTGTGGATCTACTGCATGACTGTTTCACCAATCAGACGTAGCCATACAGTCACATGACCACACAAACTTCCTGCGTCTTGCAGCCTGTGAGAGACTTTTTACTCATGCGGGGCTCCTGCTCACTGCTAAACGGTCACAGCTGCACTGCAAGAACCAGAGCGTCATTCCCAAGCCTGCCATTCATGTCTTTTCTCCTTTTCTTTGATTCCCTCTTCGTTTTTGTGCTGACCTGTATATATACACTCCCGTCTCTGTGGGCCTTAATCACACGTCGCAGGAAGCCAATAAAACAATTGAGAATGATCGGACCTGCACGTGCAGGTGTGACTCACTTCAACTACCTCATTAACTCCCCGCGGTCGTGCAATTGCGCCCACGGAGAGACACGGCTTTATGGATCTGAAACTGGCTTTTTTTTTTTTTTTTTTGAAGCTGCGGATCCGCTACACCACAAAGTGCATATGCAGTATTATACTGTCAGTGTACAGGATATCTCGCCACTGTAAGTAGTTTGCACCGTTCAGACATACAGTTACCTACTGTAGGTATCGGCTTCAAAAGCTTTGTTGTGAAAAACTGAGATTTGGAACTTTGTGTTATTTGTGTATTTTTATTTTGTAAAGATGTGATTTATTTTTACTCATTTTTGAATTTTATTATTTAGAAATAGTAGAATTTGCACATTATTTTATATATTTGCCTGTCTTATTACATTTCTAAAAAATAAATCATTTATTATGTTCAGTTACTCAGTACTTGAGTAGTCTTTTCACCAAGTACTTTTGAACTCTTACTTGAGCAAGTACTTTTTACTTCTGCTTGAGTAATATTATTCTGAAGTAACGCTACTCTTACTTGAGTACAAATTTTGGCTACTCTACCCACCTCTGTGTAAGGCATATCCCAGTGAACACAGGTTTGTAAATTCACAACGCAATCGAAACTGACTTATTATTGCACTATTAAACCTGTTTAAATAAATGGCTATTTTGCTGAGCTAGTTTGAACTTAAGACTTTAGCACAAGCATAAATCTCCATTAGTCTTTGAAAAATATAATGTTTCTGAAATTTGAAGTCCAATTAGCTACAGACCCTTCACATCTAACTACTACTAACAGCACAGGAATCCATTCATCACTTGAGCTGGAATTTGCCGTTTATATAAGCAACTTCAGCCACACAATATTGTAGAATGGTACTAAAAACATTTTACGTACACTACATATAATTACATTCTATTCTCTTTGGTATTTTTGAATACGACTCAGTCTAAATTATTTGATGAAGTGACTTGAAAATGTAAACGTGCTCCAGCTTTCAAATCAGCAAACCAAATCTCCAAAAGTACCTGATTGCTACACCAAGCAGACATGTTCTTATTTGCTGCTGCGTGGTTTAAATTTCCTGTTCTTCTCATTTGTTTGTTATTTACAGTTGGGTTATTATACAACATTGATTACATTTGAAGTTTTTATTTAAGAGCTGAAAAACGTGCATTTTACTTTATTCTTGTGATTAATATGCTTTTAAATTCTACCAATTGTGACACAATGACAAAGAAGACACATCTACAATAACTCAGATTCCTCTGGGGTAGGATTGGATAGTCTAAAAAATTAATGTAAAGGAAGCATACAGAAATTGTCACAATCTCCCAACACCCATATCTGCCTTCACACGATAATCCCGACTGTTACAATAATAAATACATCCCTGGACGCTGGCGTTGTGCCAGCCACTTTATAATCCCTTCAATAACCCTCTGGTCTTGAGTGTGTTGTAGCCTCTAAACTCACCAATTACTTAACTTGTAATAAACTGATGGAACAGTTTCCGTCTGGTCTCAGAGTGCAGCACAGTTGTGAAACTGCTCTGCAAAACTATTGATTTGCTTATGGCAGTAGACCTGGGGTGGGCAAAGTTGTTCCTGGAGGGCGCAGTGGCTGCAGCTTTCGTTCCAACCCAATTACTTAATCAGAAGCACTTATTGCTCAAGTAACACTTCTGCTTCACTATAATTGTCTCGCTCATTAAGGTTTTTGCTTATTTCCGTCTTAAACAGCTGCATTCTTGGTTTTAATGGCTCCTTATTGGCAATGAGATGCAAATGACAAAAGAAACCAGCATTTTTCCTTGTAGCCCCTTTCCATGTACACCTGTGAGTATTTCTTATGCACTATTTGGTTTAATTAAATAACTTAGAACAGGGGTGTTGAACTCTGGCCTGGTTGCCGCAGTGGCTGCAGGTTTTCATTCTAACATTTCCTAATCAGTGACCAGTTTTCACTGCTAATTAACTCCTTTTCCATTCCATTTTAACCGCTATGTTTTAAGGATTCAGTCCTCTGAATTAATTTGTTTCTTCATTAAATGGCAGCCAAACAGAAATATGTGAAACGAGCGACAGATGACCAGCTAAACTGGGATTTCAAACGCCAACCAATCCCATAATGAGAAGCCGATTCTTGCTGTTAATTAAACCCATTATTTATTTCCATGGCGTGTTGCTGTTCTCATTCTGTCATAGCAGACATTTCCAAAATTGTTGATTTTCTGTTTTTCTAAGAACAGTGTCAAAATGTTTTGGTCATCTGAGAGATCAGCCTTACCAAGACCTTCTCCTTTATTTTCTGATATTGTGTGATGGGCACAGGGAGCTGGTCATGTGGTGACATGTTTTGTGTCTCATTATTGTTTGGCTGCTAATTAAGGAAAAGCGACAACCAAGAGGCCTGAGTCAAGTTAATTAAAATTAAGGCAAAAGAAGTTAATTAGCAGCAAAAACTGGTCACTAATAAAGATGGTTAGAATGAAAACCTGCAGCCACTGCAGCCCTCCAGGACCAGAGTTCGACATCCGTGACTTAAAAGTGAAGAGAAAAAAGTGAAGGACTGAGAAGTACTCATCCATTTTAGATTGCAAATCATTTGAATGATATCCTTAGAAAAGAAAAAAAAATCTAGGATACGAGAATGACCTGACCTGGCAGCTTTAAAGCACTAACAAGCCATGAAATTAAATTATTGGCAAGGATTATTTTCTAATTAAGCAACTGGGTTGGAACAAAAACCAGCAGTCACTGCAGCCCTCCAGGACTGACCTGCCCACCCCTGCAATAGACTCTGGACAAACCACATTAATTGTTTTAGACCTCATTGCAGCATTTGACACTCTCGAACATGGCATTCTACTATCCAGAGTGGAGAACATTCTGGGTGTCTCTGGCACTGCATCCAGTGATTTAAGTCCTATCTGACTGGCAGGCAACAGTTTGTTAGTCTTGGACCCAGCTCAGCTCCAGTCACAGAGTTCCTCAGAGCTATGTCCTTGATGCTCTGCTCATCTGTATCTACAGTACTGTATATGCTTCTCCTTGAACATATCATCCGTAGCTTTGGACTGGGTTATTTTTATGCAGATGATACTCGCCTCTAGTTCAATGTTAAAAGTGAAACTTCAGAGCTTCCTCAGTAAAATTAAAACCTGGATGGAGCAAAACTTAAAAATTAAACTGTACAAAACTGAACTCCAGCAAACTGACACTACAGCACAACTTAAGAAAATGATCTCATTAGACCTTCCTCTAATGCAAGGAACCTTGGTGTCATTTTTGATTCCTCCCCTTCTTAATCCACCCACATAAACCACATTAAGAAAGCTTTTTTTACTTTCACCTCTGTAACATATCCAGTGTTCCCTTTTCTAATTGCTGAAAAACTTGTCTGTTTTTATCACATCGTACATCAATTATTGCAACTCCCTACAAGGAAGTGTCACTTATAAATTTATGCCACATCTCCAGCCGATTAAAAACCCTGCTGCAATAGTGCTCACACCAAACAGCAACAGCGAGCACATCACATCCACCCCGCTGTGCCTTCAGTGGCTCCCTGTTTCTTACAGGATTGAATATGAAACTCTATTAATACCCTATAAAGACTACAGCAATGGTCTTCTCCATCACTATGTCCCTGTTTGCCCTTTTAGGTTCTCCGATTCTGGCAATCTTTTTGTGCCCCACACTAACCTGCACTGTATGGGTGACAGGACCTTCAGCTATATTGCACCCAGACTTTGGAATGACCCACTCAAAATTAATTAGATCAGATGATTCAATTCACTGTTATAAAACAACTTAAAACTCATCTGTTCAGGAAGGCGTTTCACTTCACCTAATAACAACCCCTTCTTTCAGTTTACTAATCTGTCCAGATGCTCAGGTTAACCTTTGTATGTGCTATATCACACATTGTTTTATTTCTTCTGGCTTTTCTTTTTACTATTGAATTTAGTATTTTACTCTGGTTTATTGTCTTGTATTCTGTTTAATGCTTTGTATATCCTCTCCTAATCCATTTTAGTATTCTATGCAGAAAATATCTCTATCCAATGTTATATATACACCCTGTTGTTCTTTCCGAGACTCTGAAATGCCTCGAGTATGAGAAAGGCACTATATAAATAAAATGCATGCTGTATGTTATTAATGTGCTTCATGTTAGGAACTTAGTAACTAATGTAGAACAAACAAGAAAAAATGTTCTGCAACAACACTAACATATGGTTGTAGGTAACACAAATCAGAGTTGAAGGATTACAAGTAATCTACCTTATTTTATATTAAAACATACTGCAATCTGTCATAACAGATCAAGCCAATGTTTAATAAAAATAAATGAACGCAACACAAGTTAGTAGTACTAATGTAAGAAACTTACTCACTTTGGGAATTATAAAGAAAAAGAAATTCATTTGTGGATGTGAAAGGAGAGAGGTGGACTAAACAGGAAGGTGGTTTACCTATCAACACATCATTTCCAAATTTTTTGGAGATGGCTAATTTAAATGATTCACTTACTATGAAACAAAGCTGAACTGAAAAGCAGAAGGGAAAGTGTTTCATCAAGACCAGTTCTCATAAACTTTCTTATATGGAGGCAAGTGTGTATTACTCAATAGATAACATGAAAACAGAAACGTAAATTATCTAATTATTAGTACCTTGTAGTTTAAAAATAATTAGCATATTTTACAAAAGCCAGAACTCTATTTTGCTGCATGCTTTGTATCAAGTGGTATCATGACTTGTCTGCCGAAGTTAACTGAAGGAGGAAATTTAAAAAAGATGAACACTTGCCAATAACTTCCACTACTCCAATGATGAGATAGTATTAATAAGCAAATCCAATTTTGAACTTACTTGATATAAAAGCCATTTTCACAGCATATGCAGCAAAAATATTTGGTTTATAAATGTTTGGATCTCAAATCTCTGGAAATTAAAGGTTAAATTCTGACTATGAAACATTCTCAACTTTGTTGTTATATTATACCTACATTACTTTCCCATTTACAATATGAACACACTATGGATTTTATGAGAAAATAAAAGATACAAAAATTGCTTTACTAACAGTGTACCCACAAGTAACAGAATTAAAGCT
This sequence comes from Polypterus senegalus, assembly GCF_016835505.1. NCBI lineage: Eukaryota > Metazoa > Chordata > Cladistia > Polypteriformes > Polypteridae > Polypterus > Polypterus senegalus. Next base: position 26,447,616 of record NC_053171.1, on the reverse strand, counting down.
CTGGTAACTCACAGCTGCTAAGACATATTCAAACATCTCTTCTCAGCTTCCACAATTGCAGTATACATCACTGCATTTTCTTTAGTCAACATGCATTTAGTTTTCAGCCTACAATGCAATACAGAAACGTGATCGTCTACATATATTACACCTTGCAAGCACCTGGAGGGCACACAACAGAACCTGTCTACAAATATTTTTAATTTGTATATGTGTTTGTGCATGTTGATCCCTTCACCTATTCAGTTAGAAATACCAACAGCATATTTAGATTGCAGTACATGATCCACAGGTTCAACAAACCATGTATGAAAAGCTGCACTGTAACTAAGACAGCCATACACAGCGATTTTTTTATATTAAAACTGGAACAAAAAGATGCTGCATTGTATTATTCTTCTAGGCACAGGAAATTAATACTCGTTGTCCATGAATAAGCACCAGAACTACACATTCCTTATAAGGAAAAAAAAAACCCCAAAACACATGGAGCCTCCGAAGAATACAGTTTGCAAGATATTTTAGCCCTGAGGAGAAAACGAAAAAATAATTGAAAATATAATACAGTCTAGAGCACATTTATTATAATTGTTTGCCAAATTACAGACCTCTGTGCTCTTTTGTTTTGACAGTTTCTAGTTTTAAGACCCCTGAAAAATAATGAAAATAGGGGAACATGTACAAAACACTACAAGCGCAAAAGCTTGAAAAACATTTATAATTTTCCATTTCTTCTGCACCTGATAAACTGTGGGCAATAGAAAGCAAATACTTCTAAAGATTTAACAGTACTTTAAAAGAGCTTGTCTTTGTTGTAAAGGTTACATTATTGTTCATCCTGCATGTGAAATATTTGGCACAAAAATTCTTGAAATGTTGAATTTTTACAAAAGAGTGTAACTATTTTATTTACAGTATGCATATAGAAAATATAAGTATGGAGTATCTTTACCCATGTAACATGTGGCCCTAGCAGTAAAAACAAAACCAAAGTGACCCATCTCAAAAGAAATCTTTACTTAATAATTAAAAAAACACTGACGCCCACACCCATTTTATCTGATTCACCACACTCCCATAAAATAATCTTGAAACAGTCAGTAAAGAGAGGAAAAAGTAAAGGCATTTACAAGTTCAAAAAAGGAGAAGAGTTACTGTAATCTGCGATAACTTTTGCACAGTTCGTGATCCCTGATATCACCCCAGCCTCCATTTTTTACTCGTGGGGAAATCTTAGACGTAGGAAGTTTATTTAAGGTCAAAGTCTCTGGAAACATATGATTTTGGTCATTCTGCAGAATGCTTTCAATTTTTGCTTTCTGGGATGAAGGCATACAGGCTTTCTTGTGGTGCATCCCACAGTCACCAGCATGGAAAATTCTAGGGGCTTCAGCAACCATGACCTTCCAGAAGTGTGGAAGGCATGTAACAGTAAGATGCTGCAATGACCAGTCCCAATTATAGTCATCGTAAGTACAGAAAGTATCAGTGCACTTGATCAGGTTTTGATAGGTGTCTCTGGTCATAGCCATTCCCATATTGTGCTCTGTGGACTTCCAAGTTTTCACCTCGGCTTTGTCCAGCTTACTTGGGAAACCTGCATGCGCGTAAGATCCGAGGGATAACACATCACAGTCTGGGCACTGTTCTTTTTGAAGGCTCCACATTTTATTAAGAACATAGTAGAAATCGGGTGCAAGATAGTGATCTTCTTCAATAAACAGAACCAGCCCACTATGGTTATGCAAGGCCTTCACTCGTTCCCACACAAAATGCAGCTTCCACCACCAGTGGTGTTTAGTTTGGGAGAACTTGGCTTCCCTGTAATGCCCAAAAGAGTCAGGATACTCTGCATTTATGCAACCCAATTTTAAGGCATCTTTCTTCGGAATATCTCTTGGGCAATCTTTGGGGTCATTTCCTGGAAACTCATGAGGATAGAGTTGGATGCTAAAAGGGAAAAATATCTGAAGGACTTGACAGAAGTCAACAGTGGCAACTACTTGATTAATCTCCGGTGACCAAAAGTCGTGGCTGAATATTAACAGAATATTTTCTACACCCTTTGCCTTCCTAAGAGAGTCTACAAGTAGTCTTAAATAATCTGGCCGATTATGGACTTGCACAACTACAACTAAGTCATCTTTCTGACGAGTCTTTATCTTTTCCACATTTTTGATTGTCTGATCAAAATTTAACTGGTAAACAATTCCACGATAAACTAAGGTCATGTTGTCAACTTCAGGCCTCTGGATTTTCTCTGGCAACGTGTCATTGGAAATTCTCCTGGTCACTAGTACACTCTTCGTGATAGCCTCTTTGGGAAAAAGCTCTCCCTTCTTCTGCTTCCCACTGTTCCAAAAGGCAAAGGCAAAAGCAATAACTATAAGAGTTAATATGAAAACCTTTCGCTTGTAGATCCTAAATCTCATGGCAGGCAGTAATGCCACACAAACAAATATATGAAGCAAATAAGGTGCCTGGTATAGCTTAACTCAAAGTTAAGCTATAAACTACCCAGAAGTGAAAGCCACCACTGATAATATGTGGGAGGGATGGATGGTGTGTCCAGTTTCATTTGGGGTATTCTCACAACCATGGGTATTCTTACTAGATCATCAAAGCACATCCAGTTCAGCATATTTGAAGAACAAAAAACAGGATGATCTGAAAGAAAAAGAAACATTAGGCATTAATTCCATTTTGTGTTTCCCATCAATCTTTCGTAAAATCTTAACTTCATTAGTTGTCCAAACTACCATATGGTTTAAGGACTAAATATTGTAGAATTGCACTCATATCTGTCAAAGCTTAAAAACAGAATTTAAGTCAGCACAGAAAAATCAGAATCAAAATGATGTGGTATGTCTTGAGAAGTGTTAAAGCAAGAATTTTGCACATTTTATCTAGGCTACACAACATTAAGAATAATAAAACAGGAAAACAACAGACTACAGATTTGAGCTGGGAGGAAAAAATGTTAATAATGCCCAAGACAATTTATACCACATCCATAACCCGGTGTGCAATCATGATACACATGTCTCATTATGAAACAAAAAGGGTTTTATCATGGATTTTAACATTAGGCAGTCAGTGCAGTTCAGGTTAGTTTCCTTTATTTCTCATTCACTGGGTGACTGAGAACAAGCAACTTAACCGGCTGTGCTTTAAATGGAAACGGCAACAAACAACTGTCATGTATTGTGACCTTAAAAGTCATATTTATTGTCACAGGCTTCTATATGTTCTTGAGAAATGTGACCACCTCAGGTTGCATAGAATAATGACACAGAGGAAAATGGTATTCAATTTATTTATACTTAATTCACTTATTCATTTCACACAGATACAACACAAAATGAATCTTGGAAATCAGGTGAACAAGCGTGTTGAGCTATGTTGGGTTGAATGGGTTGTACTGATCAAAATGTTTCTAATGAGCTTGTATTTGTAGATTAACGTGTCCTGTTATAAAATTGTGTGGCTTCGAGTGTAAAAATATGCGTGCACACACACAAAAAAACACCCCCCAGGAAAATGTGCAAGCAAAAAAAATAAATAAATTAAGATTTATAAAACTTGATGTACACACATTTCTATGTGATTGACCCTTTATAAATCACAATCACCTTGTAAATATGCATAAGTGAACATGACTTGATCACTGCCCTGAAACATTCATATATGTAGCACGCTAATCAACTTAATACAAATGCAATCTCAATGCTGCAGAATTTAACTGGCTGATAGAGCAGCCTTCCTCATGACACATTGAGACCCCACCACTTGAATTCAAGAGTACCTGGCTGTGCTCTGCAACTGAGAGTACAAGATCATGCACGGCATTATAGCACTTCTCTGCATTCTGGGAAAGGTGTAAGGCTCCAGTATCCGAGAAGATGATCACTATCAGCTGGCATATGCAATGACATGATTGCTGTCACAATGAATAGTACCGGCCACACACAAAACCTGAGGGTTCAGCCAGTTGCATTACCAATAAACCATCTACCATGTACAGTACTGTCACGTCTGGCAAAGCTACTCTGCCTAAAATAAATTAACGGGTTTACCCAGGCTACCGAGACATGTTTGTCGGCCACATCTTGACATCACAGATTAATGGAATGCAACTGCTCACAGTTTATAAAAGCAGCGTTAATCTCTCTATAGAAGCCCTTACCTTGGCCGAGATACTGTTGACCTGTGGGCCAGTTTCCTGAGAAATGACAAGTAAACTGACAAAAAAAAAAAAATTCTCCAGTGCAAATATGCAGCATTGGCCCTCTTAAAAGGAACTAAAATACAGTGTGCGTCATAACTGTCTTCTTTGAGGTGTAACATTTGTTGTAATTGATTAATTGTAATAATGGCCCAGTGATATGAATTATTTGTACAAGTTGTCATTTGGCTGGGTTGCCTGCATTTTCCTACTGAATCAATGGCATTGTTATTTCCCTGTTTCTCTGTTGCATTCCAATGAAGCAGAATTTCCAACAATATCTGCAAGTTCTGCCATCATATTTTCTTTTATAAGCATGGACATTTGCATGGGAAGTTGCTACATGCATTTTGAGCCTCTTTTTTGCATACGCAAGCTTCATAGGTGGCTCTTATTTGTACTCATTGCTGCCTAAACATGCTTCTTCTTTAAATAACCCTATAATTGGATAAGGTGGATAATGGATGAATTTTTAATACTTTTATTTTCCTCTTAAATGCTATAGCTTGCTTGGATTTATGAATGTTATTTTACAGTAGTACTAGAACAGTACAAATAAATTCATACTGGCAAACAGATTTTTTAGCTGCAGTTATCACTGCTGTAAGCAATGAGGTGTAAGGCCAGATTTATACTTAAAACGATGTGACGCATGCGGCTACGGATGCTACTGCTATGCAAGCGGTGTACTGCTTATACTTGCGCACATAATTTACGTACATCTGGAGGATTCCACTGTGTGGCAGTGCAGGATATCAACAGTGAGAAAACAAAATTTGGATTTGCTGTGTTGTGACTTGCCCGAAACATACATTAAATACCCACAATATCTCAGAAACGTATGGATGTTTAAAGATTACATCCATCAATCCAGGGATGCATCAAATTCCAGCAAGCATCAAGTGTGAGGAAGAAACGATCCCTGGACGGGGCATAAGCTCATTGCAAGGTGAATACACGCACACACATCCTCTAATGTCATTTTAGCATCACCAAATCTCCAAACCTGCATGTCTTTGGAATGAAACCTTAGGACACTGCGTGGAAACCCTCAGGAAAACATGCAAACTCCAGGCAGGGAACATCAGGGATGTGACTCCCTACTGCGAGGCAGCAGCACCACTGCGAGACCACCATGCTGTCTCCACATGTGTAATTATTAACAGTGCTCATTATTTAAATGAAGGTAAAAGTAAAATACATACTTTAATGCATTTCATCACGAAAGTGATATCAAGTATAAATCTAAGGATTTATATAAATATTTTTACTTATATATAATATTTACATTTTTAAATATTTATACAATATTAAATAGATATAACCTAAGGACTGTAAACGTGCAGAGAGATGGAATATCATAAACTTAATGTGTTCTGTGTGGCAATTGCTGACTGCCATGCCTGTCAGTGCAGGAGGAAGTCCCAGAAGCATATAGCGATTAACAACTGGGTCAGTTTTAAGATTACATTTACGACGGTCTACTTTAATGACAAAAATCAACGATGAGATTAAAGTGGAAATTTCGAGATTAAAGCCATAATTTCCACTTTAATCACAAAATAGATCTTTTCACTGTGTCCCCAATTTTTTTCCCCCTCTGTGGCTCAAATACGCTTCTGTACATTTTGATGGTGTTGTGAAGGTGCAAAAAAACAAGGAACAGGAGATGGTATGCGAGACCTTTAAAATGTATTGTGTCATTACTTTGGGAAATATGCAATGCTGGAAAAGAGAAGCACTATGAATAAGTTAGTATGCGAGCATTTTGCTTCACCACATCAAATTCAAGATTCATCAAGCATCGAAGCATGCATATTGATCCTAAAGGATCTGTAAGGCGGCTTACTGTCACATATTGATATTAAACAGAGACTCTGACATCACGTACTCATTGAACACTCTGTGCCCCCTGATTTTTTGCTGGTACAGCAACTTGCGTATGTGTTACATTAATTTCTGAAGATGTACTTGGAGGATACATCAAATGAATGCTGAGAACTCATGGCAGCCATGATGCATGCGTGTATGTGTTTGGAGCGTGAAGTATAAACCGGCCCTAAGATGTCACAGACAACTTAAATGTATTTAATTAAGCAAGCACATTGCATTGCTCTGGTCACCAAAATTAACCATAAGTACATGTACACTTCAGCTATATACTGTGAACAACTCCTTAGTGAAGGTTCTTTCTGGAACCCCATAAAAAAAGCATAGAACTGTGTCTTTTCAAAATGGTGAAATGCACATGATACTTAAGCAAAGTAGCAATTTCTGAAATTTTCAACTGAGTAATTTTTGGATATTTAGTTCTTTATATCACACACTAAAATATTTAAAGGGAGACAAAGCATTGGGCTAGTTTAATTTTATTATAGCATGCAGGTAAATAAAGCATATGTGAGATCATATCATAGTCTGAGGCAACATTTTCTAGTGTTTAAAACATGTGACCTCAAACCACAATTATACAAAATCAGCCCTGCTCAAGACCACACAGCTAGCCAGAAGCAAGTCACTTAACCTACGTGTGTTTCAACTGTCCAAAATATATGGAAACAATATTATTATACCTCTACACTTATAAAGCACCTTAGGAGTGTATAAACAAAAAAATAGTATAAAATAAACATTACTTGAATATCCAATTTGTTATGCATAGGTTGCAAATGTATTAAAATGTGTTTAAAAGAAAGCAAGCATCAATACACAAGTTGCAATAAAATTTAATAAGGTCACGCCACCACTTCCAGTCAAAGGTGTGACGTTATTAAACTTTCTTACACAAGTTATTTCTATTTCACAGCAAGAATTTTTTTTTGGTAAAGGTGGCAGGAATCAATGGAAAGGACTGTGCTCTTATTCATTTTCCTCATGCAATTCTTTATTAGCAAAAATTAACTTTTGAATCTCATCTTAAAACGGATATACGGCTGTTAGCCGATTACAAAAGGAGAAACAAAACAGGCTCTTCCAGGAAATGAACAAATATCAAACACTGATCAGAAAAAATCCCAAAGTATGGCATTCAGAGTCATGCCCAGAGAGACACTGATTAAAATGCAGCTTCTAACATTTGAACAAAATTGCATATTCAAATGCATTAAAAATTCTACTAAGAATATGAGAGCCCTATTTGGAACACATGGTCTATCAGACAACCAAAAAATAGTTTGTATATAGGCATGGATTGGTATACCTCAATTCCAAGTCAATTTTTTTTCCCTAATTGCTACTAAAATATTTTACCTAAACTATTACTTTAACAAAGATGAAAGAAAATATGGGATGTTTAAGTGCAAGCAAAATAAAATTACCAAAAAGAAAAGCAAGCAACTAGATATTGTATTGACTCCTATGTACTTATTTTGTCATGGAATCACATCACAATAGGTTCCAGTCCATACATTTGGACTGTGGTAACTGACAATAACCATTATGAACCTGCAACATCTGGATTGCAAAGACTCTTAGAAGAACTGCTAATGATCATATTCTAAGGTCCTTTTTATATTCAGATGTTGCAGGTTTGTGGCAAACCACCAGCAGCTACTACTGTGCAAATGTCTTGATTGGCATAGATTGTAGTGTGAGCCCATGAAACAACAACATTAAATACTTTGACTACAGCAAGTATCTTTCTGAAGATCATTAAAAATATGAAACCTTAAATGTCTGTAATGCTCAAGAATCGAAAGGGGCCATGGTAAAGCATTCAGATTAAATGAGACAGACAATTAAGAGTTAGAGCCTATCTGCAGTTAAGAAACTACATTGTAATGGAAAAATGCATAATTTAGAAAACAGATGAACAATGTACCATCTATTGATTTCATAGGCATAAAGTAGCACTTTTTGTGTTTTTTAAGTTGCTTACAGACACAGCAGAAAAATGTCAGCAGCTAGCTTCCACTAACTACAGGTTAGAAGGTGTTTTATGAGTGAACATTATACTCAAGTTGAGCAAAAAGTGCAATAAGTGATGAGGTGTAATCATATACAATGGGCCAAGCGAGTCTGCCACGCCCATGTTCATTGAATTTAAAAAGCAAAGTGACTTTTAACTAATAAATAACAAAACAAAACTGTGCCCATTTCTAAAAGGGTTCACCGTTTGCTGGACCTGCTTCAAAAATGTTTTATCAAAAGGTGAATGGCTGCTGGCAGTCATTAAGAACACTAATTTCTAACATAACATCAGTGCTGCCTTAAAGAAAGAAGCATTACAGAAAATAATTAATTAAAGCATTATAACTGATCATATTAAAGTTTCTCTGTTTAGAAGTCTTAAAGTACTTAACACGTGGGGCACTTAACAATACAGTATATGGAACAAAGTTTAGGTTAGTGAAACAGAAGCTGTGAAAATGACAGGTGACAACATGACACTATACTCTGTGGTAAAGTATTTAAAATTGTCTAATCCATGGCCTGTGTTGAGTACTCTTGTTAATTCCAGGATATTTTTTTTATTCCACAAACACTGCAACTAACTGACCAAGGGGATACAATATCTTATTAAACAAAACAGATATACTCTATTTATGAGGCAATGTCCAGTATATTTTCATGCTTACGTACAATACCACACTTTTTATGGGGAAACAATGGTAAGCTGTACAAAACTGTCTTTCAAATTTAGCAATGGTTTTTACTCTTGAGCTTTGTTTCATATAAAAAGTTATCTAATAATCCTGAACATGAGACTACAGGGCTGTCATCAGGAAATTGCATTACAATGATATTACACAGAAGCATGAGGCTAATAAAGGATTGTGGGAGGAAAAATACTGCTAAAATTCTTAGCTTATTTCCCTGTGCGTCAATCACTCCAACCAGCTCACATGGACAAATTAACATGAAATTAACATACTGAGTCAGAATGATGCTTTGTCAGACTGAAAGATTACTCAAATACAATTTTAACAAGATAAATTAAATTGATGTGTAGAGTTTTCTATGTTTATGTCAACAATCCAAATCAGCAGCAGCATCTAGGTCTAAACAATGTTTTTAAGCATTTGGGTTCGATAGGAAGGGCATATTCTACTATTTGTAGCTTTTATCCAGAAGAGTATGAGGTACTATCTAAAGGGAAATGTAAGCCTTTTAAACACTATGTAATATTTGTTATTCTGAATTTATAACTATCCTTGCCAAAAATCTGACCCACATTTAATGTCTTAAGCACAAAACTGCACCTTATTTTACCAAAAGGACATCTAGATTAAAATACTTTGCAGCTACTTGTAAATTAGTTATTGTTGTGATAAGGCAGTAATGTTAAGGCAGTAATTGATTTTGTTAATGATGTCATCTGCAACCTTTTCTTTGTAATTGTAAACTAGGGGGCTCTACCCCCAGCTCGCTTCGCTCGACAACCCCTGGGCAGTCGCTACATGCTACTTGCGTATAGGGAAGCGGATGTACAATTAAAACAGATTGTTATTTTCATGGGAATTGTTACATATGTATAATATAACTATTGTACATTACAGCGAGTTATTAACCATAATAAAAAATAGTAAAACATAATAAATTGAAAGAAATTTATGTTTCATGTTGCGTTAGAGGTATTTGTTGCATTATACTTTTTGTTCCGTTTGGATCTGAAATTAACATGCAAATACTTTTTTAATCTTACACTTTTACTGTAAAACTTCAGTAAAAACAATTTTAATGAACTTTTCGTCATTATCATATTGACTTTTGATTCTGTGTTTGGACTTACATCGTGACAAAGCAACGTATAACTGCCCGTGAGTGAATATTGTTTCTTTCTCTGTAATTTAAAAAAAAATAAAAAATTTTTTGAACGTTTGCCCCTGTGATTGGTTAATTACCATAGCAAAAGCTATTGTAACGGGAAATTGCAAATGTTTTAAAACGAATGGCATATCAAGATCTTCTTTGGTGTCCATGTGAATTTCCCCTTGGGATTAATAAAGTATCTATCTATCTAATGTTATCCGCGGAAGATATATTACATTACCTTTCTTGTCGCCTGTTAAAATTTTACATGTCACTGTTGTGTAACCGATTGACAATTTTCACATTAATTCGTTTGAATTCATCGTTTCTCGGTGCTAGGATTGCCCATGTACTCATTTCTTCTGTTGATAACCCTTCGGGACGAAATTAATCAATAAGATTTGGACATGATAAATCTTCTTTAATTGGGAACGTAAAGTGAGGAAAACGTAAAAATTTATAAGAGCTGAGAGTGCAGGAACTGTTTCCAACAAAAGCATTCGCATGAATGAGAGGACTGTGGGCCTGTTTGAAAATGTTTGAGAAGAAGGTGGGACTTGAAAAAAAATCTCATGGCAATAGTTTTGTCTCGCAGGACTTGAAAAAATCTCTTAGCAATAGTCTTGTCTCAAGATTTTCTTTTATAATAGAGAGATATGACTAAGAAAAACAAATACGGCTTGGACACATTACTTGTGCAAAGAGATCTTTAATGTTGGTAAAGCTCAACAGTTAAAATGGTTTCCCAGTCAGAGCAAACATCTTCACAATACACTATGTTAATAAAACAAAAATACATACTTAATGTATACAATAACATTTTTTCTGACTAGAGCAGCACACAAGTTACTTTAGAGGACAAGTATCAAGATGAAAGTAACCTAACCAAACTCTTTATATGCAATGCATTCATTAGTATAACACTAGATCAATGTCACAATTTGTGATATGTTTCTCTTTCCACCTTTGGGTAATGGTCTAGCTTACTATGATGAAAAAATGCAAGTGTGGCCCACTTTATGTAGATGTTTGATGCAACTTTTTTATTAACCTGTTCCTGCAGCCTTACAACTGCCACAGGTAAGCATATCTAGGGTACACCACAGATCCTTCAAGATATACTCTACACTTAACCTTGGTAACACATGCTTGGCAATTTCACAATAGTCTTTGAGAGGATCGCTGGACAACAAGATAAACAGCCCCCCTTTTTAAAAACACGATCCATTCAGATGACCCTTCTTTTATTATGGAAAGTTTAAACCACCCTTCACTAAAGGAGAAGGTAATCAAAATGAAACTAGTGTCATGGTCAAAACAGTGTATACTACTTAGCAAAATCTAAAACTAGGAGAATAAATTGTATCAGTCAAAAAAAAAAAACCCTTAAGAAACATAACCAGTGTCATGGGACGTCAAAAAAAAGCTGTCACCAAATCAATCTTGCAAATACAGAACACTGTATTTTGCATGTGGTAAACAAAGCAATCCAATACACCTGCAAGCTGGCTCTTGTGGGATCAGATTACACAAGGCATACAGATCAGAAACTGCTACAGACTTTCATTTTAATTGGTTTGCAACAAATGACCTTTATCTTAATTTTGGTCTGCTTAATCATGTATTACTAATGTAAGTTGCCTAGGTTTAACATTAACATTGCGTATTTCCTCAATTGTGTTTTTAATGCCAATTAATAACGTGCTGTTTAAGTACTGATACATAAAAACACAGAGAAGAGGATTGGATCAGGCCAGTCAGTTATACTATCACTGTCTGATGGGATCTGTTTTGCTGCCAGACAGATAAGAAATGAAGTTTACACAGTTCTAAAGAAAAAGGGTCCGAAAATGCTTAGTTCAAAGCTGTTGTACAAAATTGAGAGAGAACAGACATATTCATAAGCCTGAGTTACCGTAATCATTTAATTTGGCAGACAGGCACAAATTGCTCATTGTGTAATCTTGAAGAAGTCAGCTGATAATTATTTAAAATGGCATTCCTGGTACGTGAAGAATTGAGCTATAAATGTGTTTATATTATGCACAATGCAATGAAAAAGTATACCCACATAGCAACTGTTTTTCTGCACTGTATCATCTCCTGCCACTGCGAATTGTTATCATATCATCAATCAAAGCTAATATTAGATAACAGAGCCACAGTGAACAAGTAACTGATAACTGACACTTTCTACATTTATCAAGAAAGAGTTATAGAATATTCTGTTACCCCCTGTGAAAACATAAATGCCATCTTGGATTCAATAACAGACGTTTCCCATATTTACAAACACTAATATCAACAAAATAAATTTCTCAGTAACTGATTATTGGCCCAGATTTTGCAAAACGACTTCAACTGAATGATACGCTTATGTTTTTCAGCATGAACTGTATGTTTCACTTCATGCCTCAAAACTTATTATGCTGGGACTTAAACATGATAACTAATATTTTTCCCCTTCCACTATTCTGATGTAGATATGCATGTATTTTTTAATTAATTTCTTGTTGTATAAATTAGCTATACTTAAGCTTCACGTCACAGATGAAGGGAAAAATTCAATTTCTTCAATGATGGCAATTCATCCATGGTCCTTAAGCAACAGAGCATCAACAACTAAGACACCAAATATTAATCTCCTTATTCTGCTGTTAATAACATATGTTCAAAACTTTACAGGTATGGTTCTTATACTCACTAATCATGGCACCAGAGTGATGTGTGTTGCATGTCGAGTAGCATATGTAAGTTAAGCATTTTGCTGTATTCTGTACACATGACAATAACCCTTTAGACCATTATATTTATATTAGCCTTTTATTGTGAAATGTAGGGTTTACTCAGAAAAATTAAATTACATGGATAAATGTATCTCTGAAGCCTCATCTGTCTATACAAAATTGTTTTAAAAACACTGAGAATCACCCATTTGCATTTTGACAATCTTGAAGCCAGCAATCATATTATTAAGTAGTAGTTTTCAGTTAAGGACCCTATTTTTACCGAGCATCTTTCTCATGGCAGACTCAAATGCCACACAAGATTTATTTGCTTGATTAGCTTAAACACCTAATAAATATAAGACATCAAATTTCAAAGTAATTTTTTTTAATAATGGCTCTCCTCTTTATATTACTACAATCCACAAAGTAATCTGACCACCATTATTATAAAAATTAAGCCAGCCGTAAGCCAGTAAACCATAAGGGACAAACTTTAATATGCACATGAGAAATAAAATTAGGTATCTGTTTCTGTATGCAAGAAGTGAGCTTAAAGGTTTACATAACTGGATTTGACAATATTTTGCACTGGGTAATCCACATCTGCAAATCCAATTGCATGGAATTGGATTCTAGAAAAGAAAAAAAGATTGCTGATAAGACGATATTTACATGGATTTTTAAAAATTTCTGCTAGTACAAATGTAACTTAAATCAAGATAAAAAAGCACTACATTAAATATTAGGTTTTCCAGGGGGGAATTAACTTACAATATGATCAAAATCAAGCATAATTTTCTTTATTTGGATGCAATCATGCCATTTATTTTATTCGCTCAGTCACAATTTGATGTTTCAGCTCTTTATGCATCTGCTTCAAATCAACCTAAAACAGGCTGCTATATATAAAGTTGTAGTCATATTTGATTATTACTACTGTCTGATCTAAAAAAAGTGACAACTATAATTTTTCACTGAATGTGCGTTTTATACTGCGTACTTTATACAAAACAAATACTTCTATGAACAATGTGATTCAGTGTTAAGTAGCATATCAGCAACACTACAGTATGGCAGGCTTAATTTTAACACTAATATATAGCACCACTCTCAGCAAATACATCAGCTTCATTGTATTTTATTTTAGTCATATCAATGCTGACTCTACTGTGTACTATGCCGTTTATCAGCTCTTGATCTCAATTTCCATATATGGTTCATTTCCCCCAAGTCTTTATGTACATATTATGAGTGAATTATTTCATTGGGGCTTAATCTGTAGTAGAATAAACCTTTAATTACACGTTTACTTTGTCACCTTTAAATACGGGGCTGAAATAGTATTAATCAAGCTGTAGAAAAACGTAAACCTGCATAAAACGTGCTATGGGCTCAATATATAAAGCAGAAAAACATTCTACTGAATTAGGTACACATGAAGCCAAGACTGCAATTATTCTCAGGACTAAGTCTGACTAGGTAAATTCTGCCAAACCTGAAACACCGCATGGAAAAAGAGGACTGACTAATCATAGCCTTGTGCATAGCGCTTTGAAGCAATAGTTGCTAGTCGAGAAAAGTGGCGTCGCCAGTGCCGATACAGCCGCAAGTCAATATGTTACAACACACATAAGGAAGAAAATGTGATTTCATTTGCTGTACGCTTTTCACAGCGACGTGACAATATAGACATCATTTTAAATTCTAGTTTTTAAACTACACTCAGAAACTTCATAGGTCAGTGGTTTATTATTATATTTGTATAGTGCAAGGTCGCCCTCTAATGTGTCGAGGACAACTACCAATACAACAGCCCCAACTGATCGTAGGTCCCTATTCCGAGGTCCACTTAGGGCGTTTAACAGACTTATTTATCCGCTGACGTGTCGCTCGCGAGTACACCTGGCGGACTTCGGTTCTTTTTTTTTTTTTTCTTTTCTTTTGCGGCTGGCTGTGCCATCTGGATTTCCTCCGCGCGATAAGCATTTATTGTGACACAAAATCACACTCGAGAAAACTCCGGCCACACCGTGAGATGAACTTAGTCGGCCTGTCGATTTAGTGACAGCGTGTTTCTCGAAGCGCTTCTCGTCTTTCCGCATTCAACAAGCACTGTTAGAGGCATGTGATAGATAATGGGAGCCGCGTCGTCTGCCTATCAATACCTTATTCGTTTTCAGTACAGCTCCGTCTCTCTTTGACTTGACAGTCGTTTTGCTCGATGTTCCGTGACAGGGGGCAAGAACGCCTTACTCCATTTCTCACTCTTCTCCACCGCCCCTTCTTCCAGCTGCGCTGCCGGAATCAACGCTGACCCCGGACTTCTGGCGCGTGGCGTCACACCGTGCGCGGGATTTCGCAAAGTGTCGCGAGAAAACTGCTAACTTGGCCGACTACGCTAAAGTAGGTTCTTATTTCTTCCGGGATTATGACTGACAACTACTGGGCGAGTTTATTGTTACATTCAAAAAAGGTTCATGTTATCACGGCAAGTCAGTTATTAAATAATTATTTGGAAGAAAAGTATACATATTTTATACAATTGTATACTGATGGATAAAAACAAACGTTATGTAATAGTGTAGCCTCTGCAGTTGATATTAAAAATGTGAATTTAGAAAAGGCCATTAAAATATTAGATGAATTATACAGTATATTCTGCAGCAGAAATGATGGCTGCTATTCTTGCTTTAGAATGGATAAATGAGGTTAAATATTATACAGCTGTTATCTTAACAGACTCATTGTCATCTTTTTTAATTCAGAAAATACAATGGGGGAAATAAGTATTTGATCCCCTGCTGAATTTGTAAGTTTGCTGACTGGCAAAGAAATGAACAGTCTCTAATTTTTATGGTAGTTTAATTTTAATGGAGAGAGCCATAATATCAATCAAAAATCCAGAAAAAGCATTACATAAAAGTTATAAATTAATTTGAATGTCATTGAGTGAAATAAGTATTTGATCCCCAACAACCCAGCCAGATTTCTGGCTCCCACCGTTTGGCTGTGTGCCAATTACAATCAATCAATCAAAGGATCAATTACAGATACTCCTGATATCAACTCATTATGTGTATAAAGCACACCTGTCCACAGAATCAATTTCTTCTATTCCAGCCTCTCCACCATCACGGACATGACCAAACAGCTACATGGGAGGAGATTGTAATGATCTGAAGGCAGTTGGGACCACAGATTTTTGGTTGATATTCTGTCTCTCTCCTTTAAAATTAAACTACCATAAAAAGAGACTGTTCATTTCTTTGTAAGTAAACAAACATACAAATTTGGCAGGGGATCAAATACTTGTTTCACCAACTGTACATGTTTATGTTCACTGTCCTTTTTTCCCTGATACATTTCATTCATTTTTATAACTTTTTAATACTAAATATCCCAAGGCTAGGCTCCAGTGTTATCATCAACTTCCTCACACATTGTAACTTTATATAAATGATTGTCCTGCAGAAAATGCTCCCATTTATGGATGGTCAATCTTCCATCATGAAGGAATGCACCTGATCTGCAACGGCCTTCAGGCATGTACTGCTGTGAAGCTATATCTTTCCAGTGACTTACTATTGTTGGGAAACACCTAACATTCTTAGCCTGCATTCCACACACCTGACTGGATGAAACTATTGATACATACTGTATTTTGCCATTTCCCTGTCCTCCCAGTAGCAGGTTTATTATTATTATTCCTTTATTGAACAGTGTTGGTTTGTCTTAGTCTTCTGTAATTGCACTGTCTTGATTTTCTGTAAGAAGAGTTACAGTCACAGCCCAAAGAGGCAACGTGGATCCCACTTCCCATGGGCTCACCACCTGTAGGAGGTTCCAAGGAGGTTGGGTGCAGTGTGAGTTAGGTGGTGGCCGAAGGTGGGGACCTTGGCGGTCCGATCCTTGGCTACAGAAGCTGGCTCTTGGGACATGGAATGTCACCTCTCTGAAGGGGAAGGAGCCTGAGCTCTGTAGTGCGCAAGGTCGAGAGGTTCCGGGTAGATATAGTCGGGCTCACCTCGACGCACAGCTTGGACTCTGGAACCAATCTCCTTGAGAGGGGCTGGACTCTCTACCACTCTGGAGTTGCCCCCAGTGAGAGGCGCCGAGCGGGTGTGGGCAAACTTATTGCCCCCCCGAATTGGAGCCTGTTCATTGGGGTTTACCCCAGTAGACGAGAGGGTAGCTTCCCTCCGCCTTCAGGTGGGGGGATGGGTCCTAACTGTTGTTTGTGCGTATGCGCCGAACAGCAGTCTGGAGTACCCACCTTTTTTGGAGTCCATGGAGGGGATGCTAGAGAGCACGCCTTCTGGGGACTCCCTCGTTCTCGAGAGACTTCAATGCTCACATGGGCAATGACAGTGAGACCTTGAAGGGCGTGATTAGGAGGAATGGCCCCCCTCATCTAAACCCGAGCGGTGTTTTGTCATTGGACTTCTGTGCTTGTCACGGATTGTCCATAATGAACACCATGTTCAAGCATAAGGGTGTTTATATGTGAACCTGGCACCAGGACACCCTAGGCCTCAGTTCAATGATCGACTTCGTGGTTGTGTCGTCAGACTTGCGGCCCAATGTCTTGAACACTCGGGTGAAAGGAGGGGCTGAGCTGTCAACTGATCACCACCTGGTGGTGAGTTGGCTTTGATGGTGGGGGAGGATGCCGGTCAGGCCTTAGGCCCAAAAGTATTGTGAGGGTCTGGTGGGAACGTCTAGCAGAGTCCCCTGTCAGAAGTAGCTTCAACTCCCACCTCCGACAGAACTTCGACCATGTCCCGAGGGAGGTGGGGGACATTGAGTCCAAATGGGCCATGTTCCATGCCTCTATTGTTGAGGCGGCTGACTGGAGCTGTGGCCGTAAGTTGGTTGGTGCCTGTTGTGGCAGCAATCCCCGAACCCGTTGGTGGACACCGGCGGTGAGGGATGCCGTCAAGCTGAAGAAGGAGTCCTACAGAACCCTTGTGGGACTCTGGAGGCAGCTAATAGGTACCAGCAGGCCAAGCGGAATTCGGCTTCGGTGGTTGCTGAGGCAAAAACTCAGGTGTGGGAGGAGCTTGGGGAGGCCATGGAGAACGACTTTCGGACAGCTTTGAGGAGATTCTGGTCCACCATCCGGCGTCTCAGGATGGGAAGGCAGTGCAGTGTCAACACTGTATATGGTGGGGATGATGCACTGCTGACCTCAAATTGGGACGTTGTGGGTCGGTGGGAGGAGTTCTTCGAAGACCTCCTCAATCCCACTAACATGCCTTCCAATGAGGAAGCAGAGCCTGGGCACTCGGAGGTGGGCTCTCCCATCTCTGGGACTGAGGTCACCGAGGTGGTCAAAAAACTCCTTGGTGGCAGGGCCCCGGGGGTGGATGAGATACACCCAGAGTTCTTCAAGGCTCTGGATGTTGTAGGACTGTCTTGGTTGACACGCCTCTGCAACATCGCATGGACATCAGGGACAGTGCCTCTGGATTGGCAGACTGGGGTTGTGGTCTCCCTCTTTAAGAAAGGGGACTGGAAGGTATGTTCCAACTACAGGGGGATCACACTC
Source organism: Polypterus senegalus (assembly GCF_016835505.1). Classification (NCBI taxonomy): domain Eukaryota; kingdom Metazoa; phylum Chordata; class Cladistia; order Polypteriformes; family Polypteridae; genus Polypterus; species Polypterus senegalus. Next base: position 26,429,363 of record NC_053171.1, on the reverse strand, counting down.
CTCAGCCTCCCTGGAAAAGTCTATTCGGGGGACCTGGAGAGGAGGGTCCGTCAGATAGTCGAACCTGGGATTCAGGAGGAACAGTGTGGTTTTTGTCCTAGTCGCGGAACAGTGGACCAGCCCTACACCCACAGCAGGGTCCTGGAGGGTGCATGGGAGTTTGCCCTACCAGTCTACATGTGTTTTGTGGACTTGGAAAAGGCGTTCGACTGTGTCCATCGGGGAATCCTGTGAGGGGTACTCTGAGAGTATGGGGTACCGGACCCCCTGATAAGGGCTGTTCGGTCCCTGTACAACCGGTGTCAGACCTTGGTCTGCATTGCCGGCAGTAAGTCGAACCCGTTTCCAGTGAGAGTTGGACTCCGCCAGGGTTGCCCTTCGTCACTGATTCTGTTCATAAATTTTATGGACAGAATTTCTAGACGTAGCCAGGGCGTTGAGGGGGTCTGGTTTGGTGGGCTCAGGATTGGGTCACTGCTTTTTGCGATGATGTCCTGTTTGCTTAATCAGGCCATGATCTTCAGCTCTCTCTGGATCGGTTTGCAGCCGAGTGTGAAGCGGCTTGGGTGGGAATCAGCACCTCCAAATCCGAGACCATGGTCCTCAGCAAGAAAAGGGTGGAGTACCCTCTCAGGGTTGGGAGCGAGATCCTGCCCCAAGTGGAGGAGTTCAAGTTTCTCCGTGTCTTGTTCACGAGTGAGGGAAGAATGGAACGTGAGATCGACAGGTGGTTCGGTGCAGCGTCTACAGTGATGCGGGCTCTGCATCGGTCTGTCGTGGTGAAAAAGGAGCTAAGCCGTAAGGTAAGCTCTCAATTTACCAGTCGATCTACGTTCCTACCCTCATATATGGTCATGAGCTGTGGGTAGAGACCGAAAGAATAAGATCGCAAATACAAGTGGTTGAAATGAGTTTCCTCCGCAGGGTGTCTGGGCTTTCCCTTAAAGATAGGGTGAGAAGCTCAGTCATCCAGGAGGGGCTCAGAGTAGAGCCACTGTTCCTCTGCATAGAGAGGAGTCAGATGAGGTGGCTCGGGCATCTGATCAGTATGCCTCCTGGACGCCTCCCTGGTGAGGTGTTCCGGGCACATCTAACCAGGATGAAGCCCCGGGGAAGACCCAGGACACGCTGGAGGTACTATGTCTCTCAGCTGGCCTGGGAACACCTCAGGATTTCCCTGGAAGAGCAAGTAGAAGTGGCTAGGGAGAGGGAAGTCTGGGCATCTCTGCTCAAGCTGCTGCCCCCGCGACCCGATCTCGGATAAGCGGAAGAGGATGGATGGATGGATGGGTGAGTTACAGTAATATTTAGGACTATTGCCTGCCATACCCATCAGTGACAAAGCAATGCATTCTGATGCATCTTTAAGCATATTTATTAATAAACTAGCTCACCAATTAAGATATGATCAAAAACAACAACCCAGGGTCATTTCCTGGTCAGGAAATCCATATATTTCTTCTTCTGTAGGGACCCTTACACCACCAAGTCTTCCAATGCCCTCTAAGATGTTGCCACCTCTGACCTCTCAATCCTGGCATCATTCTCTCTATAGTAATTGGAAGACAATTCCTGCAAGAAAGTAGGTCTCCTGTTCATACTGTTGAAATTCCAGAGCATAAAGCATAGACACAGGGAATTCCAACATTGACATATGCAGAAACACTCCTGGTGGCAGTAGGGCACACTTCTTCTTGAGGCTGGATATGGGACTTAACCCTATCCTTTACTGTCCCAGTGAAGCTCTTGGTCTTTTAATTATAAAATATCATAAGGAAAATACAAACCTGGAAATGCCCTGATGGTTTGGTTGTAGAAAATGAACAATTATGGTTCCAGTAGAATGTTAATCCCCTTGGAAGTTTCCATATTCTATTGTTATACAACACTGAAACACAGAGAATTTAATATGGATTTTTTGACATTGAGCAACAGAAAACGTCTCTAATGTTAAAGTGAAAACAGATCTCTAAAAAGTGATCTAAATTAATTATAAATATAACACACAAAATAATTGATCACATAAGTATTCACCATCTTCTCTGCTTAGTAACCTTCAGAAGTCATGACCGCTTTGCATCTCCTTGCTCAGGCCTCTCTCGATTAGATTTGCATATCTTCACATTGACACTTGTCCTTGTTCTTCTTTGTTAAACTGCTCAGGCTCTATCATGTTGCATGGAGACCTTGAGTGAACAGCTTTTGTCAAGTCCAGCTACAAATTCTCAGTCAGATTGAGATCTAGACTCTGACTTGGCCACTCCCGGACATTTGGAAGTCATTCCTGTGTAGCTTTTGCTTGCTGGAAAGCAAATCTCTCAAGACACAGGTTTCTTGCAGACAGCATCAGGTTTTCCTCCAGGATTTCCCTGAGTGAAGAGTTTTTATAGATGCTGTAAAGTTATAGGGTTACTGTGAATTTACAAAGTTTTAACAGTTTTAACATTTCACAACATTTGAAACTTTTAGGAGACCATAGACATGTATAACATTATCAATCTTGCTTGTTCCAAATCAGGGTCACAGTAGGCAGAGCCTACACTGCCATCATAGAGCAGAGGCAGGTGCCAGTCCTAAAAATGGCATCAATTCATCTTATTAACATCTCTGTGTGTAAATATGGTCACACATGGGTGCTTTACAATCATGAACATCTTTTGGGGAAAAACTAGAGTGCCAGGAGCCAAAACCTCACAGAACAGAGGGGGATTATGCAAACTGAGCACAGACAATGGTCCATATGAATCTGTAAAACGGCAGTGTTCATCATTGCTTCACCGAGCCAATGGAAAATTAAATAGAATTTATATAGCTTACCGATCTAGATTATGTATTTACAAGCTGTGGCACCAACAGGGGGTGTGCCAGCCACCCTAACTGACACAGACAGACACAGGAAGCTCAAATACCAGCACACAGGACTTTACTGTTCTTTTTGATCATGGGAAACACTTTCCTCATTTCCCACAAGTATAACACAGTCCCACCAGCACGATATAGCACAATGCACAGTTGTTCTCTTTTTCTTTCTCTCTCGTTTCACTCCTCTACTCCTCCTCCTGACTCTGGCTCCTGGAGTAGTGTCTGCTGGCTCTTTTTATAAGGCACCCGGAAGTGCTCCAGGTGCTTGATGACCCATTTCCGACAGCACTTCCAGGGGTGGCGGAAGAACTGCCCAGGAGTGCTCAGCAGTTGCTGCAGCACCCCCTGACCCCAACAGGGCTGTACCAAACTCCAACTCCCATGGAAACCTGAAGGAGTCCTAGGCACCGCTGCAACCCAGTGGGGCTGCCATCTAGTGCTCTGGAGAAGGTAATGCTCTGGGCACGCTTGCTCCCCCGGTCCTCCTAGCACGGAGGTGTCCCGGCTGGGCAAGAGCCCCAGCCGTCTAAAAATTTAAAAACAAAACATAACTGAGAAACTCTAGCATTGCTGTCATTTGTGGTTTTATGAAAGAAAATTACACATTTCAGTGAGAAACAAATGACACAGTCCAGTCCCTCAGCAATGTAACCTATCATTTGTCTCTGGGAAAATGGACAACAGCAAACCCTACTGCAGTGTTTCAGATTTTGCTTTACAGCATTTGCAGGTGTAATTACAATCTGAACAAGGGTAGTTTCAGCATAAAAGAGTGCCTTGGGTAAATCATGTGAAACAAATGTTAGAATGCATTACAGAAATGTTGAGTAGTAGATTATAAGATATTAAGTAGGTCTACTTAATCATCCATTGTATGAACAGGGTGCTTGAAAGATGAAATCTATTCCTGCAGTATTTTACTCAAAGCAGCACCCCTGTATGAGATGCCACTGGATTGGGGCGCAGATTCTCAGGCCAGCTTTGGTTTGTCAGTTTACCTGCATGTCTTTGAAGCTCAATCACAAAGGCCACTGCAATTTGTGTCACCAAATCCTAATTTAACAATAGTGCTCCATGAATAATACACTCTCAGTTGAGTCAGTTTTTATATGAAAACATCATTCCCAATTTTTTGAATTTTACATAAAAAGTGTTTTATTTCTGCTCTTTTTTTCCCTCATATTGCAAAAGCAGCAAAGGTAGAGCATTTCATCATTGTCACTTTTTATTAATTATAAAAGACTTACTCAATTAGCACATGCTCACTTCTGGTTTTATCAAAATACCATAAAGCTAGCAGATCTTTTCATAGCTAAACCAGCAATGAACAAGGCCAGTTCTGAAAGACTGCAATGAATGACTGCAGAAGCTTCTTAATTACAATTTAAAATCCCTGCCCAATTTCAAACAATAGTTTATTCACTTATTAGTCTTTGTAACCTTTACATTTAAATTTGGTGTATAAAACTTTTCTAACAAACTGGTGCAGATATGTATTGATTTTCATTTAGGTTGCATCCAGCATCAGTTTAGAACAGATTTGTCCTTATTTAATGAATGCAATGAGAATCAAAAAACACAGTTCTAAAACATTTTCACAAAAAAAGCCACTAAGCATTTCATACATTTATAAAATGTAGTATGCCATTTGAAAGATGAGACCAAGGACCACGTATATTATTAATTCATTATATTTAATAATTTTACCTGCTTAGTATAGGAGTCCACTCAACATTTCAAATGAGTGGCTTATAAAAGAAATCTGCATTTTTCTACATTTCCATACTACTAGGGCGTTTTACCATGTTAGCCATTATGAATGTAGTGAGATGTCAAGCAAAATGACACCTTTTACTGGCTAACTAAAAAGATTACTATATGTATGCTTTAAAAGGCATCTTGCCTGAAGAAGGGGCCCGAGTTGCCTCAAAAGCTTGCATATTGTAATCTTTTTAGTTAGCCAGTAACAGGTGTCATTTTGCTTGACTTCTGTCTACATTTCTAAAAATTCAGGTTTTAAAGGTTTGATGAAAGAGAAAATATTAATTACTTTTATCATTCATTTACTATATTATGCAATGAGCAATATATTATATACATTGCCATCTGCTTTGCAAACTACCAAATAACTCTACACTATTGGTCAACGGGTGGAACCGCATGATTTGGCTACTTTTTCTCAGTAGAGCTACCCAGTTTACAATACAAATGACACGTGGCAATTATGCTATACCGTATTTAACAGATTACAAAATTAAGAATGGAAATGCCTGGAACAGTCCTTGAACCCCTGATGATTCAGTACCCCTTCAATGATTGACACATTAAATTTAGTAAATAAAATTTACTGTGTAAAGTCTAATTAGTTCAAGTCCTGGGGGCTAACTGCATGTTGTCCGTTTGGGGTTCCTCTCACAATCTAGAGACATGTAGGCTAGGTGGAAAGGGAGTTGCTTAACCGGGCCAATGCAGGTGCGATTGTTCGTCCTGTAATAGGCTGGAACCTTTTCCAGAGTTTGTTTCCGCTTTGTGCTTGATAATTGCATGAAAGCTAGAGCTCATCCCAGCAACATTCCGCTGGATAAGCAGGTTTGGAAAATTGTGTAACTCCATCTGTTCATCTGACTCGGTCAATGAAAAGTACACACACACCTCAAAATAGTATTCTAATATTAAAAACTCACATTTGTCTCACCGATTTTCACAGATCCTTTATTAGGGCAGCAAGGTCAGTGTTCAGTTGGTAAAGAACTAAAAGTAGACTGCTTTCAGAGGTAGACTATTTGAATATTAAAAAAAAAAACAAAACAAAACAACTTAGTTACATTAATAAAGTAATGACTTTAGAGGTGAACACATTTCATCCATAAGCTGGGACAGCTGATGTATTTAAATACAAGTTAATAAAAAGACTATGGTAAAACAATTTCTTTGCCCCATCACTGCAACTAAAAATGTGAATATTTCTTCTCTTACATGCCAAAGCTGCATTATAGGATATAGAAAGGTGCAGAGCAAAACAAAAAAACAAGCAAACAAACAAACAAACAAAACCCTAGACTGTTCTAGCATTTTGAGTCATTTTAGGGAAATTGTGGCATGGTACATTTTGCTATCACTGTATCTAACAATTTCTTTTTAAACGGATAATAAGTGAACAGATTCATCAGAATGATTTTTGAATTTCTGAAATATCCTCAAAGACAATGAAATTTTATTTGTATTATGTAAATGGGGATTAAAACAGATACATTTTGGTCGTACAATACTTTTTAAAATCCCTTTTCTGTCAAATATATTAAAATTGATCTTCAGGATCTTGCAAAAAAGATTTTTAAATAGTTGCAAACTGCAAAAACAAGTAATTAAAACAAGATTGTTTTTATATATAGCTTTACTAACATATTAGCAAACATGTAAACAAATGTGATTATGTAAATAAACTGTCAAAACATGGCAGTTTACTACATAAGATACATGAAAAACAATTTACATTTATTCAAATGGTAAACACGTCTTAGTTATTTTCAGCACCATTTCAAATCAGGACAATAAGTTACATTTATAAAATATTTATTTCACACTACATAAAAAATAAAAAAAGTACTTCTGCCTCAACTGTATAGCACTGGCTCAAAAAATATGAGCGTTATTACATTAAGAAAAAGGTCCATGTCAAATAAAACCAGAGCATAATATTGTATTTTAGTGCATATAATATGAAGAAAACACTGCGACTTCCAGTAGAATCCTCTATGAAATTTGAACCGGACACAGTTCAGGGTTTGGATGCAAAATGATTCCTTTATGCTTGCTTTACAAGTTATCATTGTTATGAAGATTCCAAATAAGATACATCAATTTACAATATGCAAGTTCAATCCAAGCTTCATTATTACACAGAAAAATAAAATACTTTCATAATCTAAGAAATAAGATTTTTGTTTTAAACCCAAACAGAACTGATGTCACAGTTTCCTTATTAGCTTTCCCAACCCCCACCACAAATATCACCTGCCGCGCTGAAGACATCGGTCTATGAATTCAGAGTAACACGTCAAAGAACAGAAATAACAGAGAACTGGTGCTTCTGTACCACCCATATTATCCACCAAGACTACAGTGTGAGACACGTGGTGAAGGTTCATGGTCACAGTTGCCTGGATAAAGTAGTGGACACAAGACATCCCACAGCCACACAGCTTAGCAACGTTTAGGTCGTGACACAAATGAGCTGGAATCACATGGGGCCCAAAAGACAGCCTGCAAGAGGATAGGGGAAAAAAAAAATCAATAAACACACAATACATACAAGGTAATGATATACAATGCTGTATAAGGCATGATTAAAAGGTAACAGTTTTGTCCTAAGGATTACAATGGGGGTTCTACATTTAAGCATACTTTATAATGCTGAATCCAAACAATGAAGTCAATTTTTTTCTCTTCCCCCAATCAGGGTTATTTATTTTTCTTGTGATACCACCTTCATATTTTCATAATTTAGTGTCATGTTGGGATACTACATACATACATACATACATATACATACATATATATATATAAAATAAAAAAAATATATATAAAATAAAAAAAAAGAATCTTGGGAGGGAGACAAGACATGATCTTCTCGGAAGACAATTTGACGTCACGTGAGACAAGGCAGTGAGACAACATTTAAAAACAAGTCGACAAGACATCTAATCTAGCAGTTGTTGGAATGCTTTTGGCAGACACACTTCATGTGCTCCCAGCTCTTAAAACGACAACCAGAACACGCAGCTTGCCAGCAGCAGCAAGCCAGCAGATGATCTGACCGCTTCTCGTTCGCGTGCATTCAGCCCCTTTCCACCCCCGCCTTCACAACGCAAGCGGCAGAGATGCAAAGTGGCAAAAGGACAGCTGCTGTACAGGCTTTTAAATGATCGACGCGCAGTGTGACAAGCAGAACACGCAGCTTGCCACCAGCAGCAGCAGCAAGCAGCCAGCAGATGATCCAACTGCTTCTCCTTAGCGTTTGTTCAGCTGCCTCCCTTCACAACGCGAGCAGAGTTATACGTCCTGCGAGAAAGATGCCTGGGGCCAGAAATAAAGGACAAGTATTGTTTTAACAACTGTTTTAAAGTAAAAGGTAAAATAATGCATATGTAACAATTCCCATGAAAATAATCTCTTTAAATTGTATATCCGGTAAACCAAACCCAGGGGTGGGTGAGCGAAGCGAGCAGGGGGAAGAGCCCCCTAGTATATACATTTCAAATATTAATCACTGTTACATTAAAAAAATAGTTATGAAGACTCTTGACCAAGAACTTAAAGTGGATAAGTGTAGCTTGCTCATGGACTCCTCAAATATCAGCTTGGAAGGTGCCTTTTTGCATCAGAACAATAAATTACATGTAACTAACAGGAGTTGCATGGAGTTACTTTTGAAAAATGTCAGAAATAATATCTGTGGAAATCTAAAGGCGATTTCATTTTTGTGTTGCTACAAGTAGGATTGCATTAAGTACTATATTGTCTTTTTGTGCAAAAGGGACAGCAGGTACAAGGAAAAAAAAAGTTCAGAAAGAGTTGCCAATACAAATGCCTTAATCTTGGCATTGCATGTCCTCAGCTCAGAGAAGTATTCAGAGATGAGAGATGTGAAGAAGAATGGAATGAAGTTGAGAAAGCCGCTTGGCCGAGATTCACAAGTGTCTGCATAAAATGTTTTGGTAAACTGCGAGGCTAAAAACTATCCTGAAATAGTGAATGACCTTATCAAGTCATATACCATTTACAATGAAATTTGCTGTATAAATTAACTTTTCTAACAAATTGTTGCAGATATGTATTGCTTTTCATTAAACATGAAAAAGCAATACTAGGACAAGTGGTGGACCAATATGCTGGGTGACTGCTGCTGGGCTCTTAAGACGTATGTTTCCGAGGCAAAGTATGTACTTTTGTCATTTTATTAAGCATGAAAATATGCAATATTTTCAAATGTAACTTGCGGATTACTGACAAACCTTACTCGATAGAGAAATTCTAAAAACATATTTGAATTCAGCACACAAAGTACTTTAAGATTATATATATATATTTTTTTTTAATTTTTGGTGGTTGTTGACCAGTGTAATCAACAGTGCAACTCTTAACCTCTGCAAGTCTGGTCAATCTATTACTGAACATTTTTACATTCTCAGTCATTATGACGTCTGTATACACAATTGTTTTGAGCCATTTATTGTTTGAAATAAATGCTTTTAGACAAGATTTTCTCTCTACAAGTAATTGGTAGCATTTTTTTTCTTAATTTTTTTTACTTCAGTACATCTCAGGTTATTGAAATATTCTTACACATAAAAATGAACACACAAGTATTAAGAGTTTCATACATGGGCAGCTTACTGGTTAGAGCCACTGTATCATAGCTCCTGAGTTTGGGGGGCAAATCCTGGGCCGATTACCGTTGGTATGAGTTTCCCTTCTATGTCCTCAAAACAAGACTGTTACTTGATGACACTAAATTGATCTTGCACGAGTGTGTCCTGCAATGGACAGAGTTGGTTCTTGGCTTGCGCCTGATGTTACTAGATTAGGCTCCAGCCCCATGAATCTTTCATGTTACATTAAAACAAAACAAAAACAAAGTAGTAAATTAACACATTAAAGAACATGGTACATAGGTTAATTATTTATCCATCAAGAGGTTGCCTCTCATCCTGGTTAGTGAATCATGTGCATCATTGTTTCTTGTTTACAGAGTAAAAATGTTCTATAAATCTCTTATAGGAAGGGTCTGGAAATATTGGTTGGATCTAAACAAAAATTAAATGGAGCAACTAAAGTACCAGAGAAAAATGTGTTCCAGTATGCAATAAACTAATATAAAAGTTACCTCAGCAGGGTAATGATTCTAAATCAAAGATACTACAGAATGGCTTCAGAAGAGATGTTCTTGAGAAATAATTCAAAATCCAGACATGTGAAACACCGAATCCATGGAAAGGCTAGAAAACCATTGTTTTCATGATATACCAAAAATTTGAGATGTGGCAAATCTAAAAGAGGACATGGTATACATTTAACAAAACAGTGTTCAAATTTGGTACACAGGATTTGTTACTAAAATGCTTTGACAAGTAAATATATTTTTGGGCTTTAAAGGCTTTGAGTTTTACACCCCTAAAGAAGCAAATACATTTTTTTCTTTAGTTTTAAGAAGTTTGATTAAAAAAAAAAACCAACACCACACACACACACATACCCTAACACAGCAAGCATGCACCACCAGAAGGTTCTGAATATTTATCTCCTTAGGCAGACTCACATATGCAGTCCTCTGCTTGCTAGAAAAAAAAAATGCTCAAAAATGCACAGTTATACACAACATTCCTAAATCTACCTAATTAAAATCAGATGAAAACAAAATACAAACCTGTAATTCACAGCTGCTCTTGCAGCAAACTCAAGTAATGGTAACGGAAATTTCAGCTGGATAGTATGATCTAAAGGATTAGGTTGCACAAAAGGATTCCCAAACAGGTCCAGATTTTCCAGAGATAATCTGCGAAAGTCACTAGGCAAATATGGAAGCCGATTACGGGCAGCAGAAAGAAAGCGTAGTTTATGTAACTGCCCAATCTTAAACGGAAGACGAATAAGTTCATTGTCGTCCAGCTTCAGATGAACAAGTTCTTGAAGCTGACAGAATTGAATTGGAAGAGCTTGGAGTTTATTTTGACTGAGGTCCAGACATTGAAGGGATTTCTGCAAGGTGGAATTACAAAGAGCAACATTAAATGACTCCAGGTGATTGTTGTGTAAAATTAACTCATTGAGGCAGAAAAGGTCACCGATTGTGACAGGGAGCTTTTTGATGTGATTATTGCTTAGGTCCAGTTTCCTGAGCTTCCTTAGGGTCAGCATGCGCATGTCAACTCTTGACAGTTTGCAGTAAGACACTTGCAGTTGCTCAAGGGAATAAGGAAAGCTGCATGTCAGTGGGTAATCCTTCTTAGAAGTAATTGTCAGTTTGCGTTTTGGTTTTTCTACATCTCGGGCCTTTGCTGGTGTCAGAGACGAAAGGGTTAACGTGTCTATCTCACTGCCTCGGTGTGCTAGTCTAGCAGCCGAAAGAAAGTTCTTCAGATTGGCAGCATCTGCCTACAAAAATAAAAATTGGTAAGCACACCAAATAGAAAGCAGCAAAGCCCCTTTACTCACAATCAGTATTTCAATACAACTGCCAACATGTTATTAATCACTTAACTGAAAATATTTGACATTCTACAGTCAAATGGAAGAGAAGTACATAATTATGTATAATGTAATAAGTAAAAGACAAAAATATTACAGCAAGAACTAGTGGAGACTGCAAGCAACAGACAACAGTCAGTTAAGTCGATAACTGTCCTTGGTTTATCGTCTCAGGTTCATTTCACCATACTTTGCATTCTTTATAGACTATGCCAGTGGCTTCAGCCATCTAAAAACATACATACAATGTTATTAGGAAAGACATTTGCAGATTTTTCTTAGTTTATGGAAATCTCTAAAAAAAAAAAAAAAAAAGAGGAAGCTAGGATTTTTTTTTTTTTTACATTATCGGACGAGAAGAAAAATAAATGAAAATGTTTTGTATAAATCAGGGATATTTAAAGTCAAAAGATACAACTGACCACTTACAACAATCACTTGTTAGTGCACAATACCTACCTTATAAACCTGTAATTCTGTATTAAAAATATCTTTATTTTACTAAAGGCAATTAATGGGTTTGGGGGGAGACACACAACTAAAATATGTTGCTGACTGAGTTTAAAAACTGCAGCCAATCGTCCATGACAGCACTGATGCAGTTCAAGAGACAAATCACTGGTCATATGAATTTAAAGGACTGCAATGGCCAGAGGTGGGCTTTTCAGGTGGATATCAAGGTAAATTTAATACAGAGACCTAGTATATGTAGTAATGTTTGAGTAGAGAGGGACAGAGATTAAAGAAGTGCTGAATAAGAAGGGAAGAAACAATAATAACAATTGAACAGAGAGAACCAAAGTAAAAGTTACTGTAGTACAAGGGTGTCAAATTCGGATGCTGGTGGCTGCAGTGCCTGCTGGCTTTCATTCTACCCAATTTCATAATTAGAAACTAATTGCTTTGCTTTATTTTACACTTTATTGGCACTACAGAGCCCACAATGGAATATACTTCTTTTGCCTTAATTTTAAGTGAGTTGTCCTCATTTTGATGGTGCTCTCAGAGAGTGAAAAAAGCAGAATGAGAACATGTTATTTAGAAGCAAGAATTGGCTTCTAAATAAGAACCTGGCTGGAGTGAAAATGGAATATAGCCATAATTCTGAGCTCTCAGATTCATGGAAATCTGTTGGCTCACTTTACATCCCTTTTAATTTTTCCTTAACCACCAACCAAGCAAACAGCTATGAATATTAATATTAAATTAATTCAAGAATCATGTTCCATACAAGAGCAAGAATTGGTAAATGAAAATGGACAAAAAAAATTAGCAGCAACTGTAACCCTCAAGGATCTCAGTTTGACAACTCTGTTACAGTATATGTTGCACCATATACATTACATATTAGTGTACAGCTTACTGAAACAATTATGGTAAATCAGGATGTACAGTTGCCAAAATGTTGTGGTACCGTTTATAGCCCTAACACTCCCATTTTTTAAAATTACATTTCAAATACCGTATAGTACACTAGATTATCCATCCATCCATTATCCTAACTACAGGGTCACAGGGGTCTGCTGGAGCCAATCCCAGCCAACACAGGGCACAAGGCAGGAAACCTCCCTACATGGAGTTTGCATGTTCTCCGTGTCTGCTTGGGCACTAAATTGAAGGAAAAAAAAGAACAAAAAAAAAAAAAAACTCTTAAAGAACAGATTTAAGGTTATCAGCTTTAAAAAGCTTACTGAAACGTGAACTTGTTTTAACTGTCAAATGAAGTATGGTATTTGCTAAGCACTACAGCTTCACAGTTTTAACATTCCTGGGTTTGAATCACAGCCTCTTCACAATTTACACCATTTCTCTGTGTGGGAGTTTCTCTAGGTACTCCAGTTTCCCCTCCCTATTTCTAAAAGGGATCTATACTGGCCCAGTATCAGTGAATGGAGGTGCATGTGTGACGTTGCTGAGCAATGTACAGGTACCCCATGCACAGCTGCTTCCTGTCAGTACAGGATCTAACTTCCCATGGACCCTGCGCTAGATATGCATAATAAATAATGGAAAGATCAACGGGCATTTGATCAAAGTAAAACACAATCTTGAATATCTACACTAAAAAAATAGACAATGCACACAAGAAATAGAACAGTTGCAGAAATATAAAAAACAATGCACCATAGCAAACAGCACACAATTTGATTAATATTAAAAACATTTATACTTGTGAAGGTATGTCATACTCTAAAATTCGCCCAGTACACTTGATATACATGTCTAAACAAAGACAACCATCAACAGTAATAACAAAAAAAAAGTACTTATGCATTTTTTCATAATTAGATGTGACAAATTATACATTTAGTACTTGGAACTGTCCAGATTTCCATCATTTTAATTAACATGTATTGTACAATAAACCTACTGATCACCTTGTATTCATTAACGTGAGCCAATACAAATAATTCATGTACTACAAAGCAATCCTAAACAATGCCTCTAAAAGACAAGGAAAGGGACCATACCTTGCTGAGGCAAACATCTACTGCAGGCTCCTTCAGTCGCACTGTAGCTTTACCCTCATCCACAAATCTAGTGAAAAACTGCTCTACATTTTCCTTCAGCTAAATTGGAAAGAACAAGGTTAAAGAAAAAGCAATCATTGAATTATGCTAATGTAAATTGTATTGGTAACAAGATTAAGGTGCTATAGTTACTTGGCGGTTATTACTGGACATACACTATGCAAACTGAAAAGGCTACAAAGCAACAAGCAGCAAAATAATCATTGTACTTGTTTACTGGGCAGAACAAAGTTCAAGACATTTTCACTTTGTGGTTCTCTGCAGAAAATACATGTCTAATTAGATTAATCAACACTGAATGATCAGTTTTTGATTGACTTTTCTTTGGTCACAGGACCAGGATAAATTCAAGTCTAGTTCACTGGTCATTGTTTGCCACAACCCAACACTCTCTTCTACCCACACACCCATTAACCATAACGTTTCTCTTTTGAACCTTGGTAGGCTCACCTTGTACTTGGAGCCCACTTTGTCCTTCAGAGTGCAGATCATTAGGTAGATGTTATTGATTTTGGTAGTCTTGTCCACGTGCTTCCCGATAGACAACACAGCCCGGGATCCTTTGCCGCGGTTTCTCATACCGAACGTCGGTAGCATCCGGTTGACGACCTCCACATCGCACTGTAGCCTCATCGCCGGTCTTCCCTGAAACAACACGGCGCCGACATGAGCGACACGTACCGAAGGTGGGTGTGTGGGGGGCGTTGGCATCAACGCCAACTGCACGTCCAGCTTTGCTCTAGCCCGCCCCCACCAAAACATGAACACACACCAGCCGCGTGACGCATGACCCTGGCACGGCGCCAACTGGGAAAAAGGTCGACAGTACCTCCGCCTCTTCTCTTCCTTCAGCAAATGCGCAGGCGCGATTGAGAAGAATACCGCAGACCAGCTACTCGGGAATTTTGTCAGTACCATGTTGCATTTTAGATCACCCATCCATTTTAAGGTTTGCTTGCAAAATCCTCCGATTATTAACCTGCCCCTGCGGAACTTTAATATGGATGTGTGTACAAATGACGCAACTGATGTCCAGCACCTTCAACACATTAATTACTGAACTATTTTTATTTTATCGATCTGTGCCAATGCTGCTCTATGAAGGCATAGTAAATATATTTTTATGTTTGAAAAAGGCGCCGTGTAAAATGCTGATCCAGTTAAGCAAGAAATGTTTACAGAAATTGCAAACATAGCGAGGAATGCAATTCATTCCTGTCAACCCCTTAATTTTACTACACAATTAAGATTTGCAAAATTAATAATGCATTAACTGATATAGCTAATTTTCATAATACGTGTAGCTGAAAATTCTTTAAAAGGAAAATGAAAAAATAGCGGCACTGTTGCAACTACTGTATTAAATACTTTAAAGAAAAATACCCCGTCAGCTGTATTATCCCAGGGGACAGAAAATCTAAGTTCATGATTGCATTGTAGTGCAAGAAGAGTTCTTATGTGCAGTCAGTGTGGCATATTGGTTAAGGCTTTAAACTTTAGACCCTGAGATTTTGGTTCAAATCCTGTTAGACACTGTGTGACCTTGAGCAAGTCACTTCACTTGGAAATACACAAAAGCAACCAATTGTATCTCTCAACATTGTAATGTTGCCTTGGATAAAGGCATCAGCCAGATAATGAAGTGTGGCATAGTCACCATATCACTCAGTTTGGGGATGGCAGATACATACAGAGATTTTCCTAGTTTGGTAGGCTGTTCATTTCCCCAAATATTACTGAAACAGCAGAACTCTTAAAATTTGGAAAGATCTTGTCAAACATTTATTTTAAAGAATAAAAGGCACATTTATTTCACCTCTGTGACTTGCTTTTAAAACAAGGTCATCATCTCTCATGTATTTATATATATATAAATATATATATATAAATATATATATATATATATATATATATATATATATATATATATATATATAAATATAAATATATAAATATATATATATAAAAAACACAACTCAAGGGGGTGTTGTCAGGAAGTACATACAGCTGTAAAAAAAGAATACTGCTCCAATATCCCCAAAATCTGGGGTGCAGAGGAGAACCAGTCAGCCTGGATAAACCTAGAAAATGGACAAAACAGCAACAGAGAGAATATTATATTGTTTGTCTTATTTCAAAACAGCTTTCGGTGTAGGAAAGCAAGTATAATTAGAAAATTACAAGTGTGCACAACCACAGATTACAAAACTGATGTTACATATATACACAGATAAGTTTGCAGTTACTCATTCTTTAACTAAAATATTGAAGGAAGTGAATGAGAAAAGTTCTAAACTGTCTGACACTGCATTTGTATTGTCTTAGAAACAAAAACTGCAGTGTGTTTTCCACAAAAAAATAGGCACTAGGCCAGTCTCCTTACTAGGAACCATGAAAGACGCTATGATTTAACGCATGGCTATCCTTGCCAGTTTGGTAATTGTTTTCACAAATAAATCAAGTGAAAGTGCAGAGTCCATAGACGTAATGCCTCTTATCGACATAAACGAGGAAGAAAGCTAAGCTAAGAAAGCGCCTGTTGACAACGGATTTTTCCTCCCCGCAGACAAAACCCGTTGTTAACACCCGACCCTTTATTACGAAGCTCGATTAACATATTATACAGATTAAGATTTCTTGAATTTGTGCATTCGATACACTTACCGAGGGGATTATACAATCCCTCCTGGAAAACAAGGCGAACACAGTAATCCGCAACGTGTTCAAAAAGAAATAACAAAACGCGCCTAAATCAACTTCGCCGGAACAAGAAATTAAGCTTTGATTGGAGAATAACATAGAGTCAGTCAGTAGTAATTGGTCCATCTTGGAGTAGAGGCGGGACTTGGTTTCAGCTGTCGCCTCCACACCCCGCCCCTGACTTTCACCTTCTGGAAACTTTAGGTCTCTGTGTCTTATTTTGATGGTTACACACGACTTAAATCTCGACCATATCTGACAGCTTTCAGAGCCTTTTAAATTACAGGTAAGGGCAACATTTAAAGGCTAGAAAAGGCAAATGGTTTATGCTGAGTTGCCCTCAGCAAACGTTCGGCAAAAAAAAAAAACTATAAAGTTCTCCAAAGCAGTTTTTCATTTCATCTTTTATTGGATAATCAGATTAATACAGTTGTCAGTGGTTAGTTTTTTAATCTGTTCGTGAGCTAGGGCCACATTCTGTAATACC
Source organism: Polypterus senegalus (assembly GCF_016835505.1). Taxonomy (NCBI): domain Eukaryota; kingdom Metazoa; phylum Chordata; class Cladistia; order Polypteriformes; family Polypteridae; genus Polypterus; species Polypterus senegalus. The sequence goes on along the minus strand of NC_053171.1, from coordinate 26,412,536 downwards.
GGACCCTTCTTACCAACTCCAGGGTAATTTAGAGCACGCGTGTCGAACTCCAAATATTCTGATTTTCTGAACATATCCTAACGACACGAATCTAAGGTTAAATGGACACTCTAAATCAGGGGTGTCAAACTCCGGGCCTGGAGGGTCGCAGTGGCTGCAGGTTTTCATTCTAACCATCTTCTTCATTAGTGACCAGTTTTTGCTGCCAATTAACGTCTTTTCAACCAAACAATAATGAGACACAAAACGAGCCACTATGTGACCAGCTCCCCTGTGCCCATCACACAATATCTGAAAGTAAAGAAAGGTGATGGTCTCTGTAACATTGATCTCTCAGGTCACGAAAACATTTTGACAAAAATGAAAATCAGCAGTTTTGGAAAAGTCTGCTGTGGCAGAATGAAAGCAGCAACAAGCCATGGGATTAAATAACAGGTTTAATTAACAGCAAGAATTGACTTCTTATCAAGAGATTTGCTGGAGTGAAATTGGTTGGAGTTTGAAGCCCCTCAATAACTGGTCATCTGTTGGTTCGTTTCACATCACATTTCTGTTTAGCTGCTATTTAATGAAGAAACAAATCAATTCAGAGGACTGAATCCTTAAAAACAGGGCTATTAAAATGAAGCGAAAAAAAGTTAATTACCAGTGAACTGGTCACTGATTGGGAAAAGGGTCAGAATGAAAACCTGCAGCCACTGCGGCCCGGAGTTTGACACCCCTGATTTAGAGAGTCCATTTAACCTTACATTCATGTCGTTAGGATGTGTTCGGAAAATCACAATATTTGGAGGTAAACCCTGACTGGGTGGGGACTTTACACAGTATTTTAAAGCAGTGAGGCAGAAGTGCTTTTTACTGCACCACCATCGTACCCAGGAGAGTTAATCAAATTTTCCATATCTTTTTGTTCCATTAAAGCGTCACAGGGTGAAATGCCTGTCACAACAATATTGGATATAAAGAACGGACCTATTGCAGCTGTGATGCCAATCTGACGCAGGTGCACGTTTTCTCACACTCCTAAACTCACTCATATGGGACCAATTTAGAATCACTGATGGACCCAAGATACACATTGTTAGTATGTGAGAGAAAAAACACTTAGATAATTTTTCAAGGCTAAACAAAGACATTACTTCATAAGTAACTTCAATGCCAGTTTGTACAGTGTGGGATAAGATGTAGCATAGTAGCATATTGTATAAATTGTTGTTATTCAAATTTCAACTTTGGGTTTTTTTGGAAGTCCTGAGTCTCAATTTAATACATTTTTTTACTATCTCCAGTCAGTAAAGAAACGTGGGGGCCTTATAGTTCTCACATTACATTTTTTAAAAACCAGCATTAAAATGGATAAATGGCTGTCAATAACATGTTAGTTACTTTTACAAGACACCAATAGTGCTTTATGTACAGTGGACATTGGGGAGCCACTTCAGCCACCACCAATGTCTAGACTCCTCCTGGGTGTGTGAAGGCAGCCTTTCTTGCACCAGTACATTCACCACACATTAGCTGTTAGGTGGTGAAGGGGTGAGAGAGAGCCAAATAAGAGACACAGGATGATAGGGGGGTCCAAAAGTCTAAGAAGGTCTACTTCACACTAGAGCAAACTTTTCTTTGAGGAGGGGACATTCCCAAGTTGCTGCTCATCTCCCAAGAGGGGCACTTCATAGGTCCAGGTTAAACCTGTGTCCCAAGGAGAGAGCATACCTGGGTCTTTTTCCATGTCTGCAGGAAAATAATTCTAAACTTTTTTGCCATTTTTTTTAGGTAGGGGCATTCCAGAGTCTCCAATGGTATCACCAGAATGTTCTACTTAAGAATCTTAAGACATGCATACAAGTAGTGGATGGAATGCCACTGCTCCCATCATCCGGCCCAGGTGTAGGTGATCTTGTATCTCTGTCCTCATCCTAGGAAGAGGGCATTTTGATGCTCCAGCACCAGTCTTCAGGGGCTCTGTAGTTCCAAAGTTTCAAGGGATGAGTATTTGAGAGTCCAGCTTAAAGGAAGTTTTTGGCACAATTTCTACATCCACTTTCTATGGGACTCAATATTTATCGCTGTCTTCTGTAAATTTTAAGTCTGTTCTTATTTCTTTCTATATAGTGGTTACATATCTTATTTATGCTTGTAGTACACCTTTTGTTGGGGGGAGGGATTATAGTAATTCACTTACCTTTCTGTCTAAATTTGGGCTCCTGGCCATTAGATGTACAGTATATCAAGCATTAGACACAACAAAAGGTTGTTGGGATACCAACCTGGTCAACCTGTTTCATAGGCAAGCCTATTAGATATTGCAAACAAACAAACAAAAAAAAAAAGGCAAAACAATACAACAATTGTGATGCGCCCAGCTATCTTCTGAGCTGATGAAAATCAAAATGAAATTATAGTCACTCCTTGAGACGCAAATTGTTCCCAGAAGATGCAAGTGACAGGTTGGGTGACTTTCAGGTTCTGAGATGCCTATATCTGCACCAGGGTGGAAGAGGCAGGTCTTCTGGGCCGTAAACAAATACAGTATGTCAAAGTTTCTCCTGTCTTGTACTACTTGGTCTACAGGTGAAAGGAAGTAGCAGGTAATTGACAGCGCCCTCACTCTCTCCGGAGGAGAATTATCATCATTCTTAGACGCCAGAAGACACTCTCCTAAGTGCATGTGTGTGATACAAGATACCTGAAGTACACTCATTTTAAGAAACAGTATAACACTTTGAGCTTGGAAGGGGTGCTACATAAATAATATTTATTTTTTTTGTTATTTAATACAATTTATTGACATATAGAAAGATTATAGAAATATAATAACTCCTAATGTGTTGACATAAAAGATGACAGACAAACATATAACAGAGAAATGGATTACTGTTTTCTGGACTCATTTGATTTTACAAGCTTTTTCACACAGTAATTCACTGTTGGAAATTTAACATGATGTCACAGTCAGCTTGCCCATGCCAGAATGCACAACTCTGGCTAAGAGAAGTCTAAACTCCTGTGCTGTTGTGCAAGGTTTTGTCTCAGTGAGTTAAAGGCTTGTAAAAGCGAAATGCTTAAAAGATACAATTAATCATGAACTTGTTGCATAGTCAGAATCAAACATGAGAAAGCAGGTCCTTAGCTGGCTATTTACTACTGACTTAGAGTTCAGACTTATCTTCGCACACATAAACAGTTTAGTGGTACTAAGCCTTTAAGTATGATATCCGATGCTGTGTGGAGTTGCATATCTTGGCTCTGGGTTCAAATAATAAACTTGGTTTGTCTTTGCAATGTGGTCCATTGTACAAGTCTGTGGTACTGTGTTGACTTCCACTGCTTGCTTTTAGCTCTTTGTTGACTCTTTGGTGTTACTTCTACAGAAATGCATTACTCTTTATGACACAAGTGTTCTTTTCAGAATATCTTCTTGAAGTATGGTTTAGTCACAGACACTGAGCTTAAGTCTGGAGGAGTGGATTTTGGAGATAGTGCAGGGGCCTAAGGAGAGTAGTTTCCAAATGAATGGATGTGGCTGCCTGTGCTTAATTGTAAAGAAAGATATAAGCCTTGGTGGCTGGATTGGGACCCCTTCCAATTACACAGCCAGCAATACTTGCAAGAACATTAGTCTGTCTGACAATGTAAGAAGGGTTCAGTCTGTAGTTACAAAAATATCCTTTTAGGTACTTTTTGCAGTGGGAGTCTCTGCAGACATGTCATTGTATCTTTCATTAACATCACTTGTGATCAGGTGAATCTTAGAAAGCAAACTGACTGAATGTTGGCACAGAGGCAACATAGTCTAGGAAAATAAAGGGAAAATCAATTGGAGAAGTGCAATTGGCTTTCTGCAGCCCTGTTATGTGTGTTCTTTTTTACATCGAAGGCCTGAAGATGTAGCAGATTAGGGCAATTCTCACTATGTCCTATGATATCGACCAGAGAAGTCCACTAAGGTCACATCTGTCCAGAGGACATTGTTTTAGGTGTTGTATGTTGTTCAGATTCAACTTTACAAAAATAAACTGTTCTACGATTCTATTGCCTTCTGTAAAAGTAATATTTATTTGGTCATTTTCTGAATGGTAGGCTCATGAACTGTAACATTCACAGTACTCATTGAAGCCTGCAGAATCATGGATATACTTTTTGGTTTCTTTCCAGTTTCTATGAAAACCATATGATCTGGTCCTTGTCTTAGTTTGCTGGGAATCTCTCTATTGTAGAGAATGATAATTGTCTTGAATGTTCCCAATTTGCTATCCACTGTAGAATAATATATTTCAAATTGCTAAGAAATGATAATCCCTACAAGCCTACAAGACTGATATGCACCAACAGCAATATGAACACATATCGTTTATCCTTGGGATTGTATATATATATATATATATGTATATATATATATATATGTATATATATATATATATATATATATATATATATATATATAGTGAACTGGACACAGGCAGACGGACAACATAGTTCCACCACACACCGTTTATTATACAACAATATTTACAAATTGTGCTCACGTGCACCCCCAGTGCCTCTTGCACCGTTCCCCCAACTGTCCAGGCCACAAAAGTCCAATGCCTTTCTCCTGGCCGCCTCCCGTCCTCTCTCCAGCTCTGTCCTCTTCCACCCGACATCCACTGCTGACTGGAGGGAGACGGCCCCTTATATGGGAACCCGGATGGGCTCCAGCTGCTTCCTGGCAATCAGTCATAGCCACACCCCAGTGTGGCGGAAGTGCCGGCTGCGCACCCGGAAGCCGTCCGGGTGTCCCCTGTCATCTTCCAACCAGCACTTCCTGGTGTGGCGGAAGTGCTGGGCTCCAGGGATATGCAGGCATTGGGGTGCCGCCTGGCGGTGGCCACGGGTCCCTACAGGGCTGGGCTTCCAAGCCCTTTACCCGAGGCCCCCTACATAACCAGGACGGTCGCCCCCTCATGGTCTGGAGAAGGCACAAGCCCTCCTCTGGTCCTCGACCACAATATACATAGTCATATGAAAAAGTTTTGGAACCCCTCTTAATTCTTTGGATTTTTGTTTATCATTGGCTGAGCTTTCAAAGTAGCAACTTCCTTTTAATACAGTATATGACATGCCTTATGGAAACAGTAGTGTTTCAGCAGTGATATTAAGTTTATTGGATTAACAGAAAATATGCAATATGCATTACAACAAAATTAGACAGGTGCATAAATTTGGGCACCCCAACAGAGATATGACATCAATACTTAGTTGAGCCTCCTTTTGCAAATATAACAGCCTCTAGATGCCTCCTATAGCCTTTGATGAGTGTCTGGATTCTGGATGGAGATATTTTTGACCATTCTTCGATACAAAATCTCTCCAGTTCAGTTAAATTTGATGGCTGCCGAGCATGGACAGCCTGCGTCAAATCATCCCATAGATTTTTGATGATATTCAAGTCAGGGGATTGTAATGGCCATTCCAGAACATTGTACTTCTCCCTCTGCATGAATGCCTTTGTAGATTTCGAACTGTGTTTTGGGTCATTGTCTTGTTGGAATATCCAACACCTGTGTAACTTCAACTTTGTGACTGATGCTTGAACATTATCCTGAAGAATTTGTTGCTATTGGGTTGAATTCATCCGACCTTCGACTTCAACAAGGGCCCCAGTCCCTGAACTAGCCACATAGCTACACAGCATGATGGAACCTCCACCAAATTTGACAGTAGGTAGCAGGTGTTTTTCTTGGAATGCGGTGTTCTTCCGCAATGCAAAGCGCTTTTTGTTATGACCAAATAACTCAATTTTTGTCTCATCAGTCCAAAGCACTGTTCCTAAATGAGCATTTGCATACAACAAGTGACTCTGTTTGTGGTGTGAGTGCTTCTTTCTCATCATCCTGCCATACAGATGTTCCATCCATCCATTTTCTAACCCGCTGAATCCGAATTTAGGGTCACGGGGGTCTGCTGGAGCCAATCCCAGCCAACACAGGGCACAAGGCAGAAACCAATCCTGGGCAGGGTGCCAACCCACCACAGGACACACACAAACACACCCACACACCAAGCACACACTAGGGCCAATTCAGAATCGCCAATCCACCTAACCTGCATGTCTTTGGACTGTGGGAGGAAACCGGAGCGCCCGGAGGAAACCCACGCAGACACGGGAGAACATGCAAACTCCCGCAGGGAGGACCCGGGAAGCGAACCCGGGTCTCCTAACTGCGAGGCAGCAGCGCTACCACTGCGCCACCGTGCCGCCCCGCCATACAGATGTTGTTTGTGCAAATTGCACTGAATTGTAGAACGATGCACAGATACACCATCTGCAGCAAGATGTTCTTCCAGGTCTTTGTAGGTGATCTGTGGGTTGTCTTTCGCCATTCTCACAATCCTGGGCATATGCCGCTCCTGTATTTTTCTTGACCTGCCAGACCTGAGTTTAACAGCAACTGTGCCTGTGGCCTTCCATTTCCTGATTACGTTCTTTACAGTTGAAACTGACAGTTTAAACCTCAGAGATAGCTTTTTGTAGCCTTCCCTTAAACCATGATACTGAACAATCTTTGTTTTCAGATCTTTTGAGAGTTGCTTTGAGGATCCCATGCTGTTGCTCTTCAGAGGAGAGTCAAAGGGAAGCACAACTTGCAATTGACCACCTTAAATACCTTCTCTCATGATTGGACACACACTGCCTATGAAGTTCAAGGCTTAATGAGCTAATCCAACCAATTTGGTGTTGCAAGTAATCAGTATTGAGCAGTTACATGCACCCCAGTACTCAGATGTTCCTAGGAAATGAAAGACATACCTTATGCAGGCTGAGAGGGGTTCCCAAACTTTTTCATATGACTGTATATATATATATATATATATATATATATATATATATATATATACAGTATATATATATATATATATATATATATATATATATATATATATATATACAGTGTATATATATATATATATATATATATATATATATATTGTGGAGGATGGCCGGCTGTTTATCGCCAATACCCTAAGCCAGGTGGAGCCCTCCTTGCAGCATGGAGGTCCCCAGAAGACCAGCAGGGCATCATGGACAATGGAGTTTTTATGCACCGCCCTGCTGGATGCCATGGGGGCCACGAGAGGGAGCTGCAGGGAGGACCGAGAGTTCTTCGTGCCCTATGACCCGGAAGTTCGTCATAGGAAGAGCGACGGGCTTCCGGGGTGAGAAAAAGCATTGTTTACCCTGACCCGGAAGGAATAAGGACTTGTGGACTGTTGGGCAGGAACACCTCCGGGTCAGGGAGTATAAAAGGACTGTGGGAGCTCCCAGACAATGAGCTGAGTTGGGAGGTAGGGTGGCTAAGCGTCTGGGAGTTTGGAGGATTGGTTATTTGTTATTATTGTTGGTTTATTAGAGAATTGTGGATCGGAGCATGCTTTGTGCACATAATTATTATAATAAATAATAATTGGACTTTTATCTGGTGTGTGACGTGTGGTCTGAGGGTACAAGGGTGCGAGGAAGATCTTAATTTGTCACAATACATATATATATATATTACGTTGTATGTATATATATATATATATATATATATGTTGTCATTTCTATATGCTGTGACCGAAATGTGTGCAAATCTCCTTAAAATGAAAGTCTGCAATGTACATGTATGCAGGAATGGGCAAAAGTGGGTTTATAACTGTTCATATGGAAAAATACATGTGGGTTATGATTATTAAAATAGCTTTATTAAATCAATAGCTTTATTATCTTTATTAACTCAAAAGAATCTCACAATGGCACAGTGCACTTAGGTACAGTTATTTAAACATTCTTGTTCTCTACTTGCTAAACTCAAATAAACTTTAATAATAATAATGAGGAAGACAAATAAGAAGATAAATAATACAATAATTAATAAATAATAATGCAAGAATAAACTCTGTGTCAAAACTTTAAACCTGCTTTTTCCCACCCCTGTATGTGTTTAAATATATATATATATATATACACTCACCTAAAGGATTATTAGGAACACCTGTTCAATTTCTCATTAATGCAATTATCTAATCAACCAATCACATGGCAGTTGCTTCAATGCATTTAGCGGTGTGGTCCTGGTCAAGACAATCTCCTGAACTCCAAACTGAATGTCAGAATGGGAAAGAAAGGTGATTTAAGCAATTTGGAGCGTGGCATGGTTGTTGGTGCCAGACGGGCCGGTCTGAGTATTTCATAATCTGCTCAGTTACTGGGATTTTCACGCTTAACCATTTCTAGGGTTTACAAAGAATGGTGTGAAAAGGGAAAAACATCCAGTATGCGGCAGTCCTGTGGGCCAAAATGCCTTGTTGATGCTAGAGGTCAGAGGAGAATGGGCCGACTGATTCAAGCTGATAGAAGATCAACTTTGACTGAAATAACCACTCATTACAACCGAGGTATGCAGCAAAGCATTTGTGAAGCCACAACACGCACAACCTTGAGGCGGATGGGCTACAACAGCAGAAGACCCCACCGGGTACCACTCATCTCCACTACAAATAGGAAAAAGAGGCTACAATTTGCACAAGCTCACCAAAAATGGACAGTTGAAGACTGGAAAAATGTTGCCTGGTCTGATGAGTCTCGATTTCTGTTGAGACATTCAAATGGTAGAGTCAGAATTTGACGTAAACAGAATGAGAACATGGATCCATCATGCCTTGTTACCACTGTGCAGGCTGGTGGTGGTGGTGTAATGGTGTGGGGGATGTTTTCTTGGCACACTTTAGGCCCCTTAGTGCCAATTGAGCATCGTTTAAATGCCACAGGCTACCTGAGCATTGTTTCTGACCATGTCCATCCCTTCATGACCACCACGTACCCATCTGGCTACTTCCAGCAGGATAATGCACCATGTGACAAAGCTCGAATCATTTCAAATTGGTTTCTTGAACATGACAATGAGTTCACTGTACTAAAATGGCCCCCACAGTCACCAGATCTCAACCCAATAGAGCATCTTTGGGATGTGGTGGAACGGGAGCTTCGTGCCCTGGATGTGCATCAATCTCCATCAACTGCAAGATGCTGTCCTATCAATATGGGCCAACATTTGTAAAGAATGCTTTCAGCACCTTGTTGAATCAATGCCACGTAGAATTAAGGCATTTCTGAAGGCGAAAGGGCGTCAAACACCGTATTAGTATGGTGTTCCTAATAATCCTTTAGGTGAGTGTATATATATATATATATATATATATATATATATATATATATATTTGCCCTGGAATGAACCTATAAACTATTTTCCGCCCTGGAATGAACCTATAAACTATTTTCCATATCATAAGAACAATAAGTGTCTGCATTTGTTATCTGCATACTTTTGTTGCTGCCTATGTTCCCATATTTTATTCTTCATGATACTTTGTGTCTAATTTCTAACCAGTGGTGTAAACAACTCAAGCAATTTTTTTTTTAAAGTTGTACACTTCAATTTGTTATGTCATCATCCATATACTTTTATTTCATAACACTCATCACCTACACTACTGCTTTACCTCTGTGTGTGTGTGTGTTGTATGTGGTGTGCTGGTGCAAAGGTTCTCTGTTTTTTTTCACACATCCCAACGGTTTGCATGTTAGGTTAACTTTTAACTCTATAATGGCCTTGTATGACATAGTCTAGAGGTGTGAGTGCCAGATATTGCTGGTATGGCTTTTGTCACCAGGAATCCTAAACTGGATTAGGGAAGTTTGATAAAAATGTGATCTCCATCACATTTACAATATTAGAATTTTTTCTTTCCTCCTTTTACATTTTCCAATCATTCCTCTTCCCCTTTTTCCAAATAACTTTCTAGGAAATAAACAACAAGTTGCTTTGGGCACCGAAAAAACAAACTTGTGCTCAAGACAGTTTCCATATTTGTAAAACAGATGTGATGATCTCTGCAGGGTGATCTTTATTTTGCTTTGTTATGGTATGCAATGCTCCACATCACTACAAAATCAACAGTGTGCTACAGGGGTCTTTCAAACGATAAAATGTAGGTGCCTTGCTAGCAGTGTAACAAAGGCAAATACAGTGATCACTGAGAATAGATGTTACATAAAGAATAATTCTGTAGAAATCAGTAAGAGGATGCAGGTCTGCTGAAATGCAAAATAAAAACAGATGTCTAGCAGAGTCTGACATCAGAGCTAAAACATGTAACCAAGAGAGGCTGCTGCCAAGTAGCACTTCTACCAAGAGGGATCCAATCCCATACAGTATAAATTATAAAAAGTCTGAGTAGAGAGAAGTTTGTATGATGTATAATTTTATATTTGCATCCATATCTAGCACATGAAGTATCTGGGCAGAATTGTCTTCTACTCAGTATCTGTGGCTGTAAATACAAGATCTTCATCTCAAATGTATTAGAAGATGTTTAACAAGACAAGAGATATTTTGTACACATTAATGTAATTTTTACATTAATTTTTTTTATCAGTAGGCTTGTTTATGTAATGTTTACATTTGTTCTTTATCCATAGGCTTGTTTAATACTAGTGTCTAAAGAGTGGACAAAGGGGATCAGTTTGAAGATGTAGGTTAGGTTAGACTTTTATTATCACATAGGGAAATTTGTTTGCAGCAGGAAGGTACAAAACATAAGGCATTGTTACACAGATAGAAGAAAATAAGCCAAGACACAACAGCTGGCAACCAGTGTTCCTATAAGTTCACACACTCAAGATCAGTACAAAGAAGAACGATTACCTATAACAGTACACAGTAATAATAATAACAGAATTCATCAGCTTCCTTGCAAGTGACAACATTCAAAATGCTTATTACTCTAGGAAAAAAAGGATGAGTTCTTAAATTTGTTGCTCTTTACCTTTATGAACCTGGACCTGCAGCCTGATGACAACAACTGAAATTTAGGAAAAAGACAATGGCTACTGTCTGACAGAATCAAGTCATCCTTCTTTCTAACCTGTTTGTATTACAGCTCAGTGACAGAGGTCTGCTGCAAACCAATCATTTTAAAGCTTCATAATCTGTGCAGGCTGATTAGGAGGAGTAAGGTGAAGACCCCAAGGCAGATGAAAACAATCCAAATAATCTAGTTAAAAATAAACATTCTGAATTTTTTACTTGACTGTTTGAATCAGAGTTATCTTATCTCCAGAAAAGAATAGAAAGGATAGAAAAATAAAAAAGAAAGAAACATTAATATTAGGAATATTACAACACAATCTATGGCGGCACGGTGGCACAGTGGTAGCGCTGCTGCCTCACAGTAAGGAGACCCGGGTTCCAAGCGTGGAGTTTGCATGTTCTCCCCGTGTCTGTGTGGGTTTCCTCCAGGTGCTCCGGTTTCCTCCCACAGTCCAAAGACATACAGGTTAGGTGTCATTGGCGATCCTAAATTGTCCCTAGTGTGTGATTGGTGTGTGGGTGTGTGTATGTGTGTGCCCTGCGGTGGGCTGGGGCCCTGCCTGGAGTTTATTCCTGCCTTGCGCCCTGTGCTGGCTGGGATTGGCTCCAGCAGACCCCCGTGACCCTGTGTTAGGATATAGCAGGTTGGAAAATGACTGACTGACAACAAAATCTCACATCTGGATGCAATTAAAAAGGTTCAGATGGCAAGTTGAATTTCTGACAAGACATTCTTATTGTGAACATTTTTTATGGATTAGTCTCCAAGGATTTTAAACTCTACCAAATGCTGGACCTAAAATAACAAAGCATGTTAGCAACAATAGCAGTATTGCTTACAGTGAAATTTGTACTTGCATGTCTGATCAACATCTAACATATTACCACAATACAGCACCATGGTAAACAAAATATACAATCAAATGCATGATTTATTTTGTTTAATAAAAATTGCTTAATGTACTTTTTACTTCTGTTTCTATTATCCAATTTCATGAAACCTTGCGGGAAGAAAATCCTGAGGAAAAAACTCGATTATAATTAGCATTTCTTACATCTGCAAACCTTGAAGATGTTAAAGCACTGGTGACCAGTCTCAATACTCAGAGTTCATAACGTGCTTTTTCTGTGCGCCTTTCTTTTAACATTTTATTTCTCAGTTTGTACCAAGCTACAGATATTCCATTATCTGAAGTATGAAAGGATGATCACCCTAAGGTCTGCACCCATTTCGGAGCCATAATTTAGAGGAACAAACAAACAGATTATCAGTCAGCCTACAGTTATTACTCCATGGATTGAAAATTTAAAAATATAAAACGGAGGTGTAATTCTTACTACTCGCGTACATATACACGTCTGTGGATTGTAGTGCCACCTTCTGGAAAACTTATAGAATTGAAGATTTCATAGAGGCTCTTGACAGTTACATTCATGCTATATACTGTACTGCAGATCAGTATTTCTTAAAGCTGAGTTCTGTTGAAACCTGTGAATGGTTCAGCGAAAACGTATACGAGTTCCAAGAGCCTTCAGTCATAAGGCCTTGTATCAGCTGTAGTTACCTGGAAAATAAGCGGCGAACAACGAATAAGCTGAATGTGATGCAACACTGACTGTGCCTCTCTACTCACCCAAACCAGAAAGTAAAGTTTCCGCTGTCTGTCATGATACTTACTAAACGTCTCTGTTGCCTGATGCATGCAGTGTTGCATTCGTGACTGTGCATCTAGTTGTGCACATTAACTAAACTGAAAGTATTAATATTGCTGTGATATTTTTATTACCAATACGAGTAAATGATTCGAATTAGATTTGTTTGTAAATGAATGCAGGGAGATTTTTTCTGTTTTAGTGAAGTCACATTTTTAAAAGAATAAGAGCAGAAATAGCTCTACTCCTATCAAACAAAAACTGCGACCTCGTGCAACGGTTAAAAGATACAGACTGGAATATGAAGTCATGTTAATCTGCAGAGATACTTCATCTTTTGAAAAACTCTAACTTAACCACTTTAGGAAACACATAAATAACACATAACGGTTAAATGAAAGTAGAAGGCCAAAGAAGAAAATTAAACTTTGTATACAAAGAACTGAAAACTTTTTTGATAACTTACCAAATTAATAAGGCGGAAAAGGGAAATGAAGATTAAATTTGTATCCAGCTAGGACTGAATACTATTTTCCTAAACGTAAGAACACAGGAGGCCCTATTTGTGAGTTCTGGATCTAGACGATACGAATGCAGAAGATATGTTGACTTATCTTTCGTCATACGTTTTAAAAGTATTTGAAGACTAGATTACTTCTTCGTAAATTTTAGTTAAAATACCTTAGTGAATGTGATTTTTTAAGCATTTAGGTTCGTACTCCAGTTTGCTTCTACATGCTTAGGCCTATGTGAAAGATTTTTTAATGTCACTGCAACAAAAGCAAATGATCAAAATAGGCTAAATATGACACTTGCTACACATTAAAGCTACCTTTAACAAACCCTATACCAAATATTGATGTGTCATACGAGGACGGTACAAACATTAAACAGTTTTTATATTACATTTTGGATAAATATATTCTGTATATGCATATATTTATCAATATTTTTGATTAAAACGTTTTCACATAACTATTTTGTAATGTCCTTTTTTATAGGGGTTCCCGTAGATCAATACATCTCTGTTCAACCAACCAGTGAATACACAAATCCGTCTATCCGTTTCCGAACCGATTCCGCGTAATCAAGTTCAGGATCATGCAAAGCCGTAGCATATACTGTATACCCAAGTAGAAATTAAAGCTTAATAGATCGTGCATCGCCGACACTTGCATTATATTACTATTTCTGTTTCTTCTTTTACGTTTTTCATTTATCAATATAATCTCCAACCTAAACGGAAAAAGGGGAATCAGAGGGTACTGTTACTTTTAAACTAACTTTATTTATTTGTTCACTTCATTGACATCCTTCCACCGGGCGATATCGTGGTGCACTATGGGAGTAAGAGGAGGGACCGCCGTTGCAAATTAGCGCATGCGCGCCGGTTTGGTTCTTCCTTTTCGATCTTGTCGAGACAGAGAGAAGATGGGTCACCAGCAGCTCTACTGGAGTCACCCTAGAAAATTCGGACAGGGTTCACGCTCCTGGTCAGTAATTTTTCTTTTCTAATTTCGCTTGTACGCCGCGTGAAAAACACAGCTAGCTGGAAGCCTTTTAAACAGTAATTATTTGACTTGAGAGTGCAGTACATTCCTCGTGGATTCGTAACATGGCGGCGAAAATGTGAAAATCGTGAAGGGCCAAGGGGGGACGTACTTACGTTAGGAAAGTCTGCTATGAATTACTGTATCTTAACTAGCTGAATTAAGCTTTGAGCTAGGGTGAAATGGTTCAAATTTCTGATACAGAGCACATCTCCAGATGAATGGCTTTCTGAAGTGTTTTTTTTTTTTTATTATTTTGTAGCCGAGTATGTTCTAACAGGCACGGACTGATCCGAAAATACGGGCTGAACATGTGCCGTCAATGTTTCCGACAGTACGCCAAAGATATTGGCTTTGTTAAGGTAAGATTGTGTTGTATTCATTGTAATTAACACTTGTGTAAATCATTAATGATTCGCCAAGCATCTAGCATTATGAATGACGCCGATGCCAGGAAGCGTCGACTACATGTGATGGTTTTTTTTTGGCTCCAGTTTGGTGGGATCCTTGTTCCCTTCAGTTTGCGTTATCGTTGTTGAGCAGCGTTTCTAGGAGCAGGCTTTGCTTGTCATAATGTAATTTTTAACTGTGTAATTTAAATAGGTGGATTAGTGGGGTCTTTTTCTGCTGCCTATGATCATAAACAGTTGTCAAAGGCAGGTCGTGGGAATCGTCTGCATCCTAGTGGACTTACGTCGCGTAAGGCTGTGGTGTTTAACGTGGCCTTTTGAATATTTCTCGTTTTCTTAATGTACTAATTTTAATATATATATATATTTTTTTTGCAGCTTGATTAAAGAAAAGCCTCCTTGGATTTGATATGACTTGCAATCAACATGGCATGTCACATTGAAGTTTAAACAAAATGGACATTTGCTGTATGCATAGTTTGGAATAATAAAATTTTGGATGACAATGTGTCTTGTACTTGTGTAAATGCTGTTCAAGAATGTTTTATGTTGATGCCATTGTTTTACATTATGTTCCATTATGCAAGTGACTTTCCCAGGATTTTGGTAAAACTTTTGTTTCAGTTAAAATTCTTGCTCGTTTTCTTTCTCATCTTTCTTTAGATGACTGAAATCCAGCTCAGGCCTATTTTTTAGTTTCCTAGGTGATCTTCATTTTAGGTAAAGAGGTTATTCAACATTATTAAGCAATGCACAATTCTCATGCAACATGGGGAGGAAGAAGGATATAAGAAAAAATAGTGCAACCTTTTGAAAAGGCATGAAAACTGAGGAGAGATGATTGAACTGTGAAAAAGGTTTGTGAGTGATTTTGGTCAGATAAATGATCAAGTTTCTGTCAGACTAAAGCTATTAAAAGGGCAGGTACTAAATAGAAAAAAAAAGTGTTGAGCAGCAAATCTAGTATTTGAAGCTGCTGTTGTCTCTGGAATCCCATAGAATATCTTGATACAGGATCCTCCAGATATTTCATTCACCCCTAAACAAAGCTCACAAAGAGAAATGTTTGGAATGGGTTCTGGTTTTCATTTACTTCTAGCAGTTTTTTATTCACAGATATGACAAACTACACTGGATGATCCAAATGGACTAATGACAAAAAGGTGAAGGTGTAGTAGTGATTTGAGCTGGAATATTGGGAAGTGAGGTGGTAGGTCACTTTAGAATCCCTGATGATGTTTAAATGACTTCCATAAACTATGTGCCATTTGTAACTGACCATTTCCTGTCATGCTATTAAAAGAAGATTCGTGCTTTCTGGAGTAAAACGATTTTCTTGTAGTACAATACACCACCCTGTGTTGAACATAGCAATCAAGGAATATAACACCATTGTGTTATGGACATAAGGGGGGGTTTAATGGTTTGGCCATCATCGTCCCCTGAACTTCGCCTTATTGAGAACCTGTTTGAGTATCTTGACGAGCAGCTGTGGTAGCAAATACTGACCTGCTCAAATGAAATACAGGTGAAAATATACACGAGCATACAAGCTCAATGGATGAGAGAGAGTTGTTAGTCATATCTGAGAAGGGGTCGTGTATTAATATATAACATGACCTGAAAAATTAGTTTTTGGAAAATCGGTTCATGCAGAAAATGAATCAAATTTTCATTTAAAATTCTTTACGATCAATTTAATGTTTTCAAACTGCATTTTACATAATTTGGAATGTATTTGGTGATCTTTTAAAATATTAAAAACATCAGTAGTTTTGCTTGTAATGTCCACACAATACAATTGTATTATAAATAAATCCACAAGTACTGACTAGACAAAAGGTATGTGTATAATTTGGAACCTAATGTATAGGAATTTGTCCAATTTTTTTTTTTTTTGGACTGTCCACATCTCTGCTTTTTGAATTGATAAAAAGTACAGTTTTGATTTGGTGTTGAATTTGATTTAATAATCACAAAAAATGTAAGTTAAATGTAATACTATACATTTTTATTCACGTGCAAGTGCACTGCAGCATTGGCCATTATGAAAGTTATCAAAAGTTGTCCCAAGTCTGTGTGCTTTGTTATTGATAGCACAAGAATACTAACCCAAAGTATTTACAAAAGTTTGATAACACAGCACATGTAAGACATAAATGATTTCATAGTGAGCATCTGCAGAGTTGGACTGTAGATTTCTGGATGACCCTCTCTCTCTCTACAGTACTACAGTCTGCTTTTTTAGTTAAGTGGTTTTCTTGTGAGGTCATTTGTAACTGACATATTTATGATAACCATAGTAGTTTAATAAGAAACTGGCCCTAAGAATGTATCCTGAGTTCAGGTTCTTTGTGTATCATGTTTAGTTATTCTGTCTGTCTGGTGCTCTGTGGTTTCTTTCCCAAGTGACTGCAGTGGAAGTTTTTTGTGAGCAGTGACAATAAAACAATATCGACTAAAAAGACCGTATAGAATGCAACATATACGTAGAATACGTGTTTGTAAGTCTGTGTGTTCTTAATTTATATACAGACAACATACAGTGTTACAATATTTATGACTTACTGTTCAGTAACCTTATGACTTTTGGATATAAACTGTCACAGAATCTACTTAGAACCATTAGTCTTGTTCTGTTTGCTAGAAGGAAGGAGTGAGAAAGCACCTGTGCAGGATGGCTGAGTACTGTTTTGCCTTGTAAAGCCTTGAGTGCTGTGTACATGTATGTCCAGAATGCAAAGCATCTGGGAGCTGGTAATATTACATATCTTCACCACACTCACTGCAGTGCTTTGTAATCTCCAGTTAAGCAGGTGCTTTATGGGAATATAATGCAGCCAGTGAGGAGGTGGAGAAATCTACACCTCACACGTTAGGATACAGAGGCATTGGTGAGCCCTAATGTCAGTATTTAAAATGTGGTGGTGTAGGCTTAAAACTGTGTGTCATTTAATGCTCAAAAGATGAGATGGACAGTGTTTTAGTGTGGGCCATGAGTTTGCAGAAATAGGTTTTGAAGCCCCTATGCTATGGGAATAAGGACATTTAACAGAAATAAATGTAGGTGTGCCAGAGCTCTAAAGCATGAAATGCTATGAACCTGCCTATGCACGGCTTCTTATTTCAATGTTCTTTTTCTTTTGGCTCTGCGATTGGCCATATTGTAAGTGCTAAAAGCAACCAAATGAAATGATCTTAGAAAGCACCTTCTGATTTCACTTGTGTTTTATTTGTCATTAACTAGACTTTGAATCAGGTTAAATATCTTGGTTTTAAATATTTCCAGATTCTGCACAATACAAGTGCACACAAATGCTATGTGTTTTCCGCACTATTTGAAACACACCCATCAGCCCAGTTGGACACACTGATTTCAAGAGGTGAGGCAAAAAGCATGACTATGACAGAAAACAATGGTAATCAAGTGCAATTCCAGGATATAATCTCCTATTGGTAGTCTTAAAATTGATAATTAGAAATACCATTCTGCACATTTTTATCATATACAATGAAATATTAGGGTGATGTGATTCCATGACGTAGCCAAACTGCATTTTGGGCATCTCAAAATACTACTGTATGAAATTGCATATTTGCAATGACAGTTGCAATTACTTAATAGTAAAATGCTTTATTTTTATGACAGTTTTATAGCTATTTATGAAGCACTAAGCAAACAATCTTACTGCATGTAATTTGAATGTTGTGGTACACCTGCCATATACAAGATTATAACTGGTGTAAGTCTGCCACCATGGGTTAAAAAGTAAGAGTTCACAAAGTCTTTAAATTCAGTATAACATCTAAACAACAATACACTCAATGGGAAACTTTCAATTTGCAAAAGGAAATATTTAATGGGTTATTATCCATTCAGTGATTTAACAGAGAATGAGAGCAAATAACCCATGAAAGTTTTTTTTTGTTGTTTTTACAAAAACCATAATGCTCTTTTTATTGCAAGCAGCTGTGACCAAACAATTGGTTGGTGTCATTTTCAGAAGCAATCTTGACAGTCATTGAAGGACACAACTTTTGAAGGATATGTTTTAAGTTAAAGTAATAGGATTATTGGGATTGGAGTGATTTACAATTGCATACTGTAGCAGCACATCCATCCATTATCCAACCCGCAATATCCTAACTACAGGGTCAAGGGGGTCTGCTTGTAATCTCTGCTTGGAGCCAATCCCAACCAAAACAGGGTGCAAGGCAGGAAACAAACCCCGGACAGAGCGCCAGCCCACCACAGGGCACGCACACACACACCAAGCACACACTAGGGACAATTTAGAATCGCCAATGCATCTTTGGACTGTGGGAGGAAACCAACGCAGACACGGGGAGAACATGCAAACTCGGGTCTCCTAACTGCGAGGCTGCAGCGCTACCCACTGTGCCACCAGTAGTAGCATAATTGTTGAAAACAAACACCTTCAGATCTGCATTCATGGTCTGGCTCTGTGTAAGATCGCCTTCTTCCTTTAAGGTAAGTGGCCCGGAGTAATGTTGGCTTCTTCCTTACAGCCAGCCCTGGGTTGGGCAATGTCAGTCCTGGAGAGCTGCAGTGGCTACAGCTTTTCATTCCAACTGAACTTCTTAATTAAAAACCAATCCTTGCTAGTTTCGTACCTTATTGAATTTTATGGCTTGTTAGTCTGCAATGTAAGGTTCTTATATTGTTGATTTATTCCTTTCCAGGGATATCATCCAAATGATTTGGATCATTTTCAGTCTGTCACATTTTCCATTACATGTTTTATTAAATCAAACAGTGCATGATGAACACACACAGATGTAAATGAAAACAAACTGAGTGGAGAACTGCTGGCTCCTTTGTTATTAACATTTTATCTCTAATAAGGAGCCATTAAAACACTGAATGCAGCTTTTTAAGATTGAAATGAGCAATTAAGGGTGCGGAACCTTAGCAAGCGAGACACTAAAGTGAAGCATCAAAATGTCACTTAAGCAATAAGTGCTTCATCAGCAATAATTGATTTCTCATTAAGAAACTGGGTTGGAACAAAAATCTGTGGCCACTGCGGCCCCCCAGGACAGACATTGCCCACCCCTGAGCTAGCCCATTTGGGGAAGTTTACTGTGATTGCAGCTTTGCCAATATTGTGACAGGTGGATGAAGCTTTCAGTTAACTGGTCAGTTTGTATCTCCATCCTCATTTATTACTGTGTTTATTTATGTTATCTAATTATCTTTTATAATGAGACTTTTTGTAACTAAAACTGCAGCTTTGCCAATATTATGACAGGCAGATGAAGCTTTCAGTTTACTGGTCAGTTTGTATCTCCATCCTCATTTATTACTGTGTTTATTTATGGTATCTAATCTATCTTTTATAATGAGAATTCTTGGAACTTAAACTCGAGATCTTACCTACTCGCTTACAGTCAGGCCCCTAAGCATTTGGACCGTAACACAACTTCCATGCTTTTGTCTCTGTACACCACCACAATGGATTTGAAATGAAGTAATCATTATGTGATTGAAGTGTAGACTTTCAGCTTTATTTTAAGGGGTTTACCAAAAATATCGTATGAGCCGTTTAGGAATGACAGCCATTTTTCTGCATAGCCCCCCCATTTGAAGGGCTCAGAAATATTTGGACATTTGACTGACTAGCTGTTTCTTAGCCAGGTAGGAGCAGGTCCTTCATCATTTCATTAACTATTAATCAGGTAGAATTTCTGGAGTTGATTCAAAATGTGGAATTTGCATTTGGAAGCTGTCACTGTGAACTCTCAATATGAGGTCCAAAGAGCTATCCATGCAAGTAAAAACAGGCCATCATTGGGCTGAGGACACAAAACCCTTTAGAGAGATAGCAGAAACTCCAGGGGCCTCATGTTTAAACGATACGTATGCACAAAAATATTGCGTACTCCTGTTTCCATGCTAAAATCACGATGCATAAAACCTAAACTTAGTGTAAAGCCACACACCTTTTCACGCCAGCTTAAGCCCTGGCGTATGCAAGTTCTCTGCTCGGTTTTGCAAACTGGCAGCACCCAGCGTCAAAGCAGTGCTTTTTGTTCCAGTGTGGTTTCCTTTTCTTTTTTAGATCCACATCCCTGACGCGGCTTTATCATATATGCTGAAATTAACCGTATATTGTTTATTAGTTTAAGGCATCTGATTGTAATTAACCTGTAACAATATAATGGACCACGGAATGGCCAAACTATTCTAAATACCATAGCTGCACCTTCCTCTTCTTCTTTCAGCTGCTCCCATTAGGGGTTGCCACAGCGGATCATCTTTTTCCATATTACTCTCTCTGTACCACTCGGAGTATTAATATCACTGTAACTGAGTGTGAATCACAGCTCTACAGCAGCTGATCTGAAAGAGAATCATCCGTATACAGCATCAAGCACATGCTGCATGAGCCATGCACACAGTCTATTGAACTGCTCTCATACGGTAAACGCTTCAGAGCCTTTTCAGTACGGACCTCGCAGTTCAAAAACAGTTTCATCCCAAGAACTTTAAATGCAGCCAATCAAGTGCTCCTTGTAGAACTGTTTGTACTTATAAGTACAATCACCTCACTGTAAACTTGCGATACAGTTATAATATTGTACAACCTGAGCCACTTTATAAAGCGTGTGTTTACATATGATGACAATATTTTTAAGATGAAATACAGCAAAATATGTTTATTACATTACACAGATAAAATGTTAACATCATTTAAATAATCTATATTGTTAATAATTAAACATGCGAGGACATGGTGCCGCAGTACTAGCAAGGAGCTGGTGCCCATTCAGATATTGTTCCTGCCTCGCGCTGTATCCTTACTGGGACTAGCATGACACTGGAAGGATAGATGGATAGAATAATTAAACACGTACTACGAAGATATTTCAGTGTTCCTTAAGAGTTTTGAAGCATTCTAAACCTACAGATGGCTTGACATCTATTACAGAGCTGATTATGTGACGATTGGTTACTTGGAGAAAGAAAAGGAAAGACTGGAATTGGGGGTTAGTACGTTTGAAAGAGACAGTACTGCTGCAATAAATTATTTCATCGAAGGTCGCGCACGGCGCAGCAAGCATCTTGCAGGAGGCAGGAACAATCTCTGGATGAGGCGCCAGCTCGTCACTATCACTGTGCCACCGTGTTCCCATGTTTAATAACATGCTTTAACTTCTGTTATCATGAAAATGATATCACGTATACATCTCAGTATTTTAGTTATTCAGAGAGCTGTAATATCACAAATGTAATGGCTTCTGTGTCCTGTCGGAGGAAGAGAAAGCCCGTTTAAGAATCACATAGTGATTCACACACATAGAGCACATAGAAGATCAAAAACAAAACAAAGCATTTATTATGCATCTGGATTTTTTGTGCGTACGCACATTTCCGCTTTTGTCCATACGCCATATCTTAGTATGAATTCTACGCACAGCATTATGCATGAGACCCCAGGAGTGGTCAAATCAACCATTTGGTAAATTCTTAAAAAGAAGGAACATGCTGGTGAACTCAGCAACACCAGAAGGCCTGGACAACCACAGAAGACCACTGTGCTGGATGATTTCAGAATTCTGTTTTTGATGAAGATGAACCCCTTCACAACAGTTAGCTGAACCAAGAACAGTCTCCGGGAGGTAGGCCTGTCATTGACAAAGTCTACAATCAAGAGAACCATAAATGAAGATGTCTCTCTTTTCTAAACAGCTCATAAAATATTTTTGTTAAACCCTTTAAATTAAAGCTGAAAGTCTACACTTCAATCACATCTTGATGGATTTGTTTCAAATCCATTGTGGTGGCACACAGAGCCAAAATTATGAGAGCTGTGTCACTGCCCAAACATTTGTGCACCTGACTGTAGTTCTCGTAATGCACTCTCGCCAGCAGATTAAGGGGCAGTTTCTATCCACCGACAGTAAGATTACTCAACAGCCAGTCATAGTAACAAATACTGTTACATAACAAACATATATTTTGAATGTTTTTTGTGTATCTGTTTGTTGGTAATTTATTACTGTCAACTGTTATGAGGAGCTCCGCAAGTAAGAATTTCATTGTATTATGTACTCATGACAAACTTGAATTAACGGTTGAATTAATTTCTGGCTGAAGTTGTTGTTGATTTGTTGCTCTATCATGATAAGAGGCCATTAGAGAGTACATTTAATTTTCTGGTGAAAATAAAAAAAACAAACTAAATGCATTAAGTGTCTATCATATCACTCCATTTACAACACAAACATAAACAACTATTTTTGGCTGACCTGGTTGTTATTTTTCATAGTATATAATAAGATAAGGTGACAGGTTACATCAAAACTACCCTAATTTGAATAGCAAAATCTCCAAATTGCCCCCCAGGGAGCCATAACTATGAACAATATTCTAAAGCGTGCATTTGCTGTAATTCCCATAGCATGAAAACACAGCAGTGATTAAAAAATGAGATCTTGAGTACAAGTGGTTGAAATGAGCGGATGACAGGATTGCCAAATTTACTGTACGGTACACGGTATGGAAATCAGCCATGCGGATGGACTTTGGGGGATCCAGATGGAAATAAATGGGTTGAGAGTCACTAGTTGAAGTGGTTTGAACACTTACTGAGGGCCTGTTACAAGAGATGCATACATGGCAATGTCCACTAGGGGCAGATCCAGGATACAATGAAGGAATTCTATTGGTCAACTGTTTTGTCGTTTCCTAAGATGAACTTGGAGGTGGTTGGAGGTTTTAGGGTGCCTGTCATGTCCAATACTGTGTATTGCAAACTCAGCAGGACAAGCAGATGGAAAGTGAAAGAAAGGGGTCTCCAGCACAAATACGGCAAGCAAGGTCGGATTAACCAACCAACAGTCCCCTGGGTGACTTAGCTCCTTAACAGAGAGTTGATCATATTTTGAACAATGCAGTGCGTGGATGCCGGGTCATTTAATGCGTTGTGGCATTTCTCTCTTTTAACATACACACAAGACTTGATTGCTTCACTGCCCCTGGAAGGGTGTCCCCCCTCGATCATTTTGTGTCATGGATACTTGATCGTTTCATTGAGTGAAGGAGGGGACTTTGGACATTTTGATTCACAGATACTCAGTTATTTCATCGATTTTGGTGAAAAGGTACCTCGCCATAACAGGCCTCGTGAGCACACACCCAGAACGCCTTCATGGTAGATCTGCCCCGATGGTAAGGTTAGGTTCAGCCCAGATGCTTAATACTGAACAATAATTTAGGATGGCATTATTCATTTCACAATGCCCTTTAATTTCAGAATATTTTTGTATAGGCTTTGTTTTGCATAAGAATTTGTAGTTTTAATTAACCTAAACCAAAGGCTGTTCTCTGAATTATTGCTTGCTCTGCTGACTAATTCGTAGATGCCTGTCCTCCTTGTCTGTTGAATATTATAAGCCAGCATTTGCAGTTGTTAGAATTAAGATTTATGGAAAATGCATCTACCAAATTAATTCTCGTTTAATGAATTTTTTCAGCTGGCCCATTTCTGGCTTGTCAGGGATGTTTCAGACTGCCCTTGGATGACTCTTGATCTGATTGCTGTATCTAATTTGTTTTGTGAAGCTTAATGGTCGTACTAGGTGGGCATTCTTGAAAAGAAGGTTTCTGTATTTGAGTGAGGACTATTTCAGTTTACTTTGAAACGTATAAAATTCACACTTCCTTTCTATGTTCAGAAATAAATAAAATGGGAATACAGGAGTAGTGAAGAGCATCTGAAACACACTGTGGGCATTGTGCAAAATACACAAAAGGAAGAAAAAAGCTTCCAAAGTGCTGCTTTTTCTTTTTTTGGAACATTAGAACAATCTGGAGGAGAACAAGCCATTCAGTCCAAGAAATCTCGCTGGTCCTATTCACTTAATTGTCGTGATTTGCAGAGTACCAGAAACACAATTACTAAAAACAATTCCAAGGCTGCCCACTAGAGGGGGGAAACGCCGTTAAAATACCCTGACTACAAACAAAAAGGGCTGAGACGAATCTTGATGAAATAAAAGATTTATTTTCACAACAAAAGGCTGTGCAAGCATAAAACTCCAAAAAAGCCCAAGGAGATGGCTGAAAAGACAAGGCAAACACAACAAACAAAGTTCCAAAACAGACTGCAAGAGGCGTAATCAAAAATCCAGAAAACACAAAGCAAAGCAATAGCACAGTAGTAACTCACCAAAGCACTCTCAGCGTGTTCAATGAACCGTCAGGAACTATGGGGAGGCCCTCCCATAAATAGGGTGGAGGGCGTTCCTGGTGGTGATTGGCAGGTGGCCCCGCCCCTTAGGGAGCCACCCACAGAACACAAGGAACATAATCAAGGCCACATTCACTTACGAACAAACACAAAGCCAAATGTGCATAATAAACAAAATAAACATTACTACTAATAAATGGCATAAAATTACACAAAACAAATAAGAAACACCACTTTGAACCCCAGCCAGGGAGACAGCAAGTCCAGTTTTGAAGTCCTTCTATCTACTACATGACTTGGTAGCTTACTCCCTTTGTACCACTTTCAGTGTGTTCTCAATGTTGGTAAGTCAAGACAGGTTGCTACGCATGCAGTGTGAACCAAACACCCCTAAAGTCACACATGGCCTCCAGTAGTGCACATCAGGGCACAACTGTTGGCTAAGGTCTGTGATAGGACCCTCAGCCTTGATGATGTTCACAGACATATTTTTGCTTCCAGCAAATGATCAAAACCAGTCTGCCTACATCGGATCACAAGGCATGTTTAGCGTCCGTCAATACCTTGTTCATGTTTTAACTTCAGTCAATCAATTTTCCTGACCAGAGGCAATCCTGACAGTACTGCAGGGATAGCAGAAATCAGCCTTAGATGTGTCGCCAGTAAGAATGGTGATCCAATCCATTGCAGGGTGCACATGTTAGCTCTCCAAACACATACTGGTGCAATTAAGAGTTCTCAGAAAACAAAAAAAGTATACACAGAGCATACATATTCCATGAAGGCAGTGGTAACAGAAAACAGGCCTCAGGAGTTGTGAGGTGGCAGCACTAATGACTGCACACAGTCACTGCCAGTATCACAGTAGATGACAATGACAATATGGGGCAGGGTGGGTACCTCTTGGAATATAAGGCTCAGTGTACGAATTACTGTTGATTTGAATTTCCATGTACCCTCTGTAGGACAAAGTGGGCATCGCTCATTCAGCTAGACTTTAGTGGCACACCAGGTCTATTAAGACAATAAATTTAGCAGACATCCTGCTGTGCCTTACCCCACTTACATTGCAAATTAAGTGGCTGGACTCCAGCTTTTACAGGATCTGTCTGGATTTCATTTGATGACAAAGGTGTTAATCAAAGTTGAACTGACATCTTCCGAGAGGCTGCTGTGCAAACTCTTTCAGGCCATTCAGTGTGGAATGGATCCAAGCATGAACAAAGACCCAAAATTCAATGGATACCAACTGAAAGAGTAATGCCATTCCTTATGAGGCTGCAGATGACACAGCAAGGAGCGTAATTGAGGAAAGCACTGCACACTACAGACCAACAACCACAAATCAATGTGAGAAGAATCCTCCACTTGAACCCAGAGCAGCAACAAAGCAACAACTTCACACAACATCGAATATCACCTTTAAAGACTTGGTGTCATAAAACTATTTATCTGTGCCAAGTCAAAATAGCAAGTAAACAGCCAGCTTCTCTGTGTTGTATGTTTGTCTGTCTAGCTTGTCTATGCCCTGTCTAATATATCAATATACACACACACATCCATCCATCCATTTTCCAACCCGCTGAATCCGAGCACAGGGTCACGGGGGTCTGCTGGACCCAATCCCGGGCAGGGCGCTAACCCACCGCAGGACACACACACCCACACCCACACACCAAGCACACACTAGGGACAATTTAGAATCGCCAATCCACCTAACCTGCATGTCTTTGATTGGTGGGAGGAATCCGGAGTACCTGTAGAAAACCCATGCAGACACGGGGAGAACATGCAAACTCCACACAGGGAGGACCTGGGAAGTGAACCCGGGTCTCCTAACTGCGAGGCAGCAGCACTACCACCGTGCTGCTCCTACTCACACACATATATATATAAATATATATGATGTCCATCAGAGGGCGCTCTTGCTACCCAAACCCAACACAGACAGACGCTGGACACAAGTTCAACACACGTAGGAAATGCTTTCCCTCGTTTCCTACCTCCACAGCACAGTTCCAAAGCACAGTACACAGCACAAAATGTACTTCTCATCTTTTCTCTTTCCTTCTCTGTCCACCTCCACTTCTCCTGGCAAGCTTTGTCCTCTTCCACCCAACTCTGGCTCTCCGAATGGAGTGAGGCGGCTCCTTTTATTCAGCTCCTGGGAGTGCTCCAGGTGGCTCATTACTGTTACCTGAAATCACTCCCAGGTGTGATGGAATTACAATGTAGGGCTCTGCAGCTTGCCCTGGCGGCCCCCACAGAACCCAACAGGGCTGTACCAAACTCCAACTTGCAGCAAGCCCTGTGGGAATCCATGGTGCCACAGCTGCCCAGGAGGGTTGCCCTCTAGCATTCCAGGAAAGGTAGTGCCTTGTGGGTGCTCTTTCCCCTGGTCCTTCCACCCAGCTGGCGTCCTGTCTGGGTAATATATATATTGTGGAGTTTCAGCCCTTGAACACAGACAGACAGACCACAGATGTCCAAATACACACACGTTTAATATTCCTTTTGGCTTTACAACACCACACAATGTACTGAACAGCCAAAAATTGCTCACAGTCTCTTCTTTCCTTCACTCTTTTTCAGTACTTCTGTCACCTCTATATTTCTCCTTGCAAGCTCCTTCCTCCCGACTCCAGCTCCTCTAATGGAGTGAGGGAGCTCATTTTATAATGCCCCAGATGTGCTCCAGGTGCTCCATGGCGATCTTCTGGCAGAACTTCCTGGTGTGGCGGAAGTGTTGCATGGGCACCCGGAAGTACTCCGGGTGTACTCAGTTCCAATACCGGCAGCACCTCCTGGTGTGGCGGAAGTACTGTAGTCCAAGGCTCTGTTATCCTCTGGGCGCCCCCTGGCAGTGGCCACAGGCCACAACAGGGTTGAGCTTCTAAGCTCTGATCCCGTGACCCCAATGCAGACCAGACCACCCTATATATATATAGGGTCGTCCAGATCTAATTATGCAATTTTCATTACACTATAACATTAAGTTTATTACATATAAAATCACCCAAAAAATCCCGGACCAGAAGTGGGCGAACTGACGGCCTTTGCACCGAACTGGAATCCTCCCCGCATAAATCAAAGTCATCCAGACAACCTGGATATGCATAATTAGATCTGAACCACCCTGTATACACACACACACACACACACACACACACACACACACACACACTCACTGGCGACTTTATTAGATACTCCTATTCTACTTGTTACGACAATTATCTAAATAGCCAATCACATGTCAGTAACTCAATGCATTTAGGCCTGTAGACATTATCAAGACAACCTGCTGAGGTTCACACTGAGCGTCCGAATGGGGAAGAAAGGTGATTGAAATGACTTTGTTGTTGGTGCTAGACTGGCGGGTCTGAGTATTTTAGAAACTGCTGATCTACAGAGATTTTCACGCACAACCATCTCTAGGGTTTACAGAAAATGGTCTGACAAAGGGATCAATATCCAGTGATCGGCAGATCTCTGGATGAAAATGCCTTGTTGATGCCACAGGTCAGAGGAGAAAGGCCAGGCTGGTTCGAGCTGATAGAAAGGCAATAGTAACTCAAATAACAACTCATTAAAACCGAGGTATGCTGAAGAGCATCTCTGAATGCGCAACACGTCGAACCTTGAAGCAGGTGGGTACAATTCTCATGGGCATACCCAAATTGTCGAGCTTGGCTTTAGGATATCTCTGTAGCTGCTTGTTTTCATTCCAAGTAATTCCTTAAACAGTAGCCAATCTTTCCTGATACGTGAACTAGACAGTTAATGGGTTGTGGAGTTACCAGGAAAATATGTTTAATTTATTGATTTGTAAATGGCTGGAGGCTAATTTTGTGCATATTGTGTAAGATATAAATTACTAGGAAACACCCAGACCTCGGGGCCTCAGATAAAGGTTTTTTATATAGAGCAAGTTGAACATTTCCATTTTGACAAAAGAGTGTTTTGCTTTCTCTGTGAAAAAAAATACAGCTTTATGGTAATCACATTGATGATTTAACTTTCCAAAGCAGTGCTCCTCTGTCGTCATGCAATTATTTCTTGCTTGTTCATGTTTTTGTATTCTGTATCCCACATTAAGCACATTCCACTAAATCCCAGATGCTCAGCAGATGTCACTGCTCTTTTTTCCCTTCTTCCTATTATGAAGGTTTTCATCATGGTCGATCATCAATAAACACAAAACTTACACTTGATTATGAATTTGGAAGATATATGTAGTGTGTCCTGGAGGATTATCAAAAGATGAAGGTGAGGGTTGAGCCGCTATTATGGTCAACTTTTCTGCCCACCAACTAGATGTTTAACAGATGACACTGATTTTCTTTCTGTCTTTCTCCCATATCACTTTGATGATCACTTTACGTTTCCGACTTTTTGACTTTCCAGAACGTATCATGTCATAAGATTTTGATCAAGACTAAGCTCAAGGTTCCAGCCCCATTAGTTTGTAAGTACCAGCTGGTTGCTGCGCTGTATGTGCTTGATGGTCAGCAGATGCTGCAGCTGTTATTCTGCTCCTTCTTATCCTGTAATCAACTTCTGCAATTTGCTTCATGCTCAGCAAATGTCACTGCTCTCCTTTCTCTTTCTGTCGTATTATCTTCTTGATCAGTTTCTTGTAAGAAACACATGAACCTAACTCACTTTGGTGAGGTTAGTGTTACCTTAAATTTGTTGATTCATCAGCATATATCATGTCATAAGCTTTCAATTAAGATTAAAATTGGGATTTTAGCCCCAATTGTTTGTGAATAATCATGTGACAGATGGGCAGACCTTAGCATTTTTATATACTGTATAGTGGCTTTAATAAAATAGGCCAATTACATAACATAACATTCTCAAAAATCAATTAATCCAATCCAGTGAGGCAGGTGGAGAATCAACTTCAACAACATCAAGCTGGAGCTACTGTAGCCCTGGGCTCAGTGGCAGTTCACTACGTGGCACCCTCAAGAATACACTCACCCATTGTCCATTAACCTAACCTGTTTGGAGATGCAGAAAGAAGACCTGCACATGTATGGGTAAAGTACAAGTTCTAACCAGATAATAACTACATGTGGGATTTGAACCCACTTACTAAAATACCTCTATGAAAAATTAAAAATGTGAGATATACTAATCAGTAAGCATTTTCAGGAACATCTCCTGAGCTCAACTGGATTAGCTGCTGCAGAGAGGCTTGGATGCCCTGGGGTTGGTAGCCAGCTTCTCCATGTGAGAATGTGAATTGGAGATGGGTGAGGCTTTGAGTGATTTTTCTTCTTGTGATACCAGAATTTATTGAAGTTGGTTTGACAGGGAATGGACTCTCATAAATAGATAGATAGATAGATAGATAGATAGATAGATAGATAGATAGATAGATAGATAGATAGATAGTGTAAGTGCAAAATGGGAGGAATGAACATCTTGACCAGGAGAGGGGAAGGTTCTTTACCCACATTGGGGACCCCAGGTAGATGAACAGACGTCCCAGACGGGTGTGTTTTCAGTGCCTTTCCTGGCCGGGATAAAATGGCAAGACAGGGAATGACTGTCTCTGGGGGCTGTTTATTCTCCAAATATGCTAGGTGGCAGCTTCTTTTGGGTAGAGCTCCCATTCATACTCCTGCAGGGCAGCTTGGGACATGTAGTCTCAGAGGTCAATCCTGTCGGGGTGTGTGGATGCTGACAGAGGGATCTAAAAGAAAGGTGCACACCTTGAAGGAGGCCCCACCTGACCGGGAAGTGTTGTTACAGTGTTGAAAGGTAGAGTGGTGACCAGGTCAAGAACCACTTGCATTGACCACAGAGTTATAAAATCTCATGGCAGTAGGAACCAATGATCTTCTAAAGTGTTCTGTTCTACAGCGCAGTGAGAGAAGACAACTGTTGCATTTACTTCTCTGACCTGCCAAAATGCTGCTTCCTATGCACTGTTCCACCACAATTCCCAGTGAGTCCACAGTCCTGCCCAGCAGTGAGCCAGCCTTCTTCACCAGCTTGTCCAGCCTTTTAGTGTTTTTATGTATCATACTGCCTCCCTAACAAACAGTAGCAAGAAAGAATACACAGGCAATGGCTGTCTGGTAGAACACAAACAGCATTTCCCTACATATTTTGAATAATTTGAGTCTTGTGAGGAAAACCAACCTGCTCTGACCCTTCCTGTAGAGGACGTCTGTGTTCACAGACCAGTCTAGTCTGTTATCACCTTGGACACCTAGATATGTATAAGTCTGCACCACCTCCCCTTAACAGGTTGAAGGGGGAGCTTAGACCTGTGGAAATCCACAATCATCTCCTCTGTCTTCATTGTGTTCATGACCAAGCAGTTCTTGCTGCTCCAGCCACTGAAAGCTCCAATCAGATCCCCATATTCCCCTTCATGCCTATTTCTTATACACTCCACAATAACTGTACCATCACAGTATTTTTGAATGTGGCAAACGTCTGACGTATATATTTTAAGTTTGTTATGTTATATCCTTCAGGTCATTTATTACTAAAGAGAAAGCTCTGACCCCTCCGGTCCTAGCCCTATAAAGCTGGTCTGTTGTCAGATGGTGGTCTCAGATACCCAACTGCCACTCATGAGGGACAGAGCTCCTGAATGTGTACCCTTGTAAATTAGGCCTAACATTGTTTTGTTTTTTTTTTGGAGCCGTTTGCCAGCTGTCTTTTATATTGATACTTAAATCTTGATCTTGAACTTAATTGAAAACTCATGACATGATATGTGCTGGTGAATCAACACATTTAAAGTAACACTAACCTCACCAAAGTGAGCTGGGTTCATGTGTTTCTTACCTTTGATAGTAACCTCTCTTTTGAGAAACAAGTAAATTCTGTAGTCAAGAGTTGCTTTTTCCAACTTCGTCTATTAGGTAAGATAAAGCCTTTTTTATCTTCTAGGAATCTTGAGAAAGCTACTCATGCATTTATTTTTTCGCACCTCGATTACTGCAACTCGCTGTATTCTGGGATTAGCAAATCTCTGACACACAGGTTACAGTTGGTCTAAAATGCTGCCGCTCGCTTTCTGGTTGGGGCAAGAAAGTACAACTCTGTTTCTCCTATTTTAGCTTCTTTACGCTGGCTGCCTGTCAGTTTTCAAATTGATTTTAAAATCTTGTTGCTAGTTTTTAAATCTTTACATGGGCTTGCTCTTGCCTATTTATCTGAATTGTGTGTTTTACACCAGCCATCTAGAGTGCTTAGATCTTCTGGTCAGTTGTCTCTTGTTGTCCCTCGTACCAAATGTAAAACCAAGGGGGACAGAGCCTTTGCAGCAGCTGTGCCTCGCCTGTGGAACTCTTTACCTCATCACATAAAGGAGTCGTCTACAATTGAATTGTTCAAAACGAGATAATACTGATGGTTTACTCTTTGTGATTATATAACATTATTTCTATTTATTATGTATCTTATTTTATGTTCATATATTTTATTTCTATTTATGTTTTTATGTAATTTGTTTTGTTTTCCTTTTATTCTATTATTGTAAAGCACTTTGGCTACAGCATTACTATGTTGTTTTAAATGTGCTATATAAATAAATTGACATTGACATTGACATTAACCCGATCAAGAAGATGACACAGTGGAAAGAGAAAGGAGAGCAGTGACATCTGCTGAGTGTGAAGCAATTTGCAGAAACTGATTACAGAATAGGAAGGAGAAGAATGACAGCTGCAGCATTTGCTGACCATCAAGCAAATACAGTGCAGCAACCTGCTGGTACTCACAAACTACTGGGGCTGGAACCTTCATCACAGTTTTAATCAAAACCCGACAACATGATACATTCTAAAAAATTCAAGCCTCTCTTTGGTAGCTGTTTTCTTTCCCGGCCCCAAATTACAATATATGTATATACACACTGTGTGACATTGACGCCCAGGAGGACCGGAGGAGGGCTTGTACCTCCTCCAGACCGCGAGGGGGCGTCTGCCCTGGTTATGTTGGGGGCCTCGGGTAAAGGGCTTGGAAGCCCAGCCCTGTAGGGACCCGTGGCCACCGCCAGGCGGCGCCCCGGTGCCTGAATATCCCTGGAGCCCAGCACTTCCGCTGCACCAGTGCTGGGGGGAAGACGACAGGGGACACAGCCACACTGGGGCGGGTCTATGGAGGAGTGCCGGGAAGCAGCTGGAGCCCATCCAGGTTCCTATTTAAGGGGCCGCCTCCCTTCAGTCGATAGCGGAAGTCGGGTGGAAGAGAGACGGAGCTGGAGAGAGGACTGGAGGCGGCCAGGAGAGAGGCATTGAGACTGTGAGGCCTGGACATTGGGGAAACGGTGCTGGAGGCACTGGGGTTTGTGGTGCACGTGATTTGTATATAATTGTAAATAAACAGTGTGTGGTGGGGCCAACGATGTCTGTCTGTGTGTGTCCGGGTTCAAGTCCACAACTGATAAGCCAAAACATTAAGACCATCTTCCTAATATGCTTTAGCATCCTCTGTGTGGAACCAAAACAACTCGCATCCACCAAGGCATGGACTCTTCAAGACTTCTGAAAGTGTCCTGTGCCAGAACGTTAGCAGCAGATCTAACTCCTGTAAGTGGAATTGTTATTCCAACACATCCCACAGATGCTTGATTGGATTGAGATCTGAGGAACACAGACAGTAGGACAACATTTAGAAATGTTCATCATGAACTTCAAACCTTTCCTGAACAATTCATGCAGTGCGACAGGGTGCACTCCACCCTTACTATGTATTTAAGTTGATGGTACGTGCCAAATTAACATCCACATGAATGCTTGAACCCAGGGTTTTCCAGAAGAACATTGCCCAAAGCATCACACAAACTGCATTGGCTTGTCTTCTTCCCACAGTGCACCCTAGTG
This sequence comes from Polypterus senegalus, assembly GCF_016835505.1. Lineage (NCBI taxonomy): Eukaryota > Metazoa > Chordata > Cladistia > Polypteriformes > Polypteridae > Polypterus > Polypterus senegalus. Next base: position 26,378,959 of record NC_053171.1, on the reverse strand, counting down.
CCATCACTGCCCCATGGAAATTATGCACATGTACTCAGCCATCCACATGATCCAACAAAAAATGGGAATTCATAACACCAGGTGACCTTCTCCCATCTGTCCAAGGTCCAGTTCCAACATTTGGTAGCCCTTTGTAGGCGCTTTGAACTGTAGACAGAAGTTAGCATGGGCACTCTGGTGGTCCCTTATGCAGCAGGGTTCAATGTACTATGTGTGCTGTGGCACATAATCCTAGTAACCATCATTAAAATGACCTGTTATCTGTGTCATGGATGCCCAGTTGGATCATACCAGATGGGATAGTCTTCATTGACTTCTTGCATTGATGAGTCTTGGCCGCACAACACCCTAACGGTGGTTCATGGTTTTTCCCTCCTTGTACTACTATCAGTAATACCACTCAGGACCCCATGAGCCTTGTCATTTTGTAGATGTTCTGACCCTATCATCTGGCCATAATGATTTGACTCCCATCAAAGTCACTCAGATCTTAACACCTGCCCATATCTTCTGCATTCAACTGTAATGCAAGATTACCACACACTGCAGACCTTTACATGAGCCGTTGTTACAAGATTGTTGACATCAGACACATCATATGGCAATGCACTGCTCATTTGTGAAGATACAAATACAGTATCTCCTCTAAGTGTATACTTCATGGATATGTATTTTGTGTGTACAATGCATGTTGTGCTGTTTCTTTCTTTTCTTTAGTTTGCCTTTGGTTTAACTCTTTCTTGTGTAACTATTGAAGAAGGGGCCTGAGTTAACTTGAAAGCTTGTATATTGTAATCTTTTTAGTTAGCCAATAATTATGGTAGAAGTATAAATTCAAATTACTTAACAAAACAAGGTGGGGGTAAATTATCCTTCGAAAAGTTTCCACGGAGTAAACGGGGCGAAAAAGGTTGGGAACCCCTTGGCTACAATTTTGTAAAACTGCATCGACTCCCGTTTAGTTCAAACGCAGGAAGATATTATATTTGGCCACTAGATGGCAGCATATCCTATCTGAGCCAAAGCAGCGACGCTACAGAGACGTGAAATAGAGCCTTAAAGCAAAGGCAATTTTTATTGTTTTTCTTTTGTACGCGTGCTGTCGGTCCCGAGTTTACCGACCAATTTGGAATAGATGCATTGTAGCTATTGCCCAGTCGTTGCTAGTTTTATCTCAGTCTGATTCATACTGAAAACAGGATGCAGTGCCTTTAATAAATAAGCTGTGATCGAGGTGTACCCATTAACCCCAGACTGGGATCGCAGTGATAAAACGCAGCTTTCCTGAACCCAAGAAGTCAATTATTTAATTTCAGCAATTCTTAATTATCGTTTACTCCATAGTCACGGTTTGAGCACGCAGAGTCTGTGACTTTAGTAAATCGTTAACAACGTTTCGTTGATCGATATTCTAAACCCGCTGTTGTCAATTAAGAGGGCGCGCTGACAACAATGGCGCAACGCTGGAACATGGGCGGAGTTTGACAAATAGGCTTGGGGCGGAGTTTGACATATAGGCTTTGTTCGGGGTCAGACGAACCTTTGGTTAGAGACACATATCATATGTTTTTCGAATTGCAAAAGTGCAATATAACCTAATTCTCACAACAACACGTTTTACACAAGTTCCGTTAACGATATTGATATTACGGAAAACTTTTCTTGGGGTTGTCCGCTTACTATAATTGTGGCAAAATAAAAACTTTCTTATTTTTAAACAAATAAGAAAATGTGTACATGGCGATATATTTGGGTGTTCTATAATTGAGTTAACTGCTTTTTAAAGGCGTTCAGGTTAGGTGGCTTGGCGATGCTAAACTGTGTGTGTATTCACCTTGTGATGGACTGGTTCCCAGTCTAGAGATTATTCCTTCCTTGCCCCCGGTACTTGCTGGGTTTGTTACCAGCCTCCCTGCGTTCCTGCCCTGGATAAGGGGGGTTAGAAAATGGACAGATTGATGGAAGGGTTGAGCATTTGCCGTTATTTATTTACTTCGTCAAAGAGACATTTCTGTTTATGAAATATTTTGACACGGTGGTGCTTGTGAGGTTTGCTCAGACCACCGCACATGCAGCTGCTAATAAGGGCGGCACATTCAAGCATAAAGACTGGAGCAAAGGGGCACGAGCTCGCGAGTTTGCGCTTATTTAAATAGCGGTGATCTGACTTGTAGAAGAGGTAAATACTATAAATATAAAATATACAAGTCTTAGTGACATCTCTCAAGCTAAATACGAAGCAATAAACTAATCCATAATTTAAGTAGTACAGAATGTCTCTCTGTTTTAAGGTAGGTGATGTGAAAGAAAGTTTTGCTTATAGAAATACGGGCGTCACAGCGGTTTTCAGAGCAATGGCATAGAGGAACCAAAGTTTCTTAAAGAACCATTCACATGAAAAATCCAAAAAGACCACACTCTTAAAAATGAAGGTTCTAAAATGACTCTTCACTGTGTTGAGTGATTCTTCATCTAGAATCATCGCTATAAACGTCAACTTCATTCTATAAATATGAAGCTGATTCTTTGGGCTTTGTAATGGGTTCATAATATATGGAAAAATCGGAAATCTTTAATGTATGTATAGCGGCCAGGCACATTACAGCAGATTACGAAAACCCGAATCTTTTTAAAGCTCTTTTAAAGTCAGGAACCCAGTGGCATGTTTTGAAAATCAGCTATTATATACTCATACAGTAAATCAATAAATACACTCTTAAAAACACTGGCACTTTATGGTTCTTTACTGGGTTGTGTGATTTCTCGTAGAACTATTACTTAACAAACCATCATTTCATTCTGGGAAGGGTTCTTTGCATATGAAGTTAGTTCTTTGTGCTTTGAAAAACTTTTTAATATGTAGGAAAAAAATGAAATCGTTAATGTATGGCAGGCTACCCAGCAGGAGACAAACAAATTAAGAAGACCTGAACTTAGCCTGTGTTACTGTATGCAGTGAGAGTCCTTTTAAAATCATGACCCACTGGTACTTCACAAATCTGGTACCGTCCATTGATGGTTATTTACTGGAGTCCGTTATTGATCTAAATAAATAAAGGTATTTTTTTCAGAACTTTCGCGTGGATGGATCTTTTTCCCTTATGGTATCGCTCTGAAGAACCTCACTGGCACATATATTTTTAAGAGTGCAGGAAACAAACCATCAGATGCGATGCACTTGAGGTAAGGGTGGCACAGCCCTATATATAAAACCCATTCTAATACAGAGTTGCACGGGTGCGTGTATATGTGTGTTTGCGTTGGGTTTTGGGATGGGGCGCTACTGTAAGGCGTGGGTACGCGGAAAACCCCATCTGACAGCGGCGGAGAAGTGTTTTTAAGGTGCCGATCTGATACGCAGTATCTATCTATCTATCTATCTATCTATCTATCTATCTATCTATCTATCTATCTATCTATCTATCTATCTATCTATCTATCTATCTATCTATTATTATTATATAGTGCCTATCTATCTATCTATCTATCTATCTATCTATCTATCTATCTATCTATCTATCTATCTATCTATCTATCTATCTATTATTATTATTATATAGTGCCTATCTATCTATCTATCTATCTATCTATCTATCTATCTATCTATCTATCTATCTATCTATCTATCTATCTATTATTATTATATAGTGCCTATCTATCTATCTATCTATCTATCTATCTATCTATCTATCTATCTATCTATCTATCTATCTATCTATCTATGCAGTATAAATGTTTCGAGATGAGCGGCATTTGAAACCACAACAAACCAACGCGTGTCTCCGCGTGGCTACAATAATCCTTCCGTTTCCCTAACCCGCTTATGCAGGGCAGTGTCGCGGTGCAGCTGGAGCCGGTCCTAACAGTCATTGGGCAGGAACAGTACCTGGACAGGATGTCAATGGCTTCATTAATAACATCTATAGTTGACTCTGAATTCTACTCACAGATTCTTTAGTATGTAATAATAACACCGGAAAACTGTGAGCAAAGTGCATTACCTGAAAATCGAATCTGCTTTACCGCTATGCAGCGTCGCTAAGCTTCTGGTCGTGGAACGCGCTAATATGATCGGTTAACGTTTCCACAACGGATGAAGCAGAAAGAAAATCTATTACTTAATGATTCGGCCCCTTGGTTGCAAGTACTGTATACATTTTGACAGCACGGATCATCAACCGAGCTTTATTTTCTAATGTGTCATTCGCTGATGCGCCATCACATGATGTTCTGGTCCGCAACAAAGTATATGTCTCTTAATCTTTTAACTCACTTATCCTGTTCACAGCCAATAGGAGGTTGTGCGTTTTGTGGCAGCCCTGAGAGAAAGGCAAGAACCAAACCTGAAGGGGACTTTAGTCCATTGCACAACCCCCTGTCACTAAATTAACCTTAATAAAGGGAAAGGTGTGTGTCCCTCTATTTGCTATCTCTCTGCCATTCCAACAGATTGCGCATCATGAACATTGCTGGCAATGCATTTTATTACTAAAATGCTGTGTGATTCGCCATCTGTTGGAATGACAAATGCAATGTATTTTTACTACATGCATTACAAAATACATTCCACTAGACAGTGCACTGTAAAAATTAACACAGTGGTCTACGTTGATTGCTTATATCAGTCCGTCTCAGACGGGTGGCACGGCTAGTACTGAATAACAATATTGTGGGGGAAAAGCAGACTGTCTGGAGGAAAGCTAGGAAAACACGAAGATAACTTACAAACTCTACACAGGCATTGTCCAGAACTCCGCCACTAGGACTCTGCAGTGCTAACCAGGGTGCCACCCAGCATCATTTTAAATATTCTTACGTATATAGAATCATCAGGATGCTGCTGATGGTCAGAATTCATTGGTGTATGGCGGAACTGCTAAAGACTTGGCACCTTCCAGCACTGGGCAGAGCGCAGAAAGCCTTTAGACATCGCCCTTCAGGGCCTCGGCCAGCCATTTCAGTTTGCAGTTGGGCCTCATTTGGCAGGCAGTATGGCGTAAAGGCCAAAGCATTAAACCGCAAGTATGGCGACATGTTTTGAGAAGTTTCATTTATATGGTAAATCTGTGTGATCGGACAGTTGTAATAATAATAAATATTGAAATATTGAAAGGAAAAAAAGTCTGAACTAGCTTCAGACGCTTTAATTTTGGGTGTTCATAAAATGCATTCATTTAACTTATGACGTAGAAGTAAATAATAAACAAGAATAGTTGCATCAAATATTTGAAGTATTAAAACGTGAGCTTCATAATATTTAAAGTCTAAATACTCTCAACTCTAATAGAAATTTGTCATTTGTCACCCTCTGATAGAGGTCCATAGACGACTACATCCCCAGACAAGGATCAAAAATCAAAAATCACATCGCCTGCTTACGGTCGTGTCATTGTTAACCTTCTGGGAGTGACCCTAAGAGGGAAGACCACCGGTAAAAGATAAAGTAAAAAAATGATCATATTCGCGATTAGCAGCCTGGAAATAGCTCGAAAACAACGCCCCACATGTATACATTACCGATTCTCAATTTTTTCGAAGTTTTGTGACTTTGACCCCCGCATGCCCCATCAAGGGAGAACCCCTGGGGTCATTTACTGTGGCATGCAGAATTTCAAGTCCGTATGATCTTTTTTGCTGAAGACACCTATTAGTTTATTCTTTATCATAAGGGAGTAATTTCCTACACAAAACCTGGTGTAAAAATTGTCCTAATTCTTTTCTGCTTTAGAGGCTCAAAATAGGAAGGGAGCTCCAAAAATCTTGTCTAACGGTATATCGTGTGTGTGTGTGTGTGTGTGTGTGATTGGGTGTTTTCTCGTACCAGTGTATCAGGAGGCGCTGCATTCTTATGAACACAAAGTACTGAAAACGATGACATAATAACGTAACACCAAAACGCTGGGTGGCGCACAATTTCCGAAATGTTCCGAAAATAATTGTCGAAAACGTCCGAATTCTCTTGATGTGGTGCTGCGGCTGTGACGTGAATGAAATTAGGCGGCTGAAGAAATGAGGGAGGATGGAGCAGTTCGAGTGTGAGCGGCGTGCTTAGGGGCCGAATGAATCACCAGAACGTGTAGCCAGGGCGTTCTCCATAGCCACAACAATGGTGGATACATTAATAAGAAAAGTAAATAGTTTTCACTAATTTATTTTTTGTTGAAGAAATTTAAGACTCTGTCCCGTTTTTATTTCTATTTCAAATCATTAAGAAATAAAAACCATAAACATCAATTTTTGTATTACTTCGATTGTCCACGGGGTTCTGCTTTCTTCCTCCCCTCACGCAGATGCTCATCCTCAGAACGTTGGGGGGCACTGGGTTCAAGGCAGGTAACAATTCATTGCAAGACATTTATTAAGTTTGTAGGCAGTTAATACAATCTACAAGTCTTTTGGGACTCGGGAAGAAAATCCATTTACACGTTGAGAGAACCTGCAAACTCCACACAAGCAACGACCGCGGACTACGCTGTTTTAAATACGTGGAAATAACAAATCAAAAACGCTTTTGAATAACCAGAAATACAATTTCAAGCAATTTCTCATCGCACGTTAGTCTCTGATTGACTCACGTCTGTCTCCGCGCTTCCAAATCATTCCGTCACTTACGTATGGAGCGCTCGGTTGGAATACAAAATTATGAAATCGTTTACTTTTTTTAGAATGTAACTGTATTGCATATGACGTCTGTTGAAAGTCGTTAATATTTTTTGTTAACCTTTAAAATAAAACCGTTCGTGGCGCCGGGTTCTTCAACCAGTGAAACCTCCAATAAAAGGCCACCTTTATTGTTAAAGGGCTATGTAATTCCGGTGATAGCCGATTGCAGTCCATAAAAATGTGTTTTCAGGGGAAAGGGGCGGGCAGTTGGGCAATATTGACTTTTTACAATTGACCTCGAGTTTTTATGTGAGGCTTGGCAAGAGAAAATAAATGATTTAATAGTTTGGAAAAGCAATGCTCGCAAAGCCGATGAGCTGTAAATCATTCTGAGCGTTACGTAGGTTGAACTAAATCCCACTTGTGAGCACTAGGGGGCAGCAAGCCGACGTCTTACGGACGAATCGTCCTCCGTATCGTAATATTCCAATTGGTATGCTGTACAAACATTGATTTCCTGCAATAATGAAAAGTTTGTCTTTTTTTTCCTTAAAAGACCTGTTAGCTATACTACCATTTATTCTTCGTTTATTTAAATCTCCACATTTGCCGCACCACTTGCTCTCGTGGCTGGCACGCGATACGGACCGAGGAGCTCCGAGCTTGCCGAGCATTTTCATTTGCATTTTTTTTTCTGCCATGCATCCGAGAGCCAATGTTGTCGTCTCCACGTCCAAAATGTATCTTTAAAAAGTGGAATTTATGCAGCACTTGAGTGGTTTCCTTTAGCTTCGCCTGAACTGTTAATTAGCAGAGTTTGGTAAACAATAAACACAAAGGCTTGGAAGCTGCGACATAAAGGAATTGACAGGCAGCCAAGCAGCATCGCAGAGCGCCATTCATTGAGCCTGAAAGCGAAAGGAAGCCGATGAGCATTATTGAAACCTCCAGTAAGACAGAGCAGCTGTCCTGACACTTCTGTGCCCTTTGATTTTTCGACTCAAGGAGGGATCTCAGTTCTTTCTTCACGTGGCTTCAAGCTAGACATGCTGGGATCCTCCTCAGTTTCACACCCTCCCTGTCAGGAGAAGCATCTTCTCCAGCTTCCTGGTGATGAGCTGGGGTGCTACGATGGTTCCTATTTGATGTCATGGAGAGAAACCCACCTTAAGTAAGAATTAGAACTGGCTCATAACATAATATGACACAGCACAGCCACGCAACACCATACAATGTAGGGCAATGCAATACAATCAAACCAGCCCTGCGGACACAAGGGTAGTTCCTTGCATTCTATAGTTGGGCCAGGTAACCATCCATAAATGTCTTTCAATTATAAGGAGATACTCATTGCTCAAAACATGGCTAACCTCTCCGTACATGCAGGTCAGCTACACCCTGTAGAGCCCTGCCTGACATTCTTAGTCCGAAGCTCATTGTTGAACACCATTGGGGTAATGGACCACAACCTCCTTCTGAAATGTCTCAAAGGTTTCAGGATCCTGTTACTCTTGGATCAGACGATTCCTATCTCTCTGGCTGCACACAATTGCGTGTCTTTGACTGCAGATTCAGCCCTTTCAGATCCGTCTGCTTGTATCAGAATTTATTTTATTTTTCAGTCCACTTCTCATGCTTTTCTGGGTTATCATATACCCCAACATCATCCTGGCCAAGTAGGCACTCTTTTAGGGGTGTCATGCCTTGGAGGTTGCCAAAAACACATGCTTGAGCTCTCTGTTTGGTTATGGCGATTCACACCAATCCCCCATGTCAATTTCAAATGTGATAGTGAAGAGGGGCTATCTGTAATGGTGTGACCCCCCCGCCTAATCTGTTGATTTCATATGTGATTGCAAGGGTGCTGATCTCCAATGGTGTGACCCCACTCCCCCCATATGTCGATTTCATATGTGATTGTGTGGGTGCCAGTCTTTAAGGAGACCATGCCCAGCTGTCAATATCATATGTGATTGTGAGGATGGGGGACACACAGTTGATTTCATATGCAATCGTGAGGATACCAATCTCTTCATCAATTTCAGTTATGGATCCAATCGCACGGATCAAAAAGAGGAACTCTCCATCTGAAGTCTCTTTTTGTAGCCCACACTACCTAGGGGTGTAGCGAACCCTGACAACATCTCACACTCCACTACTATGCAGACAACACCTTACTCTGTTTGAGAATCAACAGATGGAAAAATTCTGTCATCAGAACAATAATTATGATCCATCACTAGTCCTCCTGCCCTGTAGCCATCCTTCTGTTTTTATTTTTGGTGTCCTGTTGTCTCACTTGGTGTCACTGCTCTCCGGCCAGGCTGTTCTCCTGCCCAATGAAAGACCCCTGAGATCCTGGGAGCCTTGAAATCAAGGGATGGAAAGATCCTGTCTTCAGATTGGACAGCTCAGCAAAGACTCCAGTATGGAATGACCAGAAGGGGGTGGGTGGCCAGTTGGCCTGGGTCTCCAGGACTGTGACTGTGTCTGCCTTTGTCTGACCATAACCGATTGTGGGTTATTTTCCCCAGGGATTCTGCTGATTGGAGTTTTTGTTTTCATCTCTTCTGTTGTTAACTGGCTATGGTTCAACAATTAATATTTATGTTAATCAGTTTCAAACCACTTCATTTCCTGTCTGTTTAAACAAATTTGTGTTTGGATGTGTACTCATTATCTAACTCTGAACAACAAAGGTTTGATTCCTGAAAACTTTGAGTGTAGCTTATGGATTTTGCCCTGCCGTTCACAAAAATCACTTTAAACTGTCCTATCATGAACTGCAATCATCAATTTTTTGATTTCCTCTCATATTATCAATATATACTGTATATATAGTACAACAACTACAACTGGAACATCTGTGGTAGTCTAAAAGTGGTGGCACTTGTGGTGGAAGGCTGGGGCCCTTATGCCCCGACAGTGGAAGGACCAGGGGAGACAATATTTCCAGGATATTTCCTCCCCTGGACTGGCAGAGAGTAGCCCTCTTGGAACATGGAAGTTCAACCCTGCTGGGGCCCCTGACCACTGCCAGGGGGCGCCTGGACGCTTGCAGGGCCCTATTTGGCAGCACTTCTGCCACAAGCTTGTTGGGCACCTAGACTCCTTCCGGGTGCTGTATAAAAGTAGCCAGACACCACCATTGAAGGGCCTGAGTCGGGAGGAGGAAGACAAAGCTCTGGAGGAGGAAGGACTGGCAGCAAAAGGACTATGGCATGGGCTGGTGCTAGACTGTGTTTACAGTATATACACTCACCTAAAGGATTATTAGGACCACCATACTAATACGGTGTTTGACCCCCTTTCGCCTTCAGAACTGCCTTAATTCTACATGGCATTGATTCAACAAGGTGCTGAAAGCATTCTTTAGAAATGTTGGCCCATATTGATAGGATAGCATCTTGCAGCTGATAGAGATTTCACATCCAGGGCACGAAGCTCCCGTTCCACCACATCCCAAAGATGCTCTATTGGGTTGAGATCTGGTGACTGTGGGGGCCATTTTAGTACAGTGAACTCATTGTCATGTTCAAGAAACCAATTTGAAATGATTCAAGCTTTGTGACATGGTGTATTATCCTGCTGGAAGTAGCCATCAGAGGATGAGTACATGGTGGTCATGAAGGGATGGACATGGTCAGAAACAATGCTCAGGTAGCCCGTGGCATTTAAATGATGCCCAATTGGCACTAAGGGGCCTAAAGTGTGCTAAGAAAACATCCCCCACACCATTACACCACCACCACCAGCCTGCACAGTGGTAACAAGGCATGATGGATCCATGTTCTCATTCTGTTTACACCAAATTCTGACTCTACCATTTGAATGTCTCAACAGAAATCGAGACTCATCAGACCAGGCAACATTTTTCCAGTCTTCAACTGTCCAATTTTGGTGAGCTTGTGCAAATTGTAGCCTCTTTTTCCTATTTGTAGTGGAGATGAGTGGTACCCGGTGGGGTCTTCTGCTGTTGTAGCCCATCCGCCTCAAGGTTGTGCATGTTGTGGCTTCACAAATGCTTTGCTGCTTACCTCGGTTGTAATGAGTGGTTATTTCAGTCAAAGTTGCTCTTCTATCAGCTTGAATCAGTTGGCCCATTCTCCTCTGACCTCTAGCATCAACAAGGCATTTTCGCCCACAGGACTGCCGCATACTGGATGTTTTTCCCTTTTCACACCATTCTTTGTAAACCCTAGAAATGGTTGTGCGTGAAAATCCCAGTAACTGAGCAGATTGTGAAATACTCAGACCGGCCCGTCTGGCACCAACAACCATGCCACGCTCCAAATTGCTTAAATCACCTTTCTGTCCCATTCTGACATTCAGTTTGGAGTTCAGGAGATTGTCTTGACCAGGACCACACCGCTAAATGCATTGAAGCAACTGCTATGTGATTGGTTGATTAGATAATTGCATTAATGAGAAATTGAACAGGTGTTCCTAATAATCCTTTAGGTGAGTGTAAATAAACAGTGTGCTCTGTGGCAAAGTCGTGTCCTACCTGTCTGTGTCAGGTATAGGGCGGCTGTACGTGTCCTGGGCATCACACACTACAGCTCTGGTAGTCCTGTTGTTTTGTTTGCCGTAGTGAAGAGTCTCATGATTTTAAAAAGAAATGGCCGCTCTAGGGTTGAAAAGGGTGGCAAATATACCACTGCCCAACCCAACAAAGAGAGTTTTGCATCCTCTTCATGTAAAACGTAGACTGATTAAAAAGTTTGTGAAAGTGAAGACCAAGGAAAGTGAAGGGTTTAGATATTTACTGCAGATGTTTCCATAATTAACTGATGGCAAATAAGGCAGGCATTCTTGTTGCTCCACAAATGAGCCACGTCATCCATGATGAGAAGATCTTCAAAGAAGGGCTGGAGGAAACCTCAGGGAAGGCATACATGGATGTTGTTGAGAATTTTCTTGGCAACCAGCTAGTTGACAACATGCAATGAGAATCAGAATGCAAAGAGCCATGAAGTGCAACATATTGGTAAAATAATCCTTTGGGGGCATTTACACTTGGACTTATTTACAGCTAATCTTTGTTCAGTCGTGGTGAAAGGATTCAGCAGGACATTTCTATGATTGAAAGTGGAGTCAGTGTAAGTGGAATCCATCAATCCTGGCTGACTATTGTTTGACAATGAAACGAGAAATATCAGATGTGGAGTAAAAACGAAAATCAGCACCAGAACACTTTTAGCTCATCTGAACTATGTGTTAGGATCTTTGAGTGGTTAAAAACACTAAATTCGATAAACGTTCATTTCATGTTTCTCCAGTTTCTAGTGGATACAGTCAATTTGAAATTATATTTATATTCAACATGAGGCTGTCTATGATAACCATCAAACAATATCAGGAAAAACATTTGTTATCCAGTCTACAGTAATTCCTCCTCGATCGCGGGGGTTACGTTCCAGAACCCCCCGCGATAGATGAAAATCCGCGAAGTAGAAACCATATGTTTGTATGGTTATTTTTATATATTGTAAGCCCTTAGAAACTCTCCCACACTGTTTATAAATATTCTTCGCACAGTTATACAGTAAACCCTCGTTTATCGCAGTTAATCCACTCCAGACAGATAAATGAATTTCCACGAAGTAGGATTCTTTATTGATAAATCTAATATTTTTGCAGTTAGAGCATTGAAAACCTGTTTACGACCTTCTAAATATGCTTTTTAACATTATTAGAGACGTCTAGACATGAAATAATACCCTTTAGTCAAAAGTTTAAACCGTGCTCTATGAAAAGACAGAGATGACAGTTCTTTCTCACAATTAAAAGAATGCAAACGTATCTACCTCTTCAAAGGAGTGCCGTCAGGAGCAGAGAATGTCAGAGAGAGAGAGAGAAAAGTAAACAATCAAAAATCAATAGGGCTGTTGGGCTTTTATGTATGCGAAGCACTGCGATAAAGCGGCCGCAATGAAGGGATCAATGTGAAGGTAGTCTTTCATTATTTTTTAGCAAACAGCCCCTCTGCTCACACCCCCTCCGTCAGGAGCAGAGAATGTCAGAGAGAGTGAGAGAGACAGAGAAAAGCAAACAATCAAAAATCAATACGCGCTGTTAGAGCTTTGAAGTGTGCGAAGCACCACGTGGGAAGTATATCGTATATCATTGAGGAGTTTTATTTAATATATAATATGTGCTCTGATTGGTTAGCTTCTCAGCCATCCGCCAATAGCGTCCCTAGTATGAAATCAACTGGGCAAACAAACTGGGGAAGCATGTACCATAAATTAAAAGACCCATTGTCCGTAGAAATCCACGAACCAGCGAAAAATCCGTGATATATATTTAGATATGCTTACATTTCAAATCCGCGATGGAGTGAAGCCGCAAAAGTCGAAGCGCGATATAGCAAGGGATCACTGTAGTTTGTAATTTGTAAAGATTGTAGTTGTGTTTATTTGTTTGTTTGTGTAGTTGTGTTGTGTTTGTAGTTGTGTTTGTTTTTGACATTGCTCTGCTCCTTCACTTAATGAAGAGCGCTATACAAAATAAAATAATCACTCCAGAATGGAGATCTTGTCTGCGCACCAAAGCTGAATTTCTCCACAGAACCAACTGGAGAGTTGAGTGACTTTTGATAAACGTACATTTTTATAAAAACCCAATCACTCTCCATTGACCAGCTTGGGGGTAACTCCTGACCTTTGAATCATACAGCTGCGTGGCAGTCAGTCCTGAAATAACAGCAAAGTTTGGCCCTGACTCTGTAGATTAGACTTTCAAGAATTTAAACATACCATGCCTAAGATAAAGCGAGACGATTCACTGAGTCTCAGTCACCAGACCCTGGAACTCAGAGAGGTGACCACTTGGAGGCATTCATTTCTATACAGGCAATTAATCCTGAAACATTAAATATATTCAGGGCCATCTGGACAACACAAGTGGCAATCCAGGATAGGCACTGATTGAACAGGAGACCCGAGCAGCTCAACTAATAACGTCAAGAAAGGACTGAGTGGGCAGAGCTGGATGAGCTTGGCTAAGCACCCCACTCTTCAATACTGGCAGCCTGGCATCTTTGCCGCTTTATCTCTTGCTCTCAGGCGCATTCTTTCTTCTTAAGCAACCACAAAGTACCATCCTGGTCCTTTGTGTGTGGGTTGTGGTGGTGTGCCTCTGCCAGTGTGCACTTTTGTTCACTGTGACATGAATGGGCTTCTCCCGGGACGCCTCAGCTATTTGATACACATTCTATGAACAGTATACAGCATGTATCCCACCACCCCCCTTCTAATTAATCTCATGTCAAGTTTCAGGGAACGTGCATCAAGTAGTGACACATCTTTTACTTGGTAGAGCCAGCCAGAATTGGCACATTTCACTTATGAGTCTGGAAGTGCTGGGCTGTGGGACCACCCTATGAGTGACGCAAATGAGTCCCATCTTCCAGCAAAACCACCAACTCTTTAGTTGTCCTTAAGTGATGCTGCACTTGTAGCTCACCTGCTGATTTAATGCATGATCAAGAGCAGGGGCGCAACAAGCTGTTTTAAAGTATTTCAGTCAGCAGGGAACTTATGGCCGTCACACTCTGAAAAAAGAGTGACGTTCTTTAGTCTGTTACAATGTCGTGATCTGGCGAGAAGAGCCCCCCCCCAAAGAAGGCAGACCACTGTGCTTTAATCCTCTGTGATGGGGGCTCCCTTTGAAGAGCCACGTGAAAGGTGGGGGTTGAGTGGGGTTCACATTATAAGACAAAGTAAGTCCATCTACAGGTGTGGGGGTACAGCAAGACTATTTATGGACCCACACTACTAAAGGCCCCTAATGTGCAATGCACACTCTGCTCCTCTCCTATTTGTGCCCCTCATCCTGAGACATTTTACTGTACCTTTACAATTCTGTCCGGCCCCTCCCTGTGTGCCCCCAAATCACCTTCCACTTTACCCACTGTGGCTCTGAGTTAGCTCACTTTTTGACTCTTCCTGAGTCACCTACAGTTTCAACCATTAACTCCCACTTTGTACTTAACTCACCTCCCAGCTCAGCCCTTGACTCCCATTATGCCTCCAAGTAAAACTCGTTGCTCTCCTGGGATGGGCATTTGACATTCAATGTGATCCTGAGATGTCTAACTATTTAATACTCTTCCACATTCCCAGTTTGTCACTCTGTCCATCTTCTCATTCTGGCCTGACACTCTTGTCTTTCTCAGTGTATGCCTGGGGCAGCTGCCGTGTGTCATCTGTGTCACCTGCCAGTTCTGCCACCGACCCCCTGTATAATTCTGGTTAACGTCATAACTTTGGATACTGACTACCACTACGTCTCTAAGTCATCTCTCAGTTGAGACAGATCAGGTCAGTGTCCTTAAAGGCCCTTTCACATTTCACAACCTTGCCAGTGATTATCAGTCTCAGGTTTAATTTACTGCATATACTCATGTATAAGTCGGGTCTTGAAACATGAAAAATCAATCATAAAATCAGACCCAACATACGGCTGTTCAAAAATGCACTTATTATACACTTACTATTGTTTTTTTTTTTTTTGTACATCTTCTTGCCTCCTCCAATCTCGTACCAAGTTTCTGAGACGCATTGAATTTGGTTGCAGCAGCGCAGTTACCAATTTCTTCCGCCACTTCAACAACGTTTAATTTAAAACCTGCTTCATATTTTCTTCTGATCAAACGCTCCATCGTAGATAAGGGATATTCTAATGATAAAGGTGTATGAGGATGTGAGATACAAAAAACACAAAACAGTGCAAACATCGCTTTGGAATAGTTCGGGTATCACCGTGTGGTCACGTAGGCACAACGGAGACAGAGAGAGGTTAGGAACACACGCTGATACAGCGCATTGCCACACCCACAAAGAAAAAAAAAGGCCATGTGCTCCGTGGTTACTCTCTGAGGTGGGCGTTAGCATATCGTAATCTCTTCAACAACAACAACAACAACATTTATTTCTATAGCACATTTTCATACAAACAGTAGCTCAAAGTGCTTTACATATTAAAGAATAGAAAAATGAAAGACACAATTATAAAACAAAATAAATCAACATTAACATCGAATAAGAGTAATGTTCAATGGCCAGGGGGGACAGAAAAAACAAAAAAACTCCAGACGGCTGGAGAAAAAATAAAATCTGTAGGGATTCCAGACCATGAGACCGCCCAGTCCCCTCTGGGCATTCTACCTAACATAAATGAAACAGTCCTCTTTGGATTTAGGATTCTCACGGAAGGGCTTGATGATGATGATGGTCACGTAGACTTCTGCCTTTTAATCCGTCCATCATTGTTTGAGCATCATGAAACCGCCACCACCACAAAGAAACCGGAAAAAGAAACAGAAAAGAGAGTAGGGGTCAGTACCGATTTTAGAGCTACCATGAATAGTTATTTTGAGGAGATTGAACATATAGAGTATCAGGATTAAGTTAAATTACAATTAAAATGAAGTTAAAAAAAGGCCATGTTAAAGTAATGTGTTTTCAGCAGTGTTTTTAAAGTGCTCTACTGTATCAGCCTGGCGAATTCCTATTGGCAGGCTATTCCAGATTTTAGGTGCATAGCAGCAGAAGGTCGCCTCACCACTTCTTTTAAGTTTAGCTTTTGGAATTCTAAGGAGACACTAATTTGAAGATCTGAGGTTATGATTTGGAATATAAGGTGTCAGGCATTCTGATATATAAGATGGAGTGAGATTATTTAAGGCTTTGTAAACCATAAGCAGTATTTTAAAGTCAATCCTGAATGACACAGGTAACCAGTGTAGTGACATTAAAACTGGAGTAATGTGTTCGGATTATCTTTTCCTAGTTTGGATTCTAGCAGCTGCATTCTGCACTCATTGCAAACGATTTATATCTTTTTTGGGTAGTCCTGAGAGGAGTGCATTACAGTAATCTAGTCGACTGAAAACAAACGCGTGAACTAATTTCTCAGCATCTTTCAGTGATATAAGCGGTCTAACTTTACTTATGTTTCTTAAGTGAAAAAATGCTGTCCTAATGATCTGATTAATATGTGATTTAAAATTCAGATTACAGTCAACAATCACCCCTAAGCTTTTTACCTCCGTCTTGACTTTTAATCCTAATGTATCCAGTTTATTTCTAATAGCCTCATTGTATCCATTATTGCTGATCACTAAAATTTCAGTTTTCTCTTTATTTAACTTGAGAAAATTACTATTCATCCATTCTGACATACTAGTCAGACATTCTGTTAGTGAATCTTGGACCAATAGCATTCGACTTATACGACCAACATTATAAAATACAAGAAATTATACTGTAAAATTAAGTCCTGACTTATCCGCGAGTATATACGGTACGTAATCTCAGAGAGTCTGAGGCAGTTGGGGTGCACTTCCTTGACCTTCACTCATGTAGTCGACCTACCCAATGAGTCAGTTCAACCAGTCTGTGATTTTCTGTGACAAAACAGAGCCGTAGGGGTGGGCTCTGTGTGAACAAGAGTTGACCACCAATGAGTGCTCAGAGGAAGTGCAATGCATATAATGCAAAGACGACGAATAAGCAATGCAGGTGTTTTGAACCTGGCAAACAGAAGCGATCCTTGTCTGTCTGATGTCTCGTGTTTTGTGTACCACGACCGAATGGAAAAAAGAAAAAAACGAGATTGTGGCTGAGCTCACCATACCTGTAAACCAATCACAAAGGCACTGGCTCTATCAGGCAGCGTGTTATTTTGTGTGAGGAAAAGGGGCATGCTCACGATACTTTGGGAATGGGAAACTGCTGGAGTCATGCAATATAACATCACCAGCAATCTCTAGGCAGGCATTAAGATCACCGCCTGCAATCAAGTTTATCAAGATTAACATTCCCTCTGACTAGAAGTCGTGTAATTTGAGATCAGCTTACCTCATCTGGCAGTCTTCCACTCCCAGTATGGCCCCCACGACATCTCCCCATTTTAGCCATTGACTCCCTGTGTGTCCCTGAATCATCCTGAGCGCACACTGGCTGTTAATGTGGCTCCAAGTCATCTCTTTGCACAACTGTTGACTTTCTACATGACCTTAAGAAATGCCCATTTGGGTCAGTTTTATAATGTGTGTCTGAGTCACCTCTTATTTCAGCCATTGACTTCCAGTATTTCTCCAAGTTGCCATCTAGTTCAGATACATGCTTCCAAATGTCCCTAAACCAATTTTAAGACACACTTTCCTTCAATGTCCCCAAGCCAGCTATCAACTCAGTCTTGAGATACCTTTGAGATACTCCCAACTCACACCATGTGTTCCAGATGCCTCTCAGTTCAGCCACTGACTTGCTGTTTCACTTTGATCGGACATTCTCTCCTAGTGTGTGTCTTTGGATCACCTCCTTAGCTCAGCCACCATGTGTCCCTTGGTTATCCCCCAGTTTATCCACTGACATATAGTGTCACTTTGATCAGACACTCTCCCCTAGCGTGTCCTTGGGTCCCCTTCCTCTTCAGCCACTGTGT
The DNA here is from genome assembly GCF_016835505.1 of Polypterus senegalus. NCBI lineage: Eukaryota > Metazoa > Chordata > Cladistia > Polypteriformes > Polypteridae > Polypterus > Polypterus senegalus. The sequence goes on along the minus strand of NC_053171.1, from coordinate 26,360,899 downwards.
GTCCCTTGTTTATCTCCCATTTAAACCTGGCTTGGACTTTGACATTAAGTCCCCTCCCAGCTATGCCACTGTCTTATTGTGTCCTAGCTAAAACAGACTTTATCCCCATGTCAACTCTCACCTTGGTCAAAAACACCCAGGGTGCTTGTAAAGCTTCCTTCTAAATCAGCCCAGTTCACACTGGGGGGTCCAAGTTTTCTTCCAGTTTAGTCACTCACTCCTGCTGCGTCCCTGAGAGAAGTCAGTGAGGGCCACCCCCGTAGTGGTGCTTGTAACGGCTGGCTCTGAGAAACAACAAAACCAAAACAGTGAAACAAAATGAAGCAAAGAAAAATGAAAGAAGTGAAAGGATTGACTGCTGTGCGCAAAAGCTATACCAGCAAGAGCCATCTTTCTAAATTTCTTAGAAAATATAAAGACACAGCATCCTTCAGATACAGACTGAGTACATTTCAAACCAGGAGCTGGCTTGTGCTGAAGAAATTGTTCAGAACAAAAAACAATGAGCACACAAGATCCAACGTAGGGGCCTTACAGTTACCAGTTGTGAGAGCCGTGCTGGGACATGATGGATGTACTTGGGACAAGATAACTTTCTGGGTCCTGGGAAATGGCTGTACACAGAATACCAGACTTTGTCTCACATTGCTCAATGGAGAAGGACATCTGTAGAATGTGAGGTGATGCACTTTTAGGCACAGCGCTTCTCCAATATTTGTCTTTGGCTCTGAAGTGGGCTCCACCAAGATCCTTCCGGGCAATAGTGATAAAGCTTTTCATCCAACAAAACAGTTGGACAGCACCTCTTCATCTTGGAGCTAATTAAAACCTGGAAATTAGAGATGGATGAGACGAAGCCATCAATGGACACCTGGTCAATCTCATTAGATAGATATTGGACCTTCTTTACTTTTTATACCATCATTTTCCTTTTTCACTTGGGTTTTATTTTGTCTTTTATAATGCCAGGATCAGCAGCCTCTGTTTCTCTGTAATGATGACCTTAGTGATGGATTCAGAGGGAGGATTCTGAGGTAGGAACAAAAGCGGAACAACCACAGGATTCCAGAAGGTGCCACAGTGAAGTGCCCATTAATTGCCACAAAAAAATCCAGATGCATAAATCTGTGCGTTTGCCCACTTCCATGTTCTTCCGTTACATAAATCCCGGTCACCGTGAAAAGTAACACACGTGCATGCGCCTGCTGTCCCGCCCCGTCTCCTCCCAGTATTATGCCTCTTTGAATATGCAAATGAATATAAATAGACCTTAAGCTCAGCATTCTGTGAAAAGGCAATGGGGGGAAACAGAAGAATTTCAGCAAATACCAAATGGAGGCAAAGAAAAACATACTATTTGTTGGTTTAAACAATGGCATAAACAACAACAGGAAGTTGATCGAGTGACATAGAGTGTCGGAGAAACTCGAAAGCTCAAGTTCACAAAGTTGCACAGTGCCCGAAATAAAAAAGAAGTTGTCAGATATCAAAGTCGCCGTGAAAAGGCGAGTCGTAGCCCACCGTCTGAGTTTCATATGAAAGCTTATTAGGGTACAGAGAAAAGAAAAAAACAATAGGCACATAGTGGGAAAAAAGCACGAAATGTCAACTTTAATCTCAAAATTTCCATTTTAATCACAGTTTATTTTGTTACTAAAGCAGAACATCATAAACTTTATCTTAAGATCGTTTAATTTACTAGTTTCTCAAATCCCATCGTAACTAAAGTAGCACGTTAAATGCTTGATTTTGTATTTGATCGTCTATGTACTCTATGTGTGTGAATCACTACGTGCTTCCAGGCTTTCTCTTCCTCCTATAGGACACAGAATCCATTACATTCGTGATATTACAGCTCTCTGAATAATTAAAATACTGAGATGTATGCTTGATATAATTTTCATGATGAGAGGAGTTAAAGCACGTTATTAAACATGGGAACACGGTGGTGCAGTGATTGTGCGCGACCTTTGATGAAATAGTTTATTGCAGCAGTACTGTCTCTGTCAAACGTACTAACCCCTAATTCCTGTCCTTACTTTTCTTTCTCCAAATACCCAATCACCACACAATCAGCTCTGTAATAGACGTTAAGCCATCTTTACGCTTAGAGCGCCGATTCTTCAAAACTTTTAAGGAACATTGAAATATCTTCGTAGTACATGTTTAATTATTCTATCCTTCCAGTGTCACGCCAGTCCCAGCAAGCATACAGCACAGACAGTTCTATAAAGAGCACTTGATGGACTGATTGAGTGCATTTATAGTTCTTGGGATGAAACTGTTTCTGAACCAAGAGGTCTGTACAAGAAAGGCTCTGAAGCGTTTGCCGTGTGAGAGCAGTTCAATAGACAGCATGGCTAAGGCAGTATATGCTTGATGCTGTAAACCGATAATTCTCTTTCCGATCAGCTGCTCCGAGTGGTGCAGTGAGAGTAATATGGAAAAAGATGATCAGCTATGGCAACCCCTAAAGGGAGCAGCTGAAAGAAGAAAAAGAAGGTGCAGTGAGAGTAACAATGCTAAAGCAGCTATAGTATTTGGAATAGTTTGGCCATTCTGTGAACCATTATATTGTTACAGGTTAATTACAATCAGATGCCTTAAACTAATAAATAATATGCGGTTAATTTCAGTGTATTTATAAAGCTGCGTCAGGGATGTGGTTCTAAAAAAGAAAGGGTAACCACACTGCACTGTTTGACGCTGGGTGCCGCAAGTCTGCAAAACCGAGCGCAGAACCTGCGTATGCCAGGGTATGAGCAACCGTGGAAATGTGCGTGGCTTTACGCCAAATTTAATTTTTGTACATCGCGATTTGAACATGGAAACAGGCTTATGCAACATTTGCCCCAGGTCACTGGATAGCGCCCATGTCTCTCAACCATATAGCAAAACAGAAAGCACCATGACTCTAAAGACTTGGACCTTCGTCCTTTTGCAGAGATATTGGGAGAGCCACAGACCCCTTTCCAGTGACCTCATGACCCCCCATCCTCTCAAAATCCTTCTACTGACTTCACAAGAAGAGTCACCAGAGACATGAATGTCACTGCTGAGGAGTCAATGGAGGCCCTGATTAGGGCCATTGAGAGACTGAGCGAGGAGTATGGGTGTCTGGTCTTGTGAGTGTCCTGATAAAAACCAAGATCCAGACCTTTAATGACCTCTTGGGCATGGCCATCAGCAGTGTGTCTGTCTGCGGAGAGAGCGTCAAGCTTGTTGAGAGATTTCCTTACCTCAACAGCAACATACCAAAAAGATAGGATGCAATTAGATGAGTAACTGAGGGACTTTCCTGTGCCTCTCCATATTTGTGACTATGTTCCTTGTCATAAATATGGACAGACACAATGTTATTAATTTGCCATACAGTGGATTCAGAATTAATTCAGACCCCTTCCCTTCTTCTCATTTTGTTATACTGCATCCTTGCACTAAAACCCTTTACATTAATTTTTTCCTTTAGCAAACAACACTCAATACCCCAGAATGACAAAGTCCAAACAGGACTTTAAACTTTTTTGAAATTTATTAAAGTTAAAAAATGGAAATATCCCATTAACACGAGTATTCAGATCCGTTACTCAGTACTTTGTTGAAGCACCTTTGGCAGGAATTCGAGCTTGGAGTCTTCTTGAGTCTGAGGCAATAAGCTTCACACACCTGGATTTCAGTCTTGGTGTCATCAGTCCAGAGAGTCTTGTTTCTCCTAGTCTGAGAGACCTTTAGTCTTAAAGCCCAGATTTGTGGAGGGTTTCAGTGTTGGAGAAATTTCCAGAAGTTCTTCATCTCCACACAGGTTCTCTGGAGCTTAGCCAAAGTGATCATAGGGTTGTTGGTTACTTCTCTTTTCACAGAATTATGGAGGCCACTGGGTTTTTGGGAACTTTTAATTGCTGCTGAAGTTTGTTTGTAGCCTTCCTCAGTTCTCTGCCTTAACATAACCCTGTGTCTGAACTCTGTCCTTCGACCTCATGGGTTTTTCTCTGATACACATTGTCAACTGTGAGATCTGTGGCTTTCCTAATCATGTTCAATGCATTAAACTGACCAATGATGGGCTGCAAAAAAAGGTATAGGAACATCTCAATGACAATCAACAAAATGGGATGCAGCCAGATTTCAAGTGTCATTATAAACGGTCTAAATGCTTGTGTCAATGCGATATTTCATTTTTTAAAAATTTTTTAATATATTTTAATCCTGTTTTCAGTTTGTCATTTTTGGTGTATTGAGTTTTGCTTGATGAGGGAAAAAATGAATTGAAATGATTTTAACCCAAGGCTGCAACATAAGAAAATGTGAAAAAGTGAAGGTATCTGAATATTTTCAGAAGGTTCTGCATGTCCCAAGAGCCAGTTTCTGTATCCGAGGATCAGACCGCCAAGGTCCCCACCTTCGGCCACCACCCAACTCACACCGCACCCGACCTCCTTGGCCCCTGCCATAGGTAGTGAGCCCATGGGGAGGAGGACCCACGTTACCTCTTCGGGATGTGCCTGGCCGAGCCCCATGGGTGCAGGCCTGGCCACCAGGCGCTCGCCCTCGAGCCCCACCTCCAGGCCTGGCTCCAGAGGGGGGCCTGGTGACCCGCGTCCGGGCAAGAGAAAACATCGTCCAAGGTTTTTATTCTTCATCAGAGGTTTGTTGAACCCCCTGATAAGAGCTGTTCGGTCCCTGTACAACCGGTGTCAGAGCCTGGTCCGCATTGCCGGCAGTAAGTCGAGCCCGTTTCCAGTGAGAGTTGGACTCCGCCAGGGCTGCCCTTTGTCACCGATTCTGTTCATAATTTTTATGGATAGAATTTCTAAGCGCAGCCAGGGTGTTGAAGGGGTCCGGTTTGGTGGACTCAGGATTGGGTCACTGCTTTTTGCAGATGATGTTGTCCTGTTTGCTTCATCAGGCCGTGATCTTCAGCTCTCTCTGGATCGGTTCGCAGCTGAGTGTGAAGCGGCTGGGATGAGAATCAGCACCTCCAAATCCGAGAGCATGGTCCTCAGCCGGAAAAGGGTGGAGTGCCCTCTCAGGGTTGGGGGAGAGATCCTGCCCCAAGTGGAGGAGTTCAAGTATTTCGGGGTCTTGTTCACGAGTGAGGGAAGAATGGACCGTGAGATCGACAGGCGGATCGGTGCGGCATCCACAGTGATGCGGGCTCTGCATCGGTCTGTCGTGGTGAAAAAGGAGCTGAGCCATAAGGCAAAGCTCTCAATTTACCAGTCGATCTACACTCCTACCCTCACCTATGGTCATGAGCTATGGGTAGTGACCGAAACAACGAGATCGCGAATACAAGCAGCTGAAATGAGTTTCCTCCGCAGGGTGTCTGGGCTTTCCCTTAAAGATAGGGTGAGAAGCTCAGTCATCCGGGAGGGGCTCAGAGTTGAGCTGCTGCTCCTCCGCATCGAGAGGAGTCAGATGAGGTGGCTCGGGCATCTGATCAGGATGCCTCCCTGGTGAGGTGTTCCGGGCATGTCCAACCGGGAGGAGTCCCCGGGGAAGACCCAGGACACGCTGGAGGGACTATGTCTCCCGGCTGGCATGGGAACGCCTTGGGATTATCCCGGAAGAGCTGGAAGAAGTGGCGGGAGAGGGAAGTCTGGGCCTCTCTGCTTAAGCTGCTACCCCGCGACCCGACCTCGGATAAGCGGAAGAGGATGGATGGATGGATGGATGGTTCTGCATGTCTGAAGTGATGACAAAAATAGATAGACATGGATTTTATGATGACTTAAGGGTCTACCAGTAACATCATAGAGCGATCTGAAAGGATTATTAATGTTAGTGGTCTGCCCACCATGATCCGCAGACACACAGACATGGATTTTGTGGTGATGTTAGACTTGTGCTCAAACTTTTCTCAAAAACACTAAACATGGAGTTAATCAGCATCTTTGTGGCAAAGCTACTGGTCACCATGATGGAGAGACAGACAGATAGATTTGGATTTAATGAAAATCTAAGGATCTACCAGTCACCAAATAGACTGATGTGATTAACACTAAAGATCAGTTCACAGTGATCCACAAGGCAGCCTGGCAGATATGGATTTAGGGACGACCTTAGAGACTTAGCCACTGGCTATAAAGATAAAAAGACTGGCTGGGATTTAGTGGTGATGTTGGACTTGTGTCCACAGTGGCCACAAAGACAGAAAAAAATAGTGAGGACCTTAGAGACAAAGCTACTCATCAAAAAGCCAGAAAGTCTTGGATTTAATGATGACCTAAGGGACATATCTACTAGTCACAAAAGTAGACAGGCATGGGTTTATGAACGTTGTTAGAGCTGATATCACAATAGTCACAAAAACAGACAGACTTGGAATCAGTGGTGACCTTGGAGATATGCCTGATAGCCACAGAAAAGACAGGCATGGAATTTGTGATGACCTTAGGGGTATGGCTTCTGGTTACAAAGACACATATTTAATAATGAGGTTAGTCACCTGCCCACTTGTTACAAAGACAGACAGACACGGACTTAGTGATGACTTTAAAACTATATCATTTGGCATGGAGATGGATAGAATGATAGACAAACAAGGAATTAATGATGGCCTTGGGGATATTCCCACAGTCCCCTACATAAAAACACAGATAAATAGACATGAATTAGCGATGAGCTTAGGGACATAACCACTGGTCAGAAAGGTAGACATAAGTTTAGAATTGATTTTGTTAACATGGCCAATGGTAAAAAAGACCTACAGACAAGCTGGAATTTAATAATGGCCATACCCAATGGCTACAGAGACAGACAGACAGACAGATAAGCAAATATGGATTTAGTAATAACCTTAGGGACTTGCCTGCTGATCAAAAGACAGACAGCCCTGGATTTAATGATGGCCTTAGGGACATAGCCACTGGTCAAAAAGGCAGCGAAAGAGGAGAAAGAGGGAAAGAATGGAAGAAAACGTGTGTGCGTGTGAGAGAGAGAGGTAGACTTAAATTTGGTGATGAACTTAGAACTATAGATCCAGGGACAAACAGGCGAACAAAGATGGACTTAATGATTTCCACAGAGACATCATAAAGAAAAGGGACACACACAGGTTTAGCAATGATCTTTATAAACTTCATCATGGACAAGAAGAGACTGGTATTGGATTTAGTGAAGCTCACTGGATACAGAGATAGGCTGACAGACAGACTCAAATGTTAAATTGAATGTAGACCTTAGCAACAAACTTTGGTGACAAATACAGGGAGACAGATGCACTTCTGAAAATGATGATTTTGCTAGAGAAACTTGAGGCACATGGTCCATTCACAGTCTAGGAAGCTGGCTCACCTGGATTCTGTAACACTTTGATCTGCTTGCTTGGGCCAGCTTTGGTGTTACCAAGTTTTGTTGATCAAGCTATTTAACTGTGTCACACATGAGCACATGGGAAGTAGTCAATGGGCTTGACTAAATGTGTTATGCTGGATCAGGGGATCCCAGATGCACTGCTGATCCTCAGAAGAGAAGCTTATCTAATTGTAAACCCAATCCTTAAACAGACTCCACGTCTGGTTCCAGCTCCCACACTACTCCTGACCTCACTTCCACCTACAGCCCCTTGGACACACCTCTGCCTCCTCAAAGGCTATTAAGCCACCCACTTTTCTTTGTTTGTTAGTCCTGTCTTGGACACAGTCTTAAGTGACTACTAAGTCATCCATACTAATTGATTTTTCTGCATATTGTTGTGAATATATGGGGTGGAACCCCAATCTTTTTTAAGATTTAAGATCTTTTTTTCTGGATTTAATTTGGTCTTCCTAAATGTGAAAGTGAAAAAAATACTTGTACAAAGTAGGCTAAATGAATTACAAATATTTAACACAAAATATTATAAGTATTAACACCCCTTAATATGACACCCCTAAATCGTCACCGGTGTGGCCTAGAATTAATTCAATAAAGGTCACCTGTCTGGGGTTTCACTTGATTGTCATTAAAAGCACCTCATGTGGAAGGGCAAGTCAGTATGGTGGCCTGACCGACACAATGAAGACAAAATGCTGCATTCAGGCCCAGGAAGCACACTTACAGTATAAAAGCACAAGCTTTTTATTTTCTTCCCTTGTAGAGAATGTCTTCCCCATTCCCATGAGCCCACAACACAGTCCAAGCACAAACGCAATCACAATCGCAATTCCTTAACTTTCTTTTTCTTTCTCGTCCACTCTTCCCAGCCAGCTTTGTCTCGCTCCTCCCAACTCTAGCTCCCGGAGTGGTGGCTGCTGGCTCCTTTTATAACACACCCGGAAGTGCTCCAGGTGCTTGATGACCCATTCCTGGCAGCACCTCCGGGTGTGGCGAAAGAGTTGCTCTGTAGAGCTAAGCAGCAGCTACAACCCCCCCTGGCGGTTATAGCTGCACCCAACAGGGCTGTACCAAACTCCAACTCCCATGAAGCCCTGCGGGAGTCCCAGGCACTGCTGCAACCCGGGCGGCTGCCATCTAGCATTCCAGGGGAGGTACTGTCCTGACCAGGCTTGCTCCCCCGATCCATACAAGGGAAAGGCGTCCCGGCCATCCACCACAACGTGCTCTCAGAGTATTTCGGAGCTCAGAGTTGTGACGTTTCACCTTCTCACTTTACTGGGTTTCCAGTTGGACGTTCCAGAGAGATGCAAAGTCACTTTTGATTTGTTACTTATCTACAAAAGAAAAGCAATTAAAGATAAGTTACATTTTTTTGTGTGGAAGTAAAGAGCAAAATAAACATATTAAATGTGTATCACTTTGCTCCAAATACAATTCGACCAAAAAATGGAATTTCGATTTGACCAGGTTGTATGTTTCATTTTAAACAACTGACCAAGGTGAAAGGTCAGCATTACATCACGGCTACGACAATTTAAGTAACTTTGTTTGGTCTGAATTGTGCAAGTTATAATTTTGAGTTTGTTGAGCGTTCCTGAGGTATTTTTTACCATCTGTCCGAGAACATGTCGATGCAGCAAAAGAACACCTCAAGAAACTCTGTGAAATGAGGATTGAAAAGCACAGGAGACGAGAAAATCTCCAAGTCACCGAATATCCAGTAAAATCATTAATGAAGAATTGGAAAGAGTATGACTGAGCTGTAAATATGTCGTCCACAAAAATAGAGTGATTATGTGAGAAGAAGACTAGTGAGGGACCTCTGAGTGCTCTGAAGGAGTTACAAACTTCAGTGGCTGAGGCTTGGAGAGATGGTCCGACAACAACTGTGCCCAGGTGCTTGACCAGTTGCAGCTTTATGGGAGAGTGACAAAGAGAAACAGGACATTTCAGGTAGAAGTGGCATGAAAAACTCTCAATTCAGCTTGAAGAAGGTTCTGTGGTCTGATGAGACCCGAGTCGAACTTTTCGGCTATCAGACTAAGCACCATGTTACACTGCACAATCTTCAAAACACACCATTCCCGCCATAAAGCATGGTGGTGGCAGCATCAGGCTGTCGGGATGCTTTTCTGCGGCAGGCCCAGAAAGGCTTGTGAGGGTAACAATGAATGCAGGAAAATATGGGGAAAACCTGAAGATGTCTGTGAGAAACCCACACATTGGGAGAAGATTTATTATTCAAGCAAGACAACGACCTCAAACATAAAGCCAAAGTTCCACAGGAATGGCTTCAAAAGAGCAACGTGAAGGTCCTGGATTGCCCTAGTCAGAGTCCAGATCAAAATCTAATTGAGAATTTGTGGCTGGACTTGACAAAGGCTGTTGTTTCTGATAGGGGTCACTAGCTCCCTAGTTGGAATAAGTTCTTTTGTAATTGTGGTGTTTTAAGTAACCTGAAACTATATAGATAATGTAAAAAGACGATATCCCTCCCATAGTGATATGGCGGTAACAATCACATAAGAGAAAATAACTTAGCTTTCTTTAATGACGATTTACGCAGCATAACAGACGAGGAAGCCATGACAACACCTCGTGTATAGTTTGTCATTTTTGTTGCTGCGCTGAAAGGATTTTCAGGATGGATGACGGTATCTTCTATCTGTCCATTGGCTTCAAAGTGTTTGGCTGCTGTCCAAGTCTATTATACTGGTTTCTCCACGTGCAGGCCCTTACTTGGGAGAGTATTCAATTTCATCTGTAACATAAAGAAATAGTACAATGCCCATTTTCATAGTTGTACCTTTCTCTCTTCAAATGCTTGCCTAGCAGGTCTAAATGCTGAGAGCCCGTGTGTGCTAAATCTGGCCTGTACATGTGAGTGGATTTATAAAATCATTTTTATACAGAGCACAGTGACATTAAACTTATATTCTGATTACAGCTGTTCACTCAGAAGAAGAAGAAGAACGGAGAAAAACTGAAGTGTGCAGATGTGCAAAACTGATAGAAGGAGAGCTGAGCACACAGACTTAAGGCTGTCATGGCTGCCAGAGGTACATCTACTGACTTTCGAACATTAGAACATTAGAACAGTCCTTTCAGCCCAACAAAGCTCGCCAGTCCTTTAATTCATCTAAAATAATCTCAAATCGAGTTTTGAAGTTCCCTAAAGTCCTCCTGTCTATCACACTACTTGGTCACTTATTTCTAATGTTTGTGTGAAATTTACTCTTAACAAGTTCCCAACTGTGTCCACCTGTTCTTGATGAAGTAATTGTTAAATAACAATCTTGATCCACTGGACTAATTCCCTTCAAAGGCGACTTGGAGCGGGAGGAGGAATACTTATGTGAACAATTACTTTGTGTTTTATATTTGTAGTTAATTTAGATCAGTCCACAGAGATCTGTTTTCATTTTGACATTAAAGAGTCTTCTTCTGTTGATCAATGTCAAAAAAGCCAAATATATATCCACTGTGATTCAATATTCAATATTATATAACAATAAAATGTGAAAAGTTCCAAGGAGGTGAATACTTTTCATAGGCGCTGTACTTTGGACCATCCTTCAACCCATTTTTTAGGCCAATTCATGGTCCAACATTCCAAAAGCATTTGGCAACATAGGAGGCAAGGCATGAAAAAGCTCTACAGTGACCGTGACTGAGCCAGGGTTTGATTCAAGTCTCCGAGAGACTGCGAGGCTGCAGTGCTAACTACTGGACCACCAAGTCCTGTTAATGAATCAGTTCATCACCATTCACATCAGGCACCACGACAAGGCACTTTATAGGATTAAACATTCAAACTGGTTAGTAGAACACAAAAACAATGTGGCATATATTAAAAAGGGATTACATCCAAGGGAGTGAATACTTTCCATAGGCACTGTGTGTGTAACATTACAGTTTTGCCTGAGGGGTCTACGTGGATTAGCTTGGGCTAACATAGAAAAAAACAGTGGTTGCATATGAAAAATAGGATGTATTCATAGTCTTTGATTCTTTTCATTATGTTTAATAGAAAGGCTTGGCATTCTTTCAGCTAAACTAATTGAGTATTTTGTTTCTTCCTTTGTCATTTACGGCTCACTTGTGCCCACTGTTTTATTTTTTTTGGGGGCTCAACATTTTCCGATTGTGTACCCTTTTTTCAAATCACCAGGGGCCTCATTTATAAACCTTTGCGTGGGTTCGTGCGTGAAAATGTGCACACACCAAAAATGCAGAAAAATGTGCATGCAAAATCAAAACCTGATTTATAAAACCTGGTGTAAACATTTTAAATCACAATAACCTTGTAAATATGCATATGTGAACACACCTTGAACACCACCCTGAATGGTCCATAGATGGAGCATGCTAATCAAGATCATACATATGCAATGCAAAACTTCATTGGCTCTCCCTCCTGATGCATCGAGACCTTAAAGAGTACCTGGCTGTGCTCTGTTACTGAGAGTGCAAGATCAGCATAATAGCACCTCTCCTCCATGCTCTGGGGGTCTTGGAAAGGCATTAGATGTTAACGTCTGAGTGGGTAGCCACTATCACCTGGTAAAAGTAGGGACGTCATTGCTGTTACAATCACTAGCACAGGCCATATGAAACACCTAGGGTTCATCCAACAAGCCATCTTTCACGTACGGAAACGTCACGTCTATCAAAGCTACTTTGCCTCTGAATAAATGTACTACAGGTTGTTGACCCAGGACATGGTGACACAACGTTTGTCAGTCACAAATTGGCATCACAGATGACTTGCCCATTAATAGAATATCACTCCTCACAGTTAACAAAAGCAGCTTCACTCTCGCTTAGTGCCCTTATTTCAATATGAATGCAGCCAAATGCTCTGATCATGTCTGGAGAACAGGACACTGCTACAAATTGCCTTTTACTGTTGAGAAAATCGTGTTGTGTTTCATGCATGTGCGCCCACACCATACGAAAACTGAATGCAGTGCCTCGCCAGTCATGATGAAGTGAAGCTTGGCTGAGATATTCCTGACCTGTTGGCCAGAGGGCTGAAAAGTGACAACAAGTTGTCGATATAAACTAATAAAAAAGAAAAACGTTTTTCAGAGCAAATATGCCTCATTGGCCCTCTTAAAAAGGAACTAACATACAATATATGCTTCTTGTTCATCATTTTTGAGGTGTAATATGTTTGTCATGTCAACACACTGTGAATCCAGGCATGTACAGTCACCCTAACTCCGACACAGACAGGCAGGACACATGTTTTAGTTCACACAGCACACGTTTTATTAACAATGTTGCCTTCACAGCACACCCTTTTGCGGCCAATTTTGCCGCCTCTACTCCTCCTTAAGAGCTTTGTCCACCTCCTCCCGACTCCAGCCATTGAGTGATGGTAACTGGCTCCTTTTATAGGGCACCCAGAATGAGTCCAGGTGCCCAATGAGCTTATTCTAGCAGCAATTCCGTGTGTGGCAGAAGTACTGCTAAAAAGGGCCCTGCAAAAGTTCAGGCACCCCCTGGCAGTGGCCACAGGCCCCAGCAGGGTTGAGCTTTCATGATCACAACCCGTGGCCCTGCTGGAAATCAAGGGGGCTGCCCTCTGTCGTTCCAGGGGAGTAAGGGTCTTTAAAACACTCTCTCCCCTAGTCCTTCCATACTCAGGGCATCCTGGCAAGGTAAGGGCTCCGGCAATCCGCCACAACACATTATAATAACAGCTCAGTGATACAAACTATTATACACGTGAATCATCATTTGGCTGGTTTGCTGTATTTCCATGCTTGATCAAGGGTTGCCATCACTTCACAGTTTCTCCAAAATGTTGCATACGCATGGGTCATAGTTACCGTAAATATACACATGTTTACCCTGTCAAGTTTTCTTTTATAAATTATGTTGTTTGCACTGGAATTTGCATACACAAGCTTTATAAATAAGGCTCCAGGCATGCAGAGTCAAGATCACCTTCTGCCACCACATCCCACTGTTTGTGACAGGATGACTGCTGTCTTGATTTGTCACAGCTCTGCTTGACCTTAAAAGGCAGTACAAGACCGGCACGGTCATCTAAGTAAAGAACATTCTGGTTGTTTGGTGGCTTATTAGACTGGAGCCTGTTAAGGACAGTCCTCAGGTGATGCTGTCAAATAGCCATCTCATTCTTATGTATGGAATCTAAAGGCCAGTTAGGGAGAAGTGGATGGGGGGGCGTGCTTGTGGAACAAAAAGCCATTTGCAGTAGCTGTCAAGCTGTAAATTAGCAAAGATTTAGTAAATATTATATTTTCAATCAGCTTTCTGTCCTGGTGCTGATTAATTTCAGAGCAGTGTACACCGAAAATCTAAATGAACAAATTGGCTCAGCAGTAGTAAATGAGGGCTGTAACACCCTGTTACAAGCCAGGGGTTTAATGGCTGTTCTTTAGCACGCTAATTGAGACTCTAAGATGCCACGACTTCTGATCTTCACTGCGTTCGTCTCTTTCTGAACACATCCTGCGACTCTCCTGGATTGCTTTTTAGGATATCATTAATCAGCTCTGGCGCATTATCATTCCTCGGCCCCAAGTCTCCAGCGGGCTCTTCATCAATCGGAAACTAAACCCTTCATGTTTTTTAAATGGTGAGTATCAGGATCCTGCTTCTCTTAAGCTTTAACAATTCTAATTTAGTAGCTTAAAAATCCCAGACCTTGTTGTCATGTGAAGCTGGATGTCAGGGATGTCAATGTGCCTTAGAGAGAGAATCAAGTTTCCTGGAGATGTATTTGCATCACTTTATCACCATTTTCCTGGGTCTCTAACTCCATTCAGTTGGGGGTTCTCAGAGTCTGCAACCCCAGCGCTGAAGGGTCTAAGGTGCTGTATCTAAGTTCCTTAGGGGATTTCATAAACTGTAACTCCGGTCTTCTAAGATTGCAAGGTCTCTGATCCTCATGGATTTCAGAGTTTATTACTATAGGCAAAAGATATTTTACTCTAGCCTTGAACAGAACTCTGTGATCAGTCCTTAAATGTCTTGGTATGGAATTTGGGGGTCTAAAACTGGGTAAGATTTTACAGCTCTAGTGTTAGGCAGTTTGAAAGAATGTAACATATAGAGGTCTCTGGGTGTTTTATAATCAGGGTTTGCTTAACCTTGGCAAAATGTATAACTGCAATCTTGAAGCACCTCAGTGCCAACAAGTTCAGGAGTCTCATGGTGTTTAATAATCAAGGTTAGCTACTCTAGCACTCAGGGCCTCAGGACATGTTATTCTAGCATCAAAGGACCACAGGATCTGTAACTTCAGAACTTAGGAGTCCCAGGCTCTTTAACTCCAGTATTTGAGGGTCTACTCAAGTATTATAGTCTCTACTCTACTCAAGTGCTCACACTCTAGTACTGTTAAGACCAGGATAACAGGTTTTGTGGATCAGATGGTATACAGTATAATATGGAGATGGTCTGATTCTTAGTTGAGAGGCTGTGGTCAGTCAAAAGAATGATTGCTAAAGTTGGTAACGCAGAATAGAGAAGGAAACAGTCCTAGTGCTAAATTCTTCAGGTAAGCACTAGGAATAAGGAAAAGAATTTCGGAATAACAAGAATCCAAAGCCTCTGCACGATGCCCCAAATGCTGTCACATCATAAGCATGTGAGACATTACGCTTGAGCTGAAGAACAGTTAACATACTGTTGACCACAAAAAAGTGACACAATGATATCAACATCAGATAAATACTGAAGTTTTCAGGGTATACACTTTATGGCCAAATGTTTGTGGACACCTGACCATCAAGCCTATATTAGCTTATTGGGCATCCTGTTCCAAAACCATGGGTATTAATACAAATTTGCCCCCACCCGCTTTGTGAGTAGATGATGATTATGATAATGGTGAAATATAATATTGTTATTGTGCAGGTACAATGAAATGTAGTTACCACGTTCCCCTTGTGGTCAGAGCGCAGGGTCAGCTATTGTACAGCACCCCAACAGCCTCCACTCTTCTGGGAAGGCTTTCCAGGAGATTTTGGAGTATGTCTGTAGAAATTTGTTCCCATTCAGCCAAAAGAGCATTTGTAAGGATAGGAACTGATGTTAGACGAGAAGACCTGGCTCACAAATGGTGTTTCAGTTCATCCCAAAGGTGCTTAATATGGTTAAGTTCAGGGCTCTGTGCAGGCCACTTGAGTTCCTTCATGTCTTTATGGACCTGACTTTGTACACAGGGGCACAATTATGCTGGGACACAAAAGGGCCTTCACCAAACTGGTGCTCTCAAAGTTGGAAGTGCACAATTGTCAAAAATGTCTATGTATGTTGTAGAATTAACAATACTCTTCACTGGAATGAAGATGCATTGAAAAACAGACCCAGACTATTATCCCTTCTCCACAAAACTACACAGTAGGCACTATACAGCCCAGAAGGTAGTGTTATCCTGGCATGCACCTAACCCAGATTCATCCATCAGACTGGCAGATAGTGAAGCATGATTCATCACACCAGTGAACACATTTCCATTGTTCTGAAGTCTAATGGTTGTGTGCTTTACACCACTCCAGCTGATGCCTGATCTTGTGCATAGTCACCTTGTGTGCAGCTGCTTGGCCATTGAATCCCATTTCAAGAAGATCCTGTTGCACATTTCTTGTGATGATGTTTCTTCCAGAGGCAATATGGAGCTCTGTTGTGAGTGATGCTACAGAGCAGGGCTGGTAATGGTTCATAATTGTTGTTCTGATGACAGACTCTTTCCATCTGATGATTCTCACGTGGAGCAGAGTGTTGTCAACGTAGTAATGAAGCATGAGATGTTTTTGGGGTAAATAATAACATAGAAAATCAAGAAAGGTGAACTGAGTAAAATGTGATACAAGGTGGGCAGGGGTACATAGAAGGGTACCACAAAAAACTTGGGGAGCTGGATTTGTAATCAAAGACACAAGTTTGCATACAGCCAGAGAGATAAGACTCTCCTCACCCAAAGGTAACAGGATCCTGTCCCGTATAAACCTTTGAAACATTTCAGGAGGATGTTGTGGTCCAAAGTATCAAGGATCTAACATCCTGAGCACTAAGAAGAAGAGTTTATGCTAGGCTGTCTAAGCTGGTGACCTTTCTATGCATTGATTCCAATGCTCCCTGTATATCAAATGTCTCTCCACGGGCAGCTAAACAGCTTGGCAGTAGAGAAGTGGTACCAAGTGGGACAAAATGAACACCAAGAAGAAAAACAGAATAGAGGAGGGCTAGTAATGGTTCATAATTATTGTTCTGTTGAAAGAATCTTTCCATCTGTTGATTCTCACATGGAGCAAGGTGTTACCAATGTAGTAGTGGAGCATGAGATGTTTTTGGAGTACATTATAACCCAGAAAATTGTGAGGAGAGGAATATGTAAAATGTGATACAAGATGGATAGGAGTATTGCAAAAGAACCTGGGAAGTTGAATTTGCAATCAAAGTCATGCAACTGTGTGTGTGGCCAGAGAGATAAGACACTTTTCATCCACGATCCTGTCTGACCAGTATAAACCTTGGAGGCATTTCAGGAGGATGGTGTGGTCCAAAGTATCAAGGTATCTGCCATCGAGGACCTGCCATGAAAGTATCAAGGATCTGCCACTGAGCAGGAGAGTTTGTGCTGGGCTGTCTAATCTGACAATCTTTCCATCAGTTGTTTCCAAGGCTTCTCAGGTGTCTTTCCATGGGCAAGTGAACAGCTTGGCAGTAGAGAAGTGGTACCAAGTGCCACAGCAGGACACCGAGAAGAGTAACAGAATAGAGGAGGCTTAGTAATGGTTCATAATTATTATATTACACACTTTTTGTGCATTTTGTTCTGACCAAGTCTCAGGGTTTGAAACCTTACCCTCTGGGGTCTCTTTGTCTCTCTAACTCCTTTCCTTAACATTGCCCCTATGGTCTGGTGCTTTGTCTCTGCGCATGTGTAGATGGTGTGATTGGTAACCTGCTAATGTATCTGATACTGCGTGATACCATGCTCAGCCCTGTCATATTCAGACAAACTACTAAAACTTTATTTGCTTCTCCATATAAAGGCCCATTGTTCACTTCTATCGTCTTGCAGGTGTTTGAAGGAAGCGGGCAGCCTCAGTGATCAGGCCTCGTTAACATTCAGGTCATTTGTCCAGATCGATAGTAATAGCAAATTCCTTTGAAGCTGCCACACATTGAAAGCATCACCCAGTGTCGCTGATGGCCTTTGTGCTAATATGACAGCTGGCTTTTATTGCTAAATTTCACTTAATCTGGCCAGGTGTCAATAGACCTGCTACTTAGGGGCTTCATCTGCGTGTCAGGATTACTGAAGCCTGTCGTTGCCTCTCCCTGTCCCACTGACTCACGCCAGTTAAGCTCTTAAGCTCTTTAGATGTGTCTTGGCCCTGCTTCACTTGGATCTGTGTTGCAGTTAGATTCAAACAAGTCTGCCTCATGTCCCATTTGTCATACTTCCTTACTGCTTGTCTTGGCATGGCACTCTGTGTCATCACTCCATTTCAGTTTGCTCATATGTTCGACTTTATTCTACCTAATTTTCCCATGGTCTAAGATTCTAGTAATTCAAAGAGTTTGACTCCTCCTGGTTTATTAGATGAAATTTAAAGCAGGAACACCAGAGTTGGGTCTCTTGCTTATTTTAAATTGGAGTTTTTTGTCTTTGTTATAAACCGAGAGTCCCAAAGCACAAAAGTCCAAAAAAACCTTCAAAAATGTCCACTGGAGGGGGGATATTACAGTCAAAACCGCTGCTAGTAATAGGAAAAACACAGAATCTTTATAAAATTAAAGGGTTATTCTTCACAGAAAGTCTCTGTACACTGTGATACTCTGATCAGCGCAAAAGGCAAAAAGGAGCTGCTAGCAAAGCAATCTAAAGCGAACCAAGTCCCAGTCCAATAAGGTAGGGTAAGGTAGTCTTGCTCACTAATTACGACACGGGACAATTGTGACATGTTACAAATTGATTAGCACATGGTGTTTATATGTTTATGAGATGGACATGGAGATATTTCAGGTACTAGACTTGGGGGATACCCTTTTCTACAATTCCAATGAGGTAGCAGCCACACATAATGTACTGAGAAGTAGGGAGAAGGAACAGAATACTGTAAGATCAAGCAACCATACAGGGTTGAAGCTTGTTAAGGGCAGATTGTGCACAAATGTTAAGCACCATACACACATGGAGACAGCAAATTACCAAGGCAGGCTTGATGTTGTAATTAGGACTGGTGAGCTCTGTTGAGCTGAATGGCTTGTTCTTGTCAAAGTGTTCCTAATGTCCTACTCTGAAGTTTTAAGATACACTTTTTATATGTATTGTGTTGCATAATCATTGGCATTTCTGGGGTCCTCAGGTGTCTTGGGTCTTTCAACATTATATATCCTTGCTCAGGTAACCCAACCGGGTTTGATTATGTCCCGGCTTGCATCCCAGAAGCACCCTCACATGGCTCTTGATCCATGTCTTTCTCCATTACTTTTGTCACAGCTTTTATGGTGCTCCTCTGCTTTCCAGACCACATTATTCCCTGTCAAGAAAATATCTTACAACCTCTGATAGCTCACCTTGATTGGCTCACAGAAAGTCTAAGAAAGTTCCAAGAAAAGATATTGCAGCATCAAAGCCAAATCTGCCAGTCTTCAGGAGAGTTTTTACCCCCAAGCTGTTAGACTCCTTAACACCAGTCTGCCCCCTGGGACCTTCCACACAGCCTCAACCACCTTTAAAAACAGAACTTTTATACATGAAAATCACTATCCTGCAAAGATGAGTGTGCATGTAGGAAAGAACTGAAAATCTCATACTGACCTTTAAGGATTTTGACACTCTTGATATCCTTCTGCTGTGAAACATTCTGACCTGTCATTGTTTACACACGTCTTAAACAACTATTATCATACACTGATAATTTCTGTATTATCTATATCTATTATTTATATCTTATACATCAATATTGCTGCTACTTCTTTGTCCTATCGTTGCACAATGTCTAATCCTGTAGATTGGCCTATAAGATTGGAAGGGTGGCGGGAAGATAAAAAACTGGTTCCCGACATTACTAAACCATACTTGATCTTCGGGGAGTCGAATATTAGTAGAATCCCTCATTATAGACAAAGCGAATTGGAAGCCTTTAGTCTTCCAGGGGCAGGAGTTAGGGATGTAATGGACATAATTAATAGAATTAGAAAACCAAACCATTTAGTATTGAAAATTTTGGTTTGCATAGGTTTAAATGATTGTAATAAAGGTCGGGTAGGGAGACACACAAAGGATTACTTACAAAAATTTATTTTAAGTCTAAGGCATAAATTTCCACGGGCGAAGGTGCTTTTTGGCTACAATTCCTTATTCGGTGACAGATCAATCTAAGGAGGTGTATGAAAGAAGACAGGAATTTAATGATATTATTCCTCGACTATCAGGGATTGAGGTAGTAGACTCTATGGGACAGGGGGATGTGGAATTAGAACAGGGCGATAGGCTGCATTGGGCAATGGACCAGGCCTTCCTAATTGCGGATCAATGACTAGATAGCTTGCACCTTTTACAGGAGTCTTATAGATTTGTATCGGCAAAGGAATGTAATATCTATAATCTCAGTAACAATTTTAGACTAACAGATTCAGATATATCTCTGTTACAGAGGGGTTTATCCTTTGTACCGACACCAGTAGGGACAGATATGGAGGAGATTAAAAGAGATATTTGTAAATACCATCGAGGCTTAAAATTACTAGACTATTTTGACTATGAGATAGGGCAGGCCTCTAGAACATTTGTAGAACTGTCACATTGGCAGCCTAAAAACCAACAATTGAGTCAGGTGATTTTAGAACTGATCCAGGAAGATCAACAGGATATAGGGAAAATGCGAGTGGCTCCTGGAGTATTAGATAACCTGACTAAGGCAGAGAGAAGGTCATTGGAATACCTTAGAAAGTTTGGGAAACAGATTATTATCAAACCAGCGGATAAGGGATCCATGACTGTAATCATGGATAGGGAACAATATATTTTAGAGGCCAAAAGACAACTATCCAACAAACTCCGTTACAAACCGTTAAGAAAAACTAAGCGAGATAAGACACATAGTAAAATGGTCAAGATTCTAGATAGCATGCAAGAGGAGGGTTTTATATCGGCCAAACAAAAACATTATTTGGCAGGTCCGTCTGATCCTTTAATACGGAAATTTTATTTGTTGCCTAAAGTGCATAAAAAACCTGAATCATGGACAGTACCCTATCAGATTCCACCAGGGAGACCTATCATATCAGATCGTAGTTCAGAGTCGTATCGAGTGTCGGAACTGATCGAATTCTATCTTCATCCCCTTTCATGTCAGCATAATAGTTTTGTACAAGATACATACCATTTCTTACAAATTATCAGGGGTAGATGAGTTCCGGAACATGCCTTCATTTTCTCAATGGATATTGAATCATTGTATACAAATATCAATATTGATTTGGGGGTGGAGGCGGTGAAGCAGACTATGCAACAATATCCGGATGACAATAGACCAGATGATCATTTATTAGGTTTACTTAGGTTAAATTTAACAACAAATGAATTCGAGTTTAATGGTGCCTTGTACTTACAAACGTATGGGACAATTAATAGACGATTTAGGGTTAATATTACAGACCTATCCCAGCCCGTACTCTAATCTTAAGTTTATGAGACAATCCCTGAGGTTAAGATCGTGAACGAGGTGCCTAATGGCACAAATAGTGATCCGGATCTTGAAAAATAATTTTTTGTTAGCTCAATTATTAGATGAAGACTTGTCAGTGGTAAAACTAGTTTCGGCATTTAGGAAGAATAAAAATTTGAAGGATCTTCTAGTAAGAGCATCATGCACGATTCGAAAAAGAAATAAAATAGCCTGGCAAATCCCTTACAAAAATAAAAAAATGATAATGAATCCGACAACAAATAAAGAACGAGCTATTTTTCAAGATTTAACACTAACGTCAACAAATTGTATTTATGCCATCCAATGCAAAAAGTGTGGCCTTATCTATATAGGAGAGACAAAAAACACGGTTAAGGCAAGGTTTATACAGCATCTAAGGTTGATAGATAATCAAAGAAAAGAAACAAAATTATACTTACATTTTAAGGACCCGGAACATGTACCTCTCTTTTTTCCTTTGGAATCAGAAAGCTTCTGGAATAAGACTAGGAGGCTAAAAAAAGAGGAGGAATGGGTAATGACCTTAGATACTATTTTCCCAAATAAATTGAATGAAAAATAGGAGGATAGGAATGTATGAATAAGTGCTTGTTGGTTTAAATAAAAAAGAATTATAAGATCAAAAATTAAATGAGAAGGAACCACTTAGGTGGTATCCCCTACCCTAATCCTAACCCTAACCCTAACCGTAATTTCTTGTCTTGTTTGTGTTTTAATTTTCTAATTTTTAAATTTTTATTCTCTTTTTAATTTATTATTTGCACATCATGTTGTTACACTGTGGACCCTGAGCTTCGCAATTTCGTCTATCTGTATACTTGTATATGGATGATGACAATAAAGTTCACTTTGAATTTGACTAATCAATCATTTCAATGTGCTTGGGAGTTTGGGTGAGTTTCTGTGTTTCTATTGATATATCTGGATTTTTGACCATCCACCATTTGTGTTGTGGTGAGCGGCTGGAGGTGGTACCCAGCCGGGACGCCTAGAAGGACCGGAGTAGGGACTGTGTCTTCTCCAGACCACGAGGGAAGACTGCACTGGTGGCTTTGGGGACCATGGGAAAGGAGCATGGAAGCTCAACCCTATAGGGGTCTGTGGTCACCGTCGGGGGGGGGAAGAAGACCAGGGACACCCGGAGTGCTTCCGGGTGCAGAGCTTGCACTTTCGCCACACCAGGGAGTGCCGGCAGGAGTTCGTTGGGAGGCACCTGGAGCACGTCCGGGTGGATATAAAAGGGGCCGCCTCCCTACATTCAATGGCTGGAGTTGGGTGGAAGAAGGACAGAGCTCGGAGAGAGAGGAGTGGAGGCGGACCTGAGAGAGAGGTGTTGGTTAAGAGGCCTGGACTTTGAGAGTGTTTGGTACTATGCTGTGTGCTGTTTCACTGTAAATATGATTAATAAACGTGTGTTGGTTGGTGAACCATCGGTGTCTGCCTGTCTTTATCCGGGCCGGCTTCCACAGTGTTTACATTGCTTTGGATTTGTGATTTTTTGAGACTGGTGTTTGCTTCGGATTATCTTATTGTCTAGGCAAATCCTTTATGCCTTTTCAGCTCTATGGAGATTCACTGTTTGGCAGATCATTTTCACGGAAAGGAACCCTTTTTTATTTTTATTAGATTCTGTGTTTTCCCTTATTAGGAGCCAGATTTGATGGTTGTTCTCTCTGGTGGGCATTTTTGGAAGTACTTTTTGGGACTTATGTGCTTTGGGACTCCTAAATCACAACACCCCTGTTTTGATGTTTTCCATTGAATTTGGTCACAACAAAACATATAATTTTTTTTTCAGAGTGGATAACATGGAACTATAGAACTTTGTGATGAAACTGGAAACAGTTGTTAACTTAACTTATAATTCCTTAGGAGGTGAGAGGAAAACTAGAGTACCTCTTAGACATGTGGAGGATATGCAGACCCCAGAAAGAGAGGGCCCTGACAGGTGCCAGAACCCTGGACTTCTGAACTGTGAGGAAGAAATGATAACCACTGTACTACCTTGCTTCCCCATTTTAGATGATGAAAATACTAAAGAAAAGGAATTGGTGTTCTTGATTACCTGCGTAACAGACAGAGGAGTTTATACGTTTACGCTAATACAGTATGTCTAACATTTTTCTTCCTGTCCCTGAAAGGTTTACATTGATTTTTAAGAAGCCCCATTTGCCAAGCGTCTGCCCAATTTTAAATAAGAAGAAAAGAGGCGTAACATCAAGTGTTATTTATTTCTTTTCTGACAATAAACGGTTTCAAGCTTTATTGTTCGTCCTCACCTTGCTTGCATGTATGAATGACCCGGAGAATGAAATGATTTGAAATTGTCAGTTTTTCATCTTCATGCTGGTGTTGGGAGGGAGGAGGTTTGCGGCTGTGGAACAGGGCGCACTTTAAACAGGCCGTCTAAATATTTAACAGCCACTCGGAGCAACACGCATAATGAGGAGTAATAGAAATCCTAGAGACTTGTCCTCATCGATTTCCTGGAGATGTGATTAATAGCTGCGAGAGCCTCGCCTGTGGTGACTCTTTATGAAAATTGATTGGTTTTCAAAGCTTTGCTTGTGATTTGCAATTCGTGCACATGATGGCCAGACCAAAAAAAAACAAAAAACAATGTTACCTGAGTAGAAAGAGCTGAAAGGGCTGAAGGCTTCAGGGTCCCCAAACTCTGAAATGATCTACCAGTCAAAGTGAGGGACATCTTACCAGTCTCAACATTTAAAATGAGAAGGAGCTGCAGATGCTAATTTTTAATGTGCCGTTTTGTCTACTGCATTACTGCCTAGTAGATCACCAATGAGGACTAAAGATGTGCAACATTATATGTTGTGGAGTCTGGCCCGGACACAGACAAGCAGACACATTCATTTCACCCACATCATGTTTATTTACACTATTTACAAAGTTACCAAGTGCCACACAAACCCCACAAGTCCCCAAAGTCCTGGCCACAACACCAATGCCTTGCTCTCTTCAGGCCGCCTCCTTGCCTCCTCCACCAAGCTCTGCCCTTCTTCTCACTTGACTCCAGCCTTGAATGAAGGGAGGCGGCCCTTTTTATAATCATGTGGATGTGCTCCAGGTGTTACCCGGCAATCTTCCACCGACATTCCCCCTAGTGTGGCGGAAGTGCCGGCTGCATCCCCGGAAGCACTCCGGGTGTCCCTGCTCTTCTTACCCCCAGCACTTCCGGGTGTGGTGGAAGTGCTGAGGTCCAGGGCTCCAAAGGCATAGGGGCACCCCCTGGCAGTGACCACGGGCCCCTACAGGGTGGAGCTTCAAAGCTCTGTACCCGTGGCCCCCAAAGGTACCAGGGTGGTCTCCCCCACATGGTCTGGGGAAGGCACAAGCCCTCCTCCGGTCCTCCTGGGCGTCCCGGCCGGGTTGCCACCCCAGCCATCTCTGACAATGTCTTGTCCCAGCCTCAAAGTGTAGCTTTGTCTCTGTAAGGCAGGTTTTGGTGTCAGAGGTGGGAATATAAAAATTGAGGAACTGTACCTTCCTGTTGCATTTCACTCCTCCTCATCATGATAGAACCTTGGGCTGCTCTTGTAATTCTGCTGCCGCAAACAACCAACCTCAGGTCTGCTTGTTTCTGCACACACACTAAATGTTTTGCTCTTACCTGCTCTCTGTAAGTATCATTCTGCTTTTGTTCACTTTTGTACCTGATTTGGAATTAATTTTGTAATTCTGCTTCTGCCAGCTTTCTAAAGGTGACCACTTGAGAAAGAAAAAGGCAATGGGTGGGGATCCCCAAGGATGGGTGCTGGGTCTGTTCCTTTCCTTCTTGCAAATAACCTCACCAGGTTCTATCATTCAGTTCGATGGATTCTCATATTAGTGCCATGCCAATAGTATGCACCTGTAGTTGTTGTTCCCTCCAGAGGACCACATGATCTCAGGTCTCCACATGTCTCAATGATATATCAGCTTGTATATATCTGTCACACACGTGTGTTTAGGAGACAGCTAAAGGGCTTGAATACATGTAATTCCATGCCAGACCAGGGGGTGATGAAGTGCACTAATTTTCCCTCTCAATCTTTTGCAGACCATTCTAGGGGCAGCCAATGACGTCACTTCTGGTCCCGGTATTGATGACATCACTTCCTGTACTGGCCTTTAAAGGCACCATTTTGTCTCCAGAGAATCAGTTCTGTTTTGGACTCGGTTGGATGAACATGTCTTTGCTAATGGATCAGTTTTGCAGCTGGGAACAATTATACGGGTGGTTGCCCCAAACCTTTTCAATGTTTGATGGTCGTTTTTGTGACAATCAACCTGAGAAAGATGGAGCTCCTTGTTATCCCAGACCTTCTGAGGTTTAACATGGCCTGCGCCTAGAAGACAAATGAACTTAATTATAGAGACAGTAATAGTCATAACAAATCTTCTGTAGGAGAACTTGTGGAAGGATCATTACTGATTCTCAAGAGGCGAGAGCAGGGTGCCTGACCCCAGCTGCCCCGGGCGGCTTTCCTCCTAAGCCAACGTTCCACCAGAACCTAATCCCATTTTTTTTCCATAGGATCAATTCTCCACTATTTGTGGTTTTCATACCCTCAGGGTTTTTCAGGAAAGCAAATCCTGTGGATAACAGGAATTTACATTTTATATTTACTTACTCGTATCTGGCTGACACCTTTATCCAAGGTGACTTACAACATTTACGAATTGACTCTATATATATGTAATATGATTTTTATGAATGATGTCACTTTTTTGTATCTGTGTGTGTCTTATTTCTCTCATTTGTCCCTTGTGTTTTGTGGATGGTACCTCAAGGGGCGGGGCCAACAAATCAGGCAGCAGGAGTTCCACTCCAGCAGGTGTTTAAGTTGAAGTTGCTGTTAACTCAGTTGCTTTGGCATTGTTGGATGGTGTTTTGTGGAGTAATGTGTAATTTTGAATTTTGGATTAGATTTCAGGCTTTTAGATGCTTATTTTGGAATAAAGGTGCTTTTTCTGGTTTTTTATTTGTTTTTTTCATTGTAGACAAAGTTATTTTTATTCTTTTATACTACAATACATTCTTAAAAAATATTCAACTACTTAGTTTTGTTGGCTAGAGAGTTTTATTATGCTAGTTTTCTTAATTTCCTTTATGAGTTTTGTAGACATCTAAGGTCATCATTGAACTTTAAGCGTCTGTTTATGCCGGAGAAGACTGCCTGTTTCCTGAGGCTCTGGGCTGCCTTGGGTAAGGCCTGTCTCAAGTCAGGTCAGTGAAGGTCCTGGTCTAGTATTGTGGGACTGCTTTTAGGCCCTGACGCCTTTTCACTATTGTATGTGCTTTAGAATTTCAAAACATCTGTACTGCTGACTCCCTCACTAAGTTTAAAGGCATTTATACACACATTTTGTTGTGAAACAGGGGATGATTCATTACTTTGTTTTAATTTCCAATTAGTTTGGTTGTGTTTCACATTCACATTGAACCAAACATATGAATACACATCTTTTGAACTTCTTTCATTAAGCAGAACATTTTTTCAGGGGAAAAAAATAACAGTGAAAAACTAGGGAGCATAATGGAAGAAAGCACTTGTATCCAGATGAATGGCCAAAAAAATGGAAAGTAGTGCTTAGGCTGTTTATTTGAGTTAATATAAGAATATGTAGAACAAAAAATGACAATCAAATGAAACTTCAGAACACAGGAACTATTTATTTACCCCCAGCTGTTACTTGGCTGAAGGGACATCATATTTAATGTCCAGTGTTGTGGGCTTACCTGTACAAACTGAATCTGTCTGTGTGCCACAACCCCAGAAAATGTTGCATTTCTGAAACTACAGCATTGATGTCAACCCAGTGTTATGGCCCAGGAACACACGTACTCTAAGAACGTCAACAGCTTCCCAGTCACATGTCCACCCACCTTGTAGCCTCCAACCTCCAGTTTTATGCCCTCTTCTGGAGACTGCCACCCCCTGCCTCTTCCAGCTGCCCTTTTTGTGTCCCAAGTCCTCTTCTCACTGCCCCTGTAACCTTGATTGGTCCATTTTTATTTAAGGCTCAGTGGTCTCATTTGACATATTCAGTAGTTTTGGTCCGATCTTCCGAAATGAACCGGACCAGAGTTGAAATTTCACCAGAGTTCGAAAAAATTTACATCAAACAAACTGGGTGTGAAAACACCTCAGAAACGTTTACAGACTCTCTTTATCTTTTGATAATGATTTTGATGTGAGACTTTTAATAACTAAGAAAAGGGAAACTAGTCTTCGGTTTGATTAAGAGCTTTTTTCTTGTGATAATCAATGTTGTAAGCTTGTACTGTAGCACCTATTTCAAAACGATTCCCAGAATGACCTGATTGTGCTGACCTCTTTTGTGAGTCTCCTTGGATCAAAGCATTTGCTAAGTGAGAACCTGTAAACGGAAATGTGAATGTGGATTCTGTTTTGTAGGCTTGGTCCTTTAAGAGTTACTGAGAGTTCAGCGGTGCAAGGACTGATAGTTGTAGCCTGGTCTCCCTGTTATGACCGATGTGTTCTGCCCCGAGTGAAGATAAGGCAGGCCACAAGGACAAGGAAGAATGGGGCAGAAGAACCAAATCTAGTGGTGGCTGTAACCGGACAATACCAAAGTGTCAAAAGTCCCACGTCAATAATCAGTGACCAGAATGTCAAATGGAAAATCACTAGCAAAAAACTGTTGTAGAGATAGCAAAGGAAAACGTGGATGACTCTTAACATGGGATTCTGGAGTAAATAATGCTGCACCTCTGATGTCCAGGACACGAGCCATAGCAAGGGAAAAGTCTCAGCAATCTTATTACAAAAAGGCATTGGTCATATTGAAAAGAAAAAAGTGTCAAGCAATACTGATAAAATAAAATTACTAAGGCAAAAAGGTACAACAAAGTAACCATGAAACTTAGAGTGACTTTCAAAACTGTAGGACAAAGTAAGAATATTCAAAGGAAACATAATGTGAAGCCAGGAAAAATCCTAACAAGATAGGATGCTGCTGGGTTAAGTCATGTCATGCCAGACGCATGCTGAGTCCAATTTGGGAAGTGAATTTGCGGCAGAGTGATTGCTTTGTTATGCAACTTGAGGGGTGGTCTGGTGGTTGACTGGTTGAACAATTTCACCTGATAAATGAGGGTATGAGTTGGCCTAGCAAGGCTCAGAGTGGCAGCAGGACTTTTTTTTTTGATTGGTTGATTCCTTCAAACTTAGTGTTTTCACCTTGCTGTTCCCTTCCTTGTTTGTTTTTTCTTATATACAAGATAACATTTGCTGTATCTTGAGTCTCTTTGGTATTGTTGAAGGTGAAGATAAACACCCCAAGAGTGCCCTCTACTGTTATATTCTGGAAACAACAGGAAGTTATTTATGATCATAGATTTGAGAGTTCCTGTTGGGCTCAGTCGCACTGTGGACATTCTCTTCAATCTTTTGGTCTGCCAGGATCTTTTTGTGTGCCACAACAACAGAAAATGATGCTAAATAATGTGCCAGTCTTTGCTTTTATTGAGGAGAATGAATAACATTGATATGAATTTCCCCTTGGGATTAATAAAGTATCTATCTATCTATCTATCTATCTATCTATTAGAGCACCAACAAAATGATAGTGGGGTAACCGGGCTCTAAAGGGTGGCATTCAAACATCTGGTTGAAGAGCATTCTTGGTGCAAAGTACTTTTTGATATTTCCCCTTCACCTTCAAATCTTTTTGATTTTGCTGGGGCCCCATCAGTGGTTTTTGGAATGAAACAGTAGAGTTTTGTTTCACGTACAATTCTAGAAAATTCCCAAGTAAATTTTTTTTGCATGCATATTCACAAATTCTACATTTATATTTGTTTGCTTAGCAGAAGCTTTTATCGGAAGAGACTTACAAAAGAGGTTAAAATAAATGAATGAACTTCAGTCTCTTGGGAACTGTCTTGACTCGGTAGTAAAAAAGATAACTAATTTCTTGTGGAAACTGGGAGATGCGAGCAAAAAGCAATAGAAATGAACTTTAAAAAAAAACAACAAGAAGCAACCGAAATCCAGACGAGAGGCACATTTCAAAGTGAAATAAGACACAATAAGTCAAAAACCAGTCAAGACAAAGAAAGTAAGTCAAAATGAAAATAAGGATTTTATCAGCTGATCAGATAAGGCTCATAGAGAAAGGCTGACCTTTTAAGTGAAGATCATGACCCCAGAGACCACACCCATAGAAATGAGGGATGTGACCCTGACAACGGTACACAATATGGCTTCTCTTTAAAGAACAGGCTATAAAACATCAATTTTTTGCCTAAATCATGACAGGAACAAGTGTGACAGGACAAGGGTACAAAGTTAATCTCCGTAAGTGACGAGTTTGGTAGAAAATACAAGTTACAATTCCTGGGTTACAAAAACCAGAAATTCACCAAACAAAAGCTTCTTAAACACACTGGGGGAGTCAGAAGTTTAAACAGAGGTGGGCAGCTCATTCCACCAGCTAGGAGCTGCACAGGAAAAGAGTCTGGACTGAAATTTGATACCACACAGAGGTAGCATCATCAAATGCCGTTCATCAGCAGACCAAGAAGGAGTGTAGAACCTCACAAGTGTCTCCATAAATATAATTGGTAACCCAATGATGACTCTGTAGGTAAACAACAATGATTTTAACCTAATACGTGTCAGCACAGGAAGCCAGTGTAGTGATCTGTAGAGAGGAGTTACATGTACCTGCCTTGGTTGGTTGAACACCAAACATGCACTTGCATTTTGAATCATCTGCAGTGTTTTGAGGACACATGCCACTATTCCTGCTAGCAGAGTTTTGCAATTGTTCAGATGTGACAAGACATATTACATATTCTGTTAGATATGGTCTGATCTTAAAGATATATTATAAACCAAGAGAGACTGTAGCAACATGGTCCTTGAAGGATTGCTGGTTATCAATCACCACCCCAAAGTTTTGTACTGACTTGGCGGGAGTTAGCGATAATGAGGTTAGCTGAATAGAGATTGGATGCTAAACAGATGGATGAGCTGGGTTAAGAAGTAGGTCCATCTTTGCCAGGTTGAGCTGGAAATGTTATGTCTTCATCCAAGTTGTAATATCAGTGAGACATTCAAAGATTCTAGACGATACCATGTGATCTTTTGGATGGAATGACAGGTATGGCTCTGTATCATCAGCATAGCACTGATGAGAAAAACCGTGGAGCTAGATGATAGGGCCAAGGACAAGGTGTTAATAGAGAGAAGAAGGTCCAGCACTGAGTGCTTGCCTGGTGCAACCTGAATATCTCTCTGTGCCAGGACACAAAGTAGGATCTGCCCAAGAGGTAAGACTCAAACCACGTGAGGGCAGTTCCAGTGAAGCCAAGGTGAGAGAAGGTGGCAAGAAGGATCTGGTCGTTGACTAGCTGAGAGCTAGCAGGATGGGCAAAGATGTCATGTTGGTAACTCTGACCTACTGTAATGTGTCAAGAGCTGTCTTGGTGGAATGGCCCTTCTTGAATCTGGACTCATTACGATCAAGCAGTCTGTTCTATAGAAGAAAGGAAGAGATGTGTTTAGAGATGGCACATTCCAGTGTTTTGGATAGAAACAAGAGGAGAGTCACTGGCTAGTAATTGCCTAGTTGAGATTTGTCAAGAGTGGGCTTCTTGAGGAGAGGTGTTACTAGGGTCTGTTTGAAGAATGTGGGAAAAGAACCTCTGCTGAGTGAAGTGTTGATGTTGATTTTTAGGAAGTCACTGCGCACTGGAGAGATTCCAAAGGACTGGAAAGTGGCAAATATCATCCCATTATATAAAAAGGGTGACAGGGCAGATCCAAGCAACAACAGGCCAGTAAGCTTAACATTCATCACTGGAAAACAAATGGAAGGAATTATTAAGGATAAGATTGAGCAACACCTGGCAAGGACAGGAGTTTTTCTGAACAGTCAGCATGGGTTCAGAAGAGGGAGGTCGTGTTTAAGTAACATGCTGGAATTCTGTGAGGAGGCAACAAAAGGATACGATCAAAGTGGAGCTTTTGATATTATTTATCTGGACTTTCAGAAAGCATTTGATAAGGTGCCATATGAGAGGCTGGACATCAAGTTAAAAGAAGTGGGAGTTCAGGGTGATGTTTTTAGATGGGTGCAGAATTGGCTCAGATGCAGGAAGCAGAGGGTGATGGTGCGAGGAACCTCATCAGAATTGTCCGATGTTAAGAGTGGTGACCAGCAGGGGTCAGTGCTAGGGCTGCTGCTATTTTTAATATACAGTATATATAAATGATTTTGATAGGAATTTAAGTAACAAACTGGTTAAGCTTGCAGATGATACCAAGATAGGTGGATTAGCAGATAATTTGGAATCCATTATATCATCACAGAAGGACTTGAATAGCATACAGGCCTGGGCAGATTTGCGGCAGATGAAATTTAATGTCAGTAAATGTAACAAATTGCACATAGGAAGTAAAAATGTTAGGTTTGAATACACAATGGGCGGTCGGAAAATCAAGAGTACACCTTATGAGAAGGATTTAGGAGTCATAGTGGACTCTAAGCTATTGACTGTGTTCAGAAGCCACTAAGAAGGCAAACAGAATGTCAGGTTATATAGCGCCTTGATGTGTGGAGTACAAGTCACAGGAGGTTCTGCTCAGGCTTTATAACACACTGGTGAGGCCTCATCTGGAGTCCTGTGTGCAGTTTTGGTCTCCAGGCTACAAAAAGGACATAGCAGCACTAGAAAAGGTCCAGAGAAGAGCGACTAGGCTGATTCCAGGGCTACAGGGGATGAATTATGAGGAAAGATTAAAAGAGCTGAGCCTTTACAGGTTAAGGAAAAGAAGATTAAGAAGTGACATGACTGAAGTGCTTAAAATTATGAAGGGAATTAGTCCAGTGATACTGTTATTTTAAAATTACTCTATCAAGAAAATGGGGACACACTTGGAAACTTGTTAAGGGTAAATTTTGTATAAACATTAGGAAGTTTTTCTTTATACAAAGAACGACAGACACTTAGAAAAGGCAACCAAGTAGTGTGGTAGACAATAAGATTTTCAAAACTCGACTTGATGTTTTTTTGGAAGAAATAAGTGGAGAGGACTGGCGAGCTTTGTTGGGCAGAAGGGCCTGTTCTTGCCTAGATTGTTCTAATGCTCTAATTCACTCCATCAATGTTTTTACAGATTAAGTGATATCAGGGCTAACTTTAAGGTAAAGCTGGGTATCATCAGCATAACAATGGTAATCGATACTGTATTTTTGAAATATGGATCCCAAAGGGAACAGATATAAGGCAAATAATAAGGGGGCCAGCCAGAATTAAGCCTTGTGGTACACCTTGTATGAGCAATGCTGGTTGGGAGAAATCATCACCTATGTTAACGGACATAGATCTGCCTTTTAAGTAGGACACAAACCATATCAGTGCACATCCTCGAATGCCATCTTCATACTAAAGCCGTTTTAACAGAACCCCAAGGTCCACCATATCAAAAGCTGTACTAAGGCCCAACAGCACTAAAATAAAGAGTTCACGGTAAATAAAATATCATTAGTCACCTTCAACAATATGGTTTCTGTACTATGAAGCTTTTTTTAAAACCAGATTGAAACACATCACATAGATTGCTTCCTCCAAACATGAAAGTAATTGCACATAAAGTACCTTTTCCATAATTTTGGACAGGAAGTGGAGCTGAGAGGTAGGCCTGTAATTTGAAAGTATTGTGGCATCCAGAGAAGGACTCTTCACTAGTGGCTGAAAAACTGCATGCTTAAGTTGTCAGGCTTTTCCCCCACATGTAAACAGTTATTAATTTTTTTTTTATTCTTAATTTTGCCTTTTACAATTTCTTGTATTAGGAATTTGTTAGTTTTCGCATACCCCTTGGGGTCAGAGCTCAGGGTCAGCCATTGTACAGCGCCCCTGGAGCAATTGCAGGTTAAGGGTCTTGCTCAAGGGCCGAGCAGAGTAGGATCTCTTTTTGGCAGTGACGGGGATTCGAACCAGCAACCTTTGGGATACCAGCGCAGATCCTTAGCCTCAGAGTCACCTAACAAGTGGACTGATAAATCCAAAAGAATCTTTAAACGGGTGTGCAGGTGAAATATCAAGAGGATAACTGGAAGGTTTCAAATACATGACTGTATCGGCTAGCTGGGAGGAGGAAACTGGTTGAAACAGCGTAAGCTGGCTATGCACTGGCCCAGGGGAAACTGGCATCCACACACTATGATCCACAGACCGAAAAAAACTGGATTTTATTTATAAAGAAGTTTAGGAATAACTTGCAGGTCTTGGGAGAGCTCATCAGTGGGTTTAGTTAAGAAATGTTAAGAGACCTGAAAAATGTTTCAAAGTCATTACCAGTCAAGGAGGTTGAGTTAGAATATAAGAACATAGGAAATTTGACAAACAACAGGAGACCATTCAGTCCATCAAGCTTGTTTGTTTTGATAATTGCTACGCTATCCCAAAATCTCATCCAGATACTTATTAAACCTTTTCAAGGTTTCTGCTTCAATGGCAAGACTCTGTATTTTTGTTCTGGACTCCCACAACTATTTGCGTAAAGAAGTGCTTCCTGGCTTTATTATATCAAATGCCAGGAACTGATCCAAAAAGCATTTAAGGTGCTACAAACTAAGGAGTTTAAGTTAAAGCTTGGCAAGGAGGTCCATGGAGAGGGGTAGACGGAGATCAGTTGCTTGACACTGGAAAGGAAGGGGAAGCAACAGAAATTTGGGGAAAGAAGGGCAGGGAAAGAAAAATGAAAGAGTTTCTATTGGCAGCCAGCTAGGTGCCAGTAGAGAATGGACAAATGGGTTTATTGATTTTTAGAGTTATTATTGTCTCGTGTACAACAACACAGTGAAATTCCGCATGTGTGTCCTGTCTGGATGGGGTCAGTAAGAGACATCCTAACAGTAAATGTGCAGTTAGTGGCTACGTGACTCCATGGTCTGTAGACAGAGCCCAACTTTATGTGCTGTCGTATTTGCTCTTGTATTTCAAGCCATGAGTGGTAAAATGAACTGTTTCGAATGCACTTGCTCAGTGCCGCTGGCTCTGTGATGACCCCAGGGAGAAGGCTTCTTTTTACATTACTCTTATGACATATGCTGAAATATGTATACCTGAAACGCTCCAGTGAAAAATACTGAAGGGAGCCCACTTGACACAACTGTATTATACTGTCACAAATTCTTTCCTGCGCCCACTTTGAATATCATTGCATCTTTTGCAAGGGGCTTGTGCCTTAAATCTCTTATTGACAGACAGTCCAGTGGGCAGTAAGATACCAAAAGAAGACTAGCAATGAAGCAGACACAGCCTAGGGAAAGGCCCGGATTAGAGCTGTGCCTTAAAAGATTGTATCCAGAAGCCATTGTTGATAATCAGACGCACGGTGGGGACATACGTAAAAGGATCATTTTTGTGTATTTTGTTCCCTAGTGGCATGCCAGCATTTGCCACAGACACTTGCTTTATTGACTGAATTGCTGCTTATTAATTTTAAACAAAACCATGCCTCCCAAGTCGCTAACAGGGCACCAGTCTAGGTGTTAAGCTAAAGCCACTCTGGCAACTCTAAAGTTCCTAAACATTGGCTATTACACAGCATGTCTGGATACTGAGGGCATATTTTGTGTGCAGACCTATAAATATCTGGGAGTGCAGCTGGATGACAAATTGGACTGCACTGCCAATACTGATGCTCTATGTAAGAAAGGTCAGAGCCGACTATACTTTCTTAGAAGGTTGGCGTCCTTCAACATCTGCAGTAAGATGCTGCAGATGTTCTACCAGACGGTTGTGGAGAGTGCCCTCTTCTACACGGTGGTGTGCTGGGGAGGCAGCGTAAAGATGAAAGACGCCTCACGCCTGGACAAACTTGTTAAGAAGGGAGGCTCTATTGTAGGAGTAAAGTTGGACAGTTTAACATCTGTGGCAGAGCGACGGGCATTAAGCAAACTCCTGTCAATCATGGAGAATCCACTGCATCCACTGAACAGTATCATCTCCAGGCAGAGAAGCAGCTTCAGCAACCGACTGCTGTCACCATCCTGCTCCACTGACAGACTGAGGAGATCGTTCCTCCCCCACACTATGCGACTCTTCAACTCCATCCGGGGGAGTAAATGCAAACATTATTTAAAGTTATTGTCTGCTTTTACATGTATTTTTATTACTATTTAATTTAATATTGTTTTTGTATCAGTATATTGCTACTGGATTATGTGAATTTCCCCTTGGGATTAATAAAGTATCTATCTATCTATTTTTGCAAAAAAAAAGTATTGCAGTTTTGTTATTCTCTGCCATCATTAACAGATGCCCAGGTTTCCTCAGCACTTTGCTTCTACAGCAGATTTCTTGTGGCTTCCTTCCAGTATTTAGTACGTTCATATTATATCATAGGAAGAACCAGGGCCAATATTTATCAGGCATCACAGAATCACTCTGAGGAATGGCACTAAAAGTCACACTAGGATTAGAATTTGTCTTACCTCAGAGTAGGCCATGAGAAGAGGACACGAAGTGTCCTGCACGCACACCAGCTAGGAGGGAGAGTTCACGTTTGGGAATGAATGATATTATGATTTCATGACGCCATCTCATGATGACATTTTGTAGTTTTCTGATATTAACGCTAAGGCTGCACCACAAATATAGCAATAATAATAATAATAATAATAATGATAATAATATTCAAAGTATTTGTAGAAGAACAACAAGAAGGAAAACACAATAAGGTAGGATATTGCATTAAACTTCATGTAATTGTTACCAGTTTGCTATATAAATAAAATGTATTATTATTATTATTACAACATCAAGAATAATACTGGAATGAGCACCAAGATGGAATGATCAAGACAAACACACTTAATGAGAGTAAAGCCTGATAACAGGCACATCTATTTCACAATGAATGGTCCTGGGATTGTTCTTGACTTGTACCCTATGCTCCTGCTTCCCCACGACTCTGCTCGGGACAAAGCAGATTTAGAAATTGGATGGAGGATGGGTGATCCACAGCTGTACTTTCAGATGAATCACCCTTCCGCTGTTACAGCCATGGAAAATGTCTTGTAAAGTAACAGTTGCTGAAATTGACCACAGCTCTTCTTGTGCTATTTCTGAAGGCACGTTCACGCTTCCAGTGTTCCTTATCTTCTGCAAGGCTTTATTTATCCAGTTCCCTGGATGTCTCTGCCTGCCTTCTTGAACCTTCCTGGTGTTTTGTGGAATGCAGAGTGCAGCATACCTGTGTGACATTTCACTGTTAATTACCCATCCATCCCTGCTTATCTTCAGGGTCTACCACAGCACAGTTTGCATTAATGACCACCTGTATGTTGGTGCTGTGATATGCTTGAGATCCACAAGTGCGTGCTCATCCACACTTGGGACAGTAACCTTTACGTGTGTGTTGATTGTCTTAACATGATCTCATGTGGGTGGTGATCAAATGTTTGAATCTGCATGTTACCTAAAGTGTCATAAGGGCATTCAAAGTTTGGTGCAAAATTCGAGAAATGGTTGGTTGTGATATAGCCAGATCATCGCTATTGCACAGCTGCATTTTACACGTAACGTTGTACTTTCATTTCACCTGATACTGCATGGCTTCCCTGCCATAACATTTGAGATTTCTTATGAACATTATTTCATATCTGTCAAATTGATACCTTTTTACGAGTTGATTGTTGTCTAGTTTTTTTCAAAATATTCAGCCTTTCCTGGGATGTGCGTGCTAAACTGTAGCTGAACATCATCTTCTGGCAGCTCCATGTGAGTAAGAAGAGCTCATGAGATAGGAATATTTAGTAGTCAGTCAGTCATTATCCAACCCGCTATATCCTAGCATAGGGTCACAGGGGTCTGTTGGAGCCAATCCCAGCCAAGACAGGGTGCAAGGCACACACCCACACACCATGAACAATTTAGGATCGCCAATGCACCTAACCTGCATTTCTTTGGACTGTGGGAGGAAACCGGAGCACCCACAGGAAACCCATGCAGACACGGGGAAAACATGCAAACTCCACACAGGGAGGACCCGGGAAGCGAACCCAGGTCTCCTAACTGTGAGGCAGCAGCGCTACCACTGCGCCACCCTATATTTAGTTGTAATTTCCTAAATGAATAACATTCTTTTACCCCTACTCCTAAGAGT
Organism: Polypterus senegalus; assembly: GCF_016835505.1. Classification (NCBI taxonomy): domain Eukaryota; kingdom Metazoa; phylum Chordata; class Cladistia; order Polypteriformes; family Polypteridae; genus Polypterus; species Polypterus senegalus. The sequence goes on along the minus strand of NC_053171.1, from coordinate 26,323,716 downwards.
AATTTGCGTCATTATGAAACTTTTAACCTGTTACGTCCAGCTTCTACTCTGAGACATTTTATAAATATGGGCACAGGTGAAGGGTGAAGGACCATCCAGGTAACCCTGTGTAATGAATCAAAAAATGTCAGAAAAAATGAAAAACAAAACAGTACGGATGTCCATTCGTTACAATTGTCTGATCCGGAGGCTTTTCTGAGGGTGAGAGTCTCTAGCAGATGCCGATGCCAGAATGAACACTGACTTCTGGCCCTGGCATTTCCTTAAACTCCTTAGTGTTAGACCTGAGCGTCACTCAGGGTGTGAAAACAGTGTCAAAAGCATTAGTCCCGAGTGTCACTTGGGCAACTGTATAGACGTGTCTTGCGTAAGCGTTAGAACCGAAGATTACTTGTGCTGTAAAAGTGGTAATAGTGTTAGGCGTGTCAGGTCTGAGTGTTACCCAGGCAATGGTGTAGATGCGTCTTCTCCTAGCCTCATAATGGCCTCTTGTACAAAAACGTTTTTTAAGCACGCCAAGTGTTGCATGTTTTTGACCGTGATACGAGCAGTGATGTTAAGGAGCCTCTCATCAGCAGTGATGACGAAGTGAATCTGTCTACAGGGGATGAAATTGAAACGGACAGTGAAACTGAAAGCGATTCTGATGAATCCGAAAGGGACACTTGTGTTTGGGTTTCTGTTGACCCTGCTTTTGTTGGCCAGCCAGGAATAAAAATGAACATTGACAGCCAAGATCCACTTACTTACTCTGAAGTTATTTCTTGATGATGTGATTGAAAGAATTGTTGTTGAGACGAACTGTTATACTGAACCACTTAGGGTAAATGACCTTACAACTAAGCAGTTTTCTTGTTCAAAGATATACAGTAAACCCTCGTTTACCCTACCGTGATAAATGAATTTCCGCAAAGTAGGATTCTTTATTTATAAATCGAATATTTTCGCAGTTAGAGCATAGAAAACCTGTTTACGACCTTCTAAATATGTTTTTTAACATTATTAGAGCCCTCTAGACATGAAATAACACCCTTTAGTCAAAAGTTTAAACTGTGCTCCATGACAAGACAGAGATGACAATTAGGTCCCACAATTAAAAGAATGCAAACATATCTTCTTCAAAGGAGTGCCTGTCAGGAGCAGAGAATGTCAGAGAGAGAGAGAGAGAGAGAAAGAGAAAGAGAGAAGCAAACAATCCAAAATCAATAGGGCTGTTCGGGCTTTTAAGTATGCGAAGCACCACCGGAGAAAGCAGCTGCAAGGAAGGGAGCAATGTGAAGGTAGTCTTTCAGCATTTTTTAGAGGTGCATCCGTATCCTCTAGGCCAGTGTCCGAACAGCCCCTCTGCTCACACTCCCTCTGTCAGAAGCAGAGAATTTCAGAGAGAGTGAGAGAGACAGGAAAAGCAAACAATCAAAAATCAATACGCGCTGTTCGGGCTTTCAGGTATGCGAAGCACCATGCGGGAAACACATTGTATATCATTGAGGAGTTTTATTTAATATGTAATACCTGCTCTGATTGGGTAGCTTCTCAGCCATCTGCCAATAGCGTCCCTTGTATGAAATCAACTGGGCAAACCAACCGAGGAAGCATGTACCATAAATTAAAAGAGCCACTGTCCGCAGAAATCCGTGAACCAGCAAAAAATCCGTGATATATATTTAGATATGCTTACATTTAAAATTCGCGATTGAGTGAAGCCACGAAAGTCGAAGCGCGATATAGTGAGGGATCACTGTATCTCACAAAAGACATACTTAAACAGTATATATGGTATTAGCATCATCATTATTATTTACTAGCAAAATACCCGCACTTCGCAGTGGAGAAGTAGTGTGTTAAAGAAGCAATGAAAAAGAAAAGGAAACATTTTGAAAATAACGTAACATAATTGTCAATGTAATTGTTTTGTCACTGTTGTGAGTGATGAGTGTTGCTGTTATTTATATATATATATATATTTATTTACACACACACACATAAACATATATATATACACACACACATATATACATGCATATATATATATCTACAAATATACACATATATATACATACACACATACATACATACACACACATATATACACACAAATATATATATATACAGTATATACATACACACACACATATATAAACATATATATATACATATACATACATATCTACATATATACAAACACACAGCTATTTCGTATCAGTGCAATACGCTGCTTGTTAAAATGGATAACTCCGCCTTACGTGCAAGTCTGCGTGGATATTATGAACTATCGTATTTGTTCAAGTTCTATTTAAATTTTAAATAGAAGGAATTTTTATTTAGTCGACAGAAATGTCTTTGGTAGGAATGGTAAAAACAGACAGGAATATTATTCCTGAATAAATCAACTCAAACCTTAAACAACTTATAATATTTTGCTCTCCATAAAAATATATCCTGTCTAAATTATACAAGTTAGAAATAAAGTAAACGTTAAAAGAACAAACATTCAAATTTCTTTACTCTTATGTAATTTTATATAAAAAATAAACTTAGATTTTAAATATCCCAAAAGATTTTGCTCTCCATAAAAATATATCCTGTCAAAATTATACAAATTCAAATATGAACATGCTGCATAACAAAACCTGGAAATATAAATAAAATGTGTTCCTTTCAGCAATAACAAATCAAATCATTCAGTTGTCTTTGCTCATATGTCATTTTAGAGCTGGACGCCTGGCATCTTTTTTTGGCCACAAGTTCGTTTCTGTTTGCTGTGAGGTTCTGTGTTGTGGAGATTCTCAGGATGGATTGCAGGTGCTCATCAGTGAGGCGACTCCTGTGTGCTGTTTTGTTAGTCTTTATCACTGAGAAGAGCTTCTCACACAGATATGTGCTACCAAACATGCACAAGGTTTGAGCCGCATGTAGACAGACTTTTTTTGTTCTTCACAGTCACCAAAGCGCCGTGCAAACTCAGTGCGCTCAGTTTATCAGCAAAGTGCGTATTTGGGAACACCGTAGTGACGACTTGGTTTAACATTACTTGGCAACAGGGAAAGTGGGGCAAATTGCACTGGTGCATTTGTGTCTCCCATAAAAGCAGCTTCACTTGAAATCACTTTGTGATTGTGCACGGGTTAAAACGTCCGCTGAAGTGTTAGATTCTTATTTAATTCTTCTGCTTTCTGTATGTTCTGCATTGCATTCAGGTTACCCTGATGTTTTGTCTCATAGTGCCGTCTTAGATTAAATTCTGTAATTACAGCCACATTAGCTCCACAAATGAGTCACACGGGTTCAGTAAACATATACTCAGCCTCCCAAAATAATACAGTATATAAAATGATCTCGCGGGCCGGATATAATTACACGCCGGGCCGGATGTGGCCCGCGGCCCTTGAGTTTGACACATATGGACTAAATAGAACTTGAAAAGATATATTTTTTCAAATGTGATCGCGCAATTCAAATAGAGTTGACGTGCACTACAGCCTGCATCCTCCCCTCGCTGTTACTTTTTTACCGTTCATCTAATGAATACACTGAGTATGGCTTTACCAAAACAATCATTGATGGCGAATAAAGTATCCATTATTCGAGTATGTAGATCGGGATATATATATATATACATATATATATATACCCGCGTATCGCAGCGGAGACATAGTGTGTTAAAGAAGCTATGAAAAAGAAAAGGGAACATTTTAAAAATAACGTAACATGACTGTCAATATACAGTATTTGTTTTGTGAGTGTTACTGAGTGTTGCTGTCATCAAGGATTTGATTATCATTATTTCTTTCAATCAGGTTCGTATTTGTAGGATGTGTTGTGTTCAAGTTACATTCTGTGTTTGTCAATCGTTGTAAAGATGACAGGTTTCATTCATCGATTCGTTTCTTACTGCATCAATAAACAGTTCGTCTTCTTCTTTATCTGAGACCTGACACACTGCATGCACAGGTTTTTTTTTACACTGTCTTCCTTTAGCGGGACATTAACTTTTTCCACCGTGTGCTTTGTTTCCACAGTAGCTGCATTTATGAATATGCTTGTATGTATCAGACGCTTCATATTTTTTGCTGCCTTTTCAATTGTGTAATTCGGTTTTTGTTCAGCGCTTTGGAACCGTACCTTTTTGTCTGTGCACTGCATCAGTTCACGTGAGCCGCTCGGTGTACATGCATCGAAGTTTCCCAGCTGTGCTGGTGCCATGTCGTGCTATGTCCATGGCTGTATCTAATGTTACCAAGTCCCGGCACTTAAAACTTTCTCTCGCAGTTTCGCTGAGTTTGTGCCAAACACCACCCTGACCATCTCATCTTCCTCTGCATAAGCACAGTCCTTCATCCGTGAATATTTACCCGTGGCAGTTTGCTATTGGATTGCCGCTGACGGACGGCCTTATATGGGTAGGCACTAAATTACAAACGCCAGCGGCAGCCTGTCTATGAACTTAATTTAAAGTGTAGGTTTACATCGTGCTTTGTTTCCGAAGTAGCAGAACTCATGAATATGGTAGTATATGTCACTCGCTCGCTTCTTATTGTTTCGCTGCCTTCTCAATTATATAATGCATGTTTTCTTCAGCGCTTTTTGGGCCTCTTCCTGGTTTTCTACGTACTGCGTGATTACGTGGAAGGCGTGATGATGTCACATGAAACTCCGCCCCCACGGGTTTGAAGCTCATCTCCATTACAGTAAATGGAGAAAAACAGCTTCCAGTTATGACCATTACGCGTAGAATTTCGATATGAAACCTGCCCAATTTTTGTAAGGAAGCTGTAAGGAATGAACCTGCCAAATTTCAGCCTTCTACCTACACGGGAAGTTGGAGAATTAGTGATGAGTCAGTCAGTGAGTCAGTGAGGGCTTTGCCGTTTATTAGTATAGATTTCATATGATTATTATTGTTATACTTATAGTTTTTTGCACATTTTACAGTAGAAAGATGAGATTTAATAAAAATGTCATTTTTCAAGACAAAAAGTGCAACACTTTTTATATGTTTTTTTGAGAAAAATGTGATGCTAGGGAGGTTGAGTAGCCCGTGGGTTGGAAGAGGTGGGATTTCTGGGATGGCACAAGAAGAGACACAAAAACTCCTCCTACAAGTCATCTTCTGGCCTATAGGCAGAAAGGGAGGAGGAGCCAGCAAGTCTGTCACAGTAATTGCTGACTTGGGGATTTTTAACTTAACAGAGCTCTGAAGATGCTCCTGATGCACATGTGTCTGACATTATAGACAGTATACAAGGTGCGATCAAAAAGTATGGTAAATGTTGATGCAGAGCACCATCCAATAGCAACGCAAAACAATTCAATGCCGGGTCTGACATGTCCATCCTAGAGCCGAGTTTGTGACAAGTTTCACCTTCTTTGTTATTGTCAGTCGTTTGTGAGCCACTGTTGTATTTTTCAAGTTTGTCGTTAATAATGGAAATCGAGCAACGCATTAACATGAAATTTTGTTTCAAATTGCAAAAAGCTCAGGAAACCCATCAGATGTTAAAATCAGTTTATGGTGACACTGCACCGATAATTAAGACTGTTTATGAGTGGTTTGATCGATTTCGTAATGGATCTGACTTGGATGTAAACGAGAAAAGATCAGGACGTCCTTCAACGTCAATAACCGAGGAAAATGTTGAAACGGTTTCATTCTTCATCATGACAACGCTCCTTGTCGCACTTCCCTTCTAGTACTACAATTTCTGTTGAATAAAAACATTACACTCTGTCCGCATCCACCTTATTCACCAGATCTGGCACCGTGCGACTTCTGGCTGTTCCCTAAATTGGAAATGATCAGGAAAGGGAAACGATTTCAATCCATTAAGGACATCCAGGCAGCCACGACAGCCCAACTAAAGACAATCTAGAAAGAAAACTTCCAGAACTGCTTTGCAAAGTGGCAGGAGTGTTGGGATAAGTGCATTCGAAGTGAAGGAGAGTATTTTCAGGGTGACTAGCAGTTTTAAATCTTTTGTTGCAATAAACGTTTTTTTTTTATAAAACATTCACTGTATATTTTTTGATCACACCTCATATACACATTTTTGTCTGTAATTGTAAATTTAAAAACACTCTTAGATAAATAAACACTCATTCCATGAGATGTCAGAACTATGGAAGCAACAATGGGAAATCTTATGTGTTGTTGCTGAGTCTTACCCATATGAGCCACAGACAATATTGATGAAGGGATGGAAGATGACATAATTGTAAGAACAGATCAAAGATGAAAATGTACAGCCTGAATTTCCTCATAGGAATGGGATGACTGGGGTGACTGTGATGAATGGAGACTGTCCACGTGAGAAATGACAAATAATGACAAAGAATGCTTATGCTGTAGGAAGTGTACCCACTATGCCCACCACTGGAAAACCCAGATGTGTTTGTCAATGAATCATCTTTGTTACTTGATTTATGTTACTGACTAGTTTTCAGCTAAAATCAAGCATGCAGTTCTCAACAAAGCATTGGAGGCTGGGATATTAAAATGGACAACTTGATTTAAGGTACATTTGATTATTAATCGTGTCTGGTGTGATGGACCGGAGGACCAGGAAAAAGGGCATTGATGAAGCACTACCTCCCCTGGGACAATAGAGGACAGCCCTCCTGGGCAGCTTTGGAACCACAGATTCCCGCAGGGCATGTAAGGAATTGGAGTTTGGTCAAGCCCTTTTGGGTTCTGTGGGGGGCTGCCAGGGGGAGCTGCAGAACCCTGTAGAAGACCTCCAGTGCACCTGGGAGTGATTCCAGATAATAGTAAGGAGCCACCTGGAACACTCCCGGGACCTGAATAAGAGGAGCCGCCTCACTCAATTGAGGGGTCAGTGTCAGGAGGAAGGAGTGGACAAAGCCTGAGGAAGAGTGGAGGTGGATGGACTGGTGGCAATGAAAGGAATTGACTGTGTATTGATACCGTATTTACGTGTGTACCACGTGCACATTTTTTTCCTGAAAATTAGCATTAGAAAATCAGGTGTGCGTCATACACGAGGAAATGTAATTCTGTAATGTTTACTTCTGTTGCTTGGGCTTGCTCGCTCTCTCTCTTGCTCGCTTGCTCGCGCACTCGCGCTCTCTCTCTCGCTCTCGTGCTCGCGCACTCGCGCCCTCTCGTTCGCTTGCTTAGCTTGCTTGGGATAATGTGAAGAGGTGTTCCATTAAAAGGTGGCTCCATAGTGCATGATAACATGCTTTGTTGGAGGTTCAGCTGGAGTGTATATGGGACTTAGAGGCCTGAAGATCTCCACACGTCTCTGATAAAAAAAGGACTGACACCCTGTTGTCTCGGTGGCACAGTGGGTAGCGCTACTACCTTGCAGTTAGGAGACCTGGGCTCGCTTCACGGGTCCTCCCTGCGTGGAGTTTCCTTGTTCTCCCCAGTTCTGTGTGGGTTTCTTCCCACAGTCCAAAGACATGCAGGTTAGATGCATTGGCGATCCTAAATTGTCCCTAGTGTGTGCTTGGTGTGTGTGTGTGTGCACCTTGCGGTGGGCTGGTGCCCTGCCTGAGGTTTGTTCCTGCATTGCGTTGGCTGGGATTGACTCCAGCAGACCCCCGTGACCCTGTATTAGGATATAGCAGGTTGGACAATGACTGACTGACTGACCCCGGTGTCAGTCTGCCACTATGGGAAAAGTAACGCTGTAGCAGGTATAGTTGTCAGCGCAGAGAATACCACTAGTAAGTGGATAGGAAAACTCACTTGCACTCCTGTGACATGAAGCACATTCTTTACCTGAGAGAAACACATTGCATTGAATGTTGATTGGAAAATTTTAGTGAGTGTCAGAGGGGATTGTCAGAGGGAAATGGTTGAATAAACCCTGCAGGGTTAAAAAAATCCCTCAAGAAGACACTAGATGTGACCTTTGGGTCTTCCGATCAACTGAACTGTTTGTAGAGAGGAAAGAGCAGAGTAGATTAAACCTCTGATTTAGTACAAACAGGGGTGAGCGTGTGACTGTTTATTTGCTCCTTTCGTTTCTTTTTGGATTACCTTCCAGCAACTTCTAATTAACTCTTGGAAGAAGGAAACCATTGTAAGAAAGAAAAAGGACAAGTAAAAAGCATTGGACAAGCTGTGCCTTCATATTATAGATAACAACAAGAAAAAAAATAGATTATCAAAAAAAATAACATCTTTACAGACACGAGTTCAAAGCTCAACTGCCCAAGATGGCCGAACTTGAGATACGCTTCAGGCAGGAAGGGGTGTCTCCAAGAGGCCGGATACTGGAAGTGATGTCAGGGATGGTAGGACCGTCAACCCATAGACATAGAATTACAACGTGTACTAGACGCCACGTCACCAGCAGCATTGTACATCAATGTCGCCACAATATTGAGAGTGGCACTACTGTGGAGTGAAGTAATGGATAAAGATGCCTCACGCATGTGCTGCTAGGGATTGTACAAACCGCTGTACGCTCTAAACCAGATCCCGGGGATTACATTTCATAGGTAAGGCTGAACAATTGTTTTGGTTATATTTGGCCATTTGAAAATCCCGTTTTATAATCTTAGCACTCAAGGTCACCTTACAATAAAATTAAACAACATTAGTAAAATTAAAACAAGAGAATGATAAATCAAAAAGCAATAATTAGCAAACAAACCTAGATAACTGGCAGTAACAGTACAAAATTCACAACTGGTATGCCAGTTTGAAAAGACAAATTTTAAGGGCAGTTTTAAAATGTGTTATTGAATCGAGGTGATGTATATGAGAGGGAAGAGAATTCCCGAGTTGAGGAGCACTATGAGAGACGCTCGAGCTCCCATAGCACAGAGTTTGATGTGTGGTACAGAAAGTAGAGCTGCAGATGAGGATCTGAGTGAGCGAGAGGAGTGTCCGTCTGTAGGAGATCAGAGAGGTTGTGGACAGCTTTAAATGTTACGAGCGCTAATTAGTATTGCATTCTGTAGTGAACAGGGAGCCAGTGACGTTGAGAGAGAATCGGTGTAATATGTTCAGTGGATTTAGAGCAGCAGGTTATTATCCTGGCAGCAGAATTTTGAATAAATTGTAAGCGATGGATACGTTTTTGCGGGATGCCAGATAAAATAGCATTACAGTAATCTATACGTGTGGTGACTTGGGCATTAACCAATACTTTAGTACTGTGTTGCGTAAGAACAGGACGAAGTCTAGAAATGTTTCGGAGATGGAAGAAAGAAGTCCGAGAAATGTTACTTACAGTATATAGGAGGAATTATTTAATTATAATAATAATTATTTAATAATTGCCATTATTAGTGTATAAATGGATATAAATAATTGCAGGAAAACGATTCGCCAAAATCTGTTGTATGTAAACGATACTGTTTTAAATGTTATTGTTTTTTCATCAGAAAACCCAGTTTCCACGTCTGTCTGTATTAGTTGAAATGGCACTTTTGCGACTTGCAATAAGGCGGATGCGCTGACTTATCGTGTCAACTGGGCAACACACTGAATGCGCCGTCTATCTATATACAGTGCATCCGGAAAGTATTCACTTTTTCCACATTTTGTTATGTTACAGCCTTATTCCAAAATGAATTAAATTCATTTTTTTCCTCAGAATTCTACACACAACACCCCATAATGTCAATGTGAAAAAGTTTACTTGAGGTTTTTGCAAATTTATTAAAAATAAAAAAACTGAGAGCACATGTACATAGGTTTTCACAGCCTTTGCCATGAAGCTCAAAATTGAGCTCAAGTGCATCCTGGTTCCCCTGATCATCCTTGAGATGTTTCTGCAGCTTAATTGGAGTCCACCTGTGGTAAATTCAGTTGATTGGACATGATTTGGAAAGGCACACACCTGTCTATATAAGGTCCCACAGTTGACAGTTCATGTCAGAGCACAAACCAAGCATGAAGTCAAAGGAATTGTCTGTAGACCTCCGAGACAGGATTGTCTCGGGGCACAAATCTGGGGAAGGTTACAGAAAAGTTTCTGCTGCTTTGAAGGTCCCAATAAGCACAGTGGCCTCCATCATCCGTAAGTGGAAGAAGTTCGAAACCACCAGGACTCTTCCTAGAGCTGGCCGGCCAACTAAACTGAGCGATCGAGGGGAGAAGGGCCTTAGTCAGGGAGGTAACCAAGAACCTGATGGTCACTTTGTCAGAGCTCCAGAGGTCCTCTGTGGAGAGAGGAGAATCTTCCAGAAGGACAACCATCTCTGCAGCAAACCACCAATCAGGCCTGTATGATAGAGTGGCCAGACGGAAGCCCCTCCTTAGTAAAAGGCACATGGCAGCCCGCCTGGAGTTTGCCAAAAGGCACCTGAAGGACTCTCAGACCATGAGAAACAAATTCTCTGGTCTGATGAGACAAAGATTGAACTCTTTGGTGTGAATGCCAGGTGTCACATTTGGACGAAACCAGGCACCGCTCATCACCAGGCCAATACAATCCCTACAGTGAAGCATGGTGGTGGCAGCATCATGCTGTGGGGATGTTTTTCAGTGGCAGGAACTGGGAGACTAGTCAGGATAAAGGAATGTCCTTGAGTGTCCCAGCCAGAGCCCAGACTTGAATCTGATTTAACATCTCTGGAGAGATCTTAAAATGGCTGTACACCGATGCTTCCCATCCAACCTGATGGAGCTTGAGAGGTGCTGCAAAGAGGAATGGGCGAAACTGGCCAAGGATAGGTGTGCCAAGCTTGTGGCATCATAGTGAAAAAGACTTGAGGCTGTAATTTCTGCCAAAGGTGCATCGACAAAGTATTGAGCAAAGGCTGTGAATACTTATGTACATGCGATTTCTCAGTTTTTTTATTTTTAATAAATTTGCAAAAAGCTCAAGTAAACTTTTTTCACGTTGTCATTATGGGGTGTTGTGTGTAGAATTCTGAGGAAAAAAATGAATTTAATCCATTTTGAAATAAGGCTGTAACATAACAAAATGTGGAAAAAGTGATGTGCTGTGAATACTTTCCGGATGCACTGTATGTCTATGCGTCAACCTTCTGGTCTGCAAAGGGAGAAAAAGAGAGAACATTAGTACACAGCACCAACCCCTGGTTCGGAGGGTAATTACCATTAACTGAGCCCTTAAGCTGTCTCTCAAACACACATGCATGACACCATTTATTTTTGATTATTCTTTCACTGCATAGATTTTGGGTTACAGTTGTATGAATAGTACTCTTTTTTTTTCATTTTTGCTTTTTGTTGTATCATTGCTTGTTTGGGCTGCTTTGAAAGTATTGCATGACACTGAACTGCAACCTTTTGTTTTTGGCACTTGCTGCAATAAAAGAACAGCTGCTTTGGCACCTTATTTGCTTGTTTGTGTCTCACACTCACACTGGTTTGCATTCAGTCATGAACTACAAGGTGCCCAGGGTTTAGTCTGTGTCTTAAAGTATCGAGATAATGAAACTTGATTGATGTGTAGGCACACAGTTTTTTTTCCATTAGGATTTTTTGTGTATTACACATTATTTATCTAATATGGTGAATTCATGGCAAATGGTTACAGACACAGAATTTCTAGGTTATTAGCAATTTGCTAGCACAGATAGCTTCTAATGGGCTCTGCTATTGAATACTCCCCCAAACTAGTCAGTGTGAACAGAGAGGAGAGGTGGAGCTCTTCTCATAAAAGATACGTAATGCCAAGAACCTGGGATCAATTCAATCCTGTTGTTAGAAACACATTTCTGAAATGCAGAATGCAGGTTTGGCGGAGGACTTTTGTTTCACGCTTATAGAGCATTTGTGCCTTGTTGGCAGCAGTGAAGGCAAAACAACTGGTGAGATCCATTTTGTTTTTTATACACTTCAAAAATATATCTTTAGACGGGAAGGCCAGGATCTGTGGAAAATGCCAGCCCACCACTATGCTGAGAAATAGCCAGGGCCTCATCTCTTACTCATTCATCTTTTCTTTTAATTTATCCTTTTCATTATCTTTTAAATATGATTTTGTAAATTTAGTTTGGGGTTTCTTTCTGTTTTTGTATTAGAAATGTTTTGTTTATTTTTTGCCTTTTTTATGCATTTACGAGTGTCTCCTATACATCATGTCCTCTTTAGGTTGAGCCTAAGGGGATCGGCCTCCTAATACTGCAGCTGTGGAACTGCACCCCATGCAGGTCTAACTCCATGGCATTCGTTCAAAAATGTCTGCTCTTTGACTTTTTCTTGATGTTGGATTTTTGTGATTTTTCTGGTTTATGAACTCGTCTCTGGAATTTGGATTCTTTCTCGGTTTTCAAACTAAGCATACCTTATGGCTTAGATTTCTGGCAAGAATTTTTGCTTCTTCTTTTGATTTATTCAGTCTTTGACTCAGAGGTACACAGCTCCCATCACCTTGAAGTGTAAAGCTCTCCAGTGTCATAAGTGTGCTTAAAAGATCTTGTTGTGTGGGACCACCATATGGGCAGTTTTGATGTTGCTCTGATGCTCTGTTCCATTCTTAGTGAATTCCAGACTCTGGGGGGCTAGCACTCATCATTTGTCAAAAGAAGCTTTAAATATGGAGGACCCTAGATTTTTTTTTAGTATGTGTGGCAGACAGGCAGGGATCTTTACTGGCCGAGATGCCTTCTTAAAGAAGGACCGTGGGAGAAAGCATGCACGGGGCATTATCTCCCCTGGATCGCTAGATGGCAACCCCACAGATTCCCACAGGGCATCATGGAACATGGAGCTTTGCAACTTAGCCGTGCTGGGCTCCGTGGATGCCGCCAGAGGGTGCTTCGGATATTGGCGGGCTCTTTAAATTAAAGTTGAAACTTTAATCACATAATGACTGCTTGATTTCAAATCCATTGTGGTGGCATAAAAAGCTAAAATTATGAAAACTGTGACCTGACTGTAAGTCAAAAAACATGAAAAACAAAATTCTCCCAACAAATAATCCATATAGTAAACAAAATAATGCAATCAAAGTTAGAAATTACATGAATACCATAACAAAATCCAAACATGTAGACGCAGAAGAGGAGCGTTAAGTGCTGGTTGTGGCAAACATGCTCAAATGGAGCCGCCATGTCAGATTCCCGCTTAAATCCCCAGCTCCTCCATCATTTCTGTTGTTTGACGTTCTCCATTTCTGTAGTCCTGCCTCATCTGTTTAGGCAGGAATTGCAACATCTTCAACACTTCTGCTCCTTATTCTGGGTGTGGAGGACAGTCAGAAATGTCCCATTCAGATAAGAATCCCAGACAGAGCCACAAATATGTTTTGAAATAAGTATTGATCCGGTGCTTTATAACACTGTAGTGATGAAGTTGGTGCTACGGGTATTTAAATCCTAAAGAGCACAGAACGGAGCACATTGTTTAGCATGGCACTCTCAAGGTAAATGGCTGTATGGAGGACTCGATCTTTAAACGCCTCTGGCAACAAAACACACTCTGCTATTTTTATTTCAGTGCAGGTCATATCCATTTCAGTAAGTGATATACTCCTAAAGCTGTAATTTTCAATCAAATGGCCTCTCGTATGTTTTTCGCCGTTACATAACAGACCCATTAGAGAGATACATGCCAATTATAGCAGACAGCACCTTTCAGTTTGGCTGCCGTTGAGGGGTTATAGTTCATTAATTTCAGGGGCTCATCCGCACTCCCATTTCTTGTGTTCCTCTTTGTACGAGGAGCTTTAGCACCGGATGGCTCTGTGTAATGATTAAATTCCTCCTCATATAGATCGCAATCATCTAGAGTGTGAATTCTCTGAATCACCAGCAGCTTCTACCTCGGGTGCTGAGACGCAGTTTATTACAGAGGCTCCTCTTAATTGCTTATTGTCCCCAAGCTCATTTTAATAGGCAGGCACCAGGGTACGTATGGTATTAACAATTTCCAGTTTCTGTTTGATTGCTCGATTCTCATTAGGCAGTAATAAAATACAAAAGCAGCAATATGTAATTTGGAGGTTCGCTTATCATATCTGCTTTCAGAAGTCTTACTAATGTCTTTAGCAGGCCTTCCGTTTTTCTCTTTCAGTTTCTCAGCAGTGCGGCACATGCACTTCATTCTTTGACGTTACTCTTTATGATAATTGCTCAATTAGGCAGTGTGGCTGTTTTTAATCGAGCTCATTTCAGTCTTATTGGGTAGTCAGTAGGGATCTCTAGTGGTGGCCACTTTTGACTGTAAACCCCAAGGTCACTTGCTCAGTCCCCACTGTTTCTTCACGCTACGAGACCCTTGGTTAATCCCTTCGCTTGGCTAAACTCCAGTAGTAGAAAGATAAAAAATATTAAAAGACTTGCTTTTGAAACTGGGTAGTTCAATTTTTATTAATGTTTAAAAGTGATGAGCGAATCCTGCTAAATTTGTTTTGCTCACGTTTTGTGAAATCTGAAAAAGTTTAGAAACTTTGCTTAACTCGGTGAAAAGCACTGAAGTCGAAGAGGAAAAAGAAACTAAAGTAGTAGTACGCTGGAACAGTTACTGTGGCCAAATAGTGACCTGCGTTGTGAGGCAAGCCATGCTATCCAATGCATCATCAAGCCTCCCTGAGATAAATTGAATGGAATTAATGACATTTCTTGTAGACGGTGGCAACAGGAGCAGGAAACATGAATTCCCTGGACCCACAAATCCCATAGCACATTCTCACTTCTCTTGAACTGAAAAGTTTTTGTTTTGTTTTGCTGACGCCCTTGCTGACTTACTCAATGCCACTGCTACCAAATAAGCACAACGCTAAAGCACGTGGACATTTCACACCGTCCTGATTGCATCAACTGCACAGTATCCTGGGTAATACTGATAAAGGGGTAGGCTTACATCAGAATCAGAATCAATTTATTTCCAGCATGTGAAACCTTGGTTAGGTGCAAACATGAAATACAAGACATTACCAACACAAAAACAGCACAATTACAACCCACCATTAACCAAACACTGTGCCAGAGCCACCACCAGAGTGAGGCAACCATGACATCTGTCAGGGTCCCCGAGAGGTGGGAGACTTTCTTACATGAGGCTAAAGCTGCGGCAAATGAAATGGAAATCCCTGCAGTGTTCATATCAGGTCGGCGTCGCAAAAGACCAAAATGTCTTATTGAGTCAGACGGATCGGACGCAGAAGCAGATGATCAGGAATCCCAAGATCCAGAAGTAAAATTCAGAAGAGGTACGTTTCAAGTTTTGATGAATTCCTTAATTTCAGAATTGTCCGGGTGTTTTGAAAGCCTATACAGCATATGTCGCCTTTTTGGTGCAATTTTAAACTTTAGGAGCAGGAGCACGGAGGAGATCTCAGCCTCTTGTGCAAATTTAGATGGATTCAAAGGATCAGTCACATCATTTGAATGATGACGTGATTCATATCAAGAACGTCTATGACGCGAATGTTAAGGTCCGAAGGTGGGCACTGTTATCGTTGATATCATATCATGAGATTCACATACAGAAATAAAAACATTGCAAAAAGATACTTTGACTGTCTTAGTAATCCTAATTCAACGCTACCAAATCTTCCACGCATCATGAGACACAACATGTGATACGATATTATATAAATTTAATTACGGTTGTGCGAAAAATGTCAATGTGATTGATGTTAAACTTGAGTGTAGTATTGGCACGTCACTCGATCAGCTTGGGGAGGCAAAATTATCGTAGTATGGAGCAAGGGGGTCCAGGTGCTCAGCCATAATTGTCAGGGGCCCAAGATTTTCTACTGTGCATAACGATATAGAAATACAACAATTTCTTCAACAAAACATTTGCAAACTTCAATAAGTTAACCGAATGATTGGAAAAACTATACAAAATAATAGATTCAAATGGTACAATTTGAGTAAATATGAAGTATAAAGGAATACACAAACAATACAGTTACCATGTATATGCTGCAAAAACCGTTAGGTGTAACCCTGTGTAAGCTTGTTTAGGATCTGAATATCTTGAAGAAAAAAGCTGTAGAGATGGCCTGTAGTTCATGTAGATAGATTGGTACCTCCTCTGTGGTGGCAATTTAATGAAGAGATGGCTGCTGGGATGTGTGGAGTCAGCTGCAATCTTTCCTGCTCTCTTTTTCACTCTGGCGATGAACAGATCTTTAAATGTTTGGAGACAACAGCCAGTGATTCTCTCAAAGTAAAATCCTATTTTTTCATATTAAACGTAGGTCACATACAAGTCAATACCAAAAGGCATTATCTTAAAAACACCCAAATACACTGACAAATTTTAAATTCCCTTTGGCCATGCCTGGGTTTTGTTTAAACTAATTTTTAGCATAGCAGTAAAGCAGTTGTTATTAAATCCATTCCAGAATTTCATCTATAGCTCTGTGATCTCACTCTGGCCTCTAAAAGCATAATGGGGCACTGGGAAAAAAAAAAAAAAGTTAATCTAGAGCAACAGTGGCGTAGCTAGGTGTGGGCGGATGGGGCGGTCCGTACCGGGTGGCACATTTTGGGGGCACCATTATTTGCCAAAAGGCTCAGTACAATTTGTGTGTAAGCAGCAGAGTTCAGAAAAATATCAATCATGAATAAAAAAACTAAAATTCTCTGATTTTTACCCACAGATGCATCGAAAATAATTTTCAGACTGTCCGTCTGTGATCATCAGATCAGCAGTTGAAATTTATGAGGCAATAACAAAAATAAACATAAACATTACACTGATAATAATTTCTAGGAAGATAAACAACTAATTTACAATTTATAATTTCATTTTGTTATCAATCCGAATGTGTTCCTGATCTGCACAGAAAACATCCCCACCTATCACTTGTACACTATGCTAGTTCTGGTTTTCGCTGCGTAATTATATTAAACTAATAATTTGCACGCGGCTTATTAGTGTGTCTATACTATATTCTTGTCTAGTTGATGCTTATAAATAATTATATGTGAAAAATTATTGCTGTTTCTCTCTATATATGAATAAATCTATACAAAATGTGTCTTAATTTTTCTCTATACGTTATTTTAATTTTCTAATTAAATAGGTTAACATATTCACATATGTTGGAGGGCGGCAAATTGAAGCCCCGCGCTGACCGGCACAAACTCTAGCTACACCACTGCTAAGCAAGAAAATGTTCGGCGAACAAGGTCACTGGTGAACACAGAAAATTCGCTGGAAAAGGGAAATAATTACAATGCACTATGTTCATTTTTTGTTTTCCCACTGCTTCTTCCCTCTGAAACGCTCAGCTAATCACTTCACCTGGCTATGCTCCAGTTGTAGAAAGATGAAAACATTTAAAGACTTGCTTTGGAAACTGGTCAGTTTGATTTTTATTAATCCTTAAAAAATGGCACATATGATTAATGTTCTGCGGTGGGTTGGCACCCTGCCCAGAATTAGTTCCTGCCTTGTGCCCTGTGTTGGCTGGGATTGGCTCCAGCAGACCCCCGTGACCCTGTATTCGGATTCAGCGGGTTAGAAAATGGATGGATGGATGGATTAATGTTGATGAGAGAAATTAATTTCCCCCTCTAGTTTTTCGCGTTGAACTTTGATTCCGTGTTTGGAGTTACATCGTGACAATGCAACATATAACTGCCCGTGAGTGAATATCTTTTCTTTCTCTCTAATAAATAAACCGACTTTCCTGAACGTTTGTCCCTGTGATTTGTTAATTGTCATAGCAAAAGCTATTCTAATGGGAAACTGTAAATGTTTTAATACAAATGGCATATCAAGATCCCCTTTGGTGTCTAATGTTATCCTTGAAGGTGTACTACATTACCTTTCTTGTCGCCTTTTAAAATTTTACATGTCAGAATTGTTCGACTAATTTTGAATACAACTAATCTTGTCCTATTGCATAGCCCATCACTCAGACATAAATTACGCAGTAACATTACGATACATCCTTCTTTCAACAGTAATTTGGCCAGTGGAAGACCAGACAGTGTTAATGGTTGTAGATATTCTTCAGGGTATTGTAAGTTGATGTTTGCATTTTCAGCACCATCACCACCAACTGTTTCAGCATAGTCTATTGATATGCATTTATCCAATTTGCCGTGTAACCGATTGACAATTTTTGCGTTAATTCTTTTGACTTCATCGTTTCTCGGTGCTAGGATTGTACTCACTGGTACTCATTTCTTCTGTTGATAACCCTTCTGGATGATATTAATCAATAAGATTTGGACATAATACGTCTTCTTTTATTAGGAAGTTAAAGTGAAGATAACAAAAAAATTATAAGAGTAGAGAGCGCAGGAACTGTGTCTGACAAAAGCATTCATACAAATGAGAGATGAAAGGACGGTGGGTGTGGGCCGTTAACCTGAAATGGTTGAGAGGAGGGCAGGACTTAAAAAAATCTCTTGGCAATAGTCTTGTCCATTATTATCATTATTATTTTGTTTATAATATGTCTAAATGTGTGTGTGTATAATATATATGTATATACAGTGGTGTGAAAAACTATTTGCCCCCTTCCTGATTTCTTATTCTTTTGCATGTTTGTCACACAAAATGTTTCTGATCATCAAACACATTTAAGCATTAGTCAAATATAACACAAGTAAACACAAAATGGAGTTATTAAATGATGGTTTTTATTATTTAGGGAGAAAAAAAAATCCAAACCTACATGGCCCTGTGTGAAAAAGTAATTGCCCCTTGTTACAAAATAACCTAACTGTGGTGTATCACACCTGAGTTCAATTTCCGTAGCCACCCCCAGGCCTGATTACTGCCACACTTGTTTCAATCAAGAAATCACTTAAATAGGAGCTGCCTGACACAGAGAAGTAGACCAAAAACACCTCAAAAGCTAGACACCATGCCACGATCCAAAGAAATTCAGGAACAAATGAGAACAGAAGTAATTGAGATCTATCAGTCTGGTAAAGGTTATAAAGCCATTTCTAAAGCTTTGGGACTCCAGCGAACCACAGGGAGAGCCATTATCCACAAATGGCAAAAACATGGAACAGTGGTGAACCTTCCCAGGAGTGGCCGGCCGACTAAAATTACCCCAAGAGAGCAGAGACGACTCATCCGAGAGGTCACAAAAGACCCCAGGACAACGTCTAAAGAACTGCAGGCCTCACTTGCCTCAATTAAGGTCAGTGTTCACGACTCCACCATAAGAAAGAGACTGGGCAAAAACGGCCTGCATGGCAGATTTCCAAGACGCAAACCATTGTTAAGCAAAAAGAACATTAGGGCTCATCTCAATTTTGCTAAGAAACATCTCAATGATTGCCAAGACTTTTGGGAAAATACCTTGTGGACTGATGAGACAAAAGTTGAACTTTTGGAAGGCAAATGTCCGTTACATCTGGCGTAAAAGGAACACAGCATTTCAGAAAAAGAACATCATACCAACAGTAAAATATGGTGGTGGTAGTGTGATGGTCTGGGGTTGTTTTGCTGCTTCAGGACCTGGAAGGCTTGCTGTGATAGATGGAACCATGAATTCTACTGTCTACCAAAAATCCTGAAGGAGAATGTCCGGCCATCTGTTCGTCAACTCAAGCTGAAGCGATCTTGGATGCTGCAACAGGACAATGACCCAAAACACACCAGCAAATCCACCTCTGAATGGCTGAAGAAAAACAAAATGAAGACTTTGGAGTGGCCTAGTCAAAGTCCTGACCTGAATCCAATTGAGATGCTATGGCATGACCTTAAAAAGGCGGTTCATGCTAGAAAACCCTCAAATAAAGCTGAATTACAACAATTCTGCAAAGATGAGTGGGCCAAAATTCCTCCAGAGCGCTCTAAAAGACTCATTGCAAGTTATCACAAACGCTTGATTGCAGTTATTGCTGCTAAGGGTGGCCCAACCAGTTATTAGGTTCAGGGGGCAATTACTTTTCACACAGGGCCATGTAGGTTTGGATTTTTTTCTCCCTAAATAATAAAAACCATCATTTAAAAACTGCATTTTGTGTTTACTTGTGTTATATTTGACTAATGGTTAAATGTGTTTGATGATCAGAAACATTTTGTGTGACAAACATGCAAAAGAATAAAAAAATCAGGAAGGGGGCAAATAGTTTTTCACACCACTGTATATACAGTATATTGTGGCAGATGGCCCAGTAATGGAAGGACCAGGGGAGAGGATATATTTAGGATAATACCCCAAGAATAAGAGAGGGAAACCCCCCAGCTTCCACTGGGGCCGCGGGTTTGGAGCTTAGAAGCTCAACCCTGCTGGGGCCCATGGCCACCTTCAGAGGGTGCCTGGACAGTTTCGGAGCCCTGGACTGCAGCACTTCCGCCAGACCCGGAAGTGCTGGCAGAAGAGGACCTGAGAGCACCTGGAGCACTTTTAGGCACACTATAAAAGAGGCTGCCTCACTCCATTCGGGGAGCCAGAATCGGGAGGAGGAAGACAAAGCTTGCTGGGAGAGGAGTGGAGGCGGAAGAGAAAATGAAAGAGAAAAAGAAAGAAGAACAAAAGAAAGAGAGAGAGAAGGGACAAAGCAGTATTGCTGTGTGTAATTGTGTACTGTGCTCTGAAGTGGGAAGTGGGAAATAGAGCTTCCCCACAAAGAAATAAACTGTATGTTGTTTTTTCACTTGTATCTTTGTGCCTGTCTGTGTCCAGGATTTTTTTTCCTAAGGTTTTTGGCAACTGGGAAATCCTTTTCTTCCTTACATTTCCAGTACCTACTGGGAAAGTCCACCATCCAGAAAATTCTGCATGAAACATGTCATGAGCTATGGGAATGTCTCCAGCCTCTTGTTGTGCCAGAGCCAACAAAATACCTATGGACTAACTTTGCTGAAGGATTCTACCAGAGATCCCAGTTCCCTAATTGTCTAGGAGCCCTGGATATGCATGCAATGTTTTTTTTTGACGCCATCCGAACACTCATCTGACCAAATGCAAGTTATGAAAGCCCATGTGGATGGTCTCATTCAATGCAACGAGCAGCAAAAAGCTCTCGCCGTTCCACCCACGCTCACCTGACGCTACAGATGGCAGAAAAACGCTCAGTTCAGAAAATCTGTGTTGACAGGACCTTTTAAAGCTATATCTAAATAATCCTAAAATAAAAACTCACTAAAATAAAACACACAAATTCAATATTACAAGTCTTATTTAGCATATTGAAAAATAACAATTTCTTATCTGCATTAGATGCTCACATCCAAACACATGGCCAAATGTGGAATTGCCAGTTAACATAAGGCAGAGAGCATGTCACAATTAATGATTGCAGTTACCACCACATCTCACTACCTTGAGGACGTCAGATTACACAACTCCCTCATGATGGTCAACACATTTCAGCAGTCAATGAATGTGGAGCACTCTTGAATAAAGATGAAATGTTCAATAGTCATTTGTGCTGGCTCTAAAATTCCACAAGTCTCTGCCTCCATTGTTGTTCTTTTTCTTTTAGATTTGATTGTGTTCTTCTTGACTTTGTTTTGCCATTTTATGCATTTTGTGGCTTTCAATACAAGTATGTTTTCTGTGATGGGCTTGATGGGGTGCCCTCCATAGTTCTGTCCATATAGCATTCTTTTCTTTAGTGCTGTGGTTCCCTCGTTGACTGCTCCCATTTTGAGGCTTTGGAAACTCTTCTTTTGCCAGGCCCTTGTTCTCTACTCCACGAAAGGTGCATTGCCACTGCTCCAACATGACAAAGTCAAGAGATACTTATTTGATAGTGCCTGAATTGCTCCCAGAAAGAATTTCACATTATTTACCAGTACCCACATATTGATATAGTCAGCTCATTCCCAACCATTCGAAACAGTACCCAGCCATTCAGAAAGGATAACCAAACTTTCAGAATGGTTACTTGAATTGAATTCCTAATGACAGAACAGCTGCAAAAATCTTCCATCAAAAACCAGAAGGGAGAAGACCCTCTAGCCAACCACATGAGAGATGGGTCGATGATACACAGCTTGGAGACCTTGAGCCCAAGATTGGGATGGCTGGCAAAACTTGGTGGAGCAGGCCAGGGCTCTTCAAGGGCTGCAGTGTCATGGCGTAATGTAATGTAACGTAACGTAATATTTGCATTGTACTTCCAGCTGAGTGCTCACAGGTTGTCATCTCTGGTACACACCTGAGCCTGTCCCTATGCCTCTGACTTAGTCAGATCACTAGGATGTCACACAACCTGACCGGTGGTCATGGGCACTTGCGATAAATGTCCACTATATTCTAAGATTATGTAAAAGAAGGCTACGATTGAAAAATCGCTGGAACTGTCATTCATTTTGATGGTGAACAGAAAATGCCAGGCCTCCCATGACAGTGAACTGGATGATGGGTTTGAGAATATTATGCTTGTGGTATATCAGCCTCACTTGGAGTTTTTATAAATTTGCTAAAAGATGCATAACAATTTCCACTTTGGCTCAAGAGAAACTCCCTCAGTTCAGAGGTCTTCCCATTTTCAGAGCATGCCGCATAACTTGCAGATATCTAATTTTGCAAGCTAATGGCTACATTTTTCAAATAGCTCATTTTGCCATGAAAGCATCTGTGATTGTATGTGAAAATTAATTTGCCCTCTCATCCTTTGAGTCTCTTAGGATTGGTTCAGTCAAATGAATATCACAACAGCCGTACAGAAGGCTATTGTGGTGTTCTTTTTGTGCAGTTTTATTGCTTTGTTCACACATAATCTGAACTGATAGGTTCATGGGAATCATATTTGATCTTTCTAGAGTATCATTTGTAGCTCATGATGTTGATCTTGCGATTCATTAGGATTTTTTTTTCGATTTGGATACGTATGTGAAAGGGTCTAAAATGCCCACTTGAATAATATGTGTAAGTTGGAAGAAAGAAGTGGCCTCCAATTCAGAAACCACTCGTATGGAAAACCAGCACTATGGCTCCCTTGGGACTTAGTGTGAGAGCAAGTCATTCAGCAGATCAAGGAAAAACACATGAAGGATCAAGTCCGGGGCCAGGATTTAAAAATCTGTCTCTAGAAAAGCAAGAAATGCAAAGCGCACCTTAGGATTATATTAACCTTTCTTCAACGTCAAATCCAACTTGAAAGGTGACAAGAAAATCATCCTGATAATTCACTGCCATCTCTAATGGCAGGAAACTAAAGCCAAAAGTTGGTCAGTTCATTAAGAGGATTTACAGCTGGCACTAATGGAAAGAACAAGTCAAAAAGAGGAAAAAAAATAATAATTGGGATGATTCACGTCTGTCATTATTGGGGCATCAGTGTGAAAACCGGGAAAAAGGAAGAAGGGAAGACAATGGCATAAAGAGAGACTAAGCATGATTCAAGGCCGCCTCTGATGTGTAATCAATATAAAGAGAGAATAAAATAAGAGGTGCACTTCAGTCTGCCTCATGACCCTCAACTGGATTTAGTGTGCTTGAAAATGGAGGGATGGGTTTCATTCTGTATTTTATCTGTTCAGAGTCCAAAGAAGAAGTGAAAAAATAATAAACTTGGATAGTTCTGCCCCCAGCCTGAAACTGACATAAGCCGATATGATTTATAATGGCGTCCAGTCTTGACAAATACAAATCAATTCAGTTTGTTGGAATTCAGCTGGTTTTTATACAGCACTCTTCAGCAAGTATAGGCTCAGGGCACTTGCACGAGTTTAAAAGTATAATGCATTAGCTCTCAAATACCAAAGCTTATAAAATTAATTAACATAAATGTGCGCTCAGAAACACACAGTTAAACAAATTGGTTTCGGTGGGATTCATACGTCCAGATGATAAATAAGACAAAGGATAGAGCCAGTTGACAACAGAAAAAACAAACAAAAACCTTCATCAACAGTGTTAATGGAAGAATAAACCTCTGGGATAGGTTGGTTCTCGTGACTTAGGCCAAGTGGTCACTTACCCTCTGCTGGGCATGCTGGGATGTCATAAGAAATCATCATGCATATTACATTAATCATATTCCAAAGTGAAGAGTCCTTCAGTGCATTTTCTAACCTGCTTATCTATTTCAAGGTCATGAGAAGATGGTTTCTATCCCAGGAGCCATAGTGAACTACATATTGTGTCCCCTTACTGCGTTCAGACAAAGTGGATTCAGAAAGTATTTGCACCCCTCCTGTTTCTATCACACTTTATTGTGTTGTACATTTCATTTAAAATAGATACATTCGACATTTGTACCCACCAGTTTACACTCAATAATGCATAATGACAAAGTAAAAACAGGTCTTCAGAAAGGGTCAAATTTATTAAAAATCAACAACTGAAATCTCGTTTATTTAAGTATTCAGACGCTTTGCTGTGGCACACCAAATTCTGCTCAAGTGTATCCTTCTTGGTTTAATTCTCCCTTGAGATGTTTCTAGAACTTGAATGGAGTCCACCTGTGATACATTGAATTGATTAGACATCATTTAGAAAGGCGCACAGCTGTGTATCGAAGGTTCACAATTCACACTTCATGTCAGGACAAAACCAAGCCGTGAAGTCCCATGAAATACCTGTAGGCCTCTGTGATAATAATAATAATAATACACTTTATTTATATAGCGCCTTTCCCACGCTCAAGGCGCTTCACAGAGTCTTAGAAAAAACAGCAGGGTATACAGTGATGTGAAAAACTATTTGCCCCCATCCTGATTTCTTATTCTTTTGCATGTTTGTCACACAAAATGTTTCTGATCATCAAACCATTTTTTTTTCTCCCTAAATAATAAAAAAACATAATTTAAAAACTGCATTTTGTGTTTACTTGTGTTATATTTGACTAATGGTTAAATGTGTTTGATGATCAGAAACATTTTGTGTGACAAACATGCAAAAGAATAAGAAATCAGGAAGGGGGCAAATAGTTTTTCACACCACTATATGTAACATTGGATACAAATGTTTTCCTGAATAGAACAATGAAACAGATAACAAAGCATTAAAAGGAATAAAGAACAATAAACCAGAGTAAAATACTAATTTCAATATTTAAAGAAAAAACCTAACAAATAACCTAATTTGTGAAATAACAGACACACAATTTATCCTGAGCACCTGGACAGAGAGGTAAACTGAAAGAAAGGACATAATGTTAAGTTTAAAGCCTTCCTAAATAGATGAGTTTGAAGTTGTTTTTTAAAACAATGAATGGAGTCAGCTGATCTAATTAATTTCGGGATGTCATTCCAAAGTCTGGGTGCTATGGAGCTGAAGGCCCTGCTGTCACCCATAGAGTGCAGGTTAGTGTGAGGGACAACAAGATTACCAGAATCAGAGGACCTTAGTAGGCGAAAAGGAACAGAGTTATTTATAAGGTCACTGATGTAGTCCGGTGCAAGGCCATTTAAAGGTTTATAGGATATTAATAGAATTTTATGTTCAATCCTGTAAGACACAGGGAGCCAGTGAAGGTGAAGCAGGATGGGCGTGATGCGCTCAGTGTTGCTGGTCCGTGTAAAGACACTTACAGCAGAGTTTTGAATCAACTGGAGCTGTGATATAAGATTAGAAGGGGCACCTGCCAGCAGCAACTTACAATAATTGATGCGGGATGTGATAAGACCATTAACACGTTTCTCAGCATTAGAAAAGGAGAGGAAGGAGCGAACACGGGATATGTTATGGAGGTGAAAGTAAGGAAGTTTCTTAATGTGGTTTATGTGGGCTGAATAAGAAAGGGAGGAATCAAAAATGACACCAAAATTCCTTGCATCAGAAGAAGGTCTGATGAGATCACTGTCAGGAGTGACTGAAAAGGAGCTCAATTTCTTAAGTAGCGCTTTAGTGCCAATTTGCAGGAGTTCAGTTTTGTTGCAATTTAATTTTAAAGAGTTCTGCTCCATCCAGGTTTTAATTTCACTGAGGCAAGTTGTGAGCTGAGGAAACTCTGATGAAGTTCCACTTTTGACATTGAAATAGAGTTGAGTGTCATCTGCATAATGCGGAGAAGCATTGATCAAGTCAAGGGTATAAAAACATCCATAATGTTTTGAGAAGGTCACTGGCCTCAAAAGTCGTGAAATGGAAGACGTTTAGAGATACCATGACTATTCCTAGAGCAACTGGGCAAATAGGGCCTAGATCATAGAGGTGACCAAGAACCAACGGTTACACTTACAGAGCTTCAGAAGTCCTCTGCTGAGATGGGAGAACAATATTGCAAGGACTACCATCTCAGCAGCACTCCATCAATTAGTCATTCAGGGTTGGATGGAAGCCACTCTTGAGTAAAAGAAATATAACAGCCACACTAAAAGTTTGCATTTTAATGACTGAGTGAGCCTAAAGAAAAAGATTCTATGGTCTCATCAGACCAAAATCAGAAATTTATGCACTATGTCTGGTGAACACAAGGCGCTGCTCATCACCTGCCTGATACCACCCATATGATGAGGCACAGTGGTGGCAGCATCATGATATGTGGGTGCTGTTCAGCAGCAGCGGCAAACAGAAATGTCAGAATTGAGTGAAGGATGAAGGCCATCAAAAACATAGAGGTCCTTGAAGAGAATCTGCACCAGAGTCCTTGTGAGTTTCAAGTGGGGTGACGGTTCACCTTTCAGCATGACAAAGACCAGAAGCATACAACAAAGATAACACTGGAGTGGCTTTGAGACAAGTCTCTGAGAGTCCTTGAGTGGTCCAGCCAAAGCCAGGACTTAAACCTCCATAGAGCATCTGTGAAGAGAACTGAAGGTGGCAGGTTCAGACACTTTACTCTAATGGAGTTTGAGAGGCTCTTCCAGGAATTATGTAATCAACTTCCCAAATCCAGGTGTGTGCCAAAGGGGCTTCTGAAAGTACTGAATTATGGGTCTGAACGCTTCCATTAATAAGAAAGATCTCAGTTTTTGATTCCTATTGCAAACCATTCTCGAAACATGTTTTCACTTTGTCATTATGAGTTATTGAATTTAGACTGATGGACAAAAATGGCAACTTCATCCATTTAAAATGAAATCTACAACCCAATAAAGTGTGCAGAAAGTAAAGTGGTCTGAATATTTTGTAAATCCCCTGTATGTTGAATTGTCACATTTACCAGTATCTGGTCTTTGGACTTGACGATTGTTTAAGTGAAGTGAGGAGTTTACCTATGAAGTTTGGCTGCAAGAGGCCGCCATAGTTTTCCATCACAGGAGACTTAAAAACTGGCCAGGAAAGGAAAGGGAATTTGTTTTGTAGTTGTTGTTTTGTTCAGTAGGGGATAGGACCATAGTAAGGGGGGAAGAGTGACGGGTAATGGCAGTGGAGAATTTCAAAGCGGATTTAGTTTGCCTGGGAACTCTTTGAATTAAGAAAATCATTTAAGGAGCACTGACTATCAATATGTTTACCTGGATGGATCTGGAGAGCTTTATGGTTTTCTAATTTGGAGATCCTGGTGTTTGATTTTGGTGTTAATACGTTTTCATTAAGTTCACAGCACCTTTAATCCCTCGATTACTTGTATGTTTCATAAGAAAGGTGAAAGAATATCAATTTGTTGCTGTGATATCAGAAACGTTTAATGCGTCAAGTAATTGTGTATATAAATGTTTATTTGTTTGCTTACACTTTACTTATGAATATTGCAAATGTTATAGTTACTATGTTCAAATTGTCCTTTACGGGTAACATGGTTGAGGAAGGGAGGTCTGGTAAAGCTGGGGGGTTATTCCAAAAGAAGACACTTACAGAACAACAGGAATTCCTGCAATTTAAATGAAACTGTTACAATATGAGAAGGCAACCCTAGACGGGCTGCCAGTCCATCACAGGACACATTCACGGACACGCACACTTGGCTAATTTCAAGTTTTGGTGTATTACGCTATAGCACAAGATCATGCTGCCATATTTTCCTAAGGGGGAGGTCAACAAGCAGGAAATGACAGAAACAGGGTCTAAGAGGCTAAACAGGCGTATAAAGGGTGGGCTCTTCAAGGCTGCTTTGAAATTTGGCTTTTAGGGCTGAAGAGAAGGTCTAAGCAGAGCTAAAAATGTGATTGCACATCTTAGAATAAATGTGTACATGCGAGTGCTATTGGAAAAATATCACCTAATGAACAGATACTTTAGAGAAATCATGGAGAATTTTCAAGAACAACCACTTACATGAAGAGCAGTATTATTTAATAATGGAAATTGCATGTTCATCCTGCTAACTGGTGTTGTAGCAATCTGCTAGGTCTGAATAACAACAACTAAAGTAACTAACAAGCCCATTCTCCCTGCTTTGTTCTCTTCATCTTCTTCTGCCCCTCTGGAAAACTCTGACTTTCGTTTATTTATTTCTATTGTGACTCTTTGCTTTACTAAATTTTTGACTCTAGTCTCAAATGGCCTGACTATTGAGTGACCTTCCATATTCCATCTTGAGGGTCTTTTTGGGTCAAGAAGGCCAGATTGCACTCTGGCTGTCATTGAGGCATGGCTCTGGGTTAGGAGGTTCTAGTTTGACGTTGGAGCTCCTTATGCAATGAGGTTTACACACGGCTGGAACCTGACCTGATGGTTAAAGGGCCCGGTGCCCTTCACAGAGTCTACTTTAGCTGCCTTTGTTTGATTAAAAGGAGATCCAGGAGCTATTTTGGGATGTTTACTTATAGCTACCTGGTTTCTTCTCGGAGTTTCTTGTTTAACCCTGTCTATCTATCTATCTATCTATCTATCTATCTATCTATCTATCTATCTATCTATCTATCTGTTTTTTGTAAACCAATTTTTGGAAGTACACAAAGAACACAGCATGCTCGCCTCTTCTCAGAGACCCTCACTGAATATTAGGAGGGGCTTAGGTGACACAGCATAGACATCAGTACTGAGTTGAGTTCCAAGCACCTGTGTTACTTTATACGCCTGTTACAACAGCACAATGCTGAAATTAACCAATTATAACATACCAGTAACAGCGAACTACACAATAACATGCATTGAACACACTTGACTTGAGTGTTCATAGTTTTCATCCTCCTTCTCTGTACATTTAGCTTTTGTTTGCTCAGAGGTTGATGTGCTTGCTGCTTCCTGAGCAGCTCTTCTTTTCTCTGCCCTAGCGGCCCGCTTCTTCTGTTCTTCCGTCGGCATCTTTTCGCGTTGAAACTGATGAAGTCAGTGTTTATGTTGCAATTACTTGGCATGTTTCCCTTAATTTTTCACTGGCACTTAAGTCTTCAGTCTGCCTCAAGATTTATTTAAGATATGAAGAGGTAGGGGAAGTGATGGCAAAGGTGGTAGGGATGAGAATGGCGCCCATACTGCTTGATTCTACAATAAAATAAAATAAAAATAAAAAGAGTAATAAAAATCATCACCCTGAAGTGGATAGTAGACGTGACATAGTATATGTGTACCAAATTTAGTTTAAACGGTTTGAGAGCTACAGGTGATTTAAAATCCTTAGATAGACAAACAGACAGCCACTGTAGCGTATTAAATAAGAAAATTGTACATTCTGAAGTGTGTATCTAATGACATTGTCAACCACACATAGTAAATATTTCGCTTTCCTGTTCTAATTGTCCATTTATTCTCCTATACAACATAGCTTCTAACTATGTTTTCAATTCAATGCAAATATGTTTTTGTATAGCACTGCTCTCTAAGTGCTGGTTCTCAGGTAAAATACAAGCATAGGTTTTACAAATTGTTAAATACTGAATCAGTACACATAAAGACACAGACCTGTTAAAACACACAGAAAACAAAGTAGAAGGTGATTACAATAACTGGAAGGCAACAATATTAATATCTGTCCATTAATCAGTTGCTGAACTATGGCCTGCTCATATCAATTAACATAGATACTTGATTAAAGCTGTACAGTTTGAGGAGAGCACATTCGGCCGTGAACCCTGTTACGTTAGGTTCAGATAATTTTTTTCATGCTGTCCTGATCTAATATAAAGCTTTTGTGATTTCGTCTAAATTTGAATAGAAATACATCCACAGATTAAAACACACTTTCTAATGAAAAGTTACATTTTTTTGTATATATGCTTTACATACTAATAGTAACTAAGGCTACAAGCCATTTAATTTTTCTCATGAAATGGATGACACAGTTATCATGGCAGTACATGTAGGAACAGAGAGGTTTATAGCCTACTAATGGTGTTCTTATGAACTGAAGTGAGAACGTTAAACTTCCAATAGCAATTCAGACATGTCAATGAATGAAGACAGAGATGGCTTAATGGACTTCGGTTATGGAATCAGTTTAAATTAAGGAATATAGAAAATGGGAAATATAAAGAAACAGGATAAATGGGGAGTTTCATCCCTGACTTATGTGTGTTTTACTTTTTGTTTTTCTCCATGTTCTTTTATATTAATCATTTTGTAAATATTATTGATTTTGTTGTTGTATTCCTACTTTTTGTATGTAATAATTCATGTTTTGTTCATTGATTATTTTCTGTGTCCAGGCTGTCAAATTATGTTCATTGTGTCCTGTACGTTGAGCCTGATGTTGCAGCTGTGGAGACGCCCCATTGCTATTTAAAAAGGAGCATCCCAGACAATGTCTTCTTCGGCATTCTGTTGTGATCTCCCAGCTCCCAACTCTCAGCAAAGGTGCAGGCCCCAAAATCAAAAGCCAGACCTGCACTGCACCCCAAGTCTGAACCAAAAGTGTGGGCCTCACCACTCCCAAGAAGCCCAACCACAAACTCAAATTACAGGCTTATGGCCTGCAAGGGCCCAAGAGTGGGGCAAAGGTTTTAACGTCAAAGATAATCCCAAAGGTAAAGAGGAAAAAAAATCTGTAGCTCACGAAAACAAAGCAAAAGTTCTTTAATATGTAAAGATTTACTAAGAATGCAAAAATTACACAAAAAGCAATACGGGTAGAAACAAATGAAAAAGAAAGAAAAAGATTTGTTTGAAAGGTAAATCTGAAAGTGAACAAGTCCGAGGCAAAATCCAAAAAGAGTACCTTATAATGAAAGTCAGAAGTCGAAAAGCCAGGAAATCCAATAACAAAATGGAAAAATCAAAATTCATATTGTCAAGATTAGGCGTGAATTTTATGGACCTATTACTTTTCCTGTATTACATGCCGCAGTTTTAGGGGTGTGGTCTCTGGTGTCGTGACCTCAAGTCCATCAGCATGTCGGTATTAAAGGTCAGCTTTTGCACCAAGCTTTACCCAACCTGTGGATAAATCCTTTAAACCCCAAAAACCTCTCTTTTTGCTATTGATCCTTATGTCTTTCCTGGTTTTGACGTCTTGCTTGAATTTTGACTTTGATTCTTGCCTCTTTTCTGGATTTTAGTCGATTCGTTTATATTTTGTTTTCTTTTGCCCTTAGCATGCATCTCATGTTTCGTCTCAAAATATTAATTTTCTGTTTCCTGCCTCCCTTGCCAGGACACATACAATAGGAGAAGAGCCTCAATGTCAAAGGCGTTCCACTGCTTCTTCTTAAATAGCACTGGGGACACTTCTCTAGCTGCAGACTCGGGTGGCCCCGTCCCCCAAGACTCAGCTTACTGGACACAAGAAACATAATTTAAAAGACCAGGCACAACAGAACTAGCCTCATACAGAAACACAAAATAATTAATGAACAAAATAAATCCATACAACATAAGAAAGAAAAAAATCAGTAATATTTACAAAATAACTGATAGAAAATAACAAAAAGAACAAACACAAAAGCCATTTTACAAACACAAGAGCAGCACTAACACTGCCCTTTCTGACTATTAAATTCAAAATATTATTGTGGTTTTCTCAAACATTTTCAGAATTAAATGAACTCTTTGGAAATTTTGGACTCTTTTATGCCTCAAGGCCATGAGATTGATCCATTAGTAAAACTTGTTTTCCTTAGCTTATCAATAAATAGCCAAGAATTTCTTGTCAGTCAGTAAGTGAGTCATTTGGGGACATGTAGCTTTTGTGTACTGTATATATATATATATATATATATATATATATATATATATATATATATATTGTAAGATAAGGCCGGCCATGTACCCCGGCCAATACCCCCAAGCCGCCAGGTGGAGCCCTCCTTGCAGCATGGAGGTCCCCAGAAGACCAGCAGGGCATCATGGACAATGGAGTTTTTATGCACCGCCCTGCTGGATGCCATGGGGGCCACGAGAGGGAGCTGCAGGGAGGACCGAAGAGTTCTCCATGCCCTATGACCCGGAAGTTCCTCATAGGAAGAGCGACAGGCTTCCGGGGTGAGAAAAAGTATTGTTTACCCTGACCCGGAAGGAATAAGGACTTGTGGACTGTTGGATTGGGAACACTTCCGGGTCGGGGGATATAAAAGGACTGTGGGAGCTCCCAGACGGCGAGCTGAGTTGGGAGGCAGGGTGGCTAAGCGTCTGGGAGATTGGAGGATTTGGTTATTGGTGTATTGTTTGTTTATTGGGAATTGTGGAGAGGAGCGTGCTTTGTGCACAATTATTATTGTAATAAATAATTATTGGACTTTTTATCTGGTGTCTGACGTGTGGTCTGAGGGCACAAGGGTGCGAGGAATACCCTTAATCTGTCATAATATATATATATATATATATATATAAAAATATGTAG
This sequence comes from Polypterus senegalus, assembly GCF_016835505.1. Lineage (NCBI taxonomy): Eukaryota > Metazoa > Chordata > Cladistia > Polypteriformes > Polypteridae > Polypterus > Polypterus senegalus. The sequence continues at coordinate 26,291,334 of NC_053171.1, read as the reverse complement.
TAACTTGCATATTATATGCAAACTGGATATTTATAATAAATGTGATAAAGTAAAATTAACTTCCACTGCTGAAGTGCTAAGGAGATTCTCATATTTTCTCATATTTTCAGATAGGATGCTGTACTGTATATGCTATGATTTTAAATTTGTTTTGGCTTTCCTGTACTTCTTATTTTGGACTTTTTTAAAAGTCATTTTAGTTTTTGAAGCGTGGAGATCCCAATTCTGCTAATGATTTTTCTATTTGGAATTAGTTTAATTAAGCTGAAACACTTTTGTTTCTTTTTCTACATCATTTTATTTATTGATGGCACTGCCATTTTGTGGAGTGGTTACTGCAGTGTTGCTAGGAAACAACCAGACGGAGTGCAGTAAACATAAACACCATACCACACACTTCCTAAGTCCAGTGTTGAGAACATTAGAACAATCTGGATGAGAACAGGCCATTCAGCCCAACAAAGCTCGCCAGTCCTCTCCACTTAATTCTTCTAAAATAACATCAAGTCGAGTTTTGAAAGTCCCTAAAGTCCTCCTGTCTACCACACTACTTGGTCACTTATTCCATGTGTCTATGGTTCTCTGTGTAAAGAAAACCTTTTAATGTTTGTGTGAAATTTACCCTTAACAAGTTTCCAACTGTGTCCCCGTGTTGTTGATGAACTCATTTTATAGTCACAGTCTTGATCCACTGGACTAATTTCCTTTATAATTGTAAGCACTTCAATCAGGTCTCCTCTTAATCTTCTTTCTTTTAAACTGTAAAGGTTCAGCTCTTTTAATCTTTCCTCATAACTCATCCCCTAGTTGCTCTTCTCAGGACCTTCTCTTGTGCTGTTGTGTCCTTTTTGTAGCCTGGAGACCTAAACTGCACACAGGACTCCAGATGAGGCCTCACCAGTGTGTTATAAAGACTTGAGCAGAACCTCCTATGACTTGTACTCCACACATCAAGGCGCTATATAACCTGACATTGTGTTAGCCTTCTTAATGGCTTCTGGTCACTGTCTGGAGGTTGATAGTGTTGAGTCCACTATGACTCCTAAATCCTTCTCATAAGGTGTGCTCTTAATTTTCAGACCTCCCATTGTGTATTCAAACCTAACATCTTTATTTCCTACATGTAATAATTTGTATTTACTGACATTAAATTTCATCTGCCACAAATCTGCCCAAGCCTGTAAGCTATCCAGGGGTCTTCGCACCATCACCCTCTGCTTCCTGTATTTGAGCCAAATCTGCACAACCTGAACTCCCACAACTTTCAGTTTGATGTCCAACCTCTCGTGTGGCACCTTATCACCTGCTTTCTGAAAGTCAAGGTAAGTAATATCATATATTTCATTTTGATCACACTCTTCTGTTCAAACCTCATAGAATTCTGGCATGCTGGTAAAACATGACCTTCCTCTTCTGAACCCATGCTGACTGTACTGTAAAACTCCTGTTGTGAACTAGAGAATTCCTAACCACAACAGCCCCAAAAGTGGGGGAACACTGTCTAACCTTGCTAGTCGTTATAGGGAAAAATCCTTACAAATAAAAATATGTAATTTTGCAAAAGCTCTATTAAACAAAAATAATCTCCAAATAGCACAAAAGCCAAAGGAGCTATCTGAGACAGCGAGGCAATCCAGAGCAAAAAAGTCCCAATACACAATGCAGGAGGCACAGTCAAAAAACAGAACAAGGGTTGCAAATCCAGTACAATTACTCAGTTATATTGACTTCCCTTGTAAATTGTGTTGGATTAAATTGTCTGCTAAGCAAATAAATGTAAATGTAAACAATTTAAATAAATCAAAACTAAGCAAAAGACACTTGAACTCACTAACACCATGAGCACATTTCATGAACCGCAAGGGACTGTGGTCAGTCCCTTGATGGTGATGGGCAAGTGACCCCACCTTTTGGGGAACCACTCACAAAACACAACAAGCCTAGACATTTAGAAATTAAATATACAAGACATATAAGAAACACGGAATAATGCAAGTAATTAACAGAAGTAACACTATTAACATAAACACAAGAATCAAAAATGGATAAAAAGAACATAAAAAATATTTTACAAAATTTACAAAAAAAACACAAATGGTTAGTATGTGTGTTTTCCTTGAGTTAGTTTTTCTGGACAACTAATCTGTGCTTATGAAATTTTGACTACAAGTTTATTTTTTTCTCGATTGAGTACTGTCGACTTTCCAGTTCTTGCCTGTTTTTGGTTTATGTTTTATTGTCTTTCCACAAGTCAGGCAGAAGAGTACAGTTCAATAAGCAAGGCATCACTTCTTGCTATTACAAATAATTTTCACATTTAAACACTTGTATAGGTCGGTGAATAAATGTAGGGTGAGTCCCAATAGTGTTGGTGTGCTAACAGGATCATCCCTTTTAACTGCTGAATTTAAATATAACACAAATCGGTGCTTGTGGGCACAAAACAATAATAACAGCAATGCAGTCTTCTCATTTCAAAACTGGTAGAGTGATCAGTCATGGGGAGCTCTGTCCTTTACCAGGTTCAGGTCCAAATGAGATGGCACATCATGAGGCGTTAGACTCTTATAGCCCACTTTGGCTGAAAGAGACTTTGTTAATTTCCCTCAAGGGGTGTCTTGTCATTGCTGCAGGGGAAAGACAAGATGAGACTGTTAGCGAAAGTGCCCCCTCTCATCCCAATGGGGTATTGCATAACTGTGATGAGCCAGGACGGCGTTCCTCCCATGCACATGTGTGACACACTGTATTTGTTTAAACATGAAGAGCAAATATAATTTATAACTGGTACAATTTAGACAATAATGTTATGTTCTTGTTATATTTATTTTTGCCATTTTGCCATCACACCAAGACATTGTCACTAGTCAAGAACTTAGTGTTGTGGAAAAAAAAACTTTCCTCTCTTTTCAATTAAGTCATTCACAATGTCGATGAGAATGCAGAACAATTCTTTACTTGCACACAGATATGCACAAATGTCTCAGTCCATGGAGTGAGCAATCAATTAAACCCATCCACTCCCTTTTATACTTTTCAATTACCATTACCTTATCTAATAAATCTTAATATACAGAATTCAGTTGCCTTAACCAATCAACTACAGCCACCAGTAATTTTGCATACATGTTGATTCTTCCATTATTCTAAACATTGGTTTATTAATAGGGGCGTGCTTCGGGATTTCCCATTGAACTTATCACCACTTTATAATACGGGTGTTTGGGCTTTCTCGCTAGTTTATCTTCACTTTTGAGGGGGGTGTTCATGACTCATTTACTTCATTTTAACCTTAGTAACTAATTTGGTGACTCCTCTAAGACAACGCAAAAGCCTCACTGCCCAGGCTTAAAGTAACAATTAGTTAACCCTTTAGTTACAGTCAATTCTTATCTGTATGTTTAATAATTCATTGTTACAACTTCATTTAAGTTTATGCTTGTATTTAAATGTCAAAATAATCATGTATTGGTTTAAAATATTGATTAAAAAGTTATAGTATGAGTAAAGCAAAATACATCAAGTTCCAATCAACTCAGCTTCATGTATTGACACTTTGAACGCATTCTGGGAAACACCATATTGACATACCAGGTTATCCACTTTTACAAACAATAATAATTATTATTATTTTTTTTAATTTATGTTCTGGCATTTCCAGTTTTACTCTAGTCATACTGAAAAATATAAGGTCCAGTATGTCATTTTTTCCAAAAATGTTGCTGACTCCTTAAATTAGTTTTAGAATATTTTTATAAATATTATGTGTGCTGACTACTAGGTGGTGCACAAGTCATTAAAGCTATGTAAAAATGTGTTTTTTAATCACTAATATCAATTTTAATCTTCTCACATGGGTTTAGTTTGTCAGCCATGGTAGCTGTTCATCTTCTCTTCTGCCCATGGAGCTTATGGACATCTCCACCTCTCTATTGGTTTATTTACACCATATGAGGGATTTCACGTGAGGTTCTGAGTTCCATTAAATATTATATTTCTGAATGGTCTCCTTAGCTTTATTCAAATAATGAAGGGAAAGTGGATGTGGAGCCATAAGTAGAGCAATTTGAATCCTGCTCACACCTAAGCCTGGTTAGTAGTATTTTGGATCAATTATAACAAAAAAGAAAGCAAGAACAATATTGTGCGGATTAAATAACAATGAAAATACAAAATAAAGTACAAGTCAGATGACGACATGGATAAGGACTGAGATTGAGTGAAGAACAGTGTTTTAGTTTTCAGGTAAGACATAGTAGGGCAGGGCAGGGTCAGTATGGCTGATGTCTCTTTACTCTACTTCTAGTCATGACTTGCTGACCGATGTGAGTTAATGTTGGATAGCCGCCTTGTTACATGCCATCCATTCCTGAAACCTCAGTCTATTGATTAGGTAAGATTACTTAGCTCCAAGCCTTGGGGACTGCAGAAAACTTTTATCGATCCACTTTCTGCTTTGCTGAACACTCTTTACTTCACGTTGCTCCTAATCCAAAGTGCTTTAAGTGTGTAGTGGAAGCCCACTCACTAGCATGTGGTGCTTTCATTAAATATTATCATTCATGTACACAGGTATGATAAAATGCTCACCTGTACCTTTCTATGTTTTCCTTCAGTCATTTTGTCTTTGTGTGTATTAAATAATAATAATAATATTAATCTATCTATTATAATACAAAAATCCTGAGACGAGACATGACTTTATCAGAGAGTTACTTTCACATCCTGTGCGATGAGACTTTGTGCCAAGAGATTTAACCAAACCTGGGGTTGAAAATAAAAGCAAAAGAGAAGATGACAAAGTAGAAGGTCGTAATGAACTCAAAAACTTTGGCGCGATGCAGGTTATAGATGATGGAAATACGAAAATTCGAAAGTCTCAAAAAAATGATAGTAAAGATCACATTAGTGCAAACAAATGGAAATTATTACTCATTGAAATAACGGAACTGCGAAAAGAGATCGAATATATTGTTTGGATTTCAACTTTAAGTCAGAGACTTGTAGATCATCTAATTTGTGTTGCCATCAGGGAAAAGTAGTGTTTCTTCCCAATGAAGAGGCGTATCCGCGAGAAATCCACATACACGAAGTTGCTGCCGCGCAGCACAGGCCTGGGGGGTTGGTGAGCGAAGCGAGCAGGGGGCAAAGCCCCCTAGTAATAATAATAATACTTCAGCCAATAAAAAGCAAACATGCTAAACTCTTGAATGAAACATCTGTCTAAATCAAAAGTTCTGTGGCAAAATCTAGAATACGCTCACTTCGTAGAGTCAAAACGTAAATAATGAAACATTCAAGTTTTTAAGGAATGTCATGAGAACTAATTTATATTAATAGTTTAACACTAACTTAATGTAAAATTTATAATTTACATCCACAAAAAGTGAACAATGAAAACAGTATTGAAGTAACACTGGGTTAGTGTGAAAGGAAACAGGTCCCGTGATGGGCTGGCGTCCTGTCCAGAGCTCTATCCTCTACTGGGATGAGCTTCAGCCCCCCATGTATTGTGTGTGTTTGAAATGGTGGAGGTCCAAATGAACTTCGGGAGGTTTGAGTGGCGGAGAGAAAAGTGTTGCTTGATTTTTGAGATATGTCTGAAGGAATGCTAATGTGGTCTGATGTCAGTCCTAGGGAACCTGTCACCAAAATCAAAACGTTACCTAAAAAAATCTCAGTCAAAAAAAAAAAAAATCAGTCAACGCTGTAACCCAACTAAAGCTTTATTTGTTCTTCTTGAATTTCTTCAGCATTAAGCTACTGTGTGGTCTTTGCTTTGTACATTGAAATTTCAGAAGCTTTCATAACAATGGCATGACAACGTCATTGTTCACGTGGTTGTGGTGAAGTATGTTTGGGCTCCATGGCGGTTGGGTGGTGGGAGTGGATGCATGCTCCTGCAAAGCTGCATGACTGTGGGGGTGTACAATCATTAAGTTAGCTGATTTCTTGCTAATGTGCAGGCACAATCAGCTCAACTGTTCCTCATTGACACTTCACAGGTCAGTAAGCAAAGCATCCACACCCACAAAGAATAAAAGAGCTTGAGTAGAAGAGAGAGAGGAGACAAAAAGAAATAACAGGATGAGAAAGAGAAAGATATACTGGAGAAAATCAGGAAGGAGAAATGTGGAAGTGTGAAGAATAGATATGGGAGCCAGGGTGTGAGTAGTTAGGATGAGTCCTCACAGCAACAGACAGGAAGCAGCGTTCCAGGGGTAGATTTGCTGTTGCTGAGCGTTCAACGAGCAGGAGTGTTTATCTGGCTTTGAGGGATTGTCCTAAGGATGAAAATAGGACAGTGAAGCACTGACCAACTGAGGTGGTTGGGACGAAAGCCGAATTAATGATTTAAGAGTCTCAGCCCTGATGGGTGAGCGGGGCAAAGACTGGCAGCAGAGAGTCATAGAAACCTCAAATTTAATCTCAAAGGTTTCATTCTTGATATTAACTCTGATTTGGATTTATGTATGGACTGATTTTAAATTCCCACAGTCGAGCACTGATTTAATGGATTATTTATTGACCTATTGTGAAAGAAGAAAAAAACTACTTGAAAGCTACAAAGGGTTAAAAGCTGCTATGCAGGATTTATTTGGACACTGCCCTGTTGCTTGTTTAGTAATAAAACACACAATGCACTGTTTTACACTTGCCTTTCTTGTTTTGTGTCCAGTGTTTCTCAACTTTTCTGGTGCTACGACCCACTTTTCTCCATGAAAGTGTCTTTGCTAACCACCTGGGTGGAGGTGGAGGTTGGTGTCCCTTTGGTTAATCAATGACGATCATTAAAGTGAGGGGAGGATGTAGAATGATCGTCCAACCCGAGACACACTTCGTGACCGGCCACTACCATTGTAAACAATATCAACTCATGACACCCATGACCCAAAGGTGGGCTGTGACACTGCACTAGTCCATCCTCATTTTCATGAGTACAAGAAGATGCCACACAGCAGGCACCTGGGTATCACAGTTACCATCAGTATACTGTATGTGATTAGGAATGGATGCTGTTGCCATCAACAGTATTGCAGCACCATTGAAAACAAAGCAGAAAATGGCAATGCCCTTTAACAAACTTTGAACAAAATGGCAATGCAATGATGCCATGAAAGTAACAATGAAAATGAATAACAATAGAATTTAAAAAATCAGAACAATATCTGATGAGATTCTGAAACAATGACTATGAATTCAATTAAGCGAATTTGACAATGTTATGTTATGTAAAAAGATAATTAAACACAAGAACACAGCTGCAAAAAAATCTGAACAAAGGAACAAAAGAAGAGTAAGGATGAAAGTAATCTCTTAAATGAAAAATCAAAGATATAAATTACTGAATCTCAATTGTAATTATAAACTTTGAACAAGATTCTAATCTCTCAACAGCTGAAGCTAAAAATATGCACACCTTAATCCAAAAAAGTCCAGCCATAAACTTAAACACCAGAAAATTATCAAGCAGTTCGCATCAAGAAAAACTCGTCTGAAAGGGCCACACGTTGATGTGTGACAACCTTTAATCCCGTTGCTCTGATGACACATCCGGGTCGTTACGAAGGAAACACATAAACAAATAGTGACTGCCGTCAGTAACGATGAAACAGAAAATGGCAAAGAGAGAGTCCACATAACAAACCAGCGTGATAATATTTAAATATTTATAATCAAAAACCCTAAGAGAATACTGTGAAATATACACAGGGAAAGCAATGATAAATTAAATACTGAATCTTACCATAACAAATTATTCATTCTGCTTCCTTTGCTTCTATTAATTCAATTATATTGTACTGTTGTTCTTAGTTACTTTGTTTAATTGGTCCTTATATTATTTTAATTAAAGTATTACTTAATAAATACATAAATTAATTATCTTTAAGAGGATTTTTTGGTTTTTGGCTTTTCATTATTTCCTAACAATAATCTTCATTTCGCCATTGATATAGTGGATTGAGAAAGTATTCAGACCCCTTCAATTTCTGCAGACTTTACTGGGTTGTGTATTTAATTTTAAAATGGACACATTTACCATTTTTGTCCATCAATCTACACTCATCGACCCATAATGACAAAGTGAAATATTTCTGGTATAAAGTTTGCAAATTCATTCAATATCAAAGACTGAAATTGCTGCTTCATGTAAGCATTCCAACCCTTACTTCAGTACTTTATTGGCAGAAATTCCAGTGTTGAGTCTCCTTGAGTAAGTCTCTACAAGCTTTGCTTTACAAGCTGGATTTGAGCCTTTTATTCCCTTTTTCCTGACAGATCCTCTCAAGCCCCATTAGACTGGATAGTAAGTGTTGGTAAACTGTCTCTCCAAAGATGTTCCTTGGGGTTTAAATGTGGATTCTGGCCACTCAAGGACAGTCAGAGGCTTCTCTTAAAGCCACTGCAGTGTTTGTCTTAACCCTAACCCTTACCCTAATCTTAAAATCAGTAAATAGGGCCCTGAGGCTAAAATATTTCTTTATTGGGTACTCTAATGTTAATAAGTCTGATTTTGATCCTTGTTTTATAGGTCTTGCCCCCATCCCCTACCCTGACTTTAAAATCAGTGAAACTGGGCACTGAGGTTAAAATAAATCTCACCTCAGGTCCCTAATGCCAAGACACTGATTTGAACCCTTGCCTTATACGTCCTAAACATTCCTAATCTTAATCTTAAAATTCATAAATTTACAGCTCTAATTTTAATTACTATATAAAGCCCTGATGCAAAAAAATCAATTTCAGGGCTCTTATTTTAACCATGTATTTATTTGCTTTAAAAATGTTTTATAGTGTCTTATGTAACCTAATTTTAAAACCCAATAACCATATTATTTTTAGTATAATTTTATTGTATATTTTTTTCACTTTTTGATGCAGTTTTAAGTTTGGCCAATAGGGGACATTCTATTTAAACCCTCTACTAGAATCACATATTTTAGTGCAAAAATGATGAAATATTATAATAATATTGAGATACTGATAAAATAAACAATATTTAGGTAATAAGAAATGGGTTTTAGAGTGGCTTTATTGATTTTATTGTAGAGGGATCAATGTGCCAGAGCCTTTGCCTTCGGGCTTCTATCCCCTAATCTAATCCTAACCCTACCCCTAACCCAGTCTGAGTTCTCATGCACTCTGGAGCAGAGTTTCTTCAACAACCTTTCTGCATTTGGTGGCATTCATCCCTGACCTGTCTCTTCTGCTGAGAAGTGTCCCCATCGCATGATGCTGCCACCACTATAGTGACAATATTAGACAGGTGATAAGTAGTGCTTGGTCTTCACCCGACATCCTGGTGTTCTACCCAAAATGTGCAATTTTTGTCTAGTTAGACTAGAAAATGTTTTTTCTCATGCTGTCAGAATCTTCCAGACTCCAAGTGGGCTGTCATTTGCACCTGATTGTTCCACTGAGATGGTCATCCTTCCAACATATTCTTCCATCTTCTGAAGGTCTATTAGAGTGACCATTGGATTCTTGATCACCTCCCTAACTAAGGCCATTTTTGACCAATTATTCAGTTTGGCCGGATGGCTAACTCTAGGAAGAGTCCTGGTCATTCCACACTTCTTCCATTTCACAATTATTGTGGCCACTTTGGTCCTGGAAACACCCAGACCTTTAGAAATAGTTTGATCTCTTCACCCTGATCTATATCTCACCTCAATTTGATGAAGAGGGTCTACAATTCCTTGGTCTTCGTGACTTGGTGTTTGTCCTGCCATGCAGTGTGAATTGTGGACCTTCTATAGACAGGTGTGTGCATTCTAAATGACGTCCAATCAATTCAGCTGGCCAGAGCTGGGCTCCAATCAAGTTCTCGACGCATCTCAAGGAGAATTAAAGCAAACAGGATGGACCTGAGCACAATTTGGTGTATCACAGCAAAGAGTCCGAGTAGTTATAGAAATGAGAGATTTCAGTTTTAAATTTTTTTTTTTTTTATATAATTTGCAAACCTTTTGCAAAACATCTTTTCACTTTGTCATTATGGGATATTGAGAGTAAACTGATGGTCACAAATGGCAAATGTATCTATTTAATATAAATCCTCAATATAATAAAGTGTGTTGAAAGTGAAGAGGTCTGAATCCACAGAATATCTGTTAAAACTGGCTGTCGAGAGCCCAGATCCATTCTGCTTACAACACAAGTGCCTGTGAATATAACAGGAGAAAGCCTTGAAAGCCGAAGGTGGTCTGTAGTTATTTTGCGGTGTATTCCTTGTTAATGTTTTTGAACATTGTTCAGCCTAAGTGGTGCAATATACAGGGATGCTGCCTCACAGCTCCAGAATCCCATGCTCAAATCCATTGTGCATGAACTTCTTCTAGCGTCTGTGTGGTGTTTTCTCCATCTACAGCACTTTTCCTCCATTAATCTGCCCAGGCCAGTTTGCTGTGCTCTGAAATGCACAGGCACTCGTTTCTCGTTTCTACATTGAGCTCAGCAGCAGCTTCTCCTGACCCTGAACTCATTATGAAGGATGGATGGATAGTCTTCCTGAATCACAAGTGAGAGAATTATGGGTCTGGTATCTGTCCCTCAACGAAGTGAATTTGTTCATTTTCCATATATTAGCCGAGAACATGTAACGCCTCTCTTCTTTGACTTTAACGAGTAGCAGGATGCCCACTCCATCAGCTGCGCCTGCCTCAGACATTTCCTTGTGTCACATTAATGAGTGTCTAGCATGGCTGTACCTCCCATTTAATTCCTCTTGTCTGTCACATAATGCAATATTGCCATCATGGCAGGCTGCCAACAGTCCAACAAATATTGGAAGCTTTGCCAAAGGCCGGTAGCCCTTGGGATAGTATTTGTGTACCTGGCTCATTAACTGGACTCCAAGTCAGCTTTGAGGAAGAGACTGAAAACAGAAGAAAGTGGGAAGAGCAAATTATCAGGAGACTGGGGGAATTCTAATGGTCGTGTCCTTAAATACTTTTTAATGAATGGGTGAAGTACAGTACTGTACAAAAAGTCTTAGGCCACCTAAGAAAATTATTTCTGAGGTACTACAATTCAGTATACTGCTTCATCATACAGAAACGCTTTTTGCCAAGATAATGAACTGTGAATATAATTTTCTTGTGAGCCCAAAGACTTCTGCACAGCACTCTAAATCATACTGTCATGCTAATATGCACATATGCGTACGTCCCACGTCATGGATGCATTGTGCTGAGAGGTCAACACATTTAGTGACAGACACATAGTGACATGTCATGACATCACACTTACATACACTTCATCCAGTAATACATTTTCTAACCTGCTTAATTCAGTTCAGGATGATATCCTGGCAGTTTTTGGCATAAAACAGAAGGCAACCTTAGATGAAGCACCAGTCCATCTCTGGGCACACGGCTGCAAAGGCTCAGGCTGAGGCAATTCAAAGTTATAATTGAATCAGAAATGCACATCTTAGGGATGGAAAAATAGAAAACACACAGAGACATAATAAGAAAGCTGGTATTTGGGGTAGGATGTGAACTCAAGAACTCTTTAGCCATAAGGCAGAAGTGCCAACCTCAATAATACTCTCACATACCATGCCCTCCATAATGTCTTTTCTTGATTTCCCCCTCTGCTCCATAGTTTAAAATTGCAAATCAAACAATTCAGACATCGTGATTAAAGTACACATTGTTGACTTTCATTTAAGACATTTCAGTCACAGCATGAAGAAATGACAGCACTTTGTCTTCATGGTCCCCGCATTTCAGGGCACTACTGTATAATGTTTGGGACAATTGACGTCACAGGTATTTGTGATTCCTCAAATGAGGTTCATAGCATCATAAGATACCACGGCTTGCTTCTACCCTTTGGAGTCTGGAGTTGCCATTGTTCAACATGACAAAAAGAGCTGTGCCAATAATAAATCAATGAAGCCATTGTGAGCCTGAAAAACAAGAATTAAACCCTGAGAGACATCAGTAGAACATTAGGATGACCAAAATCAACTGTCTGGAATATCAAGTAGAAGAAACAACTCACTGGTGAACTCAATTATCAGAAAGGGACTGGTAGGCCAAGGAAGACCTCGACTGTCCACTGCTGATGACGGAAGAATCCTCACTATGGTCAAGAAAAAGTCCCAAATGCCTGTCTGGCAGATCAGAAACCGTCTTCATGGTGCAGATGTGTGCGTTTCAGAGAAGACTATCTGCAGAAGACTTTGTGAACCAGATCTGTAGTGGAAGGGAATGAAACAGACAAAAAGGTATAGTAAAAGAAAACAAAAGTCTTTGTTTATAGTAAATAAAAAGCAATTTAAATCAAAAATCCATAATGGTGTCATCAACTAAATAAACACTCCGCAAAAAAAAAAACACACACAAATAGCAAACAGAAAAAAATTTACAAAGACAATGAATCCCTGCGGTGGGCTGGCACCCGGCCCGGGGTTTGTTTTCTGTCTTGCACCCTGTGTTGGCTGGGATTGGCTCCTGCAGACCCCGGTGACCCTGTAGTTAGGATATAGCGGGTTGGATAATGGATGGGTGGATGGAAGGCAATGAATCCTGTGTTCCTCCTTTCCTCCAGTAAAAAAAAATCAAGAAAGAGTAGAAGGATTTGAAATTCTACAAACCCAAATAAAAGAGCACCCAGCTCACCAAGACTGCTTCTTAAAGCCACTCAGGTGAGTACCTCAAAAAATGATGTCCAATCAATTTCTGTTTGTGTGGGTGGATTCCAATTGTCATACACGTGTGTGGGACGCAGCTAGAGGGCCTGAATAACAGTACTACCATAACAGACCAGGGGATGGCAAGCTGCATTAACTCTCTCTCTCAATCCTCTGCAGGGCATCCATGGGAAATCCCACTAGGTTCCATTGATGATGTCACTTCTGGTTTATGGCACCATTGATGACATCACTTCTAGCACCGGCGCCATTAAAAATGCCACTTTTGGTCCCTTAGACGTCACTTCCGGGTCCGACGCTTCCAAAGATGTCACTTCCGGTCTGGCAATGGCCTTTAAAGCCGCCATGTTCTCACTATCAAATCAGTTCTGTTTTGGATGTTGTACCACTCACAACTCCTGAAAATGAACCATTTTGCAGCCAGGGATATTATACAGGTGGCTGCCCCCCCCCCCACCCTAAACCTTTGAAACATCTCAAGGAGGGTTAAAGCAAACAAGGTACACCTGACCACAATTTGGAGTGACGGAGCAAAGGGCGTGCATACTTACAGGAGTGTGAAATTTTAATTTTAGATCTTTAACACATTTTCAAACCTTTCTGAAAACAAGTTTGCACTTTGTCATTATGGGTTGTTGAGTGCAGTCTGATGGGCAAAAATGGTACGTACAGTATATCCATTTAAAATAAAATCTACAAAACAATAAAGTGTGCAGAAGGTGAAGGGGTCTGAATACTCTCTGAATCCACTGTACTACACCTTCACACACACAGATTCCATGTCATTCACACACCTATCCATAGTTTCTTACACACAGGGTTACAACAACAACAACATTTATTTATATAGCACATTTTCATACAAAAAGTAGCTCAAAGTGCTTTACATAATGAAGAATAGAAAAATAAAAGACATAGGAAGAAAATAAAATAAGTCAACATTAATTAACATAGAATAAGAGTAAGGTCTGATGGCCAGGGTGGACAGAAAAAACAAAAAAACACTCCAGACGGCTGGAGAAAAAATAAAATCTGCAGGGATTCCAGACCATGAGACCGCCCGGTTACACTTCTGCACACACCTAAACACTTTGGTCCCCTTTTTCGTTTCATTTACATTGTGGTGGCTGACACTCCATGTATAGAGAGGCACACACACACACACACACCATCCTGCTCCAAAGGAGCTGGGATTTGATGCACTTGGCATGAACCTCAGTGCCTTTTGTTACTTCTTCCTATTTTGTTTATTTCTTAGGGTCTACCAATAGACAGACGTATGGATGGGCAGACAGAGAGACGGGCAGGCAGCCAGGCAATTATCTTTATTAACTGAAACAGAACTAGTGCCAGTCATGCTTCTCTAATGGCATCTTAATGGCTGCCTGAGAGCGAGGCCTTGAGGAAAGCAAGAGGCTGCGAGAAACGAGAGGCGGCTTTTTATTTATATTCTAAATATCTCGTTTTCTCATTGACTTTCAGGAAATCCAATACCGCAGCTCGCAAATGATTATCTTCTTCATATCTTTCCCCCAGCTGTGTAAATTTAAATTTCTACTAGGAACAATAAAGCTTCATAATTCCAAAGATGGCATATCTAAACTGCCCATGTGTGACAGAAGCTGGAATTAATAAGGTGTGCGTCTGGTAACAAAAAAAAGAAATAAAATATATTTTACAGTAAAAAGATAAGTTTTACAAGTATTAGCAAGAGATAGCTCTAATAAGAAGGAGAGCAGTGAAGCTGCATGAAGCATCAACTCATAAGGCACTCATGGGGGAAGAGCCTTCCACTGTTGAATGGCTTTTAAATCAGTAACGCTGCCCTCTTCCCTCTTACCCCTGCCACTCTGACAGTCTTCCCATCTGCTCAGCTCTCTGCTCCCATTTACCCCTCTGTCAACGCCTTGCCCTCTCACTTCCTCACTCTGATCATTTCGGTGATATTCAGCTATAACTGGCAGGCTTGTTTCTCTCAATCCACTTGAGGACCCTCGCCATGGTACATTCTAGCTGAGATCTGCTGACCCTTTCACGGGAGTCTGGCTGATGTCTCTGGAGGAGCAATCAATCAATCAAGGAATGAGTAACAGTAATAGATCAACCAATCAGGTATTTCTTTTGCATGCTCATGAGAAATAACCATCCGTAAATTTTCCATCCTGTTCATCTAGTTTAGGGATACGGAGAAGCTAGTGCCTATGCCGGTAGCACTGGATGCAAGGAGGCTGCCAGCTTTGGGGCAGGGCATATTCATATATACTCCCACCCTGCTGGCTCATATAAGAGCTGCCAGTCTACCTAACTATTGCATGTGCCCTAAGAGAAAAATACACACGGACATTTGGCTGTGTTTGACACCAAGCACTACCATTTTTAGTGTCTCGGCCTGACTGCTGTGACCTGTAGGGGGCGCAGCAGAGCCCCTGATTCTCAGACACAACTAGACACACAGTCACGGGTTCAAATACAGATTTTGTTTATTGTACCTTTCTCAGGTTCTTCCTTCACTTAGAATACTTCTGGTCACAATTTCTTTTCTTCCACCACTTCTCTCCAGCCAGCATTGTCCACCAGCTCCTGAAGTGAGGAGCAGCACCTCCTTTTATGTCGGACCCAGAAGTACTTCCGATGCCACTGCATTGTACTGCAGCAGCACAAAACAGGGAGGTCTTCTCCCAGCAGTGCCCTCTGGTGGAGTCCTAGGATCCTGACTGGGTTGTCCTTCTGAACTATGAGTTGCGTGCAACCCTGGGGGTGTCTAAACTGGGACCATGCCAGGGGAGCACTGCCAGTTATCATTTTGGGGTAAGAATTGATCCTGGTACATGGGTCATCCCCTGTCCATCCTTTATTCTTCCTCCCAGAATGGGATAATAGCTGGTAACCATTCTGGTTGGTTTGCACAGCCATCCACACTATCTATCCATTAAGGCCTCCCAGCTGGGTAAGGCCCCCTTCTCAAGCCCAGTCAGGACAGCAGAGCATTCAGGATGTCTGTCTTACTGCTGCATATTTACATCAACAGTTGGTCCCCATCTCCTCCTTCCCTGTCAGGTATAAGTGGAGGCTCACTTTGAGACAATTTGGTTCACCGGACAAAAAAATTAGTCATCACATAAATACTTCAGACACCATCAGAGGGCACCCCTGTAGCAATATAATCCTTCAAATGGTTGTGTCATGTGCTATGAGTTTTGTAGCG
This sequence comes from Polypterus senegalus, assembly GCF_016835505.1. Lineage (NCBI taxonomy): Eukaryota > Metazoa > Chordata > Cladistia > Polypteriformes > Polypteridae > Polypterus > Polypterus senegalus. The sequence continues at coordinate 26,275,465 of NC_053171.1, read as the reverse complement.
AGACGAGGAGTAGTGGTGTGCCACATGTGTTTGGTTCTCTCCTTGAAAAACGAGTCATAAAACACACATGAATGATTAGCAAACAGGAGTTATTGTGTTTGGCTGTGCCAAAGGTCATAGTGTACAAGAAGTTGGCGACTTGGCAGGTATGTCAAGTGTACCGACCAAAGACTCTTACAGAAGTGACATACATTGCAGTCAACTGCTAATCTTCACCAGAACTATTGTTGAAAGATGGTGCTCACAGATAGGGACCATCACCGTGTGTCATACATTGAGCCAGCAAACCGCTTTTATGCAAGGTACGAATTGCTGCAGTCAATGCTGGCCCACAAGAAGCTGTTTTTGAATGGAACTGCATGTAATGGATATCTGAAGCAGAGTACGGTGGAACAGGACCTTGCTGCAAGCTGTTCACAAAGCTGCATGGTTACAGTGGGCATAGAGCCACAAACACTGCACTGTTGATGCCTGGGAATGTATAATCTGGTCTGATGAGTTCTGTTTCTGTTCATAGGCTTCCAGGAGGACTGCATAGAATGTGCTGTTCAAGCAGGAGGCAGCTCTCTGATATTCTGGGGGTGTTTCATCAATGAGTAAATGGGTCCATTAGTTGTTGTGATGACACACTTAAACAAGAAGGGCAATATGGGCTTCTGGGTAAAATGTTATGCAGCATCTTCCAAGATGACTGTTGCCATGTGCACAGGGCTGGGACTGTGTGTGATTGGCACAAACACCAATCTGAAGCATTCTCACATCTCGACTGTCCTGCAAAATCCCCAAATGCAAATCGCATAGAAGTTCTGTGGGACTATTTGCGAGTAAAACAGTGGCTTAGCCATCCGACCAATTTGGCCAAACTGAAGGATTCAGTACCTGAAGAGTGGATAAAAACTGATGTTGCTTACATCTGCAAACTGGTGGCATCAAACGCAGCTGTTCTTCAGTCTCATGGAATATTTACAGTGGTGTGAAAAAACTATTTGCCCCCTTCCTGATTTCTTATTCTTTTGCATGTTTGTCACACAAAATGTTTCTGATCATCAAACACATTTAACCATTAGTCAAATATAACACAAGTAAACACAAAATGCAGTTTTTAAATGATGGTTTTATTATTTAGGGAGAAAAAATCCAAACCTACATGGCCCTGTGTGAAAAAGTAATTACCCCCTGAACCTAATAACTGGTTGGGCCACCCTTAGCAGCAATAACTGCAATCAAGCGTTTTAACTTGCAGTGAGTCTTTTACAGCACTCTGGAGGAATTTTGGCCCACTCATCTTTGCAGAATTGTTGTAATTCAGCTTTGTTTGAGGGTTTTCTAGCATGAACCGCCTTTTTAAGGTCATGCCATAGCATCTCAATTGGATTCAGGTCAGGACTTTGACTAGGCCACTCCAAAGTCTTCATTTTGTTTTTCTTCAGCCATTCAGAGGTGGATTTGCTGGTGTGTTTTGGGTCATTGTCCTGTTGCAGCACCCAAGATCGCTTCAGCTTGAGTTGACGAACAGATGGCCGGACATTCTCCTTCAGGATTTTTGGTAGACAGTAGAATTCATGGTTCCATCTATCACAGCAAGCCTTCCAGGTCCTGAAGCAGCAAAACAACCCCAGACCATCACACTACCACCACCATATTTTACTGTTGGTATGATGTTCTTTTTCTGAAATGCTGTGTTCCTTTTACGCCAGATGTAACGGGACATTTGCCTTCCAGAAAGTTCAACTTTTGTCTCATCAGTCCACAAGGTATTTTCTCAAAAGTCTTGGCAATCATTGAGATGTTTCTTAGCAAAATTGAGACGAGCCCTAATGTTCTTTTGCTTAACAGTGGTTTGCGTCTTGGAAATCTGCCATGCAGGCCGTTTTTGCCCAGTCTCTTTCTTATGGTGGAGTCGTGAACACTGACCTTAATTGAGGCAAGTGAGGCCTGCAGTTCTTTAGACGTTGTCCTGGGGTCTTTTGTGACCTCTCGGATGAGTCGTCTCTGCGCTCTTGGGGTAATTTTGGTCGGCCGGCCACTCCTGGGAAGGTTCACCACTGTTCCATGTTTTTGCCATTTGTGGATAATGGCTCTCACTGTGGTTCGCTGGAGTCTCTAAGCTTTAGAAATGGCTTTATAACCTTTACCAGACTGATAGATCTCAATTACTTCTGTTCTCATTTGTTCCTGAATTTCTTTGGATCTTGGCATGATGTCTATCTTTTGAGGTGCTTTTGGTCTACTTCTCTGTGTCAGGCAGCTCCTATTTAAGGGATTTCTTGATTGAAACAGGTGTGGCAGTAATCGGGCCTGGGGGTGGCTACGGAAATTGAACTCAGGTGTGATACACCACAGTTAGGTTATTTTTTAACAAGGGGCAATTACTTTTTCACACAGGGCCATGTAGGTTTGGATTTTTTCTCCCTAAATAATAAAAACCATCATTTAAAAACTGCATTTTGTGTTTACTTGTGTTATATTTGACTAATGGTTAAATGTGTTTGATGATCAGAAACATTTTGTGTGACAAACATGCAAAAGAAAAAGAAATCAGGATGGGGGCAAATAGTTTTTCACATCACTGTATATGCTACCAGATAAGATTTAGCCAGGGGAGACTAATTTTTCTCTGGTGAGCTTATACAAAATACTAAGGGTTATGTGGGTCTGTCATGTGATTACTCATAAACCACTGGAAGAAGAACTGTGATGTTGATCTTAATTGAAAGCTTATGACATGAAACTTGCTCAGTGCCAGTTGAAGCCCATTTGGTGCCCCAGATGGGGTTGATAGACATCAACTCTCATTGTCCATTGAGGGTAGTTGCATTATTAGACTGTAATGACCTGTGGTAGGGGGCTCCCTCTTGACGATCCCTTGTGCTTATACCGACTTTAAGGAGCAAGTGCCCCTTGTGCACTTTTACTTTCAAAAATGGCACCCAATGAGTAACAACACCCACTCAGTATCATCACAGTTTGTTGACGACCCCCTTGGTGACTGGAGCGAGCTCAGCTTCAGAAACAAAAACACCCCTTTGTGTACTAACAGTGGACATTATTATCATACTTCTTCAACCTTTCCCCTCAGTGTCTGGAGTGCATGCTCCTTAACCTTCATAAAAGACGTCTCTCAGATGACAGTGCCCTAGCTGGCTGCCTGTGTTGCCAAATGGATCGACCAGCTCTGTACATGCTAAAGAAGCACAACTTCCCTGCAAAGTGATTGTGGTTTGTGTCTTTCTTATGGAAAGCTGCATAGGAAAATTGATCAACAAGGTGCTATATTAGAGAGAAAAAGAACAGTAGTGACATCAGCTGAGCGTGAAGCAAGTTTCTTCTTTCTTACAGCAAACTGAATAAGGAAACTGAGGAACAAGAAGCATGTGAATCACTTTTCTTTGAAGATCGGAAGTCAGACACACGTTAGCTGTGGGATACACAATGCAGGAGTGAAAAACACGGACAAACTATATCTGAAGATTGACATCTGGTCAGGTCTCCACAGCACACTGGTCGTTTTCATTGAAATCAAAAGTTATACACTCCGATTGCAAAACAAAATCATTTACACTGTTATGCCATGAATATCAACAACATCTGGGAGCTCACCTCAGTACCAATCCAAAAGCTGGAGTTGTTTCTTTGACAACAACAAACAAATGATGGGATGGCAGGACACAGCTGCACATGCCAATGCAGTGAAAGGCCGGCCTGAATGGAATGTAAAGCCATTGAGCAGCTCACTAGCACTGTGGCCCATCACCTTGCCAGACAGCCTCCATGGTACATAGAATTCATCTTTTGATTACATCTTGCCTGAAGAAGGGGCCTGAGTTGCCTCAAAAGCTTGCATATTGTAATCTTTTTAGTTAGTCAATAAAAGGTGTCATTTTGCTTGACTTCTCAATACATTCATAATGGCTAACACCGTACAACACCCTAGTACAAAAGTACCTTTCAGAAGAGTAAGGATGGTGTAATAATATTACGATGAAAATATACACTTACAAAAAAAAATAATACTTTAGAACAAATTGTTGCATTTAACGCAGGAAAAAAATAATACTTTATTGTATAATAAATTGTTGCATCTAATATAGGTTAAAACTATCCATCCATCCATTATCCAACCCGGTATATCCTAACTATAGGGTCAAGGGGGTCTGCAGGAGCCAATCCCAAGGCAGGAAACAAACCCTGGGCAGGGTGCCAGCCCACCGCAGAGGTTAAAACTAGTAATGATAAAGTCTCTGAAATTCTGGATAGTTGGCCTGAAGGACTGCAGATGGGCTGAGATGAAAAATCCAGTAGAATGGGAAGGGCTTCATTCAGGAAAGGCTGTAAAAATCACACAGAAATATATATATATATATATATATATATATATATATACAGTGCATCCGGAAAGTGTTCACAGCGCATCAGTTTTTCCACATTTTGTTATGTTACAGCCTTATTCCAAAATTGATTAAATTCATTTTTTTTCCTCAGAATTCTACACACAACACCCCATAATGACAACGTGAAAAAAGTTCACTTGAGGTTTTTGCAAATTTATTAAAAATAAAAAAATTGAGAAAGCACATGTACATAAGTATTCACAGCCTTTGCCATGAAGCTCAGGTGCATCCTGTTTCCCCGATCATCCTTGAGATGTTTCTGCAGCTTAATTGGAGTCCACCTGTGGTAAATTCAGTTGATTGGACGTGATTTGGAAAGGCACACACCTGTCTATATAAGGTCCCACAGTTGACAGCTCATGTCAGAGCACAAACCAAGCATGAAGTCAAAGGAATTGTCTGTAGACCTCCGAGACAGCATTGTCTCGAGGCACAAATCTGGGGAAGGTTACAGAAAAAGTTCTGCTGCTTTGAAGGTCCCAATGAGCACAGTGGCCTCCATCATCTGTAAGTGGAAGAAGTTCAAAACCACCAGGACTCTTCCTAGAGCTGGCCGGCCATCTAAACTGAGCGATTGGGGGAGAAGGGCCTTAGTCAGGGAGGTGACCAAGAACCCGATGGTCACTCTGTCAGAGCTCCAAAGGTCCTCTGTAAAGAGAGAAGAACCTTCCAGAAAGACAACCATCTCTGCAGCAATCCACCAGTCAGGCCTGTATGGTAGAGTGGCCAGACGGAAGCCACTCCTTAGTAAAAGACACATGGCAATCCGCCTGGAGTTTGCCAAAAGGCACCTGAAGGACTCAAGACCATGAGAAACAACATTCTCTGGTCTGATGAGACAAAGATTGAACTCTCTGGTGTGAATGCCAGGCATTAAGTTTGGAGGAAACCAGGCACCGCTCATCACCTGGCCAATACCATCCTTACAGTGAACCATGGTGGTGGCAGAATCATGCTGTGGGGAAGTTTTTTAGCGGCAGGAACTGGGAGACTAGTCAGGATAAAGGGAAAGATGACTGCAGCAATGTACAGAGACATCCTGGATGAAAACCTGCTCCAGAGCGCTCTTGACCTCAGACTGGGGCGACGGTTCATCTTTCAGCAGGACAACGACCCTAATCACACAGCCAAGATATCAAAGGAGTGGCTTCAAGACAACTCTGTGAATGTCCTTGAGTGGCCCAGCCAGAGCCCAGACTTGAATCTGATTGAACATCTCTGGTGAGATCTTAAAATGGCTGTGCACCGACGCTTCCCATCCAACCTGACGGAGCTTGAGAGGAATGGGCGAAACTGGCCAAGGATAGGTGTGCCAAGCTTGTGGCATCATATTCAAAAAGACTTGAGGCTGTAATTGCTGCCAAAGGTGCATCGACAAAGTATTGAACAAAGGCTGTGAATACTTATGTACATTTGATTTCTCAGTTTTTTATTTTTAATAAATTTGCAAACCCTCAAGTAAACTTTTTTCACATTGTCATTATGGGCGTTGTCTGTAGAATTCTGAGGAAAAAATGAATTTAATCCATTTTGGGATAAGGCTGTAACATAACAAAATGTGGAAAAAGTGATGTGCTGTGAATACTTTCTGGATGCACTGTATTTATATATTATTAGTGCTTGACGGGTCTGGGCAAAAATAGTAACCCCATATAAAAATGGGAATAGTGAAGGAAGAAGCAAAAGATAGCCTGAAATGGTAGAATTTATGATGCCCCTTCCCCCTCCATGAGGTAGAATGGGGGCAGGACTGGAGGAGTGGGATGTGCCCAAATAAGAGTGATATGAAGCAGGGAGTTGGCTTGTCCTATTGGCCCATGAAGTGGTATAAGTTTGGTTTCTCTGACTCTCTATTTCTCTCTCTGCCATTCTCCAAATTGAGAAGACCTGGCTCATGATGGTCATATTCAGAAGGCCACTTGGCCCTATGGAGATGTTGACCTGAATAGACCTGATCAAAAAGAATTGAGTGTCACTACAAGTTTATGTGCTGCCAGAAACTTCACATCCAGCACTCTCAAGTTGTATAGTCTGCCAACACTCACATTTGTACTTTGTCCAATATTTTGGGCATAATGTCTGTAATACATAATGAACAAAAATGTAACTTTTTTCTCCTGCCTATTCTGGCACTTTGTCTGTTTGCCTAGTTTTGTATGGGTGGAGTGTTGTTTCTAATTCTAGGGATCTACACTGGCAATCAGCAGATGGGATAAAGCAGTTCAGGACCTTGGGGTCATCAGCAGATGGGATAAAAGGTTAGCAGATGCCCTGATTTTTATTTGATCTGTGGATAAATCCTTCAAAACATTTATTGTATTCTCTTTGTGATTAATTTTTGTGTCTTGCCTAGTATTCGGCAGACGTCCCCAGCAGGTGGTGGTGTCACATTTTGGAACAGAAGTGTCTGAATGACTGCAGCTCCTATAAAGCCTGATGCACTTACTTTCCACACCACTAGAGGGTGAACTTGAGATGATTGTCTTCCTCCTTTATGTTTATGCACCACTGAGCACCTGTTGCTTTAGTTTCCCTTTCTGAATTAAACAGGGTCGACCCGGTTAGCCCCCTAGCTATTTTTGGGACTCATTCTGCCTTTGTTACTCATGCCAAAAGCTCAAATATCAAAATGAGAAAGGAAAGCAAGGTTGCAGTACCAGAAGAATCAAAACATACGCACTTATGAAAGTGGGGAATCCAGAATGAACTGAAAAACAACAACCAGAGAAAAGCTAACGCCTCAGCAATAGTGCTGAGCCAGCTCAGGCCTTATATAGGCTGAAGGCTGTCCTACAAGAGAATAGAATTAACAAAAATTATAAAAGCACCAAATGAAAACCAAGTACATAAAAGTACATAAAAAGAAAAAAACAGCAAAGCAAAACAAAGACATTAACAATTAAAAGTGACCAAAAATCAATAAAAAATAAATAAATTAAAAAACAGCGATGTCTCTACATTTGGGATCACCAGAATGGGATAAAATCTCTGTTCTTGAGTCTACCATACATAAAATATTGAGCAGGCATGGTGTCTATGGCAGGACTGCAAGGAGGACGCATCTGTTCTCTAAAAAAGTCACTGCATGCCTGAAGTTTGCCAAAGGCTATCTTGACACTCCACAATGCTATTGTGAAAATGTTTTATGGACAAATGAAACTAAGGTTGAATTGTTCAGGAAGAACATGCAGTAGTACATATGGTATTTGAAGAGCACTAAATATCAACAGACAATACAACACATCCATCCATCCATTATCCAACCCACCATATCCTAACTACAGGGTCACGGGGGTCTGCTGGAGCCAATCCCATCCAACACAGTGCGCAAGGCAGGAAACACACCCTGGGCAGGACGCTAGCCCACCGCACGGCGCACACAAACACAACAAGGAAAATTTAGGATTGCCAATGCACCTAACCTGCATGTCTTTGGACTATGGGAGGAAACCCACGCAAAAAGGCAGAGAACATGCAAGCTCCACACAGGGAGGGCCCAGGAAGTGAACCCGGGTCTCTTTACTGCAAGGCAGCAGCACTACCACTGCGCCACTCCAATACAATACAATGCAATTGATTTTTGTATAGCCCAAAATCACACAAGAAGTGCCTCAATGGCCTCTAACAGGCTCTGCCTTTCTCTGACTTTCTAAGAAGACAAGGAAAAACTCCCCAAAGAAAGTCCTTGAAGGGAAAAGAAAATGGAAGAAACTTTGGGAAAGGCAGTTCAAAGAGAGACCCCCTTTCCAGGTAGGTTGGGCATGCAGTGGGTGTCAATAAAAGGGGATCAATACAATACAATACACAGAACAGAACAAAACACAAGTGATCCTCAATATAATAGAACAGTAACAACAGAAATATTACCAGTACAGAGCAGAATTCAACAGTAGATGATATCACATAATATGATTAGAAGTGAGTTTGTCTGATCTGTCAATCTATCATTGCTATTCCAAAGAAGGAAAATGTGGAAAGGCACTTTCGAACTGTTCATAAAAACTACGAAACTGACTTCCTTCCGAAAAGCGATCTGAGAAAGAGAAAGGAGAGGGAACTAAAATCGCAGTTGAGACGCAATGGAAGGCGTGTGCGCAACTTGACAGCATATGCTACAGAGCAGATTGAAAATTGTCTGTCAGACTTTATCTAATGGAAAAAAGTAACGATTTGAGTGTTTCCCAATGTAGCGGAGTAAGAGTAGCGTTTCTTCTTCACAAATGTACTCAAGTAAAAGTAAAAGAAAGTATGGTGCAGTGAAACTACTCTTAGAAGTACAATTTTTAAAAAAAATTTACTCAAGTAAATGTAACGGAATAAATGTAACTCGTTACTACCCACCTATGAAACTCAGTATATATATATATAATTTTTAATGTAGGTAGATCATTTTGACCTGGTCATTTTAAAAGTAGCTCGCAAGCTGAAAAAGTTTAGGTACCCCTGACATAGATCGTTGTAGACACGGAACACACATGAAATACATGTGTTCCAAATAACGATATAGTATTTATAAAAGGTGTGATTTTGCTTGACTTCTCACTCTATACAACTCAAAGCAACTGACACGCAGGTAAACAGACGAGCTGAGAAAACTGTGCGGTGGTGGGGGATGTGATAGCAGACTGCTTGCTGCTTATCAACACATTTAAAGGACAAAAGACGCTGTCGGAGAGGTGCTAAGCGATTTAACACTAGAATTACCAGAGCCTACGAAAAAACTCGTAAATCCGTCCCACCTTAAATCGCTTCTTAAAATTGTTCACAGCTCTCCACCAACGCATTTCATGTCTGTTCTGTTTCTACAGTAATCTGTGTAAACACATTGTAAAAACAGAAACGTTTTTTATATTCTACTAGTAGATGACAAAATGTAGGCATAAACTATATAATGTATGAAGCCTGAAGTATCCAAGAAATACTTTCACAAAAGGTACAAATCTAACACAACAGTTGCGCTTTTATTCAAAAATATCACTGCAGAAACAAAAAGCTGGGAGAAGTTTGTGCATGTTCTAAGTCGGTGGGGGGATGGAATAGCCGGCTGCTTGCAGCCTGATTTTTATCATCACATTTAGATGACAAAAGACGCTGGTGGAGAGCTGTGAACGATTTTAAGAAGCGATTTAAGGTGGGACGGATTTAACGAGTTTTTTCGTAGGCTCTGGTAATTCTAGTGTTAAAAGAAGGATTTTGAAATCTGTCCTAAATTTAACTGGAAGCCAGTGTAAGGATTTAAGAACTGGAGTTATGTGTTCGTATTTTCTTGTTCTTGTAATAATTCTTGCAGCAGCATTTTGGATTAACTTGAAGCTGTATAAAGAACAGTTTGAACATCCAGTGAACAACCGCATTGCCCCGCATGAAAACATCATCCCAATGGTGAGGTACAGTGGAGAGAGCATCATGATTTTCCACTGCTTTGCTGCCTTGGAGCCTGGACAGCTTACCATCCTTGAGAGGAAAATGGATTCCCAAGCTTATCCAGGTATCCTACAGAATAATGTGAAGGCAGCTGGTCACCAGATAAGCTCACAAGATGTTGGGTGATGCAGCAGGACAATGACCCTAAACAACTTAGTAAATCTATTACAGAATGACTTCAAAAAAAGAAAATTCGCTGTTTGGAGTGTTCCAGTTAGAGCCCAGGGCATAGAGATGCTGTTGAATGACCTCAAGAGTACCATTCACACAAAGACATCTTAAGAATATGGATGAGCTAAAGTTCTGTAATGCAGAATGGCCCGAATTTCCTCCTGAAAGTCATTAAGATGGGGCAGCACAGAGGTGCAGTGGGTAGCACTGCTGCCTCGCAGTTAGGAGACCTGGGTTTGCTTCCCGGGTCCTCCCTGCGTGGAGTTTGCATGTTCTCCACGTGTCTGCGCGGGTTTCCTCCCACAGTCCAAAGACATGCAGGTTAGGTACATTGGTGATTCTAAATTGTGCTTGCTGTGTGTGTGTGTGTGCCCTTTGGTGGGTTGGCGCCCTGCCCAGGGTTTATTTCCTCCCTTGCACCCAGTGTTGGCTGGGATTGGCTTCAGCAGGCCCCCGTGACCCTGTAGTTAGGATATAGCAGGATGGATGTTGTAAAGGTCTGAACCAAAGCTACTGGAAATGTTTGTTGCGGTTTATTGCTGCCAATGAAGGTTCAACCACTTATTAAATCCATTGGTCCACAGCACACCATGAATGTTTAATGGATGTGTCCAAAAAGACATTAAAGATTATAATTGTTATTAGCATAAGCAAATTATATTTGTCTATACATCTGAGTTTGATGAAGATCAGATCACATTTTAGGAAGGGGTCACATTCATTTTTCTTGCCACTATAAAGCTTAAGAAAAATCTCCGTTGACTTGTATCACCCCCACACGGGGCCGTAAAGCCTAACATCTTCTTAGTCCTCTTGACCATTTCTGTGTCGTTCCTGGCTATGGACCCCTAAGTCCTTCTCATTAGGATTACTTTCAACTTTCAACCCCCACTCCCCTGATTGTATAATTATAATTTATATTTTCACTCCCTTTCATTTACATTAAATTTCTCCTCACACATACTGTATCTGCCCATGCCTCTGTCCTCTCCATGTCCATCATTGGATGGCCCCCTGCTGACTCTAGGGTATGCGTCATTCAACCTAGTCTGGTATCATCTGCTGCTTTGCCCAGCCTTGTAGGCCTTTTGTGTTAATCGCATGCCGGCTTTCCTAATACTTGGGTGGCACATCTCCTTCTCTTTTTTTATTGTTTTGCCATCTCTGGTCTGATGCCTTATCCAACATCCCCTGAGAGCAAAGTCTTACTCATCACTGAGCATACGCTGTTTGATCTCGAAAGAAACCTAGAAATTGCTTCTCTCAGGGAATTATATTATTCACGTTGATTACAACTCCGACTTGGAGGCCATGAATTTCATCTCCGCCTCCCTGATGTTTGGATGTTTGTGGATGTGAGGGCCTCTGTGTGTGCACGTGGGCGTATATGGGCCTGGCTGCATGAGCATAGTGGCCTGAAGAGCACAATGTGCCTCTCAAAACAATTTACATATGTAAGGCTGAGTGGATGTCAAGGGGGCCAGTGAGGTGTAGGGGGCTGGGGGACGGTTGACAATTAACTTAGTGAAGTGCTGGATTTACAAAGAATCTTAAATGGTATCCTGTGCAAATCCTTGTTTCTAGTGATGTCATTAGTCTGAATTTGATTGGCATGGAAACATGATGGTAAGAGGATCTCATGATCCTCTTTCCAGTCATTTATAAAACAAGATCCTGCAATAAATGAATTCCTCCACTAAGGGAAGTTGTCCCCCCCAACACCTGGAGAGAGAGAGAACCATGATCTCAGACTTGTGGGTGCTGATCCTCATGCTAGCTGCTCCACACTCGGCAGCGAATTGCTTGAGTGCTTGCTGAAGGTCATAGTCAGATAAGAGAAAGAGGACAACATCATCTGCATAAAGCAACAATGTTACTACTAGCACTCCTCAACTGGACCCCATCACATCATTGGCTGATTTCTTGTACATGAAAAATCACAAATAGGAGTGGTGACAAGACACAGCCAACTTAATGCCTCACGTATGGAGACACGGCACTCACCGCTTTCATATAGTGAACGAATAGCACACAAGAGCAGCCCTGTTACTCCATGTTCCTGCAGAACCTTCCAGAACACATGTCGAGGGACATGGTCAGATTCTTTTTCCAAATGTAGAGAACACATGCAGATTAGATTGTCATACTCTTATGCACCTTCCTGCAACTGCGCCAGGGAGAAAAGCTAAAGGCCCAGACAGAATCCACATTGTTCCTCCTGTATCTTTGGCTTAACCATCAGACGGGTTCTTTTCTCCAACACCTGGGAGGCTGAGGAGTGTGGCTGTACTGGTCTGTGGTGGTGAAGAGGGAGCTGTGTCTTAAGACAAAACTCTTGATATACATCTGTCCTCACCTATGGTCATGAGCTGTGGGTAATGACCAAAAGAATGGGACCATGAGTACAAGGGGTAGAAATGAGATTTCTTTGTATTGTGGTTGGGCTGACTTGCCAACACAGCAATTCAGGAGAGCCTCAGAGTGGAGCTGCTGCTCCTCTGGATTGAGGGGAGCCATTTGAGAAGATCTGGGCATGTTGTGAGAAGGCCCACTGGGCAGCTTCTCCTAGAACTACTCTGGTGGCTGGAGATTCCGGACATGCTGGAGGGATGATATCTGTTGTCTCACTTGGTAATACTTTGGAATTCCCCTGGAAGATCTGGAATCTTTAGCTTGGGGCAGGGAAGTTTGGGCTGACCTACTTGGCCCTCTGTTGCTGTGACCCTCACCCTAAAAACCAATTGAGGAGATGAAACAAGATATTCAGAAGAATCCTATTAAAATGTAAAGGAAAGGGTCATCCACTGGCAACTGTGTAACTATCAACGTTTAATAAACTAATCTGGCAGATTCTTCACTTCCAGATAACTTTAGATTCCAGTGATGAGTTGAAAATCATGGCAGCATCATTTGAACTGGGAAGCACAGAATGTATTCGGGTGAGGTGTGACCGTTCCCTAAATATTGAGACCCCTTGTAATAGGCATCATCAGCTTCTGTTTCTGCCTACCAGCCTGCTCACCAGCCTTCCTTCCTACCTGCCCATCCCCAGGCAGTATTACTGCCTGCTCCTGGCCTAATTTCCTTACTGCCTACTAAAAGACAGAGTCAAGGTCCTTACCCCAACAAACGCCCGAAGCGATACGTCTTCTGTATCATTCATCTCGCCACTCATGCAAACTCAGCAGATTTGCCTGAGGCTTGTGCTTCGGAGCGCCTTGGACTGTCTTGATGCTTGGACAATATGTGCTAAAATTAATTTGTTTCTTCTGGCTTTATTTTTGAAATACTATTTCATATTCATTTGGCTCCTTTTGGATTGTTAGAAAGGTACTTAGGAATCATTTGTCAAGCAGATTACAAGAGACCAATTACCGCTGGAAATGTCTACTGAAAGAACACTTGAAAAAAAAAATTGCACCAATTATGTTATTGAAGAAATTCACTTCTGTTGCTTTTGTGTTTGGGATTAAAAATGCTCGGTGAACAAAATGCGTGGTTTAGTTCTTCGCTGTGCATGCAAGTGCATAAAGACGTCTCTCATGTGAAGGCAGCCCTTAACCCTTAATGAGCTTACTTTGAGATAACAACTAGGCGTCCTGCGCATTAAAATCCCCTCACACACAAAAGGACGACTGAAATGACAGCGTGGGTATGGAGACAAATTGGTGCGTGCATATGTGTGCATTTGTGAGAGAACAGAGGGTCCCTGTAGGGAAGACTCACAGGCCCATGTCTTCTGCTCTGAACTTTTTATTGTTCTTTTACTAGACAACACCTGAGGGCAGACTCTGGAAATGATAATGTCCTGCATTAGGAGTCATCATGTTCTGCTGGATGACAGTATCCGGACTGCATTTCGACAGTAGTGAAATCCTGTATTATGCATGTAGATCGATAAGTGTGTCGGTCTTGAGAGACCATGACACTGGCGCACATGGATGAGATAGAGAATCACGAGGTGCAGACGTTGTGGCCATTGAGCCCAATTTGTAACTGGCAGTGGCTACACGAAAAGTTTCAGCTGCCTGGGTTCATCCCCCTGGATTGCTTTTGCTTGATGAATGTTGGCCTTTCTTTTCCTGATTTCTCTCTAGATCTCCGGTCCCCAGCACTGGCACACTCCCCCCCCCCAAGCTGTTGACATCAATTCCCATGGACTTCATGTCACATTTGTAGATGTTCTGAAAGTGAAGGTAGTGATCCTTAGGGATCCTCCTGTCATGCATCTGGTGGACGTGTAAAAGCTGGAGATCTTGGCACATGTCAGGACCTCCTTGTTCATCATGTGGTACTGTCACCTGATGTTGAGACTGCACCTGAGGCTACACATATGATAGATAGATAGATAGATAGATAGATAGATAGATAGATAGGAAATGCACTATATGATAGATAGATAGATAGGTAGATAGGTAGATAGATAGATAGATAGATAGATAGATAGATAGATAGATAGATAGATAGATAGATAGATAGATACTTTATTAATCCCAAGGGGAAATTCACATACTCCAGCAGCAGCTTACTGATAAAAAACAGAATTAAATTAAAGAGTGATAAAAATGCAGGTATAACAGACAATAACTTGTCAATAAATGTTAACGTTTACCCCCCCAGGTGGAATTAAAGAGTCGCATAGTGTGGGATCTCCTCAGTCTGTCAGTGGAGCAGGACGGTGACAGCAGTCTGTCGCTGAAGCTGCTCCTCTGTCTGGAGATGATCCTGTTCAGTGGATGCAGCGGATTCTCCATGATTGACAGGAGCCTGGTCAGCGCCCGTCACTCTGCCACGGATGTCAAACTGTCCAGTTCTGTGCCTACAATAGAGCCTGCCTTCCTTACCAGTTTGTCCAGGCGTGAGGCATCCCTCTTCTTTATGCTGCCTCCCCAGCACACCACCACGTAGAAGAGGGCACTCGCCACAACCGTCTGATAGAACATCTGCAGCATCTTATTGCAGATGTTGAAGGACGCCAGCCTTCTAAGGAAGTATAGTCGGCTCTGACCTTTCTTATACAGAGCATCAGTATTGGCAGTCCAGTCCAATTTATCATCCAGCTGCACTCCCAGGTATTTATAGGTCTGCACTCTCTGCACACAGTCACCTCTGATGATCACGGAGTCCATGAGGGGCCTGGGCCTCCTAAAATCCACCACCAGCTCCTTGGTTTTGCTGGTGTTCAGGTGTACGTGGTTTGAGTTGCACCATTTAACAAAGTCCTTGATTAGGTTCCCTTTACTCCTCCTCCTGCCCACTCCTGGTGCAGCCCACGATAGCAGTGTCGTCAACAAACTTTTGCACGTGGCAGGACTCCGAGTTGTATTGGAAGTCTGATGTATATAGGCTAAACAGGACCGGAGAAAGTACAGTCCCCTTCGGCGCTCCTGTGCTGCTGACTACAATGTGAGACCTGCAGTTCCCGAGACGTACATACTGAGGTCTGTCTGTAAGATAGTCCACGATCCATGCCACCAGGTGTGAATCTACTCCCATCTTTGTCAGCTTGTCCCTGGGGAGCAGAGTTTGGATGGTGTTGAAGGCACTAGAGAAGTTCAGGAACATAATTCTCAGAGCTCCACTGCCTCTGTCCAAGTGGGAGAGGGATCTGTGTAGCATATCGATGATGGTATCCTCCTCTCCCACCTTCTCCTGTGTATGCAGTGCAGAGGGTCGAGGGCGTGGCGGACATGTGGCCTCAGGTGGTGAAGCAGCAGCCGCTCCATGGTCTTCATCACATGTGACGTCAGAGCGACAGGCCGGAAGTCATTCATCTCACTAGGACGTGATACCTTTGGGACTGAGGTGATGCAAGATGTTTTCCAAAGCTTTTTGGAAAATGTTTTCAAAGGGCAATTGACCATTCTCTGCTCTGCTACCATCTCAAGCTGGTTGAGAATGGGCGCCATAGCCAAGTTTGCCTTGTTAATCACCCTCGTTGGTTCAGTGGGCCTCTCTTGAAGTGATGTGACCAGCTCAATACACTTCCGTATAATAAATCATACTGTCTGTCACAGAGTTACAGTATAGAACATGTAAAGAATGTCACTATCCACATTAAAGAAATGTCATCTCCTAAGATAAAAGAGCCTGCTCTTTCCTTTCTTTTACAGTTCCTCTGGGTTACAGGACCACAGCAGTTTTCCCCAGCTGCAGTGGCTGCCTCCATTGCCCTACCAATGACAACGCTGGGTGAAAAACTGGCGTGTAGCTTCTCTCTTGTGAATAATGAGACTGGCTCAATAACCAAGCTGTCACATATGAATCTGTGCTCCGCTCCTGGATCTTGCCTGAAATGTGACATCAAAGTCAATACTGAAGGATAGCTGATGTTATCAGCTTCTTGTGCTGATACCTTTGCTTTATTTATTTATATTTTCGGTGAAGTGTGTGTTGCGGAGACCATTATATAAATTGTGTGTTGGAAGAGGGTGAGAAAAAGAATTCTGTTGTCTTTGTGATGCATGCCAATAAATAAAACTAATAATTCGGAGACAAACTCTTTTGGCACGAATCCCAATTGGATAGACTCCAAGGATAGAAATCCTACAGGGTAAAATTCATACGAGACTTAGTAGAAAAAAAAGAAATCCTACTGAGCTCTCATCCTACAGGACAGAAAGCAGATGCATGAAATCAGGAGGGCAGACTCTCGGGATATGAGATCCATCAGGAGTAGCTCCTAGGGAGTTGATATTGTTGTAGTTGTACTTACAAAGCAGACTTGGAGCTGCACTGAGGTGAGCAACACCTGAATTAAGGGGTCACTGTGCGTAGGTTCAAAAAGGGGAAAAAGGGAGATAAAAGTCTGGGGCGACACCACAACCCTGTATATTGTAAGATGGAAAAATTAATTTCACTTGAAAAACATCTTCACAGTTTCAGAATAGACTGCCCAAGATGGAGACCCTTCTGGTTAAATACAGGCCAGGGACGTGATGTCAGAGGTGGAAAGGATGTCAATCATCCGGCCTGTAGTGAGAAGAAGAATAGAGGCCTTAGTATACAGCGCCACCCAGCAGATTTAAAAGTAATTACCACCACCAGAGCCTTTAAATTGTCCTCAAGGCGCATGTGTGATAATGGGTACACAGGATCCACTCCAGGAATGCCTCTGCCTTCACTCCTCCACGTGGCTTCCCTAACCGCTCTCCTCCTTCCACCAGCATTGGCTCCTACTCGAGTCTGCTCTTCATTCTCTCAAATCTTTCTTCCTCAATGTCTTTTCCCCCGTTTCTCTGACCTACTCAAACCAGTTTATACTCTTGTGAGTGTAGGTGGCTCCTCAACGATCCATAGAGTGTTATTGAGGGATGGTTGAACTGATTGGTCTCATTAGATTAGATTAGATTAAATCTCATTAGATTAGGTTAGAATAGATCAGATTAGATTAGAATAGATTAGATTAGAATAAAATAGATCAGATTGGATTAGATTAGATTAGATTGGATCAGATTAGATTAGATTAGATCAGATTAAGTTTATTAATCCTAAAGGGAAATATAGATGCATACAGCACTAGAAACATAAAAAACAAAGATACAGACTAACAGAACAAAAATACAATCAATCAATCAATCAATAAAAGAATATTGTGCAGAAATTGAAAATTTAATTTAGTTTGGGACACTGGGAGGAAGTTTTCAATTGCCTGATAACAGTGGGCAGGAACCCCAAAAGGCCTCTTCTTAGCACACTGAGGAAGAATGTGCCTGTGACTAAAAGTACTCCAAGACAGCACCTCCTGGAGGGGAGTTTTCATTATGGCATTCCATATTGCCCCATCCTTTTTTTCAGAACAGCTTCCATTGTGTCCAGGGTTAGCCCACTGATGGAGTAGGATATTGTCTTTGAACTCAGGCGGCTTCTCCAGGAGACCACAGCACAGAAACCACACAGTGGCTGATAGAACATTTTCAGCAGCCTGCTTCATACATCAAAAGGCCTGAGTCTCCTTAGGACGTCCTGACTGCTCTGGCCCGTCACGTACAGTGCCTCTGTTTTTGTCAGACCAGTCCAGTTTGCTGTTTATGCGAACCCCCAGGTTCTTGTAGTTCTGCACCACCTCCACATCCCCCCGAAACTCTGTCTGGTCTCATGAATTTTGAACCCATTTCTCCATCAAGCTGCCCACTTACCCTGCACACGCCTACACTCATGAGGTCAGTGCCACACTATTTTAAACTAGATTCTGTATCTGTGTTAATCCAGTATGGACCTAGACATGTTCCACCACAAGGATCTTTGGTACTGGATTATCTTTGTTTAAAAATACTGGAGTGGTAGCTTTCAGGTTGTTATCTATGGATATCCTGATGTAGTAGACCCAGTCACAATTATTCTTGAGTATGACACACAGTGTCACCTGCCATTCCAAAAATGAAACAAAGCTGAGCAGAAGGCTGTTCAGGCTGACACAAGCCTTGCATGTTCTTAAGCAGGGGTGCATTCTGAATGATGAGGGGGCTCAACAGAAGTACCGTACATGTGCAGTCAAAAAAAAAAAAACACTAAAGAAAAACTTGAAGAAGTTCCTGAGCTTGAGATGCCAGCAAATGCCTCATTACATCATTTCTAAACGAACTGTTAAGTCTGCTTAATGTACATGCATTATAGCAAAACAATAATCGCCTGGAACAATTTGCAGCCTTATTATTTGACTCATAAAGCTGGGTGCCTAGACTAAAAAGATTTTACCCTAGAGGCCTCCAAAGGGGCGCGCGGATCATCAGAATGGATCAGCTTCTCCAGCGTGTCCTCTGTAACTTTCATTAACCCGCGTTTTTCTGTTGGTAACACTCCTGAATCAGGGACCTTATTTTGTACTACGAGCGAGTAGTTAGAGAGAACAGAATAATGTGCCTTGATGAAGAGAGTGAAGGAGACGTACTTTTCTCTTTTACTGCTAATTAGTCTTCTTGTTTTTCCAGCTCACATCTTTCCACACTTCATTCAAATCTCTGGCTGACCTCCGATTCACACGTTTACCAGGAGCCTCCTGTAAACAGCAGCTACAATATGTTTGTTTTGTTCTTACTGAAAGCTCTTGAGCTCCTTTTCACAGCAGTTTTTCTCATGCAACTTTTTCATACCTTCATGATTTATTTCAGAGTCATGGGGGTTGAATTGGATGAACAGTTAGAGCCCACCCTGAATGGGGCATCAGTCTATCACAGGGCCCACTTACACACATGCACACACTCACTGTGGGCTTTAAACTGGAATTACCAGTTAACCTCAAATGCATATCTTTGAGGTGTGGAAGGAATATCAGAGTACCCAGAGAAAAACCCACACAGGCGCCGAAGGAACGTTCAGCCTTCTCACAAAGACCTGCTGGGTACAGAATACAAGCTCAGGATGTTGGATTTGTGAGGTGTTGCTGAACACTGCACCACTGTGCCCCCCTTCTTAAACAGGGTAAAACTGTGTCATACTGTGTCATCAGAGACCCTCCACTCACACCAATGACTGGTTAAGTATGCACAAAAACACCAAAACCTGTCAGATAATTTGTCTTTGCTGCATGGTTTGTTGTACTTTCCAGTCTGAACCTTGTAAAGTGCCTTGTGATGGTTCTTGACATTAAATGCGAGGAGCTGATTGATTAACAGGACATGGTGGTTCAGTAGTTGCCACTGCCACCTCATAGCCCTAGGAGACAGCGATCAGACCCTGGCTCAGTCACAGTCTCCACAGATATTTTTAACGCCTTGCACCCAATGCTGCCTAAAGCTTTGCCAAACTTCAGCCTTAAACTGCATATGGGATAAAAAAGAAGGCAAAACAACATAAAGTGCAAATTGGAAGAAAAACAAACCAGAGTGCACATTAAGAGCTCAAGATGCTGGTCTGCTTATGATTCTAAGGATTAATAAAATAACAATGGGAGGTCGAGCTTTTAGTTACAGGGCCCCTAAACTGTGGACTGGTCTGCCTGCTACTATAAGAGATGCCCCTTCGGTCTCAGCTTTCAAATCCCGGCTGAAGACTCACTACTTCAGTTTAGCACACCCTGACTAGAGCTGCTGATTAACTCTACGGACTGCATCTCTGTTGTTAGTCATTAGCACTAAAACATAAGTAACATGATAGTTAGAATTGGATACTAACCCTCACCTATTCTGTTTCTCTTCTCGGTACTCAAATGTGGCACTTGGTGCCACTGCCCACCTGCCAAGTTGGTTTGCCTGCCTAAGGAAAAGTCATCCCTGATGGAGGATCCAAGGACTCATGGGGCAGAGGGGTCCTTTCATCGGATTGGCTGTCTCAGCTGTGGAATGGCCAATTGGGGGAGGCAGCTTGATGGCCGAGGTCTCCAGGACTCTAAACAAATTCAAATCTATCTATCTATCTATCTATCTATCTATCTATCTATCTATCTATCTATCTATCTATCTATCTATCTATCATATTATGTGATATCATCTACTGTTATATTCTGCTCCATACTTGTAATATTTTTATTTTTATACTGTATGGAGGATTTATTCTGTTCTGTGTATTGTATTGTATTGACCCCCTTCTTTTTGACACCCACTGCACACGATTTTTTCCCTACAAGGGTTTTTTTGGGAGTTTTTTCTTGCCATCTTAGTGAGTCAAGGCTGGGGGGCTGTTAAGAGGTAGGGCCTGTTAAAGCCCATTGTGGCACTTCTTGTGTGATTTTGGGCTATACAAAAATAAATTGTATTGCATTGTATTGTATGTTAAATGTTGACTGCTAAGGGCGGCACGGTGGCGCAGTGGTAGCGCTGCTGCCTCGCAGTTAGGAGACCCAGGTTCGCTTCCCGGGTCCTCCCTGCGTGGAGTTTGCATGTTCTCCCCGTGTCTGCGTGGGTTTCCTCCGGGCGTTACGGTTTCCTCCCACAATCCAAAGACATGCAGGTTAGGTGGATTGGCGATTCTAAATTGGCCCTAGTGTGTGCTTGGTGTGTGGGTGTGTTTGTGTGTGTCCTGCGGTGGGTTGGCACCCTGCCCAGGATTGGTTCCTGCCTTGTGCCCTGTGTTGGCTGGGATTGGCTCCAGCAGACCCCCGTGACCCTGTATTCGGATTCAGCGGGTTAGAAAATGGATGGATGGATGGATGTTGACTGCTAATGCTGACTGCCTAAGATGGCAGGTCTTCTGACTTTAGGCCCTTGCAGCAGGAAGGGGCGGGTCCAGGTGGATGGACACTAGAAGTTATGTCATTGGTATTAACAGCTGTCAATCTTCCGGTCTGCAGGGGGAGGAAAAGAAAAGTCGTCAGTACACCGTGACAGTCTCTGGACTGGTGGGGAATTATTATCACCAGTGTCCTTAAGCTGTCCCCTATGCACATGATGATGGCTTTAAAAAAGGATGGATGAATGGTCCTCTGTACAGTGGCTATACAACTCAGTCACCCCATGGAAGTCCTCACATTTTATTATTTTATAACATTGAATCACAATGGATTTAATTTGGCATTCTCTAGGTGCAGCCAGGGTGTTGAAGGGGTCCGGTTTGGTGGACTCAGGATTGGGTCACTGCTTTTTGCAGATGATGTTGTCCTGTTTGCTTCATCAGGCCGTGATCTTCAGCTCTCTCTGGAACGGTTCGTAGCTGAGTGTGAAGCGGATGGGATGAGAATCAGCACCTCCAAATCCGAGACCATGGTCCTCAGCCGGAAAAGGGTGGAGTGCCCTCTCAGGGTTGGGGGAGAGATCCTGCTCCAAGTGGAGGAGTTCAAGTATCTCGGGGTCTTGTTCACGAGTGAGGGAAGAATGGACCGTGAGATCGACAGGCGGATCGGTCCGGCATCCGCAGTGATGCAGGCTCTGCATCGGTCTGTCATGGTGAAAAAAGAGCTGAACCGTAAGGCAAAGCTATCATTTTACCAGTCGATCTACGTTCCTACCCTCACCTATGGTCATGAGCTATGGATAGTGACTGAAAGAACGAGATCGCGAATACAAGCGGCTGAAATGACTTTCCTCCGCAGGGTATCTGGGCTTTCCCTTAAAGATAGGGTGAGAAGCTCAGTCATCCAGGAGGGGCTCAGAGTAGAGCCGCTGCTCCTCAGCATCGAGTGGAGTCAGATGAGGTGGCTCGGGCATCTGATCAGGATGCCTCCTGGACGCCTCCCTGGTGAGGTGTTCCGGGCACTTCCAACCGGGAGGAGGCCCCAGGGAAGACCCAGGACACGCTGGAGGGACTATGTCTCTTGGCTGGCCTGGGAATGCCTTGGGATTCTCCTGGAAGAGCTGGAAGAAGTGGCCGGGGAGAGGGAAGTCTGGGCCTCTCTGCTCAAGCTGCTGCCCCCATGACCCGACCCCAGATAAGCAGAAGAGAATGGATAGATGGATGGATGGATGGATGGATGATTTTTGTCACTAATCAGCAGAAAAAAAAACTCTTCAATATCAAAGTAAAAACAAATCTCTGCAAAGTGGTGTAAATTAATTCCAAATATAAAGCACAAAATGGTTGCTCTCATAAGTAACGTATATACTCACGTTTAAGTTCTCCTGCAGATAAGTTGGGGCTTGATTTTACATTGTAATATCTGGTATTTTATAATGTCGGTCGTATAAGTTGAATTTGGAAAACTCACGCTATTGGTTCAAGAGATTATGATATTCTAAAGTCCCCCTGAGGAGTAACCATGGAGCACACTGCCTTTTTTTTATGTATTGTCCCTACGTGACCACACGGTGATACCCGAACTATTCCGAAGCGTCATTTGCACTGATTTCTGTTTTTTGTATCTCAGGCCCTCATACATCTTTATCATAAGAGCATCCCTTATCTATGATGGTGCTTTCATTCAGAAGAAAATATGAAGCTGGTTTTAAATTAAAAGTCGTTGAAGTGGCAAAAGAAATTGGTCAGCTCTTCTTGGCCAAACTGCTTAGACTCTCTCAGGCATCTTGGAGATCGTGAGTGAGCAGCCTTTCTCAAGTCCAGCCACACATTCACACTTGATTTAAATGTAGACTCTGACTTGGCCATTCCGGGACGTTCACATTGTTGTTTTTAATACAATTCCTGTGAAGCTTTGGCTATATGCATGGGATTGTTGTCTTGCTGAAAAACTAATCTCGTCTCAAGGCATCAGAACTTCCCCGTATTTTGTAACCTTCATTTTCCTCTACACTCTCACAAGCCTTGCAGGCCCTGCTGCCACATCATACTGCCACCACCATGCTACACGATGGGGATGGTGTGTTTCTGATAATATGCAGTGTTCAAACAAGACATTTAGTTTGAAGGCCAAAGAAACTTCAGTTTTGATCTCATCAGACCATAAAGCCTTTATTCGGTTGACTCTGCCGAGATGTCCTATGGACTTCTTCTCTTTGTCACTCTCCCATAAAGCTGCAACTGGTGAAAGCACAGCTTTTTGCCTACACAGTCTCTCCAATCGTACCTACTGTATCTTATAACTCCTCCAGATGTCTCATAGTCTCTTGGTAGACTCCCTTACTAGTATTCTTCTTGTGCAATCACTTTGTGGACACCTTTTCTAGGCAGATTTCCAGCTCTCAATACTCTTTCAGTGTCTCAATGATTGATATAAATGGATATTTAATGAGGGTGGCACAGTGGGTAGCACTGCTGACCTTTCAGTTAGGAGACCTGGGTTCGCTTCCCAGGAGTGGAGTTTACATCTTTTCCCCGTGTCTGCGTGGGTTTCCTCCAGGTACTCTGGTTTCCTCCCAAAGTCCAAAGACATGCAGTTTAGGTGGATTGACGATTCTAAATTGTCCATGGTGCGTGCGTGCCCTGCGGTGGGCTGGCGCCCTGCCCGGGGTTTGTTTCCTGCCTTGCACCCTGTGTTGGCTGGGATTGGCTCCAGCACACCCCCGTTACCCTGTAGTTAGGATATAGCGGGTTGGATAATGGATGGATGGATGGATATTCAATGACTTGGAGATTTTCTCATCTTGGACTCCTGACTTGTGCTTTCCAATCCCCTTTTCATGGAGTTGCTTGTTGTGTTCTTTTGTCTTCATTATGTAGGTTAACTCAGCATATGAACCCTCCACAAGTTGGACATTGGTGAATTTAGACAACAGTCAGCTGAAACTCCAGACAGGTGACCTCCATTGAACTTATTCTTGGACTTCTAAAACCAACTGGCCCTACCAGTGAGAATTTAGGGGTAATTAAAATGAAGTGAATATTTATGGCATCAATTACTTTGTGTTTTATATTTGTAATTATCTGAGATTACTTTTCAGAAATATGTACCATATATACTTGTGTATAAGTCTGTTCTTGAAACCTGAAAAATCGATCATAAAATCAGACACCGATTTATACGCCTGTTGAAAATTGTGACAATTAATTTTTTTTTGTACATCTTCTTTCCTCCTCCAATCTCTCATCAGTTTCTCAGACCCATTGAATTTTCCTGAGCAGCACAGTTACCAATTTATTATGCCACTTCAAAGACTTTTAATTTAAAACCAGCTTCATATTTTCTTCTGATCAAATGCTCCATCATAAATAAGGGATACTCTTTTGATAAAGGTGTATGAGGGTGTGAGATACAAAAAACAATAAACAGTGCAAATGTCGCTTTGGAATAGTTCGGGTATCACCGTGTGGTCATGTAGTTACAATAGAGAGAGAGAGAGTGGTGTTAGGAGCACATGCTGATGCAGCACATTGTCACACCCACATAGAAAAAAAGGCCGTGTGCCCCGTGGTTACTCTCTCAGGTGGGCGTTAGCATATCATAATCTCTTGGACCAATAGCGTGAGTTTTCTGCATTTGATTTATACGACTGATGCTATAAAATACCAGAAATTAAACGGTAAAATCAAGCCCCGACTTATCTGCGGGAGAACTTAAACGCGACTATACAGTATATGGTATTCACTTTGACATTAAATAGGCTTTTTTTCTGTCGATCAGTTTCAAAAAAAGCCAAATTAAAGCCAGTTTTGTACAACAAAAAAATTTGAAAATCTCCAAGTAGGTGAGTAATTTTTATATGGCACTGTACATCACCTACTAAAAGTGATCAAAGTTGGTAAATACCCCCTGCCACCATCAGCACCCACCAAGGTGATGCAATACCCTGTGAAGAGACTTCTTCTTCTCTTTCTTTTGGCTGCTCATGTTAGAGGGTGCCACTGTGGATCAACTTTTTCCATATCTTCTTGTCCTCTGCATCTTGCTCAGTTATCAAGAGACTCTAGATACAGTATTTAAATTGAGAAATCTTTTCCAGTCCTGAAGTTCTGGATTGGGTAAAATAACATATGTAAACATTTAAAGACAAAGATAAATATTAAACACATTTAAAAACAATTGATCATAACCTGGTTAACTATAAACCCGAGACTTTAGCTCACTCAGTTTACTATCTATATATCTTACTGTTGTAAGGTTAATTTGTTACTATAAATAGCAAGCGTAGTAAGGTATCATGTTTATCCTGGATTTAAAGTAAGCTGTTTGCTTGTAAACAATTGCTGTTAGTTAAACTCTACATTAATAACAGAAGTAGCTAACTAAGAATGTCTGCAAACAGCAGAAAGAGCGAAACAAACAATGAAACTGAAACTAAGTGTTGCCTGGAGGATAGGTAGAACTTCTTGGCCCAAGTGGTAGACCTCCTCCTGGACTGCATGGTGCACCTTTTTGACCATCTCATTTGTGTTTTTCTAATCAAATTTCCCATTTAACTTTTTAAGGGGTTGCTTTAGCAAGTTGTGTTCACAAAGGGAGGTGATGACTGGAATATTTAGTAAAATAAATGTTGCCTTTTGCTTATTGTGAATTTCTTTTTGGGATTAATAAAGTATCTATCTATCTATCTATCTATCTATCTATCTATCTATCTATCTATCTATCTATCTATCTATCTATCTATCTATCTATCTATCTATCTATTGTTTGTCAAACTCAGTGTTAGCCTCTCCAATTGTATCTTTCAAGTCAAGTGTCTGCTGGGAAGAGAGTTGTGAAGTGCTGTAGTGGCGCTAAGATGGCACTGGTCAGAGGAAGGGTTTGGCTAGAGCTGTGCAGGAAAAGGGACACTCAGGCTAGTGACTGATGAGTACCCCATGGTGGGTAGAAAGAGTCAGTAAATGTTTAAAATACAAGGAGTGTCCCAAAAGGAGATTTCCAGGACGTTCTCATGTTATTAGTCCTAGAATACTGAGAAGAAGCCAATGGAGTCTTCTGTGTCAGCTGTTATAAACAAAAAATGGGATCCTGCTGGTCAA
Organism: Polypterus senegalus; assembly: GCF_016835505.1. NCBI lineage: Eukaryota > Metazoa > Chordata > Cladistia > Polypteriformes > Polypteridae > Polypterus > Polypterus senegalus. The sequence continues at coordinate 26,249,273 of NC_053171.1, read as the reverse complement.
AACTGGGAACAGAAAATCTCCTTCACTACTTTGCCCACATATAGAGGCTCTGGGATACAGAGCCATCCGGGGGTCACCCACCCAAGAGCATTTTTCTAAGGAACATTTAGTGATTTCTAGGGAATTCTATTCTCTGTAAGGGATTCTGGCAATTGACCTAAATGGAATTTGAAGGCTCCACTAGTTCACTATTTCAGTCCAGGGTCAACATGTTAGCTATCTTGAGGGCTTATCGATGAAAAGTAAGAGCCAGAAAACTACAGAAAGAAAGGGAGAGAATGCTTGGGGAAGAAGGTGTCAGAAGAGGGAGAAATAAGGTCTACCAAAAATTAGTCTGTTCAGGCAGGACTGGGGCATATCTACCACTCTGGGTGTGCACCCTGGGGCCTGTGATGGCTAAACCCCACTTGATGAAAACAATCGAATCTCCAAATGCTGAAATGACCTAGAGGCCCCTCCCACCCCTTGAGGCAATACCTGATCTAATACTCAAGTCCTTGTGTGCCAAAACAACCAAGGGATCCAGCAATCCAATCAGTTAGGGGATTGAGTCACTAAACGCTGAAAGCAAGAGTGGGTAATACTGTGCTGTATTAAATGACTGGGTGTCTGCACGCTGCATTCTTAAAGGTATGATCAACTCTTTGTTAAAGAGCTAAGTCACCCAGTGGCCTGTGGGTGTCTTAATCCAGACTTGAGTCAGTCCTAGAGGAGGTAAAAGCTGTGGGAATTTAATTCTCCTTTGTTTAATTTAAATATTATTTTCTTAACTCTTGAGCTCTTTGACACTTTCAATTGCACACTGGAAAGTGTCCTAGGAGAAGCACCTTATACAGACTTTTATTTCAGGGAAATAGGAGAAATGCTTAGTAAAATGTTGTAGTCAAAAGGGACATGGCTGTATTGAAAAAGAGGACACAGTGGAGTGAATCTGTTGTTATTAGCCATTGAAATCCCCCTGGTATCTCTCAGCCATAGTCAACATCATCAGGGTTCACTCAGTGAACAAAATGCTTCTTTGAGAAGACTTACACTGCTTTCACACTTACAGGATATTGCAAGGTTTTACCAGTAAATTACTGTGTCTAGGATATATGTGAACGAATATCATGGGAAATGCTACCTGGAAATTGCCAGAAAATTGGGAATGACTCCAGGGAATCTCTTGTGTGAAAAAAGACATAACATTATTAGGCCGAGCATGCAGAAAGTTGAGAATAATGTCACCTAGGTCGACTGATGTTACTGCTACCAAAGCAATCACACGAGACATTGGTGAGAATGTACAGTGGATTCAGAAACTGTGTGTCATTCTGGGTTATTGAGTGTAGATTGATGGGCAAAAACGGCAGGTGTATCCATTTAAAATTACATTTACAGCACAGTAAAGTGTGCAGAAATGGAAGGCATCCTGAATACTTTCTCAATCCCCTGTATACGTGTTAGGAATTTCCCCAAACAGAAAGGCCAGAACCAAAAAGAACCCTTTCAAAAGACTCAACTGGTTAAATACAAGTAATTTATTACTTTGAGGGAAAGGTTTAATGAATAAATTCAGTTAAACAATATTAGGAACAATTAATACAAAAGTATTTCAAGAAAATGGAACTACCTTAACCATGAACAAGTCTAATCAACAAAAACAACTTAAGCAAAATGAAAGCTAAAATAGAGCACGGAGAAAGGTAAAGAGAACAAAATTTAGTAAAGCAAACAACAAAGCAATTAAAGAATTAGCCAATGTCAGCAAACATGAATCAGAAAAGGTTATCAAAATACTATTACTTGGGTTAAAAACCAGAAGGAAAGTTAAAAATAAAATGTCTTAATAAAGAGGAGCTCAGTGACCAAACAAAATGCTTAAGCAGGCTCACAACTCTGAGAGAAAACTTTTAAGAAAGACTTTTATAAAAGAAAAAAAAAACCTCCAGGAAGAGAAAAGCAACAGCAGAGCACTTAAGAATCTTACATACCCCTCTCATGTAACTGCGGCCGTAATGACTGCGGCATCTGAGGAAACATCACTCCTAATAATGACCTGAGAGCTGGAGAGATTTTCAAAAAATTGGTTTCTTTTGAAAAGTTTCCTGTTTAACAAATGTTTGGAAATTGAACAAGGAAAGAAAATAAGGGAGGAGAGATGAAAACTGTTACATGATTGTAAAAAACGTGGTAGCAGATGACTAAATTATCAAGTTCTTAGATGAGCATGGTATACTATTATTTAAAGAGATTCTATAAAAAGCCAAATTTCCACATGTGGACAAATAAACTTTTATCTATCTATCTATCTATCTATCTATCTATCTATCTATCTATCTATCTATCTATCTATCTATCTATCTATCTATCTATCTATGAGGGTAAATCAAAAGTAAAGGCAATACAAAATTAATGCGGTAACTGCAAAGGATAGAAACTGATGGAATACAACATATTCGTGATGTTGAACACGCGTAGCACAGCAATCAATTTAATATGGATGCTCTGCTGCAGGATTGCACCATTGCAGAATGTGCTGTAGTGAGATTTCTTTGGGCAAGTGGAGGGAAACCTGCTGAAAGTCACCAAAAGATTTTGACTCAGTAAAGAAGTGAAAACAGCATAACTGAACAAGATGGTCTGCTTCCTTATAGTACTTCTTATTCTTCATTTTATGTCTTTATGTATTTTGTTGCATTATGTAATGATAGCAACATCTAATAATGAAAATGTAAAATATGATTGTTAATGTCTTGAAAAAGTAGTGTGTGAACACTGACATCAGTGAGATTGGTGTGTTTGAAAAGCTTGTATAAAAGTGTGATGCCTCCAAGTCCTGTTTATTAAAGTGACAATGTTTTTCAATCCTGTGTGATAGTTAGATTACAAACCTAAGGATATCACCATACTTTATGTTTTATTTTAGATAAATATATATTGATATTTATTATTTAAAAGCAGTGTAAGCATGTGCTGTAAAAAGCCTGGGGTCCTAGAAACTATTGAAATCATCAGGAAAAAAACTGAAATGTATAGATGTCAGGTAATTGAAAGGAACACTCTGGGCATCTCTCTCCTAGAAGGTTTTGTTTTGCCAACATGTTCTCGACCCGCTTGTGCATTAGCAGCTAGGGAACTTTGTCTTTCTTCTGAGGTTTTGTTTTGCTGATGTGCTTTGCCTCACTTGTGCATTAGTGGTGGGAGGAAAAGTAAAAAGGACACCGTTTTGACGATGTTAGTGTCTAAGCGACTTTGTCTTTCTTCTGAGATTTTATTTTGCTGATGTGCTGTCTTCGCTTGTGTTATTAGCGGTTAAGCGAATTTCTGTTTCCTCGGAGGTGGAGCCCATACCCCGACTCCACCTCTCTCACTTCTGAGCCGGACAGACACACACACTTCCACGTGTAGATGTTTATATATAAGATTAATATATTTTTTATTGTGTATTATTTATTATTTATATATATATATATTTTTAATGTGTTTCATTGGTGATGTCAGACTCATGAACTGGTGGCATCCATGTATAAAACAGATTACATTGTTGTTCATCCATCCATCCATTCATCCTCTTCCGCTTATCCGAGGTCGGGTCGCGGGGGTAGCAGCTTAAGCAGAGAGGCCCAGACTTCCCTCTCCCCGGCCACTTCTTCCAGCTCTTCCGGAGAATCCCATGCTCCCAGGCCAGCCGGGAGACATAGTCCCTCCAGCGTGTCCTGGGTCTTCCCCGGGGCCTCCTCCCCGTTGGACGTGCCCGGAACACCTCACCAGGGAGGCGTCCAGGAGGCATCCTGATCAGATGCCCGAGCCACCTCATCTGACTCCTCTCGATGCGGAGGAGCAGCGGCTCTACTCTGAGCCCCTCCCGGATGACTGAGCTTCTCACCCTATCTTTAAGGGAAAGCCCAGACACCCTGCGGAGGAAACTCATTTCAGCCGCTTGTATTCGATCTCGCTCTTTCGTCACTACCCATAGCTCATGACCATAGGTGAGGGTAGGAGCGTAGATCGACTGGTAAATTGAGAGCTTTGCCTTACGGCTCAGCTCCTTTTCACCACGACAGACCGATGCAGAGCCGCATCACTGCGGATGCCGCACCGATCCGCCTGTCGATCTCACGCTCCATTCTTCCCTCACTCGTGAACAAGACCCCGAGATACTTGAACTCCTCCACTTGGGGCAGGATCTCTCCTCCAACCCTGAGAGGGCACTCCACCCTTTTCCGGCTGAGGACCATGCTCTCGGATTTGGAGGTGCTGATTCTCATCCCAGCCGCTTCACACTCAGCTGCGAACCGATCCAGAGAGAGCTGAAGATCACGGCCTGATGAAGCAAACAGGACAACATCATCTGAAAAAAGCAGTGACCCAATCCTGAGTCCACCAAACCGACCCCTTCAACACCCTGGCTGCGCCTAGAAATTCTGTCCATAAAAGTTATGAACAGAATCGGTGACAAAGGGCAGCCCTGGCGGAGTCCAACTCTCACTGGAAACGGGCTCGACTTACTGCCGCAATGCGGACCAAGCTCTGACACCGGTTGTACAGAGACCGAACAGCTCTTATCAGGGGTCCGTACCCCATACTCCCGAGCACCCCCACAGGATTCCCCGAGGGACACGGTCGAATGCCTTTTCCAAGTCCACAAAACACATGTAGACAGGTGGGCAAACTCCCATGCACCCTCCAGGACCCTGCTAAGGGTGAAGAGCTGGTCCACTGTTCAGCGACCAGGACTAAAACCACACTGTTCCTCCTGAATCCGAGGTTCACTATCCACGGACCCTCCTCTCCAGAACCCCGAATAGACTTTTCCAGGGAGGCTGAGGAGTGTGATCCCTCTATAGTTGGAACACACCCTCCGTCCCCTTTTAAAGAGGGGACCACCACCCCGGTCTGCCAATCCAGAGGCACTGTCCCCGATGTCCATGCGATGTTGCAGAGACGTGTCAACCAAGACAGTCCTACAACATCCAGAGCCTTAAGGAACTCGGTATCTCATCCACCCCGGGCCCTGCCACCAAGGAGTTTTTGACCACCTCGGTGACTTCAGTCCCAGAGATGGGAGAGCCCACCTCAGAGTCCCCAGGCTCTACTTCCTCATTGGAAGGCATGTTAGTGGGATTGAGGAGGTCTTGAAGTACTCCTCCCACCGACCCTAACGCCCGAAGTGAGGTCAGCAGCGCACCATCCCCACCATATACGGTGTTGACACTGCACTGCTTCCCTCCTGAGACGCCGGACGGTGGACCAGAATCTCCTCGGCCGTCCAAAGTCGTTCTCCATGGCCTCTCCAAACTCCTCCCATGCCCGAAGTTTTGCCTCAGCAACAACGAAGCCGCGTTCGCTTGGCCTGCCGGTACCTATCAGCTGCCTCCAGAGACCCACAGGACAAAAAGTCCTATAGGACTCCTTCTTCAGCTTGACGGCATCCCTCACGCGGTGTCCACCAACGGGTTCGGGATTGCCGCCACGACAGGCACCACCACCTTGCGGCCACAGCTCCGTCAGCCGCCTCAACAATAGAGGCACGGAACATGGCCCATTCGACTCAATGTCCCCACCTCCCTCGGGGCGTGGTTGAAGTTCTGCCGGAGGTGGGAGTTGAAGCTACTTCTGACAGGGGACTCTGCCAGCCGTTCCCAGCAGACCCTCACAACACGCTTGGGCCTACCAGGTCTGACCGCATCTTCCCCACCATCGAAGCCAACTCACCACCAGGTGGTGATCAGTTGACAGCTCCCCCTCTCTTCACCCGAGTGTCCAAGACATATGGCCGCAAGTCCACGACACGACCACAAAGTCGATCATCGACCTGAGGCCTAGGGTGTCCTGGTGCCAAGTGCACATATGAACACCCTTATGCTTGAACATGGTGTTCGTTATGGACAATCCATGACGAGCACAGAAGTCCAATAACAAAACACCGCCGGGTTCAGATCGGGGCCATTCCTCCCAATCACGCCCTTCCAGGTCTCACTGTCATTGCCCACGTGAGCATTGAAGTCTCCCAGCAAAACGAGGGAATCCCCAGAAGGTATGCCCTCTAGCAATCCCTCCAGAGACTCCAAAAAGGGTGGATACTCCAAACTGCTGTTCGGCGCATACGCACAAACAACAGTCAGGACCCTTCCCCACCCGGCGGAGGGAGGCCACCCTCTCGCCCACCGGGTAAACCCCAATGCACAGGCTCCAGTCGGGGCAATAAGTATGCCCACACCTGCTCGGCGCCTCTCACCGGGGGCAACTCCAGAGTGGTAGAGAGTCCAGCCCCTCTCAAGAAGATTGGTTCCAGAGTCCAAGCTGTGCGCCGAGGTGAGTCCACTATATCTAGCCGAACCTCTCGACCTCAAGCACTAGCTCAGGCTCCTTCCCTTCAGAGAGGTGACATTCCACGCCCCAAGAGCCAGTTTCTGTAGCCGAGGATCAGACCGCCAAGGTCTCCACCTTCGCCACCACCCAACTCACACTGCACCCAACCTCCTTGGCCCCTCCCATAGGTGGTGAGCCCATGGGGAGGAGGACCCACGTTACCTCTTCGGTCTGTGCCCGTCCGAGCCCCATGGGTGCAGGCCCGCCACCAGGCGCCGCCATCGAGCCCCACCTCCAGGCCTGGCTCCAGAGGGGGCCCGTGACCAGCCCGGCAAGGGAAAACGTCGTCCAAAGTTTTCATCATTGGAGGTTTGTTGAACCGCTCTTTGTCTCATCCCTCACCTAGGACCAGTTTGCCTTGGGTGGTTCTACCAGGCATAAAGCCCCGGACAACATAGCTCCTAGGATCATTGGGATACACAAACCCCTCCACCACGATAAGGTGACGGTTCAAGGAGGAGTACATTGTTGTTGTTATTGTTAATGTGTCTGTGTAACGTATTGTCTGGATGGCACATAAAATGTAAGAGTATCAATGAATTTTGTCCAAAAGTAAAAGAACTCTGCCACCCCTTCATGACTGCCCTGTAAGGAGAGAGGTTCAAAAGAACCTAACTGCAGGAGAAGGCGCTGCCCACATAGCCAGCCTGAAAGGAGCAGGAAAACGAAAAGCACACACATAAAGGAGCAAGTCCCAGAGTTAAATGGTCATCATGACACTGACCACCAGCTCCCGGCTCTCATGCAATCACACAACAGACTGCCACCTCTTGATATCAGAGCTGGATGACCCATTGATCCGCACAGCAGATAGTTCAAGCAACACCAAATTAAAGAAAGAGCTTTTTTAGAAGTTTAGAGAAAAAGAATTAGAGGATTTCCAGAAGACACGGCTAATTTGGCAGCAATTGTGCCCAAGGGAATAGATTGCTGAATAGAAGTAAGAGGATGAGAAGTGAGGTCCAGGAGAAGAAAGATTTGAGGCGACAAAAGGAATATCAGTAGCGAGAATCGATAAAAGAGACAGAAATAGCAGGCCAAAAAGCAGACATGGAGGGGGGCGGGCAGCCCTAGAACTTGAAAAGTAAAGTAGCAGGGCTGTTTAGAGGGCAGAGATGTCTGTTGGGGTCAGCAGATAGTATAACACTGATGAGGAGGGACACGCAGGTAATGTACAAATTAAAATGACTAGATGATGGTAGCATGGAGGTAAAGTGGTTAGCCAGTGTCTGGGGTTCAAATCCCTCACAGGACATGCGGTTTAGTTGATTGCTAATTTCAAATTGGCTCTGAATGTTTCAGTTTCCTGCCCTGTGTCCAGTCCTGCTTGGCATGCTGTGCCCCCTCAACTTTGAAGTGGATTTACATGGGTTTGTGGATATTTTGTTATGTTGATAATTAGGTTTTTCAGAAGATAAAGATATTTTTGTTTTCCTGAAAAAGAGGGAAGGATGGGAGGTCACTGAATGTAACAGAAAAGGCCTAAGGACAGTCAATACAAAACAACATGCATAGGTGGCACATTTCACAACTTTTAGCTTAATGACCGCAGTTGCTGGATCTCGTCACCTTAAAGATATCAGATATTGGATTAGATTACGTAAACTTTATTAATCTCAAGGAGAAAAATAAGATCCATACTGCAGCAGAAACATAAAAAACAAGAATACAGACTCACAGAACAGATAATACAGCCAATCAATTAATCAATCAATCAATCAATAAAAATAAACTTCATGAGTACATCGGGTGGAAGCATGGAATTTCCTGATTGCAGTAGATAGAAAAGACCCCCAGAGGCACTTCTTGGTTCACCGTGGTGGAATGAGCCTGTGGATATAAGTGATCCAAGAGAGCACCTCCTGGACGGAATGGAGGGCATTTTTCGTGATGGCATCCAGTTTTGCCACCATCCTCTTTTCTACAACAGCTTCCAGTGTGTAAGCATTTGCCCTGTGATGGAGCAGGCTTTCCTGTTATGTTTGTTCAGATATTGTGCTTCTTTTGAGCTCAAGTTGCTTCCCCAGGAGACCACAGCGTAGAACACCACACTGACTACTATGGTCTGGTAGAACATTTCTAGCAGCTTGCTGAACACATCAGAAGACCGGAGTCTCCTTAGCAAGTCCAGTCTGTTCTGGCCATTCTTGGACAATGACACTGTGTTGTCAGACCAGTCCAGTTTGTTTTTGAGAACCCCCAGGGTTCTGTACCACTTCCACGTCCTCCCCTTGCATGGTGACTGGTCTCAGAGATTCTTTGGCACACCTGAGGTCCACCACCAGCTCTTTTGTCTTGCTGATGCTGAGTTTCAAATTGTTATTCCTGCACCACAAGAAGAAGTCCTATACAATCTTCCTGTACTCAGACTCATCTCCATTAATAATGCAGCCTATGATGGACAAGTCATCTGAAAATGTCTGTAGATGACAAGCACTGGTATTGTGCTGGAAGTTTATTGTGTAAAGGGGTAAACAGGAAGGGAGACAGGACAATTCCCCGAGGTGTGCCAGTATTACACAGCACCATTTCTGACACACAGTCCCTCAGCCTCACAAACTGCTGTCTGTTGGTCAGGTAGTCCATGATCCAGGAGTTTGAGGGAGCATCAAGATTACATGACTAGGAATCACAGGGGATGACAAATGTTAAGACTCTGGGCAGACTTTTCAGCACAAATTTCTTTTTTCCAAAGTATTAGAAGCTCACTGCATTCTGACAGCCAAATTACAGGGTTGGCAAGATCAGCTGCAATCTTGGCCTTTTCATTTTTATTTTTCAATTCTTTTGTATGACAAAAGATTATCATAAAAAAATTAATTAATGAACCATATCTATCTATCTATCTATCTATCTATCTATCTATCTATCTATCTATCTATCTATCTATCTATCTATCTATCTATCTATCTATCTATTATAATAAAAAAATCTTGGGAAGAGAGACACATTCACATCCTATGAGATAAGACTTTGTGCCAAGAGATTTAACCACACCCGGGGCCGGAAATAAAAGACAAAAAGTAGATGACAAAGTAGAACGTCGTAAAGAATTCAAAAATGTTGGCACGATACACGTGCAGAGCACGTTAGAGATTATGGAAGTATGAAAATTCAAAAGTCTCAAAAAACTGATAGTAAAGATCGCAAACAAACGGAAATTATTACTCAGTGAAATAACGGAACAGCAAAAAATGATCGATATTGTTTGGCTTTAAACTTTTAGTCGGAGACTTGTAGATCGTCTAATTCATGTTGCCATCAGGGTAAAGTAGTGTTTCTTCCCAACGAAAAGGCCTGTCTGCGAGAATTAAAAGTTTTGTTGTTTGGTGAAAGTGAAATCCACATACGCAAGTGGCAGAGATGCCAAGTTGCTGGCATGTAGTAAATATATATTACTTACGCGCCAGCCTCCGTTTAAGTCACTCTGCCTCTCACCACAGGTTGGAGTGTACCTTGTCTACCTTGCCCCCGCTTAGCTAATGATACCTGTTTGTTCAACTGACTTAATCAAAATGTAATTAAATTTCATTAAAATTGTTATGGATTAATGTTTGACATTTTTGAGAGAGAGATCGCAGCTACGTTGTTTCAGAGGGTACCTGCCGAATACCAGAGATATCACGGCCACATGCTTTCCTCCCAATCAGAGCTGAACACGATCAGATACAGTGCCAACGTTTGACATTGGAATGCACCTACCTTCCACTTGGACAAATTTTTTAAAACATTTTTTTTACTGATTTTTAAAGTTTGTCCCACTTCACTACTATGTGGGCGGAGCCACAGGGGACAGCTAGTAGTCACTAAAGAGATGATGTTCTGGTAAAGTTGAAGGAGATCCCTCTGGACTGTACTATTTGTTGCATGTGTTTATCTTTCATTTTCTCTTTTCTCCATGGTCTCCAAGTTCTTTTTGTGTATCAAAATGGTACACGCTGTAAAGTGGCCTTTTGATGGATTGGTGCCCAGCTGAGAATCAGTTCCAGCCTGACATTGGGTGCTGCTGGAACTGGTATTGACCTTCTGTGTGACAGAATAAGCAGGTTTGGAAAAACAAATAGATAAAAGAGTCAATCTTCTGTAAAACCAGAATTGGGACCTGTTTGGATGATGTCTCTAACTGAACAATATCTACCCATCCAAACTTTCTCTGTCCATCCATTACCAAACCAGCTTAATGCAGTTCAGTCTCACAGGGGTTAGAGTGTGTCCTGGCATCACTGAGGGTAGGACTGAAATCAGTCCTGGAAGATATGCCAGTTCGTTGTATGGCACCATCAGGTACACCACCAAGCGGCCAATTTAAAGCTACAGCTTAACTTAACATGCACATGTTTGAGATGTGGAAAGAAACCGAAATACTGATAGAAAAAAAAAACAACATACAGACACTGGGAGAACATGCAAACAGCACACCAACAAGATCTGAACGCCAGCCTCTGTGGCTTTGAACTGAACCTTCCTGTAGATGTGATGGTAAAAATGCATTTTTACATTCAACTGATGGCATACATTTGGTTAGCGATCCATATAAAAAGCCATCATCGTCATCGCTGCAGTCATACCACATCAGCAGAGCACAGTGGGCTCCATTGTGTTGTTACATGTGTTGCTAGGCAACTACAAATGAAAGATAATCGCTCCCACAGCTTTTATGGCAAGTTACTTCATTCCTGTTGCTTTTCTTTCAGCCCTCTTGCAGTTTTGGAAGTGGCCCCCGATCAGTTGGTTCTGTTGGTATTCATGCCAGATTTTTAAAAGTGATCATAATAACACTAATATTAATCCATGCTATTGCTCTTAACACCTATACAAAGCCAATTCTTCAACTGATGATATTAACACGGATGCTGTTAATGCAGTTTCCTCCATTGATTCATTCCATGAGCATCCGGCTTTAGGGTTGCAGTGTGTGGTAGCGTATCTTGGCATCCATTGAACTATCCATGTCTCCATTCTCGAACCCACTTAATCACTTCAAGGTCGTGGTCTGCTAGAACTGATTGCTGCAGGACTGGATCAGGGTGGGGTGCACTCACATTGACAGGAAATGCCCGTCAGCCAAACCGGCTGAGCTTTCGAATATGGGAGACTACTGAAATAGCCTGAGAAAATACGATGTGCCAGTTTCTCATAGACATGCCCAGGGAGGAGCTGAGTTTCAATCTGTGAAGTGATTTTCTGAGCTATGGCAGGGCCATTCCACTGTATTCCCAAAGTTCATATACAGTTGTTTATTACAAGTGCACGGCATGTTGACACAGTGGTTAGCGCTGCTGGGTCACACATTCAACATTCTGTGTTCAAGTCCTGCGCCACGTTCTCGGCTGCTTGTGTTTTCGCTCCCATCATAAGTACACCCATGAAATGTTTTTTTCTTTTTAATATATGTGGACATATCAAGATTTCTTTTAAAGATTATCTTTAGATAAGGGTGATGTCATTGAAAAAAATAAAACAATAAAAAAATGACTTTTCAATAATTTAGTTAATCAAAAATGAACGGATTTGCCATTTCTGTCTGTGGAAATAGTAGGCAGCCCCAGCCAGGACTTGGTTTTTGATGCTGTCCTAAAGGCGGCCGCTCACTCAATCATTGTAGATGACTTTGTCTCATTGGGAAGGGGCACTGGAAGCAGGCGGCTCATTGACATAGCAGTTTACTTGGTCCAAAGCATTATACACACTCTGCTGTCAATGACGATGCTAGGCACCAGCCCACCACAGATATTATACTATACTAGGCTGACCCGCCTTTTAAGGCGACCGACTTTTAAGTTGACCACTTCTTAAGGCAATTCAATATGTCGATCAATTTGATATTTTATACAAACTCATTAATTTGGTTATATTGCATTTGAGCGGCATTACTTTAATACTCTTAGTATCTGTTATTTTTGTGATGAAATGTAAACTTTTTTTCTGTATTGAGGTCACCCTTTTGAACCCCCTGATATTTACTACGCGGTGAGGTATTTGTACTCCATCAACATTAATTATTTCCAGAGACATAATTTTGTCTATTTTTCCAGCGCATCACGCACAAAAGCAAGGGAACGATGGGAGCACCAGAACTCACATCATGTCGCTTCGTACCGCAAGCTGCAAGTAGTAAGTCTGTGATAAGTGGAATACCGCTACGCTTTCCACTCAGGGGACGGAAGGACAATCCCAACCGCTTTTATATAGTAAGAAAGAAGAAGAAATATCGCACAGTCTGGAGTAGAAAATCAACTTTTACCTGGAAAAACGAAATTACAAATCCCATCGTGCATTGCAAAATGGACGGGGCGTGTGAAACTCAGCGCCATGTAGCACTCACGGGACGGAAGGACAATCCCGACTGCTTTTATATAGAAGGATTATATTATATTTCTATAAATATACTGTAAAATACAACATCTGTCTGTCTATCTGTAAGTCCTCTTTGCACAAGAGAACTACTTAACGGATTTAGATCAGTTTTTTTTCTATAATTTACTTGAACATTCCAGTTCTCATCGCGCTAAGGACCACATTTCGCTCTACCTCTTGCCACGTGTTGGAGCGTACCTTGCCTCCGCTTAGCTTGTTGTTCAGCAGACTTTATCATCTACACATTGTTAAGGAGTAAAGTTTGATGTTTTTGAGAGAGAGATCAGAGCTATGTGTGCTTTAGAAGGTAGCTGCTGATTGCCAGAGATATCACGGCCACGTGCCCTTCTCACCACGCGGGGGATGCTCTCCCGTCAGAGTTTGACATTGGAGCGTACCTACATTCTGCTTATCACAGCGATCACAGCTATTTTCTTGCCCCTGATAGCAAAACCAAAAATATTATACAAGAGGCCCTCAGATACGAAAGCTATCAATATAAATTCTTCTCAATACAAATTATTAACTATTTTATATTGATTTTTAAAGTTTGTCCTGTTTCACTAGTATGTGGGTGGAGCCAGAGGGGACAGCTATGTGTTATATTATATTATATTCAGTCATCAGTCATTATCCAACCCGCTATATCTTGACACAGGGTCACGGGGGTCTGCTGGAGCCAATCCCAGCCAACACTGGGAGCAAGGCTGGAAACAAGCCCCAGGCACGGCGCCAGCCCACTGCAGGGCACACACACAAACACACACACACCCCACACCAGGGACAATTTAGGATTGCCAATGCACCTAACCTGCATGCCTTTGGACTGTGGGAGGAAACCGGAGCACCCGGAGGAAACCCACGCAGACACGGCGAGAGCATGCAAACTCCACGCAGGGAGGACCCGGGAAGGGAACCTGGGTCTCCTAACTGCGAGGCAGCAGTGCTACCACTGCACAACTGTGCCGTCATTATATTATATTATATTATATTATATTATATTATATTATATTATATTATATTATATTATATTATATTATACAGCAGTTTCTTAAACTGAATACCATCCCAAAGCACTTTCTTAGGTCACAATTATCATGAAATGGCTTGGTTTTAAGTTTTTCACTTGGAGCACCGACAGGTAAAGGTCCTCATTTCATAGAATGCAGAGATACAGATGGAGGCTGACTTAGTAACCTGACAGGCAGACAGACAGATAGATAGATAGATAAAGAAAGGCACTAAATGATAGATAGATAGATAGATAGATAGATAGATAGATAGATAGATAGATAGATAGGAAAGGCACTATACAAAAGATAGACAGACAGATAGTGGGGTTAAATGAGTGAAATTGAAGAGTCACAAAAATACTTGGGGTACCAACTTGGCCACCCTTTTTAACATATTTTCCTAACAAAAATGGTTGCAATTAAATAAACAGGAGGACACACACACACACACACACACACACACAAAACACTAGATTGTCTAACTGGGAGATCCATTCTGCTGCGAGTCCTGGTTTAAGTGAGATTCCACCATTCAGGGATGATCTCTTTTAACATTTTTTCAACTAGAAGGGTGGGTGTTGAATAAATGTGCTGCAGCAGGAAGAGACAAGACAGTTACCAACTGCCCCCCCCTTTTGCCCAGGGGTGTTTCTGTATACCTGATTAGAACCAGCAAGGTGATCCTCAGACAGACACGTGTGACGATAGATAGATAGATATGTAAGGCACTATATGATAGATAGATAGATAGATAGATAGATAGATAGATAGATAGCAAAGGCACTATTAGGTAGATAGATAGATAGATAATACTTTATTTGTGCTAATATGGATGTTTAACTTTTTACAGAAGCTCAGGTAATCAGTATTATAACAAATAACAACAACCCCCTCAATTAAACACCAAATACCTAAAAAAAGAAAAGAAATCTTTGGACTTGGCTAAAAATAAAAGCGAGCACTCATAGTCACAACGAGGTGCTATCAAGGCATATTCCTGATGGTATAAAGGAGCCCCAGTAGCTTTTTATTGCTTGTCATTTCACTACCTTAGCCACCAGGGGGCGACACAGAACACATGCTTCATTTCATTACCTCAGGCTTCTTTCTGCTGTTTGCTTTCAAATTCACGAATGTCCTACTTGTACCTTATTCTAAAAATAACCTGAATATCCCAACCTGCTTCTGTTTGAAAATGTAATTTTTCCCTGCACTTTATGCCTGTATCTTTGTCTTTCCCTTGAAACATACCCAACAGATTTTGTTAATTATTCCTTCCTAATGGTGGTGTTAGACTCCGTCCTGCTTCTTACTACATATTTTGTGTTTCTAGTAGCCCCCCCTCCCCACCAGCCCACCACACAATAATTCTTTGGCAGTTCTTCTCTACATCTTTCCTTCAGGCATGGTGGCCTTTTTGCCAGTCTGCATTTACACATCATTTATTTACTGAGAATGATTTGTGCATTACCTGCCAAGCTAAATCTTGTTGCTGATTGTGATTTTCTTTTTTCAGTAAGCAGCAATCTCAAAAATTACTTTGGATTTTACACTTGTTCAAAAATGTAACCCCGATGAATTGTATGGGACCCTCACTTTCCTTTTAAACTTGCTTCCAAACTGCCTCCAATGCCTTTTCTTTTGTGTATGAAGTGTGCTTTCCCTTTCATATTCTAAATGAGGGTCTGTTACTTTGTTCTGTTTTTAACAGTGACACAGCGCCCCAGGAACTGCCTGACACAACATGAGGAATATTTTTTGCCTTCCCCACCTTCTCTCTCAACCCCATTTATTCTCTTTTCTTTTGCCCACTCACCTTAACTTCTCCTCAGATTTTCCGAGTGTACCTTGTCTTCATAAACCGAGAGTTTCAGGGTGTGAGTCCCCGCTGACCCCTTTCTCTGTCCTGTATTCTTCCTGTCTTAAAGACATTTGAAAGAGTGAAGGATTGAGACAACCAGTGGCCACTGTAATGGACAGTGGGAAGAATGAAAGACCACCAGGTGTAAACGAGGTGAGGCCAGCTTACGATGGGTCAGACGGCATTAGCAGCAGGTTCAACACAATGAAGCAGCACTGAAAATTATGCTCACGGGTGCTTTCACGGCTATGAAAATTGCATTAGGATATGTTGTTTATGCTTGAATGCTTTGGTCTGATCTCATATCAGTGAAGTGAGGCTGCTTTGTTTGCTTTCGTAAGGGCGTTGGAAGAATTATCATTTGCCTATGGGCTCTGGAGCAAAAACTGAAGATCCACAACCAGCAGATGGCACTCTAAAGTTTCTGTTTTATTGCAGTTGTTTCTTTAACAGCTGAAGTGCCTTCGTAAATAGCATGAGAATAACTGTAATCATGAATCAAAAGGTAGGATCACCAAATAATGCTAATTTCACATCAGAAGAGCATAGACTTGAAGCCATCATCCCAGTGTGATGAGTGTAAGGGGACGTGGCAGATGGAGGCTGCGGCACTGAACAAACATTCCAAGATGCTTCACAACAAGAAGGAAATGCACAGTGAGATGGCCAGACAGGTACCTCAGAGACCACACAATGAGGTTGCTGGCCAGACCTCATTTCTATGATGCTGTTCTGTGTAATAATTGTGTTTTACAAAATCAGAAAGAGGAGAGCAGCACTAAGGGATCCATGATGGCCACTATAAGCTACATAAAGAGTCCAATCAACCCCCTGAAGAGATCAAACCTGCCGTCAAGAGATTTCAGTATGGATACCAGGTAGGTCCTCCACCGCAGTTCAGATGGAGAGAAACACAGAGTGAATGAGGGAAACTCCAAGATTAACCTCTCAGTGTCCGAATGCTCCCTGAGGTGGGGATCTTCTAAGAATATACTGGCTGGTGTTAACAAAGACATCAGGAAGTTACAGTTTGAACCAAAGATAACAGACCTCTCAAGAACATATGTGGGCAGCATGGCCTGGTGGCATGTTCAATGTGCTGCCATGTTTTCAACATCTGAATTTTAGAAGTCTCTTTTGCCTTATTAATCTTGGTTGCATTTGGGAAATCATGAAGATTTGACAGAATAGTTTCTGTTTTTTTAAATCAGGAGCCCCTAACCTTTATGGTTCATTTATTCTTGCATTTAATTTCATTTAGTTGGTATGCCGATTCAACGTTTCAGAAGATCATGATGCAGTTATTTCCATACTTGCATAACTGAAGCACTGCCTGCTTAAAAGTCTCACCCGTCTTCAAGAAAAATACACAGAGACACATCGGAGGAAGGAGAATCAGAAAGCAAGTTCACAATTTGTGACTTTGAAAGGTGAAGTTTAAGGTGATGATCATTCATCCATGATGAGAGACATGCAGAGAGACAACTGAACCATCTGGGCTAAAAGCCTGTGGGTTGTAAGAGGGAAATGTGAGGAAGATCTGTGCATCATCAGCATAGAGGTGGTAGGAGAAGCCATGAGAAGAAATAACATTGCCATGGGAGTGAATGTTGAGAGAAAAGAGAAGAGGACCCAACACTGACCCCTGAGGCACAGCTGTGGGGAGTTTCTGTGGAAAAGTGAAGGAGACAGAAAATATTAGATCAGACAGGTAGGACTTGAACCATTCCAATGCAGAATCACAGATTCCAAGCTTACTGAGGGAAAAGATAAACAAGGAGTGGATAACAGTATCAAAAGCCGATGAAGGACAAGAAGGATAAGAACAGAGGAGAGAGTAGCAGCTTGGGCAGAATCCTGAATAAGGTGAGCTGAACAATCAGAGAAACAAGAACAAGGCAGAGGACGTGCAGACATCAAAATCAGTAAAGCTAACAAGATCAGTAAACCGAGTCATTTTTGGGATAAAGAGAGATTCAAAATCAAAAATATGAGTAAAACACAGCAACCAAAGTAGCCCAACGCAAATCCACAACCTAAGACTTGAGCACACGTAGCAAGGACTTGTCTTAAAATCCTTATGCTAAATCTGAATAAAACTCAGAAAATGTAATGAACGATCTCTAACTTGGAAAATGGAAAGAAATTGTTCCCCAAGCTCAAAATTGGTTCTCAAAAACTCAACCCTGGACTCTAAAGTTCAAGCCTGTCCGACTTCAGATTATTACGGCGATCCAAAATGGCGATGTACACTGTGATCAGGAAGTACAGTAACACTTTATATGTTAAATTTATTGCAACAATTTACTTTAAAAGAATCACTTTAATCCATAATACTGGATATTGAGATGATAAATGTTAACATTAACAGAACGAACAGTAACGGACTAACCAATGCTAGCTTGATATGTGCTATTGTTTGTACATTGTGCTCAATGGTTGCTTTAGGCAGTATTTTAACTGCAGCTTCCAAGTCGAAATAGTACTGTTTATCATTGCCAAGACAACAAAAAAATTAATTCTATATTCATGACAAATATTAGTCAATCTGCGGTGGGCTGGCACCCTACCCGGGGTTTGTTTCCTGCCTCGTGGCCTGTGTTGGCTGGGATTGGCTCCAGCAGACCCCCATGACCCTTTATTTAGTATTTAGTGGGATGGATAATGGATGGATGAATTAGTCCATGTGACTACTGGCAAACATTGTTGCTACAAACAACAGGGTGATGCTCATGCAAAATGAAGCTCAAAATTGACGTGTCCATAGACGGCACCACAAAAATAACAATAAAAATGAAATATGGCACAAATACTAATAATTTTTAAAAACAAAATGATAGTGCACACTGTTTAACCCCTTGAACTCTGCCCTCCCCAGCATGTTGTCACTATAACACTTTCATCTATTTTGAAAACCAAATATTTTGAATTTATTATGCTGATAAGCCACAGTGTTATAACAACACATCGATAGTTTTGAGCAAGTGTACAACTTACAGAGTTTTCATCATTTTCTACCATCTTTTGTAAGGACCTAATGTCAAAACATCACCTTTGAGTGACGTGCTTTCAAAACAGTTTTTAATGCCAGAAGCAATGCACACGAACACTTCACATGATTTTCACCATCTTCTGATCAATCACCCAACATCTGTCTTCCCCGAAGGGCATTCACTTTTGATATCAATTGGCAAAACTCGCTCTGGCATGGTGCAACCCGCTCCCGGCACAGTGCCAGTTGGGGAATTTTACTGGGGTTGTACGCCTGTCACACCGTAACGCAGATGTCTGAAGGTGAATGAAACCTCCCATGGAGCAGAATGGCAAAAGCTCTCTTTGTCTGCTTCTACTTCTCTGTGCACACTAAGCATCTGTTGTTTTGAGCGTCTCCCATGCTAAAGCACAACCGGAATTTTCTCTTTGAAGCCTACGAGAAAAAAACAAAATTGACCTGCAACTATAAAAACAGCAGTGTAACATGCGTAAGTAGCATAACAGTTGACAGCAGTATATCATATATGGAGTCTAATACAGCAAAGGCCGGTATTCTGACCAGCCATGACGGCAGAGAAGTATAGCAGCCTTATGGGAATATGTCTCTACGGCAGCGGACTGCAAGATTTAGAGAGTAGAGTATCGTAACAGTAGCTTAAAGTAACAGATATATGCAGGTAGTTATTCAGTCCAGCAGGGTTATGACGATAGATACAGTATGTGGGCCGTTATAATGACCTTTCGGGTATATACGACTATGCAGCTGGTCCAAAAACTGGCCTGTTGGATTCAAAGGGTTAATGAAGTCCTGATGTTCCTGTTGCAGTGCTTCTTCTTTTATTTGATTCTCAGGTGACTGCATTAGAATTAGCAACAGCACCTGAGCAGTCAACTGTAATTACAGGCTCTGCCAACTTATGTTCGATTGTAGAAAGTCACAGTGAAAATAATGAACATGTAAAGAAATCCTAATTAAAGAAAAAAGCACAAACCAATAAAAAAAGGCAAAAGGCAGAGCCAAGGACAGGCCCAGCCTGAATGGTGACGCATTTGTTATGTTGAGTCTGAGTTTTGTATCTTGAGTATCTAGGAAGTGCTCTTAGCCAACCCTTCAGAGCAGAGAGCACGTTGAGATGAACAGTCCCGTCATCGCCAAGCTCAGTGTATTTAACACAGTGGGCCCTCCTGTCACCTGTTTTCCTTTTCTTCCTTTACGAGATGTACAGTATAAATCTGATTTACGAGCGCGTCCATTCACGGGTAGCTCATGTTGTATTGAAGTTGACACGTTAGCAGTCAGATAAGAAATTCTGGAATGCACGATAAAACAGGCAGGGTTCTGAATTAGAGGAACTTAAAGGCTCAATGGCAGAGCACACATTGCAACATCTAAAAGGAGCTTCAAACAGCTTACAGTACACGGTCTGAGGAGCCAGCTGAAGGCCAAGGGGTTCAAAATGCTGTTTAATGTCAAATGATCACAGGTGTAACGTACAAGGGGAAAACTGAGTGTTTGTGCAGAGTGGAAATTCACTTTAACTTTAAAGCTTTGAACTGGACAATCTTAATACAGAAGATGGATGTGTGGATAATTTTTGTCTGACGAGAGAAGGCACTGCTTCAGAAAAAATCACTAGAGCACAATTACAAATGTGTGGTGATGTGTAGATAGTAGTTATGAATATCTACACTCAATGGGGATTGGCTTACAAAAAGAATATCCTTAAATATGGCCTCATAGGTTTTGTGAGGTTTCAGATGTGCCTCCTGCACCAGGCAATGAAGGGCAGACAAGAAGGTGATGGTGTGTCGGGTTTTTATTTAACTCGGAGTTATGTTACAGACAGGGTCTGTTTCTGTTTTTTCTCAATTTTACTCCTGTTTCCTGCATTTTTAATTACTATTCTTGAAGTGTTATCTTTGATGTAATATGTGAGAGAAGAATTTGGCGGTAACAATAGTTAGGTATTTTTGTTTGCTGTGCACATTGAAGTATATACAGTACGCATTCGTTTTAGAAATATGAAGAGAACTACTGAAATGGTTAAGTAAATAAAATACAAGAATGTACTAGGAGAATGGCTGATATAATGCACAAAATTTACTAGGAAATGATGAAGAGAACAGCAGATGTCCTGTAAACAACAAGACTGGACAGTTGTCACATACACTTGCCTGCCTAAGGTGAAGTCATCTCTGATGGAAGATCACAGGAATCATCGGGTAGAGGGGTCCTTTCATCGTATTGGCTGGCCCAGCACTGACTCAGCTGTGGAATAGCCAATAGGGGGAGACAGCTTAATGGCTGAGGTCTCCAGGACTCTGAACAAATCCAAATCATATTACGTGATATCATCTACTGTAGAATTCTGCTCTGTACTTGTAATATTTCTGTTGCACTGTTATATTGTATTGAGGATTACTTGTGTTCTGTTCTGTGTATTGTATTGTATTGTATTGATCCCCTTCTTTTTGACACCCACTGCACGCCCAACTTACCTGGAAAGGGGTCTCTCTTTGAACTGCTTTCCCCAAGGTTTCTTCCATTTTTTTTCCCTTGGGAATTTTTCCATGTCTTCTTAGAGAGTCAAGGCTGGGGGTCTGCCATAAGGCAGGGCCTGTTAAAGCCCATTGCGGCACTTCTTGTGTGATTTTGGGCTATACAAAAATAAATTGTACAGTGGAACGTCGGTTCACGAACGTCTCAGAACATGTACAAATCGGTTTACGACCAAAAAGTTTGCCAAACTTTTGCATCTGTTCACGACCACAGACTCGGTATACGAACAAGCCAGTTTAACTTTCGGTTTGTGTGCACCGATGATTTCTGCATGCACAAACACGCGCGCGAGAGACACACGCACACACAGACACACACTCGCGTGAGAGAGACACACACACAGACACACGCCCGCAAGAGACACGGCTGGACGCATAAGGCTGAGAAGGCAGTTAAAGAATGAACCGGGCTTGCTTTTAAAGAGATAGATCCGAGCATTGTTTTAACCTCGTTGTATTTAATGAAGACTTTTTTCAATTGAATTTTAACCTCCACTTCACTTCTGTTTACAGCTATCGGTTCGTAGCGTGCATTGTTGCAATGTTACTTTCTTGGTGGTTTATAAAATTACGGATTTTTCAAATGTTCATTTTTTTCCATGTGCTTAAAATTCATTAAAAAAAGTGTTTTTAGCGAGCTGTTCGTAGCGCTGTAGCATGAACTCTTGCAGTGTTAGTTTTCTTTGTTCAAGGTTTTCTCAGTGTTATTCAGTGTTTTTACATTTAGTTTACTATTACGCTATGCATTCTATGGTTTAATTAACTATATTTTTGCTTACAAATTTAAAAAAAAATAGATATTTACATACAGTTTGTACGGTCTGGAACAGATTAATTGTATTTACATACAATCCTATGGGGGAAATTGCTTCGGTTCACAACCAAATCGGTTTACGACCATAGTTTTGGAACGAATTATGATCGTGAACCGAGTTTCCACTATATTGTAAACCGTATTGTATTGTACACAGAACATTT
Source organism: Polypterus senegalus (assembly GCF_016835505.1). Classification (NCBI taxonomy): domain Eukaryota; kingdom Metazoa; phylum Chordata; class Cladistia; order Polypteriformes; family Polypteridae; genus Polypterus; species Polypterus senegalus. The sequence continues at coordinate 26,227,157 of NC_053171.1, read as the reverse complement.
AAAGGTAATAGTTGAATGTAAGAGATATAAGAAGAGCAAGAGTTTAGTAGAATAGGCTTTTACTTGGATAAGTTATTTGGTTGTGTAAGGCAACAGACCAATCAGAGTAAATGTCAGGATTAATTCAGCACTGTTATGTACCTTCAGTTATTTGTAAAAATGTTCCTCTGCCCTCATTTTTTGATTATTTTCTAATAGACTACTGTATGAATGCTGCCTCTTCAGTATTTCCCGAACAGATAATTAAAAGAGCAGTGGACAAGCTTCCTCCTGCCTAGTTCCTGGCTGAAATAGATCCTAGTTTGAGGACAAGATTTCTTTCTTTATTATGTTTTCAATTAAATTTCTACCCCAGATATTTGGTAATATTGGTATTTTATTTATTGTTCAGTATTAGTATTAGTAGTATCGGAGAATATCGCCAAAGTGTATATTGTGTTCGTTGGTGACCTTTTCACCTTATACCTTCTTGGAAATTGGCCATGCGGCTGGCTGAGGTGAACTTTTTTTTTCCCATGATGTGTTTCAAGACATGGATTGGTGTCCATATCCAGGATATGGTTTCTGCTTTTCTGCTGCCCAGACAATGTCCAGCTCCTCAGCGTCCAGAACAATATAATCAGTTTATTATCCTTATGAATGGATGTTTCATACTCAGACCACTACCAGTATAGTGAAAGAAGAAAGTGCATATTGCAGCTTGGCCTTGAAATGTACATAACACCTATAATAATTCTCATCCTCAGGTCCTGAAGAAGCCCACCCAACCCAGGAAATTATAAGAGTAAGGAAAAAAAAAATCTGGGGAGCCCTTTTAAAAATGAGGGTCTGTGTCGAATTCTGAATAGGCATTACAGTTCTCCATGCATGGCTAATTCATTAAATTGAGAGTTTTACATACGGTAAGCACTGGAATATAAATAAACCGAGTTGAATGAAATGATTTAAGAGACAGCTAAAGAGACAGTCGTGGAGGTGGCTTCTCATGTGACAGCCGCTCACATTCAGATAGTGCCACCAGCAACAGCTGGAAACGGTGAAAGTTGCTAAAAATACCCAGCTAAGCTGCTGTCATATGCGCATCCCGAGGACGGCATATCAAATGCATAGAAAAGGTCCTGCTGACTGGAGTTCAGAGGCCAGGCTTGGCTCCCCTGTAATTGGTAGGCTTAAAAAATATTCACATTGCCAGAAGCTTTTGACAGTCGGCTGCCAGCCTTCCCATCATTCCATCCGTCTGTGCTGCCGGGGAGCCAAAAGACAGAAGGTGACTTTGCTTGACTGATTCAGAAAAGCTGGAGGCATGAAAAGGAGTGGACAGTCGTCACTTGGAGGGCAGCAGGCCAGACAGTGTAAACAGTAAATCTCACACCCAGGACATCTGAGGGTGCAGCCGCTGGGAGAGCTGAAGGAAGCTTTCTGGTGGCTTTTGCATTTAATTTCTTTTTTTTTGTCAAGGGTCACATTAAAATGACTCAAATCTGCTTACCTCTGTGGAGAAACATAACCAGATGGCATTTTTTGATTATAATTGCAAACTCTAAATGTGAGACGGTGAAATCAGAAGCCAGTCGAATTCTGCCTGTTTATCACTGTAGAATGTTAATTAATCAGTGGGCAGCTTTTTCAAGTAAAGCACTCTTAAAAGGTTGCCCAGCATCCAGTGATAAGACCTGCTGACCTCCAGACTGAGATGGGAGCTGCTGATCTCACAAACTAAAGCTGGAGGAAAGCACAACTGGCATGATGAATGGAGAAGACACAATCAGCGGCTGCCGCAGTGCCCACTTACTGCACCTTGAAGAGAACACAGAGGAGAACTGTGCTGGAGAAAGACCCGCTCTGAACAGCTCAACCAGTGGAGCTCGGCCTGAGTTTGAGACATTCAGGGCCTCCAGATGAATGTCATCTTTGGGCATACAGCCAGCTGGAAGTGCTGAAGCAGAGCAAAGCAATCTGCTGGAAGAAGGGTCACTGATTTTTAAAAAGTTGAAATTAAATACAGAAAATGGAATTATGTTCACCTAATTCATCTATTTGACAAAATTAAAAAGATGAGCATAGACAATTTAGGGAATCTGAGTACAGGCTAGCACAGACACTCATGATGAACAATCACATTCCCTCCTGAAACCTAGAACATCTTACAGACGTGTAAATACATTGGAGCTCACCATTAGGCTTGAAATATCTGCTACATACCTGGACCTAAGAAAACTCCCCCTGAGGCGGTCTGGGAGAACTTTTATAGTAAGAATAAGAGAGCAATGAAGCACTGTAAGATTCCTCATGCCTCAAAAAAACAAAAACAATTCCTCTTATGTATATCGTGGCACTTCTTCATCTCTAAACCATCTTATACATTTAGGGTTAGGGTTAGGTTAGGGTTTGTAGAGTTGCTCGCCCCCTAGAGGATGACCATTACACTGGCACACTTTTCCATGAAGGTAGACTCCTACGTACTACCCATGTGTCAACAATTATTCTTAGGTGATGGGAGCTTTTAAAAATCTCTAAAATATCACTATATCTTGCAAAAAAAAACTCTTAAAATATATTTATATAAATAATCCTTTAAGAACTGTGCAAAAGTTTGCTTAAACAAACAAAATTTTAAAATTGCAAAATTAAGACAGCTAAATGTAAAGTCTCAAAAAACTTATATCGAGGTTTTAAAAGCAATCACAGAAAGATAAAATAGAGCATTAAAAAAACCCACAATTTAAAAATAATTTTTCATTTTATTAGAGAAACCTTAAAGTAACAGTGCATACTAGGGTTATAAAAATGTAAAATTAGGGTTGTAAAGCATCTACTTTAAGATTAGGGACTCTAAAAGAAACACCAGAGATAGACAAATTTAAGATTAAGTGCCTAAAACGACTTTTAACATTAGGCACCTAAAGGGGGCATTAACATTAGGGACTCGTAGGTTGCTTAGCCACACCCCTACTTACCATAAGTTAAGGGTTTGTAGATGGGGTAGGCCAGACTAATAATTCTGAATCCAAACATCAAGAAAACGTTTTGTGGACCATGCAAACTCCACACAGGGAGGACCCGGGAAGCGAACCCGGGTCTCCTAACTGCGAGGCAGCAGCACTACCACTGCGCCACCGTGCCACCCTAAGCTGATCCATTATAGCCATATTAAAATCAGTTAACAAATCGGCTTTCCGATAGTTAGGCACTGGTGGTGCCTGAAACACTCTGTACACTTTTAGCCACATGTTGGAACTTTTTTTTATTTCTGAAACATACAAATAGCTACTGTCACGCACGTGCGAGTAGGGAGCCACGGACAGACCTAAATGAGATCGGAAAGTCATACGCCAGGTAGGAGTGGAGGGGTACTAATCTTTCTCTCTTTGTTTTCTACAGAAAGAAAGACACACCGCCGCCATGAGTCTACCTTCACCAGTTCCCGCAGTACGCTACTTCCGCCCTTCCTCTGTCTGCTCCCTATGACGTCATCAATCCCATCATCCATCTCGGCTCCTACCCAGCATACCTCTACTTCTGGCCCCTCCTACATAAATATTCCTCCGCCGCCCTCTTTGGGCTGTCAAACATTGTACTGATTTCATGTACTTGACCGTGGTAATTATTTGCTATATTTCTCTGATTTGTTACAGTATACGGGGCCGGAAACCCCAAACTTTTATGATTGTTTCTTTATTTCTTTACACTACAAAAATAGATAAGGTACTAAAATGCCTTTTGTGTTCATGTCAACATCCACCCACACCCTGTACACTTGAGGGTAGCATCCCTTCTGGTGAATACCCGTTTGAATACCCACACAGTTGCATGAGAGTTGTGGTTCTGTAGGGCTGCCCTGTTGGTTTCTGTGAGTGCTGCCAGGGAGAGCTATTGAGAGGTGTGACCCCTCTCTTGGGGTGGGCCCACCTGACGTTGAAGTGCTTTTTGGAGGCGGTGATTGTGCACCAGGAAGCACTCCAGGATTAGGTTCAAAAGGGAGCACTGCATACAGCCAGGGTTGTCGGGGCTGGGAGGAGGAGGAGGAGAAAAAAGCTTGCCTGGTAGGAATATAGAAGTAAGTAGAAATTAAAGACACACTGGGATTGGGTTTGTGTGATTTTTTTGAAGAGAAACCATGTTTGTGGTGTGTTACTGTAATAAAGCCTCATTTCAATCAGAGTTGATATGTCTGGGGTTTGGGACTCTAAGATTCCTCTTGGTGACCACACAAGCTAGGGTGAAAATGGGCTCAACTGGAAAAAACATTATACAGTCGAATGACGGCAGGAAAAAAACAGCTTTGGTAACTGCTCTTAGTAGACCATGATGGAGTAGATGTTCCAGGGCAGCATATCATGGAGCGGATGGGCAACATTAGTCATGACTGCCTCCAGTTTTATTAACATCCTCTTTTCTGTCACTGTCTCAAAAATCCAGAGCCGTGAACCATCTGATAGACTTTTAAACATGAAGGGGATCCTTATGTACACTCTGGTGTTCTGAGGTCTCTTAGTTGTATGTCTTCTGCTCCTACATTTTAAAATATACAGTATTATATTATAGTCTCTCCTTTTTCAGATAGTCATATAGATTCTTAGCTCCATACTGACTTGCTCAACCGCTCCATCTTGTCATGAACTTGTAAATGAGTAGTGTTATCCTTCTGCATTTTGGAACATCCCATTGACTTCTTGAGTTTTTGACAACTTCTACTAAACTCTTTAATTCGTGGGGTTTCTCCATACATTTGATGCATCACTTAGTTGCATGCTGGTCCTGAGCTGTACAACTACTTGTATAATCTTAACATTCTGTCGATTCCTTTGACTCTGTGAAGCATGTCATCCTGTACTTGTGTGATTGCTCTTAAACACAATATAGACATTTAAAAATAGGCGGGTCTGTGTATGCCATATTCAGTCATTAGAATGTGTTCAGAAAAGCTGCCACTCTCGACCAACACATCATTCTGGAGGAGTATGCTGAGTCTGGGACGGGATTCATATCCAAGTGTGTGGAAGATGTGACCATCATCAAGAATATCACCACATGTGCCAACCAGAAACCGTAGTTCTCCAGAGAGGTGCATGCTCTTCTGAGAGCGTAAAATGCTGCCATCAAGTCTGAGGACAAAAATGCTGGTAGATCTGGAAGAGTCAACCTGAATTGGGGCATGAGAACAGCAAAATGTGCTTATGGACTGAAAATCTAGGGTCACTTCACTGATTCAAAAGACCCCAGACACCTATGGCAAGGCATACAGTTGATTACAGACTACAGGTCTCCTCCACCACTCTGTAATGACAAGACTGATTCCCTCAATACACTTAACACTTAATTCAGCCAGTTTGAGGGAAAGAACAGCACAACAACAATGAAAGCCGCTCCCAGTCTGGACGATGAAGCACTCTGTCTTGACCCAGCTGATGTTTGGAGGATACTGCGCAGGGTCAATCCATGGAAAGCTGTAGGTCCCGACAACATATCAGGGTGTGTACACAGGGAATGTGCTGACCAACTGATGCATGCCCTTACAGACATTTATAATACTTTCCTAATGCAAGCCATTGTACCTCTGAGCTTCAAGACCACTACTATCACACCAGTGCCAAAGAAGTCACCAGCATCAACACTCAATGACTATCTCCCTATAGTTCTCATCCCCATCCTGATGAAGTGTTATGAAAGGCTGGCCAAGAACCATATAACATCCAAACTCCCTGCAACGTTCGATCCACTACAGTTTGTATACCACCCTAACCACTCCACCGATGATTCTATATCTGCAACACTCCATTTAACCATGGCCCATCTGGAAAATAAGAACAGTTATCTGCAGCTGCTTTTTATTGACTTTAGCTCAGCTTATAATACAGTCCATCACTTGGTAAGAAAACTTGACGCACTAGGCTTCAACACTCTTTTATGCAACTTAATATTGGACTTTCCCACAGACAGACCCTAGACAGTATGTGTTGAAAAAAACATCTCTAAGACCATCACCATGAACACTGGGGTCCTCCAGGGCTGTGTTCTGACAGCCCACTGTTGTTCACTTTTATGACTCATGACTGTTGTGCCAGGTATGACTTGAATCATATCATCAAATTTGCAGATGACACAATGGTGGTGGGTCTCATTAGCAGAGATGATGACTCAGCCTACAGAGAGGAAGTGAACCAACTCATTGTCTTGTGTGACAACAAATACCTGAATGATTAAGCAGATCATTGTTGACTTCAGGAGGAAACACAAGGCACATACTCACTCCACTTGTTATCCATGGTATCACTGTGGAATCAGAAAGAAACATCAAGTTCCTGGGGGTGCACAACATGGATGACCTGACATGGAATACAAAGACCACCTCCCTTGTCAAGAAAGCACAGAATTGCCTTCACTTTCAGCAGTGGATGAGGAGAGTAAACCTCCCGTCTCCTGTCCTCACAACACTCAACAGAGGTGCTATAGAGAACATCTTGAAGAGCAGCCTCAGAGGCTGGTATGGCAGTTGCACTGTTTCATATTAGAAGTCCCTCCAGAGAATGGTGAAGACGGCAGAAAAAAAATCATCTGAACCACCCTGGCTTCTATACAAGATGTTAGGAGAGGTCCTAAGATAGTCAGAGAAATGCACTGTTCAAGCTTTTGCCCTCTGGCAAATGCTACTGCAGTACGCGGGACAAGACTAACCAGACTCAGTAGGAGCTTCTTTCCACAAGCTATAAGGCCAGGTTTATACACCACACGACATGACTGACACTGCTGCTTTGCAAGCGTTGTACTGTTTATACCAGCGCACATACATTATGTAAATCTGGAAGATTCTACAAGGTGGCAGTGCGAGATATCATCACAGTGAGAGCAGGTTCGGCTTTGCTGCGTTGTGGATTGCCTGAAACACCCATTAAATTCTGAAGACTCCTTGCCACAATATGGCAAGATGGATGTTTAATGATTAAATCCATCAATCCAGGCGTGTGCCCATTCCAGTAAGCATTGGGCATAAGGCAGAAACAATCCCTGGACGGGGCATCAGCTCATCGGAAGGTGAATACAAGCACTCTCACACACTAGCGTCATTTTAGCGTCACCAAATCCCCAAACTGTCATATCTTTGGAAGGCAACCACAGCACACTGTGGAAACCCACCAGGAAAACATGCAAACACCAGGCAGGGAACGCTAGGGACATGACGCCCTGCGAGGCAGATTTGCTACCACTCTGCCACCATGCCACCTTCACATGTGTAATTATTAACTGTATTCATTATTTAAATGAAGCTAACGATTAATCTAAAATGTAACATACATAGTTTAATGCATTTCATCATGAAAGTGATACCAAGTATAAATTATTAAGGATTCTAAATGTGTAGTGTGCAGGAATATCATAAATTTAATGTGTTCTGTGTGTCACAATTGCTGCTTGCCGCTGCTGTCAATGAAGGAGGAAGCTCCAGAAGCATGTAGAGATTAACAACTGGATTGGTTTTAAGATGACGTTTACGATGGTCTGCTGTATGACAAAATAAACTACAAGATTAAAGTTGACATTTTGAGATTTAAGCACGAAATTTCCACTTTGATGTCCAAATACATCTTTCAGGTTTTTTCCTCTGTGGCTGAAATATGCCGCTGTTCATTCTGATGTTGTTATGAAGGTGCAAAAAAAAAAAACGGCACAGAAGATGGTATGTGAGACCTTTAAAATGTATCGTGTCATTACGACAGGGAATATGTAACTCTTGAATATAAAAGCACCACAAATGCATTTGTATGTTGGTATTTTGCTTCACCACATTGAACCATTCACCAAACATTGAAGCGCGCACATTGATCCTGTATGATTCGCGTAGTGGCTTTCTGTCACATACAGATAGTAAATAGAGACTGATGTCACGTTCTGATTTTATCACACTGTGTGCCCCCCGACTTTTCTCTGGTACTGCAACTCGTGCAGGACGTGCTCAGAGGACGCATCAAATGAATGCTGGGAGTGCGTAGCAGCCATGATGCTTGTGCATACACGTTCTGAGTGTGAAGTATAAACCGGCCCTAAGACGACTCAACTCCTACCAATAACAAACAACATGCTGACCTATTGGGACTGTTACAATCTCATATCTCCTAAAGAGAAAAAGCCCTGTGGTATTGTGTTTCCACCTCACCAGGAAGCGGTGTGTGTACGGAAGATCAGAAGCACTTCTGGGACAGATAGAATAAAAGGTGCTGCCTACCTCACAAGGACGAGCCAGAGTCAGAAGGAAAAGGAATAAAGCTTGCAAGGAGGAGTGGGGGAGGCATTGACCCAGGATAGAAAGAAGAAAAGAGCTGTGCTTGTGCTGAACTAGTGCTTATTGTGTATGCTTGTGGCTATAGGAGTGGGAAACGCTTATCAGGAAGAGTTTCCCATGAATAAATGACTGCCATTTGTTTCCATGCCTGTTGTGTTGGATGTTTGGAGGAGCTGGAGCACCTCTTGGTGGCCACAATCTTTAATTTTAAGATGTAGATCAGGGGTCCTCAATCATTGTTCTGAAGGGTCGCAGTTGCCGCAGGTTTTTTCTCCAACCCAACTGTGACGATGTAGGTTCAGGCTCCACACTCCCATTGCTGTTGGAAGCACTTGAACCCCACACCGTCGATAATGTTACCGAGTGAGCTAGTCAGTGGAGGCAAATAATTCCAGCAAGGGGAAGGTAAAAAGTGCAAAACAGTGCTTTTATTAAAAAACAGTCAACAAAATAAACAGTGTTCATGTAAAGTGCAGTGCTCCAAAAGTTCTTCATTAAATAATCCAATATAAGAACGTGGAGGTTAATATAACAATAAATAGAAAAAAAACAATCCTTTAAAACGAGAGGTTAAAATCTTCTTTAGGAAGCAGTCTTTAAAACAATAACAAATCCGGTGCTTTTCTGGTAGCGTCTCACCTGCTTATCCCGTTTGGGCCAAGCAGCAGGCAAGACGCTCTCTGCAGCTGCCCTCCTCTACACACACACACGAGACTGGAGACCTCCCGAACCCTGGCTCCGGTATGGCACTCATCCCAGTCCCCGAGAACTTGGTTTCCCACAACGGCCAGGTCGCCCACGTTGGGGATTCCAGCACCAAGTCTCCCGACTTCCGCTGCCTTTCCATGGCCTCTCTGCGGCCAGTCGCCTTCCCTTGGTCACTCCTGCTACCTGATCGCTCAGCGGGAGCGACATCAACACAAACACCTGGGTATCGGCCTAACACCCAGCTTCCACGCAGCTGTCCATGAGCGCTCATTCGTTCGCCCGTCCGCTCGCTCTTCACGGCTCGCTCTCTCTCTCTTTCACCGACCTGCTTCCTCTCCTGCTCCCGGTAACCTCCGTCCTCTCCTTTCCTTTCTCTCTCCATTTTTTTCCTTTCTCAAAACCGACTCGCGCTTCTTTTTAAAATGACGCGGGGCCACAGCAGCTGCAGCATTAGCCATGGAACAATCACGAATGTGGGCAGTTCCTCACCTGTGCACTCGGTGAGAAACGCCCACACCCTACGGATCGTCCCACGGCTCGCTATGGCCCAACGACTCCTCACTAAGCCACGAGCGCGTCGATTATTTATTTAAAATAATTGGCCTTTGCTCAACGAGCTGTGGACCCATAACACCACACCAACTGCTTAATAAGAAGCCTTATTGCTCAAGTAACACTTCTGCTTCACTTTCGTTGTCTCACTCATTAAGATTTTGAACCCTTATTGTTTATTTTAGTTGTAAACAGTTGTATTCTTGGTTTTTAAATTGCTCCTAATTAGCAATAACATGCAATGACAAAAGAGAGCAGCATTTCTCCATTTAGCTTGTTACAATTTACACCTCTGTGTGTATTTATCATGCACTATTGGGTTTAATTAAATATTTGGAAGGAAAGTGAAGAGAAAAAAGTAAAGGACTGAGAATTACTCCTCCATTTTAGCCTTCAAATCATTCGGATGGAATCCTTAGAAAGGGGAAGACAATCTAGGATATTAGAATGACCTAAAATAGCAGAGTTAAAGCACTAACAAACCATGAAATTAAATTATTGGCAAGAACAAGAACCTGCAGCCACTACGGCCCTCCAGGACTGTAATTGAGGACCCCTGATGTAGACTGATAGTGGCCAGGATGATGCAACTGATAACTTTTCTCATCCTGAATTAAAATCTGTCTTTGGTCAGCGTCTTCATTCTGTGTCATCCTGGGTTTGCTCTGCTTTCCAACTTGTACCCAGTACTGCTGGGATAGATTTCAGCCCCCACGATACTTAAATGGATTCAGTGGGTTTGAGAATATTATGTAGTATAATAAAGTATATACAAAGAATACACACTAAATGGAAAGTATTTAAGTATAATCAGAAAAAATACAATAGGCAGACATTACTAATAGGAACATTTAACAACAATGCCATATTGAGGACCTAAACCGTAGACATTTCAGTAATAATACAGAAGCTACAAGTGAATAGATAAAAATATTCCATACAAAAAGAAATCAGAATAACCATTTTACGCACACACAAAAATGTAGTACAAAAGACAGCATAACATAAAACCAACAGAAAATTGTACATATAAATATACATTTTTTAAAATATAATAAAAGAACAAGTCAATCACAAGTGAATGAGAAATGCTCTTTAGCATGACTCAAAATGATATCACATACCTATGAAATGATACACAATTACAAAAAAAAAAAACAGCATTATCCATAGTAAGTGGTAGAAATGTTCACATCTCTTTCTCTAATAAATTTGATCATTATCCACTTACAAGATGAAAATGTTACTTTGTAATAAGCAAGGAGAAGTTTAATGCTTAACATTAGGATGGTAATTTTACAGATTACGAATACAATAAGGAAGAACACCTTACTGAGTGTCTTGTATACAGAATGGTGTTAAATCTAACCTCTGTAGCCAACCGCTGATCTTCGCCTTGTCCTGGTATTCTCCATTTTTTTGTCGGCTGCTGCTGTTTTCCTCATTCAGAGAAGGAATGGAATCCCTGATCCAAAACACAACTTAGCTCCTCAATTACTGTTTCAGAAACTAACCTGCTGGAAACATAAAATTAGTCTGCCATTGTGTACTGTGTTAATAAACTGTATCTACCTTACATTACCATCCTAACTGGATTTCCTATTCACTGTCTTTAAAGTGTTGAAGCAATTTTCTCTTAATAACAATTTAATTAGCCGATGATAAATAATTATTTACCTGATCGTCTGCCTGCTGTCAGTGAACCTCTGGATGATTCTGGTGATGTAGACAAAGTCGATCTTCCTCTTCTGCATATGGGTAAGCAGCATGCCCAAGTGTGGTATGATCTCGTTAGGAAAAAGCAGAAATCCTCATCTTGTAACATGTTCTCAAAGCCTCTCTGACAGTTTGGGGATCAAAGTTACCAGAGTCTCTGATGGTCTGGAAACACCTTACAGTATAAGGTCGTCCTTGTGCTCATACATAGTGTTAGCAGCGCGACTGTGGAAGTTCTGCTATGTTGTTGCAGTGCCAGGAAGTCTGTGTTCCACTACTTGATCAAGAATGGAGGTTCGCTTGAATGACCGGGAGAAGAATACAGATAAATCCACCAATGTCTGAAAAAACAAAATACAGATCCTTGGGATGTGTGATGTTACCTGCTGCATGATGAGCTTCAACTGAGGCGCATAGCAGTGGACATAGTGTGCACTCCCGTAGACATCCTTTATCTTAACGCTGCACTCCACCTAAGTCTCCCCTCATCATGGCAGCCTCGTCATAAGCCTGAGTGATTAGTTTGCTGTCTTTACTCTCATTGAGGACAGTGCTTAGCCTCTCCAACAGCACTGTGGCGATTGTGTCAATGGTGGCTTTCTGAGGAGGGATGAACTAAAAAAAGGATCTTGTATGTTGTTATGGATGTCGATGAATTGTAGCACAAGCAACTGACAGCGGATGGAAATGTCAGCTGTCTTGTCAGCTTGAATAGCAAGATACTCGGTACATTTTACTTCCCCTAGAATGTAATCATCTTATATAATACGCTACTGTGGCTGTCCGTTTGACTGTCCAGGATTTTAAATCACCTGTAGCTCGCAAACCGTTTGAACTATTGACCTGAAATTTGGTACACATATACTACGTGAAGTCGGCTATCAGGGTGATGATTGACCTCCATGGCTATTCCTCTTTTTATTTTTATTTGATTTTATTGTAGAATCAACTCTTGGCAGCGGCCAGTAGGGCGGCCATGCGGCACATGCGTATGGGCGCCGTTCTCATTCCCTACCACCTGCATTGTCACTTCCCCTAACTCTTCATATCTTAAATCATTCTTGAGGCAGATTGAAGACTTAAGTGCCAGCTTAAGTGAAAAATTAAGGAAAAATTACTAAGTAATTGCAACACAAACACTGACTTAATCAGTTTTAACTCAAATGATGTTGACGAAAGAAGAGAAGCAGCGGGCTGCTAGGGTGGAGAACAGAAGAACTGCTCAGGAAGCAGCAATTGCATCAACCTCTGAGCAAATGAATGGTAAACGCACAGAGAAAGAGTCTGAAAACTAGGAATGCTCAAGTCAAGTATATTCACTGCATGTTATCGTGCAGTGTGCCATTACTGGTCTTTAATAACTGACATCATGCAGTCTTAAAGTTCGTTTTGCAGAGTCATCGAGGTGCCTTTGAAAATGGTACTGGTCTTAAGGTGCTCCTCCAACACACTGTCGAGTGATGCAACAAGATCGACTAAACCCCTGGGTTGTCTGAGGATTCGTTCTCATTGTAGCTGCACAAGGCTGGCTCAAAAACCCCACAGAATTTAACACACTCAGTTATCTTGGATAAAATGTGTCTGTTCTAATCCACCTCTTCATTGTGTTTCTTCATCACAAGCCTGTGCCTTTCATCCTGTTGCGTAGCGATGCTAACTCTGCCTAACAAGGCTAGCTCGACCACATTCTCCATGTGTGAACCTTGTACACTCAAGTTTTTAATCTTTTCTGAGAAAGGTTTCATATTCCTAACTCCTGAAACTGTTTTATCTGTCTCCACCATTTTAAAAAGTTAGCATGGGAAGCAAAATACACCATTTTCATGACTGCATCCAGAAAGCCAAGCTGTTCTGTTATAGCAATTATGGGAGAAGCCTTGCAAGCTTTTTCATTGGCCTTTTGTGTGATTTTGGCGTCCGGTTGATATGGGCCAAACTCTTTGACTTGCAGTTTCTCCATCAAAGTTCTCCTCTCAAATGGATTTTGGAGAAGAGAGCTTATTGAATTTGGAGGCGGCTGAAATCCCATTTCTTGACTAGGTGCAATAATGGTTTGTGTGTATTCTGGAAAACAATATCAGATGTCTCTGCTCCACCTATGGACTCTGCTTGGGCTGATAAATGAATTGCCCTTTAGGCATCGGATTCAAGGAGGCTGATTGGTTACATTTATGTTGCCATGTGGATATCTTTTGTCAGCGATTGGCTACGCTGCTGCAATGACAGGATGGTTTTTCCAGCTCCCACAGTGCCGTAGAAGAGATATTGAGAGAGTGGGGATGAATATCAAATGAAGTTCCCCCAAACACAATTATTATTTATGTATTATAAGTTACACACAAACATTCTTAAAATGAGTAATATTTGTTTATTTTAAAAATGTATATTTTAGAAACAAAACTCAAAAGCACTTTCCAGCAGGGATGGTGGCGCCCTAGTGTCCTCTACTGGACAGCCGCCATTGATTCCGAGCCATCTCGTAAACTCTCAAATTTGTGAGGAGTCCTCCAGAACACTGGAGTGTCTCGCACACTCTATAATGTGTGTGGTGTTTATTTTTTGGAGCTCTGCGTTGAATGACAGTGTAGAGAATAACGTTTTCGGTAATTCCTTCATACCTCTGAAGAATGTAATAAACTCCAATATGACTGGTTTCCAATATCACATAGGTTGCTAATTATAATCACACTCCTTCAGCTCTGATCCCTGTTATAGACACTTACATACATGTATTGTTATATTTCCTTACTACAACAAAGCATAATAAATGGGAGTAGGCTAAAAAGCCTGAACAAAAGGCCAGACCTACTATGGATCAGTTCTGGGCCCCAAAACAGGCCTTATTTCATCCAGTCAAGACTCAAACTCAACAGGCAGGCTTAAGGTCTGCCTAGGCCTAAAGAAATGAGGCTAATGCTTCTTTAATAGTCCAAGCTCACAAAATGTCCTGATAGAAGTCCCCTTAAATTTTAAGAATTTATTGAAGGATTAAAAAAGAACAAAAGAAAGTCTTGACAAGTGGAAAAGAAGCAAAATAAGTTACACCCTAAATATACTAACAGTCATAGTATTGTACTTTGCAATGACTGGGGACGAATTCTGCACTATGAAATATCTTATAGATACATTGCGAAACATGTTGAGCTCTGAAATGTCTCACAGAGGCAAAGTGGCTAAGGCATTAGACCTTAAACCCAACATTTACTGGTTCATCTCCTGCCTCTGTGTTACTGTATAACCTCACCTTAAGTCATTTCACCTGCCTGTACTCCAGTAATCAATGAATGTAAAATGATGCATTAGGATTGACTTTGCAATAGAAAAATGTCATGATCAGAGTGCAATCTCAACAGCAAAAGAGTGGGAGGCATCAAAGAAATAACCATAAACCAGGCCAGGACCATCCATGGCCTGCCTAAAATAAGCTTCACCCCAGGCAGCCTGATCTTCCAACTCCATTGTTGGGTTTCATCCTAACCAGGCCCCAAAATGAAGCTTTTAAAGCTTTTAAACGTTACAATAACCTACATTTCCCAAAATACACAGAAATATCAAATATGGCCTTCAGGGGAGAGGATAAGGCTAATGCTAATGATAATCTTTATAATTAAAGATATTCATTTTGTAAATGACAAATGAAGTATAAATTGGTGACAAGTAGAAAAAAATAGGGTAGCAATCCATGCCAAACAAGTCCCAAGAAGTAATCCAAGCAGAATCCACAAAGCTGAAGCAAAATGTAGAAATCCGAAACTCATTACAAGTAATAAACTCCAAGAACGTCAATGAGCTACTGAAGGATCTGCTCCCATCTTCAGAATACAGAGGCTGAGGGCGGTCCTACAACAGTGACATCATGATAGCCACACCGCTTCTGACTCCATCCACACAACGCAAAAAATGCCTTCAAAGAACCAAGGAGCACAATAATTACAAAACTGAATAATTTAAGAAAAACAATTACAGAAAAAACATAATTTTTATAAAAGGCAAGCCAAAAACAAAATTAAGAAAGAAGAAAATGTAATAAAAAACAAAAATATTAAATATACAAAAATAAACTTAATCAAAACATAATAAAAAGTACTATTGAAAAATAAAAGGTTCTTTGTTTCTTTCTTAAGTTTGGAAAGGTACCTTTGGAACTCTAAAGTGCGTATGTTTTTTTTTCTTTGGAGACTTCTTAGAAACTTTTGCATTTTTGTTAATTTTTTAGAAGTTCTGAAGAACCTCATAGACTGTAATTTTTAGTCATCCTTCATACCTTCACAGGAGAAGTGGCTCTCACACATCATCATTATCTTATGCGCTGAAATCATTGGTGCTTCTTGGTTGTTAAGTTGAAGGAGACTCTACTAGAAACCTGATGGATGTAATGTACCCTTAGATGTGATTTGTACAGAACCCAGTGGTTCCAAGATGAGCTCTGGGCCACCTCATAGACTCCCAAAGCAGTGGCAGTTCCTGTAGAGGACTGAAGAATCTCATAGCCTGTTTAAGATGTGCAGGGATTCAACTTGGGATAAGAAATGGCCTATGCAATTGTATGATGTGCTGTATTGATGCATGGTGACTTGTATTGGAGCTGTAAACTATTTATTTAATTATTAAAGTACAGGTAATCCCCAAGTTATGGACATCCGACCTACGATTTACGAACGGGGCCGCAGTTGCGACGCATGCGCCTCAGTAACTGCCACTCTGTCATCTTTGGCCTGGGGACATTGCAAGCGGTGGCTGGACGGAGGCTAGAGGGGGGCAATTTCATTCCTCGCGCAGCATAGTGTCCCTCGGGCGGCTCCTGGCGGCAAGCGGTGACCCGTGATCTATAGCACTGGGGCCACAGCTATTGCGCGTGTGCAGGACGAAGGCTTGATGGGGCGGTTCGCTGCCCGCCCACCACGCCGCGCAGCTACTGCTCCTGACTGGACGCAGACTGGATGGAGTGGAGGGTGGTGTTTCACTGCCCGCCCACCACACACGGCTGTCCTGTTTGTTCTCGGTGGGTGGCTGCAAGCGGTGACCCTGTTGTGGCTGAATGGAGGCCATTGAAGGTGAACGGGGCGGCGGGGGGGTAGCATTGTTGTGTGCCTTGGGTGGCTGCCTGTTGAATGGGGGCGGTGGTGGGCGATTCACTACCGACTTTGGCCGCACCGTGTTCGTTCTCGGTGGGTGGACGCTGCAGGCAGCATAGTGTAGTGGAGGTGACTGTGTGGTGGGCGAGTGATGAATCCCCCCCTCACCGCCCCCATTCACTCTCAATTGCCAGCCTGCTTGTACTGTTACGTACTTAGCAGGAAGTTGTCTCTTGTCAGTACATCAGACGTGTTGACGGGTGCCTTCCTGCTGTGATAGCGTGTACAGTGCTGTGCAGAAGAGCTCATCTTAACCTTTTGTCTTCACCCTTCAAGAAAGTCTCTGAAACACAAATCTGATGCAAGTGCTGGTGATACAGTAAAGAAGAGAAAAACCATTACCACGGAAAATAAAGTAGAAATAATAAAAAGGTCAGAGAGAGGTGAAACTCCATCATTCATTGGCAGAGCACTTGGTTACAGTCGGTCAACAATAACATTTATTAAAATAATGTACCTGTTCCGACTTACATACAAATTCAACTTAAGTACAAACCTACAGTTCCTGTCTCGTACGTAACCCAGGGACTGCCTGTAGTGGCAGCTCCAAAAGAAGACTGAAGTATCTCATAGGCTATCTTACACGTGTGGTGGTTCATTTGAGTCTGCAGAACAGCGTATGTGCTTTTGAGTGTACGACGACTCATTTGGATCTCTAAAGCATGTCTTGGCTCCTCACGAACACTGAACTGTCTCACTGAATCTTAAAATAGCTGCAGCTTCTCCAGAGGTCTGAAGAATCTCATTGACTGGCTTCTGCTGACGTCACACTACACAACTTTGAGTTGGAAACTGTGTCACACTTGACAACTACAGTTGCTGAATTTCATCGTCTTGAGTATGTCAGATTGTGTCACTAGAGATGACAGATGCCCTCACATTCACACAACATGGTCCCAATTTTTCTATTTTGCCAAGAAATTATTGTAAGGTTAACACATTTTGTTTGCCAATAGACATGGAGCATATTTTTTGCACTCTGTAGTTTTATGACAAAGACAAGACACTAAAGAGACATTTAAGTTTTAAATTTGATTCAATTAGATTAAATCAACTTTATTGCTACTGAACACAGTACAAGTACCATGACAATGAAAGGCAGTTTTGCATCTAACTAGAAGTGCAAATAGTACTTAATTGCAAGTGATCAAATAAACATAAATATAACTCTACAGAGCAGTGAGAGATGCGTATAGACAACAAGTCAAGAGTTTATAAAGCAGGATCAGTTAAAATATGAATATGAATATGTAGAGTCCAAAGGTGTACATGTATGGCCTAGTGCTTGGATTTGGACTTCAACAGGGTGAAGGTTAAAAGGGTAGAAACTGTTCCTACTTTTGATGGTGCTGGCACATAGGCTTCTGTACTGCCACTCAGAAGGTGAAGGGGTAAAACAGACCATGGCTGTGGTGACCATACCTGATGACACTATGTGTCCTCCACAGGTGCTTTTTGCCTAGGAGGTTCATAGATGCAGGTAACGAGACATCAATAATGTGCTTAGTATTTTCTTCACATGCTGCAGAGACTTCATGTCTGAGAGTTTGCAGTAACCACACCATGCTGTGATACATTTGGTCAGAATGCTCTAAGTGGTGCAGTGGTAGAAGTTCACTAAAATCTGATGTGACAGCTAGACTTTTCTAAGCCTCCTTAGAAAGAAAAGACACTTCTGTGCCTTCTTTACCAGGGTGGAGGTGCTGAGGAACTATTGAAGAACCACAGAAATGTGAACTTTGAGAAACTTAAAGCTAAAGACATTCTCAACCAAAGTCCCATAGATGAAGATTGAGATGTGCCTGCAGCCTTTGGACTTACTGTAGTCCCCACTGGACTCTTTGCTCTTCATGATGTGTAAGGTCAGGTTATTGTTGGAACACCACATTGTTAGGTGCTGGTCCTCTTGTCTCTAGGCCGACTCTTAGGCCCTCAAGCCTCTTCCCTGTTGGCATGGTCCAGAACTCTTATTTTCTTTGTTTCTCAAGGCCTTCTTCAAGGTTCTTCTTCTTGTAATACATCTGGTTGGGTTCTTCTGTGTTTGTAGACGTTGTATGCATTGTATTTTCAGTCTAATGCTCATTGGTTGCCAACTCCCATACACACAACAGATGTCATTGGTGACCTGTGACAAATTCAAGCTGGCCTTGTCTCAGAGCACTATGACTGAGTCACTTGTGGTGCCACAGTATACGACTGGAGGTCATAGATGTGGGCTGTGACTGTTCATAACTCACTAAGATTATATAAGCGATGGTTGCAACTGAAGATCAATGGAATGTGTTGCATCGGGGACTTTAGATAGGCAGTGATTTCTTCTGGAGTCTTGAAACTTTTGATAGCCTCTTTTGGTTATGGTGATTCCTCAAGAACTCTGAAGTATCTTACAGGATCTTAGATGCTTTGTGGTTCCTTTGAGGTTCTGACACATGTTACATACTTTCAAATGTACAGCAGCTCCTGCTAAGGTCTAAAATAAGTCTTAGACTGTTAGATATTTGGTGGCTGCTTCTAAGCTCCATTTTTTGCTATTACATAGATATATACTGCATAAGACCATTTAGACTTACTTAAGGCAACTTACAGATTCTCAAGTTGGTTCATTTGGAGATAGCATTCATATATCTTTTTTGCAGTGACCCCATCCAGAACACAGAAGTATCTCACAGCTTTAAACAGGCGGTAGTTCTTTCCATGAACTGAAGTAGCTCTAAAATGATGAGATGTAATGTAGTTTCTGCCTGGGCTTTCAAACATAGCTGGAAATCTTAAAAGTCGCTGGGGCGGCTCAGACACCTTGTATGGTGTTTCTGATGAAGAGAGATGCCCAGCTGTTCCTGGTCAAGGTCAGCCTTTGATGCGCCACAGCAGCTTGCTCACTTACGGTTTGTGTGTCTTGCCATTCAGCCAGCAGTGCTGTTTAATGTGCTCCCGATTTTAATCGACTCATTCATTAAAGCAAATTGCCCCATGAATTTCACAGCAGGGACAGACGGTGAGATAATTGTTTTACATTTCTGTCCCAAAAGACTGAAACACAGCTGTGAGAAGTTTGGAGGAAAATAAAAAAGTAAAATAAAACTGTAATTGAAGGAGCTATAAAAGCGGGAATTAATGAGAAACCTTGTTATCCCAGGTGCTGAAGTATCCACTTGGGTGTAGCCAAGCTCCTCAAATTGCAGACTCCAGACCTTATTTTCGTCTTCTTTGATGCATCCATCTTTAGCTCTTAACTGATTTAACTGATTTTGATTTTTTAATTTCCTTTTCTATTATCTTGTGTGTGAGAGAAGTGTGTGGGCTTCAGGATGGTGTGACCGGTCACAGGAGCAGAATGTGCTCGCTTTGTGGAACGTATCCCTGTTCCACTGACAGAAAAGGCTTTGGCATGTTGTTCACTGGACAATATCTTTCGACTGATTGTGTGACTGAATCTCAATCCACACTTGGACTGTAAAGCAGTGGGCAGAATGAGCGTGGGGTGCAACTTCCAAAGCTATGGATAGAGTGGACTGACAGGCAGCCCCTTCCTGTTTTCTTTTTACTGTAGCCCCCCTTAGGTTTTGGGTGCACCCATGATACCATATTGAATGACAGGTTGGTGTTGGAACCTTCAAAGCATGTCCACCAGTGCCAAAATACCACTTGCAGGGTCATCAACCGGTAGCCAACCTCCACAGATGTTTCCCCAATTTAATCCAGAAACATCTTAGGACAGTACAGCAGTGATCATTGACATCTCTCTGAAGCTGATTTAGTATCCTGAAGAACTTCCTTGGCTCTCTAGTTGATATCCCTAATCCCCCAGCCCTTATCTTCCCTTCATAGCCACAGCCATACATGTCCTTACTCTGCATCCTCCACAACATCCTTCATTGCCTTTCACCTGGGATGAGGTTACCTGCAGTATCCTTCAAAAAGCATTTTATTGAAACATCCAAGTAGCCATGAGAGCCAGCTTCCACTGGATAGGTTGCTACTCTTCAATCTTTCCTTCTGCACTCTGTCTGCATATTGCAGTTTCTCCTGTTGTAGGCTTTGTGGAATCATCCCAGGGAGCTGTCAGATTAACCAACAAAACAAGCTTCTCAGTTGTTGACCACACAATGGTGTCAGATCTCATTGAGGTTGTGGTGATCACAGTCGAGAGCCTAAGGGTGGACTCACACTGGCAATTTGTTCTGTGCCCAAGCACGTTTGTCCACATGTAACCCCACAAAGTCTAGTTTGTTTGACTAGTGTGATCGCTTTGTGCCTGGCCAAATGCACCATGCCCTGGACTGCTTGGAAGAGGTGGGCCTGAGCATCGTTTAGTAGCATTTGGGAACAGTGTGATCGCTAAATGTGCCTGGGCATGGAAAACAGACATGACATCGATGATGCAACAAATTCTCATTTCATTCAATACCATTTCAGTTAAGAAACTTGTTTTTATTCTCACCTTACACGTGAACGTGAATTGTATTTGGCAAGAAAAGCTGCAAATTCCTTACTTAACACCATTTGTCTCCACAAAAATCTTCTTGTATGTGCAGCTCGATTAACAGCAAGACGCTGTGCTGCACATTCAATAAATCTCTAAGAGGGTTGAGCGTTATTCTGCCATACACGACCGCAAAAAAAAAACACAAAACAAGGAAAATCATTTTGACATACATGCTGTCTTGATCAGATCTTGTTTTGGCTTTACATGAAGTCGCATGGTCATGATGAAAGTGTGCCTTGGCCCAGAACAATAAGCGCAGTGTGAGTGTAGGCCACTGGGGGAGAAGGGAGGGGGATAATCACACTTGGCACGGTACGGACCAAATGTGCCATGTGTGAGTACACCCTAAATTGCTTGTCTAGGTCTGCTCTCATAGCCCAGTCGTTCCCTGTGGTCAAGACTGATGTCCTTTTCTGCACTGACCAATGCTGCACATCTTTTGCTGCTCTTACAAATTGAATGTGACATCCAGATTTTGACTTTGGGACTCTTTATTTGCCTGAGCTCTCATATGATCTGATAGCTACTCTAGCTTACTGTTTTAACAGTAAATATGGTTGACTTTTATGGAAAGGTGAGCAAAAAAGCACTTTCCTTGCTACTTTGTATGCATTTTGTCCTTTAACTCTTTTAGGGCTAATTATTTCTTTTCCTTTTGTCCTAGGGCTGAATAATTTTCCAAATAACAACATAAAATACTAATTTATGACAAATGTCACTCTGTGTTATGTTCCATGAGCTTCTACAGTATGTAAATTCACATACTACTTATTACATACCTGTTTGTCTCATAAGCTGAAAGGCACTGTCTGGATAAAACAGCTTGAAGTAGTCTGGTAATCTATAGCGTCCACCAGCAGGCCTTGTCATTTGAAGACGTCCAGTTACCAACTTACCTCCCACAAATCTATGTCCGTGTAGTCCTCCCAGGGCAAATATTGTCGGGGGTGTGTCAGCTGCACAATAAACTGATGCAGATACCTGACTTTTGTTTTTCATCTCCAGATCACTTGCATCAAAATTGGATTTCGATAAGTCAGAGTCCAATTCAGCAATAATATGCACAAAATAAATAAATAAATATTTTCCGCAGAGTATTTTGCTTTGTGCATTCACTTCACTCTCTCACCCAATGTAGATGCCATTCTTTACTCTACGCTACTCCTGCACGTGCAGGGATTCAATGTCAGGTCAAAGAGTCTAACAGTCCTCCTAGCAAAGAGGGTCTACCTATAACATAACGGTGAGTTTTGTCAGTAATTACAGCTTTTTTTCGCCCTCTGCCCTTGAATGTCGACTTTAGTCAACATCTGCTCTCAGGACTACGTGTCGATAATCGTTGACATGGACCCTAAAAGAGTTAAAGAACGATAAACATCACAGGTAATTTATTTTAAATATGGCTCTTTCTGCTCACAGATAGACACAATGACTTATCAGTGCAGCCCAAGTGCCTGAAGGTCTCTTGCCACAGCTAATGGACTGAAGTAGGACTATCATGGTCACCTTCACCACCTGCTCTTAGGCTTTAGCAGGGGAACAAGAGACGGCATACAGTGCCTGTGAAAGTATTCACACCCTTGAACACTCTATTGTTTTACAATATTGATCTCACAGTGGATTTAATTTGGGGTTTTTGACACTGATCAATAGAAAAGGACTCTTTAATGTCAAATTGAAAAACAGATCTGTGAACTAGTCTCAGTTAATTACAAAATATAAAACGCAAAATAATTGATCCCATAAGTATTCACCCCCTTCATGTCAGTATTTAGTAGTGTGAGAGAATAATTTAGTGGTAACAATAGTTAAGGATTTGGATTTGCAGTGTACATTAAAATATATAAGAACTGGTTTTGGAAAACTACTGAGATGATGAAGTAAACAAAGGAAGTCCCAGAAGAAAGGTTGAGGTAATACACAAAATCTACTGAAAGATGACTAAGAGATGAGCAGATGTCCTGTATACAGTCACAGTGGACAGTCTGTAGCAAGACTACATAACACTACAAGTGGGATCGCTTTTTGTACGGGCTGTCACTGTATCACATGGCCTGGAGGTTGTCTAAGAAAGATCCCTTCTGGTGTAATTGTGGACAACCAACTTCTGGGAGGACCCCACCTGGTAAGGATTCCAGCTGCTTGTTGCCAGCGTCATGTTGCCATGACATCTAAGCAGGAAATGGATGTTTCTGTGGGGCACTTTTCTCTTTAAGGCGAGTGGTGAACTGAGGAAAAGAAAAGAGAGAGAGATCGGCTATCTAATGCTTAAGAATATTTCATGATCAGACTTCACCCAGGGATGTCTGCTATTTGTGGGTGGCCACCCCGAAATTGAAACAGTGAGGTTAATCCCCGAGAAGAGGCAAGGGGTTGTGGTATATGGACCTATGGACCTGAGGATCTCTGGTTGCTCCCGTTGGTGTGTCGGACTCGTATTTTAAGTTCTTCGAGATAGCCAGCCAGGAAGCCGAATTCGCCTGAGGACCATTTATTTTTTTCCTCCATCATACAGTAAGAACTGTACTACAGGATTCTTTACTGTTTAATGGTCTACTTTTAATCTTTCCCCTCTTGAGATCCTTTTTCCTTTTTGTGTAGTTCAAACTGGGCATTATGATTTGGCTGTTGGGGGCAGGGAGTCTGGAGAGGGTGTCTGGTGAAAAGGGATCCCTAATGAGTACTCAGTCACCGGGCATGTAAATGTATCAACGTCGGATTACAATACACTTGCTAATTTAACCAGTCCAACTATCATCTGGTTTCTTTCATGTATTGGTGAGTGCGTAAAGGGGAGTAGAGGGGGCTGAGGACCGAATATTTTAATGCTATATTCTTTGAAAATCGTCCACTTCCCTCTCGAGTGGTGAAGTGTAGTGATTGCGTCCCGTATTGGGCGATTGTTACAAGTTGTTACATACACAGACATTTCAATTGTGGTGGCACACCTCAAAGGGTATATGAAGAACAAGAATATCATTAAATAAACTTAATTTAAAGAAGTCATTTGGGTCTAAGGTGACAAACCAACCAGAGAAAATATATTCATTGATTGACACTGTATGTAAATTCAATGGATTATAAAATGAACCTCTGCCTTGATCATGCTGAAACAGACTGCTGTGGTGGATGCTCGCTCTTCAGCATGGTGCTACAAGAGTAATAAATGATGCAGATGATCAAGCTTTCTCCTGCCTGATTCCTGACTCAAAAGTTTTTTTTATCAGACTTGTCCTGATAGAAGATAACTTCCTTTCTTAAATTAAATGTTTGATTTCTACTACAGTAGATGCACCATTGGCAGCCAGGCCAGCCTTGACTCTGTGTGCTCAGGTCTCTTTCTTTGTCCATCTGCATTGCACATCTCCACTCTGCTATTCCCCCTCATTCTTCTTCTTTGCCAAACTGCTCAGGCTCTGTCAAGTGTCAGGTTGATCGTGAGTGAACAGCCTTTGTCAAGTCCAGGCACAAATTCTCACTTGGATTGAGATCTGGATTCGGACTTGGCCACTCCAGGACATCCAAATTTGTGTTCCTATGTAGCTTTGGCTTTATATTTGGGGTCAAAGTCTTACTGGAGCAGAAACCTTTTACCAAGGTGCTGGTTTCTTGTGGACTGCATCAGGTTTTCCAAGTACTTTTTTGCACTTGTTTCTCACCCCACTCACAAGTTTTCCAGGGCCTAAAGCTGCAACATGTTGTCGATAATATGCAGTTTTCAAACTTGGTATTTAGATTGATGTCCAAAAAGTTCAATTTTGGTCTCATCAGACCACAGAACCTTCTTCCAGCTTCAGAGTCTCTCCCATGTGTCTTCTCCTGAGAGGTCATGAGGATTTTTTGTCTTTGCCACTGCCTCTTAAAGCTGAGTCTGGTGAAGCACCCAGGCACATTTGTTGCCTGCATAGTCTCAGCAACTGTAGTTTGTCTCTCCTTTAGAATTCTCAGTGGTCTCTTGGTGGCCTCTCTCGCTGGTCGTCTTCTTGTACAATGACTCAGTTTCTGAAGAATAGACCTGCTCTGTGTAGATTTCCAGCTCTGCCATACTCTTTCCATTTCTTAATGGTTGATTTAACTGGATTTTCAGTCACAGTCTCCATCCCCTGACTTGTACTATTCACAGACTTACTTGTTGTGTTCCTTTGTCTTCATTGTGTAGGTTAGCCCACCAAGCTGACTCACCACAAGTTGGACCTTCCAGATGATGTGCATTTAGATATCAAACCTTTGAACCCCCAGACAGATGACATCCATTGAACTCATTCTGGGACTTCTAAAGCCAATTGGCTACACCAGTGAGGATTTAGGGGTGTCAACTTAAAAGGGATGAATACTTATGGGATCAGCTATTTTGCATTGTATATTTCTATTTAATTTAGACAAGTTTGCAGGTATATATTTTCATTCTGATATTAAAGAGTCTTCTTTGACATTAAAGAGTGTTTATCTGTTGCTCACTGTCCAAAATGGCAAATTTAATCCACTGTGACTTAATGCTTTTGAACACTAAAATTAAAAAAATATCAAGGAGGAGGAGAAGACTTTTTTATAGGCACTGCACAAAGGTCAACATCTGCCTATCAGTCAATAGGTGAAAAGTCCCAGAAAGGTCAGCCCTGTGATTTAGAGCCCAGCAACAAATGCAAATACACATTTAAACTGCACTCTCAGTGACGCTTATGTAAAGTATCAGAAAAAAAAATGCAGAGACCTGCCTGGAATTGTAAAAATGTGCTTGGTATCAGTATTCTGCTTGGCGTCTCACCAGCTTAAAAGAGATCTGCAACAAAGTTATGCAAATGAACGCACGCAGCATAAAGCCGAGCAGCGCGCTTATGTTTGCAAAGTTGCCTTCATCAACGGCAGCTGCGATCTGGCCTCCGACGCTAATTTAAAGACACCTGTCTGCTGTTCAACATGTAAGCATTCCCTGTTCAAGGCCTGGAACTCAGTAATCCCCAAATCACCTTTCTATTCAGTCACACATCCCTAAAATGTCCATGAATGATGCCAATTCACATACCAGGTCAGCTGCATTCTGATGTTTAAAATGTTGCACCTCCAACAATGATGGTCAGTTCATTTCCCAGACTCTCTGTGTATTTTCAGTTAGGTCTCCTGACCTCTAGTTTTACTCCTCCTGCACAGCTCAGACAATTACCCTCAATGGGTCCTATGGTCAAGTCATCTTCCTTTGTGTTCAGCCATGGTACCTTTTTGTATCAGTGCACCTTACATCCACGTTCAGGCACGGGTGTCCAGTGCATCTCTAAGACAAACCACCACACTTCCCAAGTTGCATCCCTGCAACAAGTCTCCTAAACTACTAGTTTAGATCTACCCTGTTTGCGTCTTTTGGGAAGTTCAGCCATCTTCCTTCTGTGATATAGCCAAATTACCTCATTTCCCAGTTCCAGTGCTGTTGGGGTATCTTCTAATTACTGTCACCTTGCCCTGTGTTGTGAACTAGAGAGCTCCTAAGCACCAGAGTCCCAAAATCAGTTAAAAAATGCTCACTAGACCGTCAAGACCATCAAACCCTGGCTACTCACAAAGAAGACCATGAAGTATTCAAAAATTTGCGGTGACAAAGATTAAACGTCTGGTAGCACAAGAGGCAAATGGAGTGGTCTGCAAAGGCAATCTAGATGCAATACACAATTCAAAGAATGATCAAAGAACAGAACAAAAGGGGTCAACAATCCACAAATCACAAAAGCAGAATAAATAATCACAAATCCAAAGAAACTCACCACTGCCATAAGTGCATTCAATGAACCGCAAGGGACTATGGGTTTTTCTCAGCCTATATAGGGCTGAGGGCAGTTCCTTGAAGTGATGGGCAGGTGGACCCACCTATTGGGAGACCACACATAGAACAGAAGGCATGTAAAAGATACATATAGACACTAAATAATCCACACTAAAATGCATTTCTTGTATTAACTCTCCATGGAATTATTTTTCATTTTCCTCTTGGGTGTCATTTTATTAGGTTAAGCCAGTGGTTCTCAACCTGTAGGGCGGGCCACTGTAGGGGGGTGTGAAGTAACAAAAAGGGTGGCGCGAAGATGTGAAAAAAAGAAAACAAAAATCAAAAATATGAAAAAAACCATCTGTTGAAACCAAAACAAATTAACTTAAACTACATTCTGATACTAGAACAATAAATATAGAGTTAGATAAATGTCGATAAAAGTTAAGTAGGTATAATAAATTATGCATCTGCATTTCAAAAAAAATGTTGGGGGGGGGGCACTATTAAAACTGTAATGAAAACTCGGGTTGCAAATACTTAAAGATTGAGAAACGCTGGGTTAAGCCCATTAGGGTTGATGAAGAGTCATTTTAGGTCAGCAATGAAGTGGTACTGCTTTACTCCAGTTGCTGTCATTGTCATCTGTTAGCATACAAATTGTAAAGAAATGCAGCAAGGGAGTTGGCAGCTGGCAACAGCACAAATGTGCCTCATAGAATGACCTTGCCATACTGTCAATTCAGCACTGTGGGCACTTACTGGTAGAACCCAATTGGATTAAAAACAAAAAAAAAACCATTATACTGTATATATACTGTGTATATATATATATATATATATATATATATATATATATATATATATATATATATATATATATATAATATTTTTATTAGTGTCTATTACAGGTCAGGTCAAGCTGGAGAGGATGCACTAGTACAGCGTGTTGCTGCACCAATCACACCAAAACAGTTCAGGATCCTGGTTGACAAACCCTTATGCAGACACGCGGTCCAGTCCCACCATCTGGAAATGACCATCTATCTGCCGCAGCCAGGTGTTATGTGAGCATTTCCTTGGCCTGGTCCAGCCACTTGTGCGCTCAACAATGAGTATCCTACAAGCCGGATCACCCTCAGGAGATCACGCCACATGGCCGTAGTGCTGTAACTGACACTCCCTCACAATGCAGGTAATGTAAGGTAAATCTCTTAACAATCTATTACAATCTTGACCAGAATGTACTGTATATCTATACTAACAAGAGGCAAAGCACTCACTGACTGAGAGACTGACTGACTCATCACTAATTCTCCAACTTCCCGTGTAGGTAGAAAGCTAAAATTCCTTACAGCTTACTTACAAAAGTTAAGCAGGTTTCATTTCAAAATTCTACACATAACAGTCATAACTGGAACCTACTTACGTACATATATACAGCCATAGCCTGCAGCTCGGTTGCCATGTGAGGCGGAGTTGCGTCCCTCATCGTCACACCTCCCACATAATTGAGTGCCTGCCCATATAAGGCTATCCGTCAGCAGCTATGCAATAGACACACTGCCATGAAATATTCGCGGGTAAAGGACTGTGCTTATGCAAACGAAGATGAGATGGTCAGGGATAGACTAGTGTTTGGCGCAAACTCAGCGAAAGTGAGAGAGAAATTTTTAAGTGCCAGGTCTTAGCTAACATTAAATAAGGCCGTGGACATCACAAGATTGCACAACATAGCACAAACACAGCTGAGAACCTTTGATGCATGTACTCCGAGCAGCTCACGTGAACTGACTTTGTAGGACTGGGAAAGGTAAACCCATGCATGCAGTGTGTGATGTCTCAGATAAATAGGAAGACGAGCTGCTTATTCATGCAGTAGGAAACAAACAACCCTCTGATGCTGAACAAGCCTTTATACACATATCAATAGGAAAGCAAGGTGTAAAGCTTAAGTTTAAATTATGTTCATAGACGCGCTGCCGCTAAATATTTGCAGGCAAATCCACAACTTAATACCGGGAATGCCTGTTAAACATCTTAGATTCACGAGTACCGATTTGGGTAGTGAACACTTCGATGAATGAAAGCTGTTATTTTTGCAACGGTTTACAAACACAGAATGTAACTTGAACACAACACATCCTCCAAATACGAACCTGATTGAAAGAAATAATGATAATCAAATCCTTGATGACAGCAACACTCATAACAGTGACGAAACAATTACATTGACAATCATGTTAAGTTACTTTTAAAATGTTTCCTTTTCTTTTTCATAACTTCTTTAACACACTACTTCTCCGCTGCGAAGCGTAGGTATTTTGCTAGTCTAATATATAAAGCAGAGTCGATGTATGTGTGTATGTATGCTTGTTTGTCCGCCATACAAATCTGCATCAGGGGTCCGATTGCCACCAAACTGGGGATGGGGCTCCTTTATGACCAGGAGGAGGTCATGGGGTATGTTTGGTTCGGAAAAATGTTCCCGGTGAAGCGCAGGCCACCTTTTCACCGACAAAACCTTCGGCACACGTCCCCGTACTTATCATCGACAAGATGGCCACACGTTGCAAGAAATATTCACCGAGCCACCATCTAGTGGCAGCTTTGGTCTCTGTGAGTCGCACTTTACCCATGTTTCTTTCAATTTCCAAAAGATTGCGGAAGTGTCCAAGTATCAGAAAGCCGACTACTTTGATCGGGTGAAGAGGAACTGCCTCATGGATGTAAAACGTGAACCACCCAGTGTGTGTGACCAGCACGTCACACTCCCACATGCACTGATAATGCTGTATTTCATTCGCCAACGTCCGTTATATGCAAGCAAGTTTGAACAGAGACTCGCCTTAAAAAGTCAGCATCCGTCCCCCACTATTTTCCCCAAAAGCACCAGCGGTTGTATGTCACTTCTCCCTGTAGTTACCATCACCAACATCCATTAGATGGCATCATAGTTCAACACAGACGCTCATTACAAACAGAGAACCCCTCCCCACCATTTTTCCCGTACGGTTTCAGTGCTACTCTTTCTCACTGGCTTTCCGTATTTGTGTTGCTATTTGCTCGCTTTCTGACTGTCAGTACGATTTCAGTGTTGCTCTTTCTGACTGACTGGTGCTATTTGTTCGCTTTCCAACATATTGTAAATAACTTAAATTCATCTCACTGTGGTGCTTATCCTGTACGTAATACCATGTAACACATTATAATTGTCCTGCTTTTCGCTAATATACCCATGCCACTGAAAAAAGACATAGAATTGGAAGGTTCACTTCAGATGCCACAAGAAAGTCTATTTCAATGGCGTCTGAAACGCCACAGCAGACAGAATCCAGAGTGGAGGAACTTACCATAAAATGTCAATCAGAAAACTGTTTGTTCTATTTCTATGTTCTGTTTCTTTCATTTGGGAAATTCACCAGTTATAGATTCCTGGGCAACGCCAGGTACTCCTGCTAGTACTGTATAACAAACAAGTGGCTATTATAATCTATTAAATTATGATCTATTGCAATGTTGACAGATTCCTGTGTGTTAAGGCTTAGCCTCTAGATAGGGACCAAAAACACACAATACATTTATGTCTCAGTGGTGCCGACCCTAGTGGCGGAAAGAGTGAGTCCTTTCTCCTTCCAGTGTCTGAGGAGGGGGATCCCTTCATTGTGGTTGGCAGGCTTTGTTTTTTTTCATTTATTCTTCTTGTACCTTTCATTCTTCCTGATTACGCAAGACAGAATATTCCTCGAATAGGAGGTGGATATCCGTGCAGTAGTCCTGGAATGTCATCTTTTCCTTTCTCAGTACAAGGCGGTTCCTGATAGCCCCAAAGGCACCCTTTACAGAGCAAGTGAGATGCTTTGGTGGCTTTGAGTGAGTAGGTACCCTGGAAATAATCCACAGAGCACTGAGGGGTGCGAGAGATTGAGTCTAGATACTGACTTTTCTAAGTTCTGTTCCAGGCATTGACTGTGCAGCTCAGCATTCCCAGGAGAGGTGCAGTGGAGTTTCCTCCTTCAGGATGCACTACGAGCAAAGTCTGAATCTGCATAATTTCCTGGTGTGCATGAACGAATCGAGCAACATGCCCTCTTAGATGAGTCCTTGTTATCTGTAGATGAGTTATTCAGAGGTTAAGTACTCCTAGACCACCATAGCTGTGGTGGCTGGGATTGTTCCAACAGGTTCCAGCCTTTTTTTGTCTCTAATGAGGTCCAGTTTGACTCCTTCCAATCTGTGTTCTTTTACAAACCAGATGATGTCTGTGTATAACCACTTGGTGTCACAGCTGTAAGAGCAGGAGTTGTCCCACTTGTCCCAGCTGACCCTTTTTCAAACAGGCTGGAGGAAGAAATGGGACATAGAGTTTCTGAGAGAGTTATTGCTGTAGTCCATTAGAACTCTGTGGATACAGTTGCATACAAAGAGTTCTCAAAGCAAGGTGGGGATTTCAGGGATGCCTTTCCAATCCTTGAGGGGTTCCTTGTACATGACTGACCATTTTACTCTGTCCTTCTTGGAACCCCTTATGAAGTGGAACAAGGTCCTGGTGATAGCTCTGCACACCAAAGTGAA
Organism: Polypterus senegalus; assembly: GCF_016835505.1. Lineage (NCBI taxonomy): Eukaryota > Metazoa > Chordata > Cladistia > Polypteriformes > Polypteridae > Polypterus > Polypterus senegalus. The sequence continues at coordinate 26,195,952 of NC_053171.1, read as the reverse complement.
GGTGGGTGTGACACACCTTTGGGGGGATCTTATTGCATAGCACCACTAGTGAGGTCTCTGAGGCTACACAGTTCAATTGGGTTCTCCAGAAAGTGAAGATGAAGACTGTGAACAACTGAAGAAGCTGAGAAAGATAAAATCATCTGCTTACTCAGCTGGCAGTCGGTATGGAGTTGTGGTGCCCAGCAGAGCTAGCAGCAGGAGAAATGTGCAAAGTGGCAGGGGTGACTCTTTGGCTGGAGTCAAAGTGTTCACACCTGGTGTAACTGAAGGACCCCCACAAGCTCAGACCCCTCTAATTCTCTGGATTTTTTTCTGCAAGCCTCAGCATCTGGATTTGTCCCATCTTTCTCTCCTCTTTGGATGTCTAGAGCCCTGGCTAAGTGCAGAGGAACAGGAGGTGTCAGGCCCAGACATATGTGCTCAAGTCCAGATCTGCACACGCTGCTCAATGTTCCAAGATGGCAGAGTATTTAGCGCTAATGATGAAATTAGTGTGAGCCAGAGAAGCTCACCCCTCCACCGGCACTCTTGACACGCTAGTATGGGGCTAAAAGTGGTCAACAGCTCCACATGCGGGTATTTGGACACCCACCTGATGTCACATATGTGCGCCTAGCTTTAACGGGCGAGTATGAGAAGCCCTGCCTCGCTGGTGCAGGCGAGCTCACCTTTCAGAAGCAATTTGATTTCACTCACTTATCTCTTATTTTGCCGCCCCGATAACAAGCTCACGGCGCTGGAGTGTGACAGTGACTGGAGTCTTCAGGAGGAATTTAGAGGTCACTCTGCTGAATCGCTGCCTAATCCCGGTAGGTTCATTAAAAGCAGAATACTGAGCAGTAATCCATTACCTTGTTGAAGCTAATGAGACATTTATCATCTCGGCACTGCACAACGTGAACATCTGCTGGAGAGGTGCTCTTCTGCTCCGAAAGAGGGGGCTGCAGGCCGGCGAGAAAATAAACAAAGGCGGCAAAGGAGGAGATCTGCCTCAGCATTTCGGGATCGCTGCCGACGTTGTGCTGAATGCACATTAAATTACATTTACACACACTGGGCGCTGCGGGAGAGCGTTCACAAGAGGCAAGCTGATGGAAACACAGAGTGCTGGTGGATATGCAAATAAAATGATTGCCGCAGATATGCAAATGGATGCAGGAGTAATCGGAATGAACACAGTGGCTATGCAAATGAATGCAGAAGCAAGGCGCTTGAAGCCAATGGACACGGGCACCACTGGAATGGACATGAAAATGTCTGGAGGAGACATGTGAAGAAGGGGATTTAGGGGGGTGAGAGACAACTGCAGACATGTAAAGGAAGACAGTGGACACTGTAGATAAACTCAGTGAGCACCCAAAGACAGGAACAAACACAGAAAGGACCACAGTAGAGATGTGAATGATGCTGTTAGACATGCAGATCACTGCAATGAACATGGAAATGACAACTATAGACATTTAATTGAAGGTTGTGGATATAGAGATAACTGCAAAGGTCATGGGAATGACAGCAGTAGATGTGTACATAAAGGCAGTGAGCACACAAGGACAGGAACAAACACAGAAATGACCACAGTAGAGATGTGAATGAGGTTGTCAGACATGCAGTTCAATGCAATGGACATGAAAATGACTGCTGTAGACAGAAATGACCACATTAGAGATGCAAATGAGGTTGTTGGACACACAGATATCCTCAACAGACATGGAATGACAGCTGTAGACATATAAACGGAGGAAATTGGCCCAAAAACAATTGCGACGGACATAGAAATGACAGCGGTACATGTCTAGATAAAGGAAATGGAGACTTAAAGACAGGAACAGACACAGAAATGACCACAGTCATTGCAGTGGACATGAAATGACAGCTGTAGCCATTTAAATGAAGGCAGTGGATTTGGGGACAACTGCAATAGACAGATGACTTATACCAGTATACAAGTAGATGAAGGCAGTGAAATCTCAAAGACAAGAATAAACACAGAAATGACCACAGTCTAGATGATGATGATGATGGTGTTAGAGATGCAGATCACTGCAATGGACAAGGAAATGACAGCTGTAGATATATAAATGAAGGAAATTGACACATAAACAACTAAGATGGACACAGAAATGACAGCAGTATATGTCAAGATAAAGGAAATGGGCACTTAAAGACAGGAATAGAAACAGAAATGACCACAGTAGAGATGTGAATGATGTGTTGGACATGTAAATCACTACACTGAACATAGAAATGATAGCTTAGACATGTAAATGAAGGTTTTGGACATCAGAAGAACTGCAATAGACAGATGACTAATAGCAGTATACATGCAGATGAAGGCAGTGGACACTGAAAGAGAGGAATGGAGACAGAAATGACCACAGAAGAGATGTAAATACACAGAGAGACATCTATAGAAAGAGTGTGGATTTAAAAATGACCAGAGACAAGTGGACAAGGAGACAGTCCGGTTGGACATATCTCAGTAGTGGATATGTAAATAAAAGCAGTAATAATAATAATGATAACATTTTTTTAGGTGCATTAAATGATGAAAGTGTTGGTCAGCTGGATGTCTTCCTCCTCATGGACATCATACAATGTGGAATGACACATACCAGTGTCCTTACAATTATAGTACATGCCTTTCACCATGGGTGATGTTCAAAGCTTCTCAGCCTCTGATGTCTCTTTCCAAGGGCTGGTAGGTCAGGTAGCAGGGTCACCAAGTGTCACAGAATGACAATTGAACAGAAAGGCAGAGTTACAGTAGTGAACTCAACCAGCTCTAATAAGGGTCTGCTATTCTAAAATAGTTCAGTCATCAGCCTGAGACATCCCTTGCATCCCGTACATTTAGGCATCCCTTATGTTTTTGTCACTTACACAACACAGGGTGGGCTGAATCAGGACCCTGTTATCTACATATAATAGGCAAATCAAGACATTCTGCTTAATCCAGTTCAGAGACAAGTGGACAAGTATCTGTGCTAGAAGGACTGAGTAAAGGGCAGGAAACAGCCCTGGACAAGGTGCCCTGCCATCACAGAGCCCACTCATACAAATGTGGACAGAGCCAGTTTAAAGTTGCCAATTAACGTAACCTGCCATCTGTGCAGACATGCGGGGAACATGCAAACTCCACATGGGAAACATTCAGCTACAAGCTTTCAAATCCAGGGTCCTGAATTCATGAGGAAGCAGTGCTACCCACTGCACCACCCAACAGTCTGCTTATGGGTTCAATTTTTATTTATTTTTTTTATCCAGTTTTGGATTTCAATATAATAAACATAAAAAGGAAATGACAAATCCCTCTCAAAATATCCCTGTAAAAGGGGTCCTTTAAAGATTAAATGTTAAGCCTGGCAGAGAGTATATCTATCTATCTATCTATCTATCTAGTGCCTTTCAGAATCTATCTATCTATCTATCTATCTATCTATCTATCTATCTATCTATCTATCTATCTATCTATCTATCTATCTATCTATCTATCATATAGTGCCTTATCTATCTATCTATCTATCAATCTATCATATAGTGTGTGGCAGTAGGGGGCGCTAGTGCTCCCTTGAACCCTCAGGTACAACTCCAGACACCAGGTAAAAGTCCAAGACTCTTTATTTTTGTTTAACAACAATCTGCACAATGCACCCTCCACACTACTCATTCAAAACACTATTCTCTCCAACAATAAACTCTCCTCCTCGCCCAGACACTTGCTCCTCTACCTCCCAGCTCAGCTCAGTGTCTGGACTGAGGCACCGTCCTTTTATAGACCCTGACCCGGAGGTGTTTCTGTCCCAACAGTCCACAGTTCCTTATTCCTTCCGGGTCATGGCAATCAGTCCTTTTCTTCAACCCGGGAGCACGTCGTTCCTTCCTGTCACGTGACCGTGACGTACTCCCGGGTCATAGGGCACAAAAGAGCCCATAAGCCCCCCAAAATGCGACTCCTGGTGGCCCCCAAGGTATCCAGCAGGGCTGTGTATAAACACTACAAGATCCATAAGGCCCTGCTGGACCTCGGGGCACGAGCCTGCTGTCCGGAGAGCTCCTCCTGGCGGCCTGGGGGTGCGGACCGGCATGGGAAGCCGGCAGTCCTCTACAAGTGCCTTATCTATCTATCTATCAATTATATAGTGCCTTTCAGAATCTATCTATCTATCTATCTATCTATCTATCTATCTATCTATCTATCTATCTATCTATTATATAGTGCCTTATCCATCTATCTATCTATCTATCTATCTATCTATCTATCTATCTATCTATCTATCTATCTATCTATCTATCTATCATATAGTGCCTTATCTATTTATCTATCTATCTATTTTCCCAAATAATAAAAGAGCAGCAGACCTACAATGAAAGCTTATTCGTGGCATCATTGCTTCAAATTCTGCTTTAAAAATTATTAGTCAGACAGATGATGATGAATGCATTTTTTGTGGACAAAAGGAAACGATTTTCCATTTATTCTAGCATTGTATTAGATTGGGTTTTGTTGTAGTGATGTATGTACAAAATTAATGGGAAATTTAATAATATTATGTTCATTTATGGCACTAAATACAATGAGAAAGCTATACATAAGATTCAATTGCAAATATTTATACGAGGTGAGGCAAAATTAGCCTTTTGTAAAGTTGTAATAATGAGCAGTGTGGAACTGAGCCTACTGTTGTCCCTTAGGATGAATGTTTGCTCGTGAACAATGATGAATTTGTTTGCTTTAAATTGGTACAAAAATGTTTTAAAAAACTTGTAGGGAACAAAAGGGAATCTGAGCTCAACTGATGAAGTAGAGAAGAAAATTAATGTATGATCTATTGTTAAAATATTTTTTGAAAATAAGAGATTAGTAGGAGGCATTGAATAGGATTTTATTTTCTCTTCTCTTCTCTTTTGGCAATGTGATGATTTTGGAGTAAAAAGAGGTGTGTAGTTTTGCAACAAGTTTATAAAAAACCGTTTAAGGATTGCAAATTGTTGGGTAGTAGTGAAGAAAGGGTGGAGGCATCACTTTTGATTTATATATGTGCTATCATGGAAAATTTTATTTGGAAATGTTTGTTTACTTTATAAAACATTTTGAATGTATGCTTACTGCACCTGTTGGATTGTGCATTTTACTTTTATTATTACTCATATTCAAAAAGGTTATTTTCAAAATAAATAAATATCTATCTATTTATCTGGCTCACTGAATAGAGAGAGGCCTCTCTTTTTATGTTACACCTGGGAGAGCTCCAGGTGGTTCATCAGGGTTAGCTGGAATCACTCCTAGGTGTGATGGAAACCCAAAGTAGGGTTCCACAGCTACCCCTAGTGGCCACCAGGATATCCAGCAGGGATTTGCCAGCTCCAACTCCCAGCGTTCCCTACGGGAATCTGTCATGCCACAGCCTCCCCAGAGTGCTGCCCTCTATTGTCCTGGAGAAGGTAGTGCTTTGTGGATGCTCTCTTCCCCAGTCCTTCCACCCAGCTGGTGTCATCTATCTATCTATTATATAGTGTCTTTCATATCTATCTATCTATCTATCTATCTATCTATCTATCTATCTATCTATCTATCTATCTATCTATCCTTCCAGGCTATGTGTATTGGTCAGACCCCAAGACCCTTCTTCTGTTCACTTTCCCTGGACAGTGATGTAAGAGGCAGCTGCTACTAGTTAGCCAAGGTGTCTGACAATAAGAATACTTGAACTTTTTTAAAAAAAGTTATCATTTTATTTATTCCACTTACCTTTTCTCTTTATGTGTACTCAATGAACAATTATGTATATTTTGAACATTCATTCGTGTGTATCTTACAGTTAAATTATTAAATATGGTAACAGGCATTTTTTGCTGCAGTGAAGCTAAGCTTGAAAATTAAAATGGATTTCATAGGATGTTGCACAGCCACATACTGATGTCTGCTTGCATGTTGAGCTCGGTTTTCACTTTGTCATTACACATGCGATAGGCACTTGTGGTCCCCAGCCGGGGCTCGAGCCCGGCCGGGACGCCCAGGAGGACGTGAGGAGGGCTTGTGCCTCCTCCAGACCGCGTGGGGGCGTCCGTCCTGGTTCTGTTGGGGGCCACGGGTCGAGGGCATGGAAGCCCTACCCTGTAGGGGCCCGTGGTCACCGCCAGGCCGCGCCCCGATGCCGGTTTATCCCGTGTGGTCCTCGGCCGGGGCTGGAGCCCGGCCGGGACGCCTTGGAGGACCAGAGGAGGGCGTGTGCCTCCTCCAGACCGAGTGGGGCGTCCGTCCTGGTTATGCAGGGGGCCTCGGGTAGGGGGCTTTGAAGCCGAGCCCTGTAGGGACCCATGGCCACCGCCAGGCGGCGCCCCAGTGCCTTATTGTCCCTGGAGCCCAGCACTTCCGCCACACCAGGAAGTGCTGGGGGGAAGACTTTATGTGGCGCCCGGAGAGCTGCCAGGAGGACAGCCGACACTTCCGCCACGCTGGGGCGTGGCTAAGGAGGGGATACCGGGAACACCTGGGGCTCATCCGGGAGCATTATATAAGGGGCCGCCTCCCTCCAGTCAGTGGTGGATGTCGGGAGGAAGCAGACAGAGCTGGAGAGAAAGGACGGGAGGCGGCCAGGAAGGCACAGAGACTGTGGGCCTGGACATTGGGGAAATCGGTGCAAGAAGGCACTGGGGGTTCACGTGAGCAAAAACTGTAAATAATAGTATTGTAAATAAATGGTGTGTGGGTGAAAATATGCTGTCCGTCTGTCTGTGCCAGGGCCAGCTTTCACACACTATATAAATAAAATGTATTAGTATTACTAGTCAGTCAGTCATTTTCCAACCCACTATATCCTAACACAGGGTCACTAGGGTCTGGTTGAGCCAATCCCAGCCAGCACAGGGCACAAAGCAGGAAACAAACCCCGGGCAGGGTGCCAGCCCACCACAGGGCACACACACACACATACCAAGCATACACTAGGGACAATTTAGGATTGCCAATGCACCTAACCTGCAAGTCTTTGGACTGTGGGAGGAAACCCACACAGACAGGAAGCAAACCCGGGTCTCCATACTGCGAGGCAGCAGCGCCACTCACTGTGCAACCGTGCTGCCCCTTATTATTACTATTATTTGTATAATCTTTTTGTTTTGTTCCAGCTGAGTACACACATATAAAACAGCATCAATACTTACTAAACAAATAATTTCATGCTGAAGACTAAATTTGATGACCAGTACATCATATCAAATCTAGAATGTTGTGTGCAGTTCTGGTCACCACACCTAAAAAAAAGACATAGCAGCACTTGAAACTGTGCAGAGGAGAATAAGCAGGACTTAAGGACATGTCCAACTGTGACAGACACTGAGAATTAAATGGGGAATTAATGAAGGTCTTCCAAATACTCAAAGACATTGATAAAATGGATGCAGCAGAATTCCTTCAACTTAACAGTGAGTCATGTACTCAAGGACACCAGTGAACGTTAAGGGGAAGCTCAAGTAGAGCTGAAGTCAGGAAGCACTTCTTTACGCAAAGGGTTATGGGATTCTGGAACCAACTACTGAGACATTAAGTTGAAACAGAAGCCTTGACAACTTTTAAGAAGAACCTGGATGAGATTTTGGGACAACTTAGCTAAACAAACGGGCTTGTTGGTCTCCTCTCATTTGTCAAATCTTAATCACAACATACAAGCAACTTATTACGAAAACTGTAATAAAAATAGTGCTTTTGAAACTTTAAACATGTTTTGCACATATGGTAAAAGAGTTAAGAGAGTATGTCCTCCTGTTCGCTAGGCAGTTTGTCAAAGATATGATAACGTGTGAGAGTTTGTCAACGATGCCTGCTGAAATCAAACGATGTTTTCTCAGTGAAAGCTGAATAAAATGCAAATACTGCAGCTGTTGTGTCCTCCATTTCAACACAAACACTATGAATCTGAATGTGAGACCACATCAGCCATTCTAGCAACGTGCTTTCCAGTTATGTGACCTCTATAGACAATGCTGTTTGTGCCTCATCTCACACTTCCAGATCCTGAGATCCTCGGTAGTCCATCTAGGGACTGTGGAGACCAATATTGCTTGTCGTTCTTTTCCATAATCATTTTCTTTCCTTAACCCTATTCACTATATTAATGCTCTCCATTCTTGTACTCCTAGCCATTCTTTGATGTCCTCAATCCATCAAATTGTTGGTCTTCCTTCTTGCTCACAGGTCTCACACACAAGTCTCACACCTGTGTCATTCAGAATTGACTTTAAAATCCTGCTTATGGTTTACAAAGCCTTAAATAATCTCTTATATTTCAGAATGTCTTACACCTTACACTTCAAATCGTAACCTTAGATCTTCAAATGAGTGTCTGCTTAAAATTCCAAGAGTAAAACTTAAAAGAAGCAGTGAGGCGGCCTTCTGCTGTTATACACCTAAAATCTGGAATAGCCTGCCAATAGGAATTTGCCAGGCTGATACGGTGGAGCACTTTATAAAACTGCTAAAAACACATTACTTTAACGTGGCTTTCTCATAACTTCAGTTTAGTTTAATCCTGATGCTCTGCATATTCATTTAATTATCATAACTATTCATGGTGACTCCAAAATCTGTAGTAATGCCTGCTCTCTCTTCTGTTCTTTTCCCAGTTTTCTGTGGCGGTGACCTGTGCCACCACCACCTGATCAAAGCACCGTGATGTCCCTACATTGATGGATTAAAGGCCAGAAGTCCATGTGACCGTCATCATCAAGTCCTTCCATGAGAACCCTGAATACAATGAGGACTGATCATTTATATTAGGTAGAATGCCTAGAGGGGGCTGGGCGGTCTTGTGGCCTTTGAACCCCTGCAGATTTTATTTTTTCTCCAGCCGTCTGGAGTTTTTTTTTGTTTTTTCTGTCCTTCCTGGCCATCTGACCTTACTTTTAATCTATGTTAATGAGCTTTGTCGTATCCATCCATCCATCCATTTTCTAACCCGCTGAATCCGAATACAGGGTCACGGGGGTCTGCTGGAGCCAATCCCAGCCAACACAGGGCACAGGGCACAAGGCAGGAACCAATCCAGGGCTGGGTGCCAACCCACCGCAGGACACACACAAACACACCAAGCACACACTAGGGCCAATTTAGAATCGCCAATCCACCTAACCTGCATGTCTTTGGATTGTGGGAGGAAACCGGAGCGCCCAGAGGAAACCCACGCAGACACGGGGAGAACATGCGAACCCGGGTCTCCTAACTGCGAGGCAGCAGCGCTACCACCGCGCCACCGTGCCGCCCTGCTTTGTCTTATGTTAATTCTTATTTATTTTGTCATTTTTTCTTTCTTCATCATGTAAAGCCCTTTCAGCTACATTATTTGTATGAAAATGTGCTATATAAATAAATGTTGTTGTTGCTGTGTTTCTCTCTGTCATCATTCTCGTTAGTCTCTCCTCTTACGTCCTGCATCCTCGTCAATAGTTTCTTCTCATTTAAAATGTGGCATGTTGCCATTGGAAAATATTGGGGCGCCAAACTGGTCATCCCTGTTTAACTCCAACAAAATTATAAGTAAAATTAATGAAAATTAGGGATGCTATGGGAGCCTTCTAAAATCAGATTGCCTTCAGGTTATTTAATGAAAGTGCGCAAGGGAGGAACTCCGTCCTGCGGTTGGTTCTGTAGAAGACAGAACACCTCGTTCTGGTGGTGGCAGAGAGTTACAGGTTGGGGACTAGAAGATGCACAGTCAGGTGCCCTTTCTGTGTGTCATCTTCGGTGTTGAGGAGGGAACAAAAGAGGAAATGGTTAGCATCAGTGTCACCTCTCAACCGGGAATGGTAGTATGTATCTCAGATGAGCCCGGAGAGTGGTCCACAGCTGAGCATGCGTGACAAAGACCTTTTCAAATTCTTTCATTTGTCACCTTTTGCCTCCTTCCGACTTTCAGAATGTTCCCGTATCATCGTATTTCAAACACATTCAGTTTCGAAATTCCCTTCTTTCTCAAAGTCCTTGTGCCACAGGCTTTGAGTAATGCCGAGTACACACGTGTCACCGGTATCTTTATTCCGACTTTCCACTGAGGTCTAGCAATTTTTCTGTCAGGTTACCTAAGTAAACAGACTGGTCTTCACATTCTAGTTTTACTCCATCCAAATAGCGGCCTTACTGTTTTCCATCACCATCTTATCTTTGTTTATGAATAAACCTTAGTCTTTGTCATCTCACACTTACTTTATGCACTCGTTTTGGGGAGCCGGGAGGGACGTGAAAGCACTTTGGGCACTGCCACTTCACACACTGTGGATTGGTTAGAATGACTGGTGTTATCTTTCACATCAATCCACCCTTCAGCACTCGCATTACTGTACTATTCAAGACTGGTCTTTTCTAACCTATAAAATACAAGAAAATTCAGCCATTCTCACACTACTCCATATAGAGCAAAGTTAATCGATGCATTTATTTCAAGCAGAATTGAGTACGGCAATGCTTTATTCATACTCTGCTTAAATCATTCTATTTTTGGCGTGCAGTTAGTTGGAAAAGCTGGCAGAAGGATCATTACTAGAAATAGGAAGTGTGACTTCTGTTTAAGTCTGAGGCAAAGTTCAAAACTCTTCTTTTTTTTGTTATATGAGGATTCATAAAAGTAAGGAAGGGTCATTTCCAATTTGAATGTGTTGCGGCAGAAATGCTCTTTCTCTTTCCATTTTTTATTCGTTCATTTGCTCAGTCTACATTAAGTACTTACGTTTGGTTTGGCAGATGCCCATAGACTGAAGTCCTTCACTAAGTCTCATGAGGCTTTATTTAGAGCACCTTAATGATCTCAAGATGGCAGTCATCTAAAGGAGTCCAAGGGTAAATGAAACTACTCAGGGAGATCACGTTTTTGGCTACAAGGCTCCTAAAGCTTCAGAATGTTTGTCTAAGAGGGATCAGACTCAACCTTTAAATGCAGGATGAACACGCGATACTAAAGTGCAGCGGATTCTCACTTGAACTTTCAGTTTGGCTGTTTAAACTGCACAGATGTCAATTAGTTACTTTATTAAAAATGGCTGTTAGCAAGACATGAAATGCAGGACACCCACAAAAGCCTCAAAAACGAAAATATAGTGCCTTCTATAAGCATTCAGACCCAATCACTTTTTCCCCATTTTGTTATGTTGAAGCCTTATACTAAAATCATTTAAATTAATTTTTTTCTCTCATCATGCAACACTCCAACCCTGAAGTGATAAAGATTTTAGAAAGTTTAATGAATTTATTAAAACTAAAAAACTGAAATATCACATTGATACAAGTATTCAGACCCTTTGCTAGAGAAGACGAAATCTGGCTAAGGAGCATTCCTTTCTTCTGATAATCATTGAGATGTTTCTCCACCTTGTTTGGAGTCCATCCATGGTCAATTCAATTGATTGGAAATGATTAGGAAAGACACATACGTGTTCACAGAAGGTCCCACAGGTGGCAATGTGTATCAAACCAAAACCTAACCATGAGGTTTAAGGAACTGCCTGCAGAGCTCATACACAGGATTGTGTTGAGGCACAAAACAAGTCTGCATCATTGACGGTGCCCAGCATTCTAAAATGGATTAAGTACAGAACAGCCGCAATACTTCCTAGAGATGGCTGCCCAGTCAAACAGAGCAATCATGAGAGAAGGGAAATTGGTAAGGTCAGTGACCAAGAACTTGAGGGTCAGTCTGGTTGAGCTCCAGAGAACTTGTGAAGAGATGGGGTAAATTTTCACAAGGGTGTAGTAGGGCTACATAGTAATAATGTATTCGATATATGTGCTGAGTGTGTGTTGTTTCCGTCGTCCCATTTACTGTTCGTTATGTGTACGCCAGTGAATGTTGTCCCCGTAAGTGCAGAGGGGACGGATGAGGGAGAGAGCCTGCAGCCCCAGGATAGAAAGCACCTGTTCACATTCAGTTACATCTGCCTCTTTACTATTTCAATGATCAGGAGGGAAAGAAGAGGAGCGAGGAGAGAGAAGGAAGAAGAAAGACAGATTTCATTTAACGACATTGAACCATCATTTCCTGTTACTTTTCACATCGTGATTTGTAACCAGTTTGTTTCTTATTCCACCGGATTCACTTCAGCTTGATCATCGCCAGAAACCCAGGGGTTGAACTTCATTATCCATCATACACCGAGGAAACATCATGAGATTGTTCCATTTTTTTCCAGGAGATTCAAACACATCCATTCTTTGTTGATCAGTCATCCGTATTACACACAGTAATTTACCCGGACTCAAGTTCACGATCATCATCATTTCAGTATTCATTCATTATTGTTATTTGTGTTTTGTGTTTGTCATATGTTACAGGAGCAAGGGAGGGTTTGTTATTGTATATACTGTATGGTGTTTTAACATTGCTGCTTTGGTGGAGGAATATATATATATATATATATATATATATATATATATATATATATATATATATATATATATATATATATATATATATATATATATATTGTGGAGGACTGCCGGCTTCGTGCTCCGGCCTTCACCCCCAGGCCTCCAGGAGAAGCTCTCCCGACAGCAGAATCATGCCCCGAGTTCCAGCAGAGCCTTATGGACTATGTAGTGTTTTTACACAGCCCTGCTGGATACCTTGGGGGCCACCAGGAGTCGCTGTGGGGGGCTTATGGGCTCTTTTGTGCCTTATGACCGGGAGTACGTCGCGGTCATGTGATGGGAAGGAACGATGTACTCCCGGGTTGAAGTAAAGGACTGATTGCCCTGACGCGGAAGGAATAAGGAACTGTGGACTGTTGGAACAGGAACACCTCCGGGCCAGGGGCTATAAAAGAGCGGTGCCTCAGTCCAGACAACAAGCTGTGCTGGGTGGGAGAGGAGCAAAGTGTCTGGGCGAGGAGGAGAGAGAATATTGTTTTTATTTGTTGGTTTAAATATTTATGAGTAGTGTGGAAGGTGCTTGGTGCACTGTGAACCATAATAAAAAGTCTTGGACTTTTACCTGGTGTCTGGAGTTGTACTTGAGGGTTCAAGGGAGCACTAGCGCCCCTACTGCCACATATATATATATATATATATATATATATATATATATATATATATATATATATATTCTACATGTGAAATTTGCATTTTTTGTTATTGTTTCATTTAATATATTTATCCACCAATTTTACATATCTGCTTTTGTGTGCTTGTGTTTAAACTGTCGATTGAGGGGTAAATATTATTTGTTAGAGGTACGGCTTGGTATATGTAGGTTAGCCTCAGTAATTCATCCAGGCACAGGTCTTGGTAGTGTAGCTACCGGCTGGGTAAGGGTCGGCCATTACAGGGTAACCACCATTGCAACACTTTGCTAATCTGGCCAAAGGACACATGAAAGCCCTCTTAGAGTTTGCAAAATGGCAACTAAAGGACTCTCACAGTATGAGAAAGTAGATTATCTGGTCTAATGAAACCAAGATTGAACCAGGCGCAACTCGTCACTCGTACAATACCATTCAAACAGTGAAGCCAGGTGGCAGCGGCATCCTGCTGTGGGGTTGTTTTTCAGAAGTAAGAACTGGGAGACTAGACAGGGCTGAGGGAAAGCAGAATGAAAATACAAAGATATTCTTAATGAACACCTGCCTTTGAGCACTCTGGACCTCAGACAGGGCCAAAGGTCAGTCAGTCAGTCATTTTCCAACCCGCTATATTCCAACACATGGTCATGGGGGTCTGCTGGAGCCAATCCCAGCCAACACAGGGTGCAAGGCAGGAACAAATTCCGGGCAGCGTGCCAGCCAACCGCAGGGCACACACACACACACACCAAGCACACACTAGGGACAATTTAGGATCACCAATGCACCCAACCTGCACATCTTTGGACTGTGGGAGGAAACAGGAGCACCCGAAGGAAACCCATGCAGACATGGGGAGAACATGCAAACTCCATGCAGGGCGAACCCAGGTCTCCTTACTGCAAGGTACTGTGCTGCCCTTGCCAAAGGTTCAACTTCATATTGGACAATGACTATAAGCACAAAGCAAAGACATCATAGAGGTGGCTTAGGGACATCTATAAGAGTGGCCCAGGCAGAAACCAGACCTCAACCCAATCGAACATCTCTAGAGAGACCTGAAAACACAAGTGCACTGATAGTCTCAATCCTGCAGAGAAGAACGTCAGAAAATCCCCAAACCCAGCTTGTTATGTGAGACTCTGGAGAGGTGGAGATATGAGAGGAGAGGAATGAAGGTCAATAGGACGACCAGGACAGAATACATGTGTGTGTGAATGAGAGGGAGATCAGTGGAACGGTGAGGATAAGGGAGTAGAGTTGGTGAAGGTGGATGAGTTTAAATACAGGCTAGAATGGCTACAAAAGGGACTTCAACCAAGTACCAATGATGATACACCTATCCCTGTACTTTTACATGTATTTATTCTTTTTACACCAAATGATGTCATATATTTTCTTATAGATTAGATTAGATTCAACTATATTGTTATTGTACATCCATCCATCCATTATCCAACCCGTCTACATCCTAACTACAGGGTCACAGGGGTCTGCTGGAGCCAAGCCTAGCCAACACAGGGCACAAGGCAGGAAACAAACCTCGGGCAGGGCAGACACACGGTCCAGTCCTACCCTCCGGAAATGACCCTCTGTCTGCCACAGCCAGGTGTTACGTGGGCAACCCCTTGGCCTGGTCCAGCTACTCGAGTCCCCAACAATGAAGATCTTACAAGCTGGATCACCCTTGGGGAAACATGCCACGTGGCAATAGTGCCGTAAATTAAATTGAAATTAAATTGAAAGTTACATAGTGTGTGTTACTTGAGTTACATAAGTGGTGCTTCTTGGTGCCCATAGCACACTTTTAATATCATTAACTTTGAGGACCAGATGGGGGTGAGGGGGCCTCCCTCTCAGTGTTTGTAGAATGTGCCTCTTGACTTGCCAAAGCGGTGGGTGTCCATAGTGTGGACATAATTGAAAGGTACATAGTGAGCAGCACTTGAGTTACATAAGTGGTTCCCCTCTGCGCTCATGGCACACTTTTAATATCATTAGACTTTGAGGACTGGGTGGGGACATCCCCCTCAATGTCTGTAGTGTCCATCGCTAGCCATAGAGCAGAGATAATGGAAAAGTACAGAGTGTGTGCAGCATGACTTACATAAATGGCGCCCCTCTTTGTCTGGAACGTGCACCCATTAACAGCCACCCACCCCTAGGTGGCCACCTGTGTCACCTAATGGATTGACCGGCTCTGGGTGTTTCTTTATGCAAATAATTTTAGTTTATACAATGGCATAACATGCTGGGAATTATAGTGAAAAAAAAAAGAAATGAACAGGTCAACCAAGACAATTTCTATTCCCAGTAGAAGGGTTTCAAAAACAAGTCGATTAAATGGAGCCCCATCAGTGTGCATCACCAATGCCCCACTGGGATCCTGCGGCTTTATTTAAACTCAAAGGCATCTATTGGCCGTGTTTCAAAGTAAATTCAACTTTTTAACATTAAGCAGGTTCAAAAGTGGACAGATGAATTAATGAGTGGATGACTGAATGGCTAGATGGATGCATGAAACATGAGAGGAGATATAACTCCGACTTATTTAAATTCCTTGTATAAGAAACAGATACATCAAAGATAAACACAATCATGCTGAGTAGAAACAACTTAAGAAAGTTGAGCAATTTTTGTTGTTTTGGGATAATTTTTTCGAGTGTACCTTGGAGGACGGCTCTCACATTCACACACTCTGCTTGAAGAAAGCGATTTTCATAGGAGAGTAATTTACTGTTTACTCACACCTACCTTATTTCGCAGTTGGGGTTCAATTCAGATTCCAGAAACAAGACATAAACAACATAAATCATATCCAAACTTTGATTTGCAGCCGACCCCCTATGATGCATGTGGGTGGGCTCGGAACTGAGAGAAGTTGATTTACTCTTAGGTAGGTAGAAAACAGGAGGTAGGGGCAGCAAGCTCATAACACATTACAGTAACGCTAATGATATCTTGAATTTATTATCTACAGACTTACACCATTAATGTGCAAATCACACCTACCATGGCTGTTGTCAATGAATTAGGTACAGTAGGTAGAAGAGAACTAATTTAACAGTAAATAGTTTTCAGCACTGCCACCTAAACTAAAGTAATGCGTTTTTCTGCTGTCGATCGGGTTTTGTGTGGATAATACTTACAGACTGTAATTGTCAGCGGTGCCCCAGTGGTCGGACATCCGGCTTCCTTGTTTTGTTTTCTGGGAGCAATTTTCATAAAGCGAGCCATTTTAAAAGGGGAGAGGACAGCCAAGAAGAAGACAGAGGGAAAATCGAACGAAGCAGATCAGCATCTGCCTGGGCCATGAGAAGAGGTCCTGGAGCTTCTAAAGACCTGACTGTTAGGTTGAAGTTGGTGATTCTCTTTTGATTTGTGAATTGGGTGTTCCATTATTTCCCACAGACTCGGGTGAACTTCACGAAGACCTTATTGTTCTTTATCACGGCGCAGACTGACTGTATAGCTTTTTACAGTTAAGACTTTCACTACTGGGGGTCGGCATCCAATTATACTCTTGGTTTCACTTGATGCCAGCAGGGGCTGGAACTTTGGATTTACTTTGGAAGGGGAACTGGGGGAGTGATATTCTTACTGTATATATAAATATTTTGTATCGGCATGTATAAGGGTTATTTTTGGATTTTTAGATAAAAAGGAATTATTGTTCTTTTCTACTCCTGTTTTTTCTTTGATATAATATATTTCTCAGTGTTTTTGGATATCGACCACTAGCTATTTTTTTTTCTCTCGTACTGTAAATGCTCAGTCATCAGGTCTGAACTGAACATTTTAAAAAGGTGTGAATGGTGGTGCGCTGCAAGGTGTGATATTGGCCTATTCTTTTTATCATCTGCCTTAAAGCAGGACAGGTTAGTGGTAACAATCAACACATTTTGGCATGGCGGGCAGATTTTTTACAGTAGGCTAGGGTGAGCAGCTCTTGGTGGGCTTTGTTATGGCCCTTATTCACATGGGAAGGCTCTCACACACACGCACACGCACACCTACATACAGCACACACACATTCACACTCCTGCGAACAGGTACACTTATAGGCTCATGTCCACCGATCCCCACACCCAATTAAACGCGCATAAAGAGCTGGGGGTGGAGTCAGTTGTCCTCACTGGGCATCTTCTCAGTAGTGCAGCAGGACTAGAAGAGGACAAACTTTGTGTTAGCTCCTCCTCGCGACCCTGGATGGTAGTACATACGTTAGATGAGTCAGGAGATGGATCCAGAGACATGCAAGCGTGACATGGTGAATTACATACTCGAGAACACAGGTGGAAATTAAGGGAAAGTGCATTTAGAACAGAAGCCAGGAAACACATCTTTATGCAGAGAATTGTAGGACTCTGGAACAAACTACCGAGACATGGAGTTGAAGCAGAAACCTTGAACACCTTTAAGGAGGATCTGGATAAGATCTTCGGACAGCTTAGCTATTAGCTAAACAAATGATTTTGATAGACTAAGTGGTCTCCTCTTGTCTGTCAAATGTCTCATGTTCTAAGGAGCAGCTTGGAGAGCTCTGTATATACCTCAGGATAGCGGTGCCGCTGTCTTGCTAAACCCATCCAACCATGATGCATTGTCACGTACGATGAGGTTCTTATTCTTCTGAAAAAGCAGTACATTACAAAATCAGAACAAACTTATTCTGTACTCTATTGACAGTTGAGAACGTGAGTGTGTACAGTAGAGCATTAAAACAATCTCGACAAGAACAGGCCATTCAGTGCAACAAAGCTTGCCAGTCCTGTCCACTTACTGTACTTCTTCTAAAATAACATCAAGTCGAGTTTTGATAGTCCCTACTGTCTACCACACCACTTGGTCACTTATTTCAAGTGTCAATGATTCTCTGTGTAGAGAGAAACTTCCTAATGCTTGAAGCAGACAGTAGACAGTAGTAGACAGTTTACCTTTCCTCTCACATCCCATTATGAACATCTTAGACTTTAAAACAACCATTTCAGAGTAGGGAGTTGTGTGCCCTTTAGTGTGTTTTACGATGAACATTTGATCCATTCCAGGTTTGGTTCACACATTGTGTTTTATGCTGTTGAGAAAGGCTTCAGCCATGGCCAACCTGAATTGGATCAAGCCGTTTGATAATGAATGGATGAGGGAATAGGATCCAGGGGTGGAAATACTATGAAACTAATGGAGCTTAAGCTTCGGGGCCCCCAATACTGAAGGGGCCCCAGAAGCAACTTTAGTCCACTTTGCTTAAAACTTACTTTGGGTGTCTATTGTATGAGAAGGGTTTTTCAAATCCGTACATGAAGTGGTGATCTGTCATGGAACAATCCCATTGTAGAAGATAACAGTGGTTACCCAGACCTTTTTGCTGGTTGTGGAAGGGCAGCCATAACAGGTCAGGCTTCAGGGCTCCAAAAATGTAGGTCCACCACTAATGGGAACACTTACTCCAGGGAAATCCTAAAACTGACAAATTAATTAACTAATTGGTACCATCTCTACATCTGATGGTGACAATGAAGCCATCCCACAGTACATCTTCTTACTTGCCAATTAGTGGCGACTGCTCAACAGTGATCAGAAATCTAAGATTATGGTGACAAGAGGCAGAACTGATTTGGAGGATTGATGTACTTATCAAGCACTTCTTCATGCAAATAGTTATGGGGAATTAGGAAAATCTACTATTAGAAATTGACACTTTGAATTCTTTTAAAAAGTATCTGGACTAAACATGCTTGATGGACTGAATGGTCTCCTCTCATCTGTCAAGCATGTTATGTTGTAAGTGGTGAGTGCAACAATTCTGGAGGACCTTTGAGTAGAATCACTGCTCTTCCTGATCAAGCAGATTCTTCTAAGGTGGAGAGACCCCTCATCACTAGTACATATTGTGACACTGCCCACTGGCTGGGGAATGTCTTGAAGTGGCCCAAGTGCCATTATAGAAGAAACAGAAGTGTTGGAAGATCTGCTCAGGTTGTTGTTGCCTCCACACCCACCAGGACTAGTGATGTGGACACTAGATTAGGATAAAAATATTATTAATAACAACAGGAGATCATCAGCAGCCAACAGTAAAAATCACAGCCAGTCTGAGCATCCTGGCCTCACCCACGCCCTGACGTTACACTTCTCTTCAGGGTCCCATTGGGACCTCCTTGAAGGAGCAGGTCCGCTTGTACTTCTGCTTGATTGAACTGTAAACTGTCTCCAACCATCTTAGGGCTTATCAGATTGAGACAAGAAAGCTGTCTTCCTTTCAGGCAGCTCAGCTCTACTTCAGTTATTAGTGAAGTGAATGAGGTGAATGGATGGATAATATTTTCAAAGCAAGCATTTGTAGTTTTTCTGTTTTCTTAAGGATGATTTATCTGTCAGTGGCTACCTCAAGCCCCTCTCAGAGCTTACTTTTTCTTTTTCTTATTTTCCCTTAGCAAATTTAAGAAAATAAACCCTGCGAAGACTGGCACCCATTCCTGGGTTGGATCCTGCTGCCAGAATTAACTCTGGATTGTATTATTACTTAGCTGGCACATTTATCCAACATTTCAGAGATACAATTGGTTACATTTCTTTTTTGGTTTTCCAGTTTGGAGCACAGACAGGTCAAGTGATTTGCTCATGATCACCCAGTGGCAGTAGTAGGATCTGAACTCACAACCTCAGGGTTTGAGGTGTCCCAAGTCTTAGCCAACATGCCAGACGGCCTGCATCTGCGCTCTGTGGTCCTGATTAACAACAACAACAGCAGCATTTATTTCCATAGCACTTTTCATACAAATGGTGAAGCTCAAAGTGCTTTACAAGATGAAAAAAAAAGAAAAAATATAAAAAATTGGGAATGGTAATTAACAAAGAATAAAGTAAGGTCCTATGGCCAGGGAGGACAGAAAAAACAAAAAAAAACTGCAGATGGCTGGAGAAAAAAACAAAATCTGCAGGGGATCCGAGGCCACGAGACCACCCAACCCCACCTGGGCATTCTACCTAACTTCAATGATCTCCATCAGTCCTCATGGTTTTTAGGCTTCACATGGAAAAATTGGACAATGATGATGGTCATGTAGACCTCTGGCCTTCAATCCACCAATGTAAGGATATCACGGTGCTTTGATCAGGTGGTGGTGGCGCAGATCACCACCACAGAAAACCAGAAAAAGAACAGCAGAGAAAGTAGGGGTCAGTACAGATTTTGGAGACATGGAATAGACAGAATATCAGAGTTACACTAAAATGAAGCTATGAGAAGGCCATGTTAAAGAAATGTGTTTTCAGCAGTGTTTTAAAGTGCTCCACCGTATTAGCCCGGCGAATTCCTATTGGCAGGCTATTTCAGATTTTTGGTGCATAACAGCAGAAGGCTGCCTCACCATTTCTTATAAGTTTCACTCTTGGAATTCTAAGCAGACACTAATTTGAAGATCTAAGGTTACGATTTGGAGTGTAAGGTGTTAGACATTCCGATATATAAGATGGAGCACAGATTATTTAAGGCTTTGTAAACCATAAACCATTAAAGTCAATTCTGAATGACACAGGTAACCAGTGTAGTGACATCAAAACTGGAGAAATGTGATCAGATTTTCTTTTCCTAGTTAAGATTCTGGCAGCTGTATTCTGCACTCGTTGCAGTCGAGTGATGTCTTTTTTGGGTGGATCTGAGAGGAGTGAGTTACAGTAATCTAGTCGACTGAAAATAAAAGCGTGAACTAAATTTTCAGCATCTTTCAAAGTTATAAGGGGTCTAACTTTTGCTATATTTCTTAAGTGAAAAAATGCTGTCCTAGTAATCTAATTAAAATGTGATTTAAAATGTAGGTCAGAGTCAATAATTACCCTTGAATTCTTTACTTCTGTCTTAATTAAAAAAGCACAAAGTTTACAAGCAATAAAGAGCACATTTTACGAAATCTGTCTGCATGTTGACATTGCGTTTCAGTGAAGCAAGAAGAAATGATGTTTGGGCGCCAACCCCAATCAGTGAAGAAAATAAATAAAAACCTGAGCTCAGTAATGGCAGAAATAAACAGAAAAGGGTGTTCTCAAGTTTAGGAACCTCTCTTGGCTTGTAATGCCTTGTTTTAGCTATTGGGTTAGGACCTTTGTCCTGTGGTGCGCTGGGCGACTGCTGGGGATCTGGAAGAGGGGGAGTCAAATGCCTTCACTGGGCATCTGCTCCTCATTGAGAAGGTAAAAGATGAGGATAAGTTTAGCGCCAGTGCCCCCTCTGGACCAGGGTTGGTATAACATATCTCAGAAGAACACGGAGGATGATCCACTGATGTGAATCTGTGACAATATCTATTTTGGCGTGGCTTTGTATTTTCCTGCTGCTGTTTTTGTATTTGTGAAAAGCACTTTGTACTGTATGTGTGAAGAGCATTTTATAACATTAATTGAATAATTAAAATGAAATAGAGTTAAATTCTGGTACCCGCTTTTTACATTCTATTACATATCATAACATTCTTTAGCTCACTTAATCCAAATGGGAACATGAGGGGCCGAAGCCTAGACCAGGGGCACTGAGCACAACCATGGATGGGGTGCCAATTGATTTCAGGGTCCATTCACACATAAGTACAAGGCCAAATTAATACAACCAATCAATGTGTGAGAGGAAAAAAAAATCAGAGTATCCATAGTGACGAGAAATAAACATGCAAACTCCACATAGAAAATGACCAATGGAGAACAAAGTGGGCATTGCCCCATTTTAAGAGGCCTTCAGTGGCACACACCCTATTATGTTTCACCCAGGGCTTATTCCCTAGCTTGTATTGATTTTCTGTTTTATTCCTTTTCTTTGATAATTTTGAGTTATTATTATTATTCATTATTTATTGTGTCATTTCTGTTGATTTTGATTATTATTTATTAATTATGTGCTGTCTTTTTAAATGTGCAGCCAATTCTGGGTGGGGCCCCAGGAGGCGGGGCCTCCCTGATGTCACTGCTGCTGGGTCCTCCGTTTGATTTTCTAAACTGGCCAGTGAGAGGCAAGACGAGTGGTTCATGGAATTTGTTAACCGTTATTTTAAGTATTGCTTTTCATTTGGATTTTCTGGTTTTCTGTATTATCCTACTTCTGCCTCTGAATTTTGCCTTTAGATAAATGTATGAGGACTTGCTAGCTTTGGATTGCCTTTTAGACAACTTCTTTCGGCTCTTTTGAGCATTTTTGTTATTTTTGCCTATTTTGTGCCTTCCTTCAATTAATATTTCCTGTTACAGAGATTCCTCATTGCCCTTTCAGTCACAAAGCAGAGTTTTTACAGTTTCTCTCCCTTGTAAGGAGTTTTTGATATTTTCCTGGGACTCTCCTGCTATTTTTGAACTTTCAAAGCTGACCCTTTCACATGGGAGCAATAAAGCACTTTCTATGGACCTGGAAGCTGCTTTCTATATAGTGTGAGGTTTCAGTCACAGTTTATTCCCTGGCTTATGAGAAGTTGCTGTTTTTATTGTCACTTCTGTATGTTATGAGCAGTACTTTTTAAAGATTTATTATGAGTCTGATAAAGTTTTCTTCTTCAAAGTTCATGTGAGGTTGTGAGTTTTTCATATCCAGGAACGTTTTTTGTCACTCAATGTATTCCTAAATTGTGTCTGGAGAATTCTATTAATTATTTTGTTATTATTTTTTTTTCCATATCACAATGTCATTTTGTTTTCTTGATGGGTGCAGCTATGGTACGAGTCCCATTATTAAGACACCTCCTGCAGTTGCTGGGAGGCATGGTTTTGGATGTCTCCACATCGGAGGTCATCTGTGTGACTCTTTAAATACCGGTGTGACAGATAATTTACTATCCTTGATTTGGAAATTTTTTTTTTATCAAGTTTTTATTAGGTAGATAGAAAACATGAGATACAGAAAGTCAAACATAACCATGAAAATGTCAATTCAAAATAAAACACCCAGCCCATTGCGAACCCCCCAAACACACACCCCAGAGCCCAAAATAGCACAATAGCGAACAGGAAAAACCAAGTGGTCATTAAGTAAGTGAGTCCAAACAAAATGTTTATATGATTACCACTTAGAAATATTTGAGCCAGTAGCACCATTAAGTATAGCAGCACATAGCCCAAGAACAAAAGGTTATAGAAAGAGGATTTCAAAAAGTAACAGGATGGTGCGTCAGGAGATTTTCACCTTAAAGCTCTGGGTAACTTTGCAGTGATTGTGCCCAAACTGAACAATCTCGCCTGGGAGGAGGAAGGAGAAAAAGCAGAAAGATATAAAAGGAGGAAAATCTGAGGAGTAATTAGGATATTAAGGAGAGGACAGAAGAAAGAAATTACTACACAGCTCGCCAAAAGGCCGAAACATCCTCTATACATATGAAAAAAATATGTAATCTGGGGGTTTAGAAGACCAAAGGGCGCTTGGGGGGGGGGGTTGGTTCATTTGGAGATTTTCTAAGAACCTTTGGAAATGCATCTGTTTGAATTCTGGTTAGCTTTCCCCTTTGATTTTGAGTTTTGGTCTTTATTTAGGCTTTGGTAACAGAATGATTGTTATTTTTGACATTGACTCATTCCTGTCTTTCACTATGTTTCATCTCCTGGTCCTTACATTCCTTCTAAACACTTCTCACTTTTCAGCTTTCGAGGAGATTTTTTATTTAACAGATTGTTTATTATTTAGTATATGATGTACTGCATCTTTTAATTGATATACTGCATGTTCCTTATGTTCTGTAGGTGGAGCCCCAAGAGGTGGGGCCACCATGACATCACTCTCAAAGGACCGCCCTCCACCTTTATGTTGACGATGAGACGGCTTGTCTCAGTGTTCACTGAGTCTCATAGGGGGTGGTTGTGGATTTTGCTTTCAGTATCTTCTAATTTATTGGATTTTTACTTGCTTTTGTTCTTGAAATCTCTATTGGAGTTTGTTTTGGGATTTGTTACAATTCATTTGTGGTTTTTGGCAAGCCTTTTTTTCCATTTTTTTGTTCCTTTTGAATAAATTCTCTTTTAATAAACATAGAGTGGTTTGGGTTGTCTCGACGGCTGTCAAAAATCAAACCTGTTTTGTCTAAGCGCAACCTTGAAACAGTGATGCATGCTTTTATAACCTCTCGTCTAGATTATTGCAATACGCTTCTTTTTGGAATTAGTCAGGCTTCCATTGCTCACCTACAGCTGATGAAAAACGCTGCTGCTCGATTTTTAACTGGCACAAGAAAGCATGAGCATGTTACCCCGATTTTGGCTTCCCTTCACTGGCTGCCAATTTGTTTTCGAATCCATTTTAAGATCCTTGTATTTGTTTTTAAATCTTTTAATGGTTGTGCCCCACTTTATTTGTAGGAACTGCTGCACCCTTACGTGCCATCTCGCTCTCTCAGGTCAGCAGACCAGATACTTTTACGTGTTCCCAAGCCACGATGCAAACTCCGAGGTGATTGAGCTTTTTCAGCTGCAGCCCCAAACCTCTGGAACGATTTGCTTTTGCACGTTAGGCAGGCTCCTTCGCTAGCTGTCTTTAAATCTTATTAAAAACACATTTTTACTCTCTGGCTTTTAACCCAGTATGATATGTTGGCTATCTGTATACTTTTTTTATTAAGAATCTCTTCAGTTCTTACGTGTTTATGTGTTTCTGTTTCATTTACCCTTTGGCTTTGTGTGTCTGATATGTTGGATTTTCTTTTTTTTATTGTACAGCACTTTGATCAGCCTTGATGTTGTTTTTAAAGTGCTCTATAAATAAATAAATAAATAAGTAAATAAATAAATAAAAAAAAAAGTTCACTCTTTTCCTTGTAGTGCATTTTTATACACATCTGGGACATTTGTGATATTTTGAAGTTGTAAAGCTAGCTCCCCATTTTTGGGCCTGTGTTTGCTGCAGTCTGCAGGTGGTATGTTTTGGGAGGTTTGCTTGGCTAGGTTTAGGCCATGTTGTGTAAAATGTTCTGGTCAGGTTCTCGAGGACTTTTAGAAGGCTGTGCACCCTTTTTGGTTTGTTTATGTCTCCCAGTTACAACAGTTACAGCCTTGGATCTGGGCACTCTAAACAGCCCTCAGATCCACTCCTCCATGCTTTACTTCTGTGTAAGTGACTGAGCACAGCCTGGGAAGGCTGAGAAGCTTCAAGAAGGGAGATTCAGCTTCTTGCGCAAGGAAACGTTCTAGTTTTCTCAAAGATGTTATGTAACTGGTGTCTAAAATAGTAAGTGTAGTTATTTGGAGCTTCACCAAATCCTTATAATATTCATTAAGCTGTATGTTTTATTGTTGTGTTCCTTTGTTTATTGTGTTAATGTCACGTTATCAGTGTGAGCTTCTCCCAGTGTTTGTTGCGTTACTGTGAGAGGAGCTAAGCACTTTGTTATTCTCTATCTAGTAGAGTTAATCAAATTATTTTAAATTGCTTGAGTTAAATTTTTTGTATGTGACAGTAATAGTAATATGATCTTTGTAGTGTACAGTTGTTGTTTTGAAATATTTTGAATATTTTTCTATTAATTTTGGTTATGTGTTAATGTGAGCGTTCAATGGCGTTTCTACGTGTTTTTTCGTGAAAAGGAGGAATTGCAGTGCTTTAACAGTCATTTCTTTATATATTCTTTGTTTTAACATTTCAATTCAACCTGTTAATAAAAGAAAAAAAAAATTGAGAAAAAAAGGATGCATTGTGGTTGCATTACTGCTTTGTGGGGATTTGTATGGAACATACAAATCACAATGCAGAAGCTTTGAGTGTTAACCAGTGTCACATGTGTGTGCATGGGAGGCAGCTAAAGGGCTCGAATGAGGGTAATTCCAATCAAGACCAGGTATAGTGAGGCGCAATAATCCTGTCTCTCTTTCTGCTGCAGACCAACTATGGGAAATTCCTTCTGGCCCCGGTGACATCACTTCCATCTAACAGCCCGATGACGTCACTTCCAGTCATGAGCCTGATGATGCCACTTCCGCTCCTGATGTCACAGCTCCAGGCTCCGCCCTTGATGATGTCACTTCCTGTCGAGAGCTCGAGGACATCACTTCCGGACATGAGTCCAATGATTCCACTTCCACTCCTGATGACACAACCTCCGGTTCTGGCCTCGATGACATCACTTCCTCGTCCATCCCCTAAAGCCACCATCTTTGCCTCATTCAGGCAGTGCTATGGTAGACTTGAACCTGTACTATTGTACTTTTAATTCTCAATTTTGCAGCCAGGCTTCAAGTATACAAGAAGGCTGCTCCAAACCTTTTTATGGCTCCTGTCTATTCATTTGACGCTGGTATCAAGGCCAGGGCGCAGCAGTACGGCACGTGCAATGGAAACCAGTTATAGTAGCAGAGAACAGAGAGGCAAGGAAGACAACACAACACAAAGGACCCTGCGTCAAAGACAAAGAGTGCACTGCAAACACAGGCAAACCAAGAACAATGACGCACATCTCCGTACATCATCAGACATCATTCTTAAAGGCCTGGCATTGTAAGACAATTTATCTTAAATTAGAACACAAAGCTAAGACATCTTGTCTCATGTTTGATTGTTACAGTGACAAGCCCAAGACTGTGTCTTGCTTTTACAAGCTTTTAAATCATTTTGGAGACAGAAAGTCTTGAATCGTAACATAACGGTTTATCTCTTTCTCATCTAAGGCTGTGCATTAGAGTAAGAGTGAACTGACTGTGATGTGCAATAAAGTTTTAAAAATAAAACACTAAATGGAAAAGCTATTAAACCAAGAATATCTGGAAAACCTGTAAACAAGCTAAGAACATTCAGCCTCTTCTGCGTTATTATTGTCTTCCTTGTGTGTCTTGTGTCCCTTGCACACAATCTATGATCAGCAGCTATCATATTTCTAAATTCTTGTACATGCTGATATATTACATTATTTGGTTTCTTAAAACAAGTGTGCTTCAGTTACTTTAAAAGGCCAGAGAAGACGCATCTACAGTGAAAGGTAAAGAAGTTAAAGTGAAGTGTGGGCTTTACCAAATGATTGAATTACTAGCATTGGTGACGGCAACATTGCTAATTAATGAATTAAAATCACCATTAATTTTACTGAATCAGCCTGCAGTCTAGGAGTTATCTTTGACTCTAGCATGTCATTTAAAGTACACCTTACAAAGTTGTCTAAATCATGTTTCTTCCATCTTAAAAATGTTGGGAAATTAAGGTGCTTTCTAAACAAACAGGATTCTGAGAAATTAATTCATGCATTTATTTCTAGTAGGATTGACTACTGCAATGCGGTGTTCACTGGATGTTCAAACTGTTCTTTATACAGCCTCCAGTTAATCCAAAATGCTGCTGCAAGAATTATTACAAGAACAAGAAAATACAAACGCATAACTCCAGTTCTTAAATCCTTGTTAAGTTTAGGGCAGATTTCAAAATCCTCCTTTTAACATACAGTGGTGTGAAAAACTATTTGCCCCCTTCCTGATTTCTTATTCTTTTGCATGTTTGTCACACAAAATGTTTCTGATCATCAAACACATTTAACCATTAGTCAAATATAACACAAGTAAACACAAAATGCAGTTTTTAAATGATGGTTTTTATTATTTAGGGAGAAAAAAAAATCCAAACCTACATGGCCCTGTGTGAAAAAGTAATTGCCCCCAAACCTAATAACTGGTTGGGCCACCCTTAGCAGCAATAACTGCAATCATGCGTTTGCGATAACTTGCAACGAGTCTTTACAGCACTCTGGAGGAATTTTTGCCCACTCATCTTTGCAGAATTGTTGTAATTCAGCTTTATTTGAGGGTTTTCTAGCATGAACCGCCTTTTTAAGGTCATGCCATAGCATCTCAATTGGATTCAGGTCAGGACTTTGACTAGGCCACTCCAAAGTCTTCATTTTGTTTTTCTTCAGCCATTCAGAGGTGGATTTGCTGGTGTGTTTTGGGTCATTGTCCTGTTGCAGCACCCAAGATCGCTTCAGCCTGAGTTGACAAACAGATGGCCGGACATTCTCCTTCAGGATTTTTTGGTAGACAGTAGAATTCATGGTTCCATCTATCACAGCAAGCCTTCCAGGTCCTGAAGCAGCAAAACAACCCCAGACCATCACACTACCACCACCATATTTTACTGTTGGTATGATGTTCTTTTTCTGAAATGCTGTGTTCCTTTTACGCCAGATGTAACGGGACATTTGCCTTCCAAAAGTTCAACTTTTGTCTCATCAGTCCACAAGGTATTTTCCCAAAAGTCTTGGCAATCATTGAGGTGTTGCTTAGCAAAATTGAGACAAGCCCTAATGTTCTTTTGCTTAAAAGTGGTTTGCGTCTTGGAAATCTGCCATGCAGGCCATTTTTGCCCAGTCTCTTTCTTATGGTGGAGTCGTGAACACTGACCTTAATTGAGGCAAGTGAGGCCTGCAGTTCTTTAGACATTGTCCTGGGGTCTTTTGTGACCTCTCGGATGAGTCGTCTCTGCGCTCTTGGGGTAATTTTGGTCGGTCGGCCGGCCACTCCTGGAAAGGTTCACCTCTGTTCCATGTTTTTGCCATTTGTGGATGATGGCTCTCACTGTGGTTCGCTGGAGTCCCAAAGCTTTAGAAATGGCTTTATAACCTTTACCAGACTGATAGATCTCAATTACTTCTGTTCTCATTTGTTCCTGAATTTCTTTGGATCTTGGCATGATGTCTAACTTTTGAGGTGCTTTTGGTCTACTTCTCTGTGTCAGGCAGCTCCTATTTAAGTGATTTCTTGACTGAAACATGTGTGGCAGTAATCAGGACTGGGGGTGGCTACGGAAATTGAACTCAGGTGTGATACACCACAGTTAGGTTATTTTTGAACAAGGGGGCAATTACTTTTTCACACAGGGCCATGTAGGTTTGGATTTTTTCTCCCTAAATAATAAAACCATCATTTAAAAACTGCATTTTGTGTTTACTTGTGTTATATTTGACTAATGGTTAAATGTGTTTGATGATCAGAAACATTTTGTGTGAAAGAATAAGAAATCAGGAAGGGGGCAAATAGTTTTTCACACCACTGTATAAAGCCTTAAATGACCAAGGTCCGGCTTACTTTTCTGAACTTATCATGATTTACAAACCAGAGCACACATTAAGACCTCAAGATGCCGGTCTGCTTAGGATTCCAAAGATTAACAAAATAACAGTGGGAGGTCGAGCTTTTAGTTACAGGGCCCCTAAACTGTGGACTGGTCTGCTTGCTACTATAAGAGATGCCCTTTCGCTCTCAGCTTTCAAATCCCAGCTGAAGACTCAATACTTCAGTTCAGCACACCCTGACTAGAGCTGCTGATTAACTGAACAGACTGCATCTCTGTTGTTAGTCATTAGCACTAAAACATAAGTAACATGATAGTTAGAATTTGTTGCTAACCCTCACCTATTCTGTTTCTCTTCTCGGTACTCAAATGTGGCACTCGGTGCCACGGCCCACCTGCCAAGTTGTTTTGCCTGATGGAGGATCACAGGAATTGTCGGGGAGAGGGGTCCTTTCATTGGATTGGCTGGCTCAGTGCTGTCTCAGCTGTGGAATGGCCAATTGGGGGAGGCAGGTTGATGGCTGAAGTCTCCAGGACTCTGAAGAAATCCAAATTGTATTATGTGATATCATCTACTGTTAATTTCTGCTCTGTACTTGTAATATTTTTTATTTTTATACTGTATTGAGGATTACTTGTGCTCTGTTTTGTGTATTGTATTGCATTTACTCCCTTTTTTTTGACACCCACTGCACTCCCACCCTATCTGGAAAGGGGTCTCTCTTTGAACTGCCTTTCCCAAGGCTACATTAAGAAGAAGAGGACATTGTATTTATATGGAGCTTTTCAAGACCCTCAAAGCACTTTATGCACAGAGTGGGGAGCCACTTCAACCACCACCAAGAAACAGCATCCACCAATGGCAGCCATTTTTAGCCAGTTTGCTTATCTCTCTCACCCATTACCCACCTAATAGCTAATGTATGGTAAGCAATTAGAGACGGGAGGTGATTAGGGAGCCAGAATGACCAAATGGCCAAATTAAAAAAGCGGGAGTAAAATGACCCACAGAGTTAGCCTGGCATATCTCTATTGGTGACGTATTCCAGATTTTTCGTTCGTAACAGCAGAAGGCTGTCTCAACACTTCTTTTACAACACAATGTCCCCCTCACTGCACTGGGGTATTAAGATCAACACACAGACCACAGGGTAAGTGCCCCCTGTCGGACTCTTCCAGCAGCAATCCAAGGGTTTCTAGATGGTCTTGATTCAAGTACTTGCTTATCTTCAGGTGGATTACCTGCTCTGAAGTGCCTGTGATATTTCAATGACATGTCTATAAAACTGGACCAGCACAGGTTAAACTTTTTAAGCTGATGGAGAGGAAAAACATCTGCTGCTGAGGTAAGAGTAGTTCTGTTTTCATCCCGGTTTAATCAGTGAGTGATAGTTGTGCCAGAAAATGTAAAGGTTTCCACTCTGTTGACAGTGGCACCATTTATAATTAGGGGTGCGGGAGGTGAGGAGTTTCTCCTAAAATCTACAACCTTTTCTGCTGTTTTGGGGGAATTCAGGTAAAGATTGTTGAGGGTGCACCAAATGGCCAGTCATTCCACTTCCCTCTATTATATGGCACTTTGTACCATTCTGTGATCAGGTCCATCAGGATGGTGTCATCAGTAAACATCAGTGGTTTAACACTCATTAATGTACAGAGACAGAGGGGACTCTGTGATCAGAGTCTGGTATTTGTCGTCTGTTAATTAGAAAGACAACAATCCAGAGAGATGTGGCATAAGCCACATTCATGCTGAGATGTTTGCTATGAAGCCCCTCTGGTATGATTGTGTTAAATGGAGAAATGAAATCCACAATACAATCAGTAGGAAAACTGCTCTACCAGGCACGTAGGCTTCATATGCACTTCACCTTACAGACAATACTGTTGTTTTCTCGCCTTTTCTCACACGAGTATCCACACTTGCTTCTCTATTGTAAGAGCAGCACTACCTCTGATAGCAGTTAGTCGCACAGACGCCCCGACATGTGCAGAAAAGTGCCACGCAGACATCACAATTCCTTCTCAAAATGTATCTTTTGAAATTTCATCTTAAACAACCTTGCCATGTGAGGTGAGAGGTTGTCTGTTGAATACAATCAAAAGTGGATGGCATTTGAAGAACGGGTTTCTTTCTGTTCACACCTGCATCTCCTAATGACACACTATCAAACTTCAGCAATGGCAAGTGAGGGCTACAGGACACCCATGTGACTGTGTGGAAACAGGATGAAAACTCAGTCCAGTTAAAGAGACCCCAAATTACAGAAATAAGCAGACGAAAGTGCCATCAAGAGTGGCTTGATATTGACAAAAGTACAGGCAACAGGTTGGACTAGGAGATAACAACAGGCCCTGGTGTTAAGGATAAACCCGTTTCAATGCTTACATCGTGATGTATAAAACCTAAACTTGGTGTAAAGCCATGCACATGTTCACGCCAGTTAAATGCTTGGCGTATGCAAGTTCTCCGCTCGGTTTTGCTTATGTTCTAGTGTAGTTACCCTTTCTTTTTTAGATCCACATCCTTGATGTGGCTTTATCAAATACACTGAAATTAACCACATATTGTTATTAGTTTATGGCATCTGATTGTAATTAACCTGTAACAATATAATGGACCACAGAATGGCCAAACTATTCCAAATACCATAGTTGCTTTACTGTTGTAACTCTCAATACACCACTCTGAATATTTATCCCACTGTATCTGAGTGTGGAATCACAGCTCTACAGCAGCTGATTGGAAAGAGAATTATCGGTATACAGCATCAAGCACACACTGCCTCAGCCATGCTATCTATTTGAACTGCTCTCATACGAGAAATGCTTCAGAGCCTTTCCTGTAGGGACCTTCCGGTTCAGAAACAGTTTAGTCCGAAGAACTATAAACGCACTCAATCAGTCCAAGTGCTCCTTGTAGAACTGTTTGTACTTATAAGTACAATTACCTCACTGTAAACTTGCGAAACAGTTATAATATTGCACAACCTAAGCCACTTTATAAAGCATGTATTTGCATATGATGATGATATAATTTTTAAGACGAAATGCAGCAAAATATGTTTATTACATTATACAGATAAAATGTTAACATCATTTAAATAATCTATATTGTTAATAATTAAACATGTGAGGACACAGTGGCGCAGCGCTAGCAACAAGCTGGTACCTCTTCAGGGATTGTTCCTGCCTCACACTGTATTCTTGCTGAAGCTGCCATGACACTGGAAGGATGGATGGATAGAGTAATTAAACACGTACTACGAAGATATTTCAATGTTCCTTAAAAGTTTTGAAGAATCTGCATGCTAAGCTTACAGATGGCTTAACGTCTGTTACAGAGCTGATTGTGTGGCGATTGGGTATTTGGAGAAAGAAAAGTAAGGACAGGAATTGGAGGTTAGTATGTCTGAGAAAGCCAGTACTGCTGCAATAAATTATTTCATTGAAGGTCACGCACGGTGCAGCAAGCATCTTGCAGGAGGCAGGAACAATCTCTGGATGGGGCGCCAGTTCGTCACTATCACTAAGCCACCGTGTTCTCAGGTTTAATAACATGCTTAAACTCCTATCATTATGAAAATGATATCAAGTATACATCTCAGTATTTTAATTATTCAGGGAGCTGTAATATCACAAATGTAATGGATTCTGGGTCTAGTCCGAGGAATGACACACACATAGAGCACATAGAAGAACAAATACAAAACAAAGCATTTAATGTGCTACTTTAGTTACGATGGTATTTGAGAAACTAGTAAATTAAACGATTTAAAGATGAAGTAAATTATACGATGTTCTACTTTAATGACAAAATAAACTCCTTGATTAAAGTGGACATTTTGAGCTTTTTTCTCACTGAGTCCCTATTGTTTTTCTCTTCTCTGTACCCTAATAAGCTTTCATATGACACTCAGATGGTGGACTACAACTCACCTTTTCACGGCGACTTTGATATGTGACAACTTCTTTTTTATTTCGGGCACTGTGCGACTTTGTGAACTTGAGCTTTCGAGTTTCTCTGACACTCGATGTCACTCGATCAACTTCCTTTTGTTGTTTATGCCACTGCTTAAACCAACAAATAGTAGGTTTTTCCTTGCCTCCACTTGGTATTCGCTGAAATTCTTCTATTTTCCCCCGTGCTTTTGCCATTGCCTTTT
The DNA here is from genome assembly GCF_016835505.1 of Polypterus senegalus. Taxonomy (NCBI): domain Eukaryota; kingdom Metazoa; phylum Chordata; class Cladistia; order Polypteriformes; family Polypteridae; genus Polypterus; species Polypterus senegalus. The sequence goes on along the minus strand of NC_053171.1, from coordinate 26,162,736 downwards.
CACAGAATGCTGAGTTTAAGGGCTATTTTTATTGATTTGCATATTCAAAGAGGTGTAATTCTGGGACGCGACGGGGCGGGACAGCAGGTGCGTGCACGTGTGTTACTTTTCACACTGACCGGGATTTATGTAGAGGAAAAATGTGGAAGTTGGCGAATGCACAGATTTATGCATCTGGATTTTTTTGTACGTATACACATTTCCGCTTTTGTCTGTATGCCATGTTTTAGTGAGATTTCTACGCACATCATTATGCATGAGGCAAAGGGGTCTAAATTAATTGCTAGGAAAAAAGTACAAGCATGGCTGCGGTCAAGGCTCCAGAATGCTCAGTGGGTAAGTAGAATTTCCTACTCATAAAATCTAAACTCTGTCAGGATGAGTTGTAAGAATGTTCACTAAAACAGTAGTAAATAATAACCTCACAGTACACACAGGCATTGTGAGAAAGTTCAAGTTATGACATCTGAATGGCTGTGATTCGCCCCTGGGTCCACCTTCTCTACACTTTTTATTATTCCTCACTCCCCCCTTCTATTCAGTGGTGTTTTTTCCCGTCTGTGGGGTCAAAAGGGCAGAGCTTAATAAGGAATCATAGTCTTCAGGAGCTGCAACTGTTAGAGCTGTAATCACTTGAGAGAAATAAAAGACCCTCCTGTTTGCCACAGAAGGGTCTTTCGAAGGAGTCATCTCTTTAGGACATTTAGGGTTAGATTTGTGTGCTTATTCCTCATTTTCCAACATGATTTCCTGGGTTAAACCCCTGGTCTTTTATTTTTATTTTTTGGATCTGTGCTTTGGATTATGTTAATTAGATTTTTTTTCAATTCTACCTATGCTGGAAAAATGGGAAGTTATATTAAAATAGCTGTGTAAGCCCATGCTGTAAAAAGCCCGGGATCCTAGAAACTATTGAAATTCTCAGAAAAAAAATTAAAATGCAGAGTCGGCGGTTTCGTTTTGCAGATGTGCTGGCCCCCTTTGTCTAATAGCGGCTCTCCACTGAGGTTTCGCTTTGCCGATGTGCTTGCCTCACTTGTCAGTACACACACACACACCTAGAAAGTCTATAGCAACCATACAGAAAATACTAGAAAATGGTGACACCCAATATAGGACAATAATGATGTCCCAGTCTGATGGAAAATAATTTTATTATCAGGAAAAACATTCTAGAAGGAGAAGTACATAACAGTAACAATCTCTCCACCTAAAAAACACTAAATAACTACAAAACTGACAACAACAACATCATTTATTTATATATCGCATTTTCATATAAATAATGCAGCTCAAAGTGCTTTACATGATGAAGAAAGAGAAAAAAAAATAAATAAGAATTAAAATGAGGGGACACTAATTAACATAGAATAAAAGTAAGGTCTGATGGCCTGGGAGCACAGAAAAAACAAAAAAACTCCAAACGGCTGGAGAAAAAATAAAATCTGCAGGGGTTCCAGACCATGAGACCACCCAGCCCTCTCTAGGCATTCTACCTAATATAAATGAAACAGTCCTCATGTTATTCAGGGTTCTCATGGAAGAACTCGATGAAGATGGTCATATGGACTTCTGGCCTTTAATCCATCAGTGAAGGGACATCATGGTGCTTTGATCAGGAGGTGGTGGCGCAGATCGCCACCACAGAAAACCGGAAGAAGGAACAGAAGAGAGAGTAGGGATTAGTATGGATTTGAATATGAATACCACGAATAATAATGATAATTAATTGAATATACAGAGCATCAGGATTAAACTAAGATGAAGTCATGAGAAGGCCATGTTAAAGTAATGTGTTTTTAGCAGTTTTTTAAAGTGCTCCACTGTATTAGCCTGGTGAATTCCTATTGGCAGGCTGTTCCAGATTTTAGGTGTATAACAGCAGAAAGCCGTCTCACAAATTCTTTTAAGTTTAACTCTTGGAATTCTAAGCAGACACTAATTTGAAGATCTAAGGTTGCGATTTGGAGTGTAAGGTGTAAGACATTCCGATATATAAGATGGAGCAAGATTATTTAAGGCTTTATAAACCACTAGACATTAAGCCCATTACAATAACAGGCGCGCTAGAACAGTAGTGCATAAACATTACTAGGAACAGTCTACTGTATATTAAATGGCAAGAGACCTTGTATGTGGCTGTAATAGGCGTCACTGTATTGTGTGCCTTTAATTTTCTCTCTCAGTAATACTGGTTTGTATTTCCGTAAAATGCCTGTAATTTTGTCGGACAGTAATACAGTGGACCCTCTGTGGAATCGAAGTAATTTCCCCCCCAGGATTGTATGTAAATACAATTAATCCGTTCCAGACCGTATGAACTGTATGTAAATATATATTTTTTTTAAGATTTCAAGCACAAATATAGTTAATTTAATTATACCATTGAATGCACAGCGTAATAGTAAACTAAATGTAAAAACATTGAATAACACTAAGAAAACCTTGAACAACAGAGGAAACTAACACTGCAAGAGTTCGTGCTATAGCCTTATGACCCGCTCGCTAAAAACACCTTTTTTAAGCACAGGGAAAAAAATGAACATTTGAAAAATCCATAATCTAATAAACAACCAAGAAAAGTAACATTGCAACAATGCACGCGTGCGCCTGTGTGTGTGTGTGTGTGTGCGTGTCTGACTCTGTCGCGGGCCTGCGTGTGTGTGTGTGTGTGTGTGCATGCGTGTCTGTCTGTCTGTCTCTCGGGTGGGCCTGTGTGTCTGTCTGTCTGTCTGTCTCTCATGCGCACGCACCTGTGTGTGTCTCTCTCTCTCTTTAAAGTCAATTCTGAATGACACAGGTAACCAGTGTAGTGACATCAAAACTGGAGAGATGTGTTCAGATTTTCTTTTCCTAGTTAGGATTCTAGCAGCTTCAATCTGCACTCGTTGCAAGTGATTTATGTCTTTTTTGGGTGGTCCTGAGAGGAGTGTGTTACAGTAATCTAGTCTACTGAAAACAAAAGCGTGAATTCATTTCTCAGTGTCTTTCAATGATATAAGAGGTCTAACTTTTGCTGTGTTTCTTAAGTGGAAAAAATGCTGTCCCAGTAATCTGATTAATATGTGATTTAAAATTCAAGTCAGAGTCAATAGTTACCCCTAAATTCTTTACTTGCATGACTTTAAGTAGTGCAGAAAAATGTTGGAGGAAAAAATGAAAAAGAACTTGGATTATAGCAGTTTTATTTTTTGTTGCATTTTTGTCTTAGGTCCCCCCTTAATTTTCCCATAAGCCGGCATTATTTGAATTAATTAGTATTGCATTATCGATCATTTGTTATATTGTTTATTTCTTCCTGGTGTTTATTATTAAAGAAGTTTCTCTCTTTAATTATTACTGTCATTTAGTTAATTGTTTTGCTTGAATTAGTTAATTCATTATTTGGATTTCTCCGTTGTTTAATTTAATTATTTCCTTGAATGAATCACTTAAAGCTTTAATAGATAGTTTCCCTTGACTATGGAGAACGTTTTTAGAAAAAATAATGGATCTTTTTTGGGAAAAAAAGAACAGCAGCATAACCACTGAAACCCACTTAATCCAATTCAGGGTCGTCGGGGACAAGAGGCACAGCACTGGACAGAAGTAGGAGTGTAACCTGAATGGGGTCTGCGGCTATCACAGGAAACACTCAGGCACACACCCAACATGGGGCTAGTCCAGGGTTACCATTTAACCTGACAAAGACGACTTTGTGGTGTGGGAGCAAAAAATTCTCAGACACAGGAAGATCAGGAAAATGCCAGCAGTGGAGTGGAGCCCAGGACACTGGATCTGCAGCAACACTAAACACGTCCATTAGGAGAGCAAGAAAAGTCAAATTGTAGAACAAAGGTAATGAGAGTGCCCATGTTTTAACACCTAGAGTTATAGTACACTTCTGTACTATGCACAGTTATGGAAGCTACAATTGGAAATGGAAAATGACATAGAATATTAAAGCCAGCATGGGTTTACTTGATTTTACCAAAGCAGTCTTTTAGATTTTTTTGAAACATGCAGCTGCAACAAAGGACAAAAGCAAAGCATACAACATATTTTACATAGACTTTTAAAAATACCATTCCACACTGAAAATTAATTTTGAAACTAGAAGCTTTGGGCATCAGAGGGAACTTAAATAAAACTTTACTTTTTCTGATTTCTAGTGTAGCTAGTAAACTTGTGAAATTTGCAGATGCCACTTATTTTGCATTGGTTGAGTTCTATATTGCTCTACTTTCCCCTTTTGTATTATTAATGTGTAGCCTTTGTCAGAACGCCTCAAATCTCACAGACTTACCACTGTTTATAAGGTATTGTACTTTATAACTTCTCCCCACCTTGCCTTCTACATTTATAACCTCAGGCAATTAGGTGTAGTAAAAGACAAGCGGGGTTAAGTTACACTTTAAGTAATGTATTATTGATAATATTCATAAATAATAACAATAAGCAAAGTACATTTGAATATTGGCAATCATACAACCTGATAAATTCTGATGTGTAGACAGACTTGTTTGTTACTTAAAATGTCTCTAGTTAAGTCATCATTTTTAGTCAGCTTTCTTCAGAACAATCCACATGCCTGTCTCAATATGGCTGCCGAGTTGTACTCCTCATGGCAATGGTGTAACAGAGAGACGTTTCTTCATGGAGATGGTGTAAGAGAAGAGAGAGGGGTAAAACAAGCAAATTTATAGACTCTCTGTCCAAACCCTACAGCCAATAGGGTGCCATAGTACTTAATGGCTTCTGATTTAAAACCAAACAGGCAACTTTAGACCAATAGAATTCTGGTGCGACACAATGGTTTCACACCTGCTGCCAATACCATTTGTTAAGTTGAAGTTTGCCAGCTAGGCAGTTGACCTCCATGTGGAGGTTGACTGAGAGAGTCCTGTAGGGAAATCCTTTGCCAGACTGGTTTGAGGCCCTTTCCCCTGACCCTGACATAAAATTACAAAGACTCAGTGTTTGGTCTTAACCATCAAACCATTGCTCTTCTTATCAATAATGTAACACTAATAATATTATTGATCTGTCTAAGTTACAAACAAAGACATACAAAATATGTATCAACTTATATACAAAGTTTCACACCACAACAGAAGACCTGGAGAAGCTACTGAACTAGGCGAACACTGTGCAAAGTGCTACATGTGGGCAAGAGGAACACCAATTATAACTACAAGTTGGGGAAAATGTCCTATAGGAAGCAACCTCTAAAAAGGTTTTAGGGGTTTATGTTGACAAAATGTTTTCATCGTCTAATAAGCACAGAAACAATTGAAAAGGCAAATGAAATATTAGGTTATATTGTTAAAATTGTTGAATATTAATCAAGGGATGTTATGTGTAGACTACTGTATGTAATCCACTACTGAGACCACATCTGAGTGTTGTGTGAAGTTCTGGTCACCACTCATTAAGAAAGACATAGCAACGCTTGAAGCTGTGCAGAGGAGAGCAACCAAGTGAACCCAAGACTTAAGGACATCTCCCACTCTGACAGACTCATAAAATAAAAGCAGTTTAGTCTTGCACAAAGAAGACTGCATGGGGACCTAATCCAGGCCTTCAAGATCCTCAAAAGCATTGATAAAGCAAATCCTGCAGGATTCTTTGAACTTAACAGTGAATCACATTCTTAAGGACACTAGGGAAAATAACTGGGGAAAATTAAAGCCAGGGAACCCTTCTTAAAGGATCTTAAGGTTTTTGCTTCAACTCCATGGCTCAGTGGTCTGTTCCAGATTCCCATAACTGGTTATGTATGGTTTCTGTATATGATCCCTTCTGTTTACAGCCATGACGTACAGTACGTGTTCTGTTTTGCCTTTGGCTGCCTGAATGTCTTCTGGCTAGAGAACCTCTTACTATGTTATCTTTACCACAGTTTTGGTTTCTTGTCCTTGATATTGTTGATAAGATTGTTTTAAACTTTGTGGATTGGTCCATAGCTAATTTTCTGCACTTTGCACCGCATCACTGTTTATAGCAGCCTCCCTGGTGTGCCACTCCATACACTACTCAGAGCAGTAGTCTTCCCTGTGAAGCTCCAATTGCTTTGAAGCAATGGGTGGGGGGTGTTTTGGGGTCCGAATCGATCTTCTTTGTATGTCACATATTTTACGTAAAGGTTACAGTTCCTATTGGGCATTGGGAACGTAACACACGAAAGTGACCAGGGACCTCAGGTACCCCAGGGCCTACATCTTTACAGGAACTCATTGGTTTCTGAAAACAAAGTTCCTGCAGTGGGAAAACGCCTCATAAAATGTCAGGACTATCATGCCAGAGTAGCCTCTAGCGGCTAAAAGCCAAGCTTTTCATGGCTCTTAAAGTGTGTTTTCTTAAAGGACAATTTCTTTGGTTATGACCTGACATCTAACCACCTGACAGGACAAATCAGGCTTTTCGGCAGTCCTAACTTTTAAAAGGGTAACATGGTCACTTTTCTCTCCACCTGAGACTATTGACCAGGACTTGTGCCGGAATCCTTCTAATCCTCCAAGGCCTTTTTCCCATTCTTGACATAATGTAAGTCATTCCTGGCTCCTGGTGGGTTACCTGCACCCTCATGTCTTGTGGGGAATTAGCCAGCTACCTGTTTTAAGGCCTTTTTGAGTAAGGCTTTTGTCCTGTACCACCATTCCTGAAGACCTGTTGTTCAACAAACATCCCATAACAATGTCCATTCATCTATTATCCAACTTGCTATATCCAAACTACAGGGTCACGGGGGTCTGCTGGAGCCAATCCCAGCCAACACAGGGCGCAAGGCAGGAAACAAACCCCGGGCAGGGCGCCAGCCCATAACAATGTCATGACATCAAAATGTTGAATAGAATAGTGTGAAGGTTCATATCAAGACAAAACATTCGAATAGTTGCAAAGAGAAATAATGATTAGCACAGTGAGAACATAAGGTTCCAGTTTTGGCATGTTAACATCCATCTGGAGATTGTGAAGCACAATGCTATAAATATGTTCATTGGAAAAGCAAGACTTTCCAGTACATGAGACCTGAATGCCATTTAGTAGTTTAAGGAATTCCATATCAGGGCATTAGAATAAGCACAGGAGTCCAAGATATGGTGCAACAAAATCCTGGTTGTAACATCCACATCTGAATATCAATCAGGACAGCAAATAGGACTAAATAATGGCATTCAAATTCCATTAATTACCATGACATTGAAAGGACTGAAGCATGCAAATGTCCATGTAGTGAGTGTGAAGCTCTACATCATCCTATTCCTATCTATTGGAAGGGTGAAAATCTCCAAGTCATGACATCTTATTATCTCAAGAAAATGCCCAATTGCAGTAAAGGTTCAAGGTTAACAGAAACGGTCCAGGATTTGACATTTGCTTGTATAATAAGAGATTGAGAATACCCAGGCTTTCACATCTACATGGCCATCTGGAGGGTCAGAAAGTTGACATCTATTTGTCAATGCAGACAAAATAAGAATTGAAATAATGGCAGTCAGACCGTGACAAGGTCCAAGTCAAAGCATTGTAGTCTTCATAATGGTGACGAGAGCTTTATTGTCATGATAAGAACTTAAAGAGCGAGAGGTCTGGGGGCTTATTAGAATATTTAGAAGATTCAAGTAATCTTATACCGAATTGTTGAAAGACAGTAAAGATTTTACTGAACGTCCAGGAGCAAGCCTAAGAGAGGATCATAAATTGAAGCAATCATTTGTCAGAATGTTAATCAGAAATCTAGAATCAGAAACAAAAACAAAATGTCACAAAACAAAAGAATCATGTTGGAAGGTTGAATGCAAAGATCTATCCCCAAACTTGGATACTCCAGAAATGTTGAGGACGCCCTTTAAAATGTTACTTTGATGACATCGCAGGTGAGGAATTCTGTGAGAATTGCCATCATGATGATAGACAGAAAGGTCCAGAAAGAAAAGCTAAGACAGTGTCACAACATAATGGTAAAAATACAGGTAAAATTCCATTACAACGAACTCCCAGGGACCTAAAAAATATTTTGTTGTAACAAAAATTTAGTTGTAATGAGATTCTGTATTTGTTACTATTGTGCTTTCTTTAACTTGTCTCCAGGTGTATGCAATCATTTCAATAGCTTCTTTTGTGTTAATTTTAATCTCCTCCTGCCTACAAGTTATGCTGGCGAGAATTTTTCTCAGCATTTCCTTGCCAATAATGTACTTTTAGGTTGTGAATGATGCCCATATCCAATGACTGAAGCACTGCTGTGCAATTGGGTGGGAGGAATTCAACGCGAACATTATCTAAATGCGGAAGCGGGTTGTGTGCAGCACAGTTATCAATCACAAGCCAAATCATCCTTTGCTTCTTCTTCATATTATGAGGTTTCTGAACACTTTTAGGATCCCCCCACTTCCCACCCAACAGGAATGACACGCTGAAGTGCGTCTCGAAGTGCGATTGCAGCATCTGTGGAAGATTGTTTGTCCATTACAGGGGCAACAGCAGACTCACATCGGTGCAGTGAAGCACCACAGAAGCGAATCCTAAAAGATCTTGGGCGCGCTATATGTTCCTGTCTTACACCCCAAAACACAAGTCTTAGTACTTTAGCAAAACCAGCTTTATTCAGCTTGAAACGGCACACTTAGTTATTGTAGCGTGATCTGCCACTGTGCTATACGCAGACACAGCAGTCAGGCATGGTCGTGGCCAGGTCAGTGGCCAAGTAATCCTGTTATGTGCATTTACAATGTACGTGCTCCTCTAACCTTGCATCACCCATCAAGATCTTTTCTGTTCACTTTGGCAGAGAGACGCAGCATAGCTGTGAGCCCAGACGCTGAGATCACACTTCGGCGTGTTGTCTAGTTGGGGGAGGTCCTAAGAGAGTTTACAAACCTCACATTTTCTTGAATGAGTGCCGCATTAATAGGAATGTTTCTTGAACGAGCATCACTGAACCACATAAAAACGGCTTTTTCGACGTCGTCAAATGCAGCAGTTCACATACATTTGCAACCTGAGATTTTTCTTCTTTTTTTGGTCCGTCTTTCAAGAAAGTTGACAGTGTCAATGGCAAAATTCTGAATTCACTGGCAACGTCTTTTTTCTTTTTGCTGCAATTGAGAGCGGCAAAAAAATTTGTTTGTTTTTCTAATATGAACTGTTATCATTTTTTCGTGTCTGACGTTTCTATAGGAGGGTGACAATGAGTTAAATTCCAATGGATGTTTTTCAAATGTTCATGAGCAATAAGCAAAAGGTGACACTGAAAACCACAGGAAACAAAAAAGGCAAAAAAACCAACAAAACAGTACGAGGAAAGTTCGAAGAAAGAAAAAAAAAATTTACGGTGTTTCTGTTTGAGGGATTGTTGTGCACAACTGAGCTGCAGCCACAGAACTAACTGCTCTGTGGATGATTCCTTCAGGCATTTCAAGGTCTTTTGTGCACTTCGTTGTAATGAAAGTATCTGCTGAATGTACTTCGTAATAACGGGATTTCTATATACTCGCGTCATATGGGGAAGCTGTCAGGACCATAAAAATACTTCTTTGTAATTAAAATTTCGATGTAAAGATATTCATTGTAACAGAATTTTACCTGTATTAAACTTCTTTAATTCACAGAGAAGTCCAACACTAACATTACATCCATAATCCATGAGTCCCCAAACCTCAAAATTGACACAGAAATTGTGAAAATCCATCAAGGTTGCTGATCATAACACATCTGGCATAACAGGAACCTCATGATGTCTAACAAAAGAGTGGATCACCATTGAAGGACCTGCACCCTTCACTTTAAAAAACTGAACTTTTCCTTCTAACTAATAACCTTTTCCCACCACACGGACCCCAAATGTCACAGTAAAACAAGGCACGTTTCTATTATATTAAAAACGTTTTCTGTCATGGCCGCATTATTAAGCCTTGACCACTCCCCTCCACACCGCTCGCCCAATCATTACTCCTACTGCGCACATGCTCTCTCCGTTCCATCCTATGACCCTCTCAGTGCTGCAAACTCGTCACTTATAATGGCAAAGCAGAAAAGCAAATTATCTATTTAAGAACATCGAATTTTAGATTGTGATAGAAAAGAGCTGATAATGGATATCGAAAAAAAGAGCTGCATATCATAAAAATCAAGAACAAAGAGAATTGTTCAATAAATGAAAAACAGAAAAATATCCCGAACAATATGTGAACAAAAATGGAAAAAAGCAATGTTTATAGAATGTAAGTTAGAAGATAAAGTAATTCATAATATTGTTTTTGACGAGGCATTAATGTAATTACCTGTGCCCCACATACTCTTTTTAAATACAATCACTTTTACTAATGGAGGAGCGCCCCAATGCCCTTTGAGTGGCTCAGTCGTGAGATAGCGGGTGTCCAGCGCCGCCCCCAGGGGTTGGTGAGCAAAGTATTTGGGAAAAAAAAAAAACAATTATTTTTTCAGATTTCCAATTAAAGAAGTACAGCCATGCTGTAAAGATTACAAGTCTTTTTAATTAGCAATAATTAAAAAACAACTAATGAGAAATACAAAAGCCAAGATAACTTCAGGACAAATAACTGAAGATAATCCTGACTGACAATTCCACAGGGTGACCTTAAAAATACACACCATGCACCTTTAACGGTTATTAAGGTGTCAGGATTAAACACTCCTTAACACAACACTAGCTCTCTATATTAACATGGATTTACAATTATTATTTCATGTAAAAAATGAAAATTCAATAATTAACCTCCAAAATACAGGATTATATTAGAAAATGAGAAACTTGAAAGGAGGGTTAATCCACTAACAATTGTAGCAACCCGGCAGTCCGCTGGCGGAGTGACGCCTTGTGGGTAAATTATGTAAAATAGTTGTGGGGAATGTATGGGAAATTTATGTGAAAGTTATTGTGTGTAAAGATTAACTAAGTTCGTAATTGTCTTTCCTGTTGTAAATGTTATATGTGTTTGTGTGCAGCCGGTGGGGTGGGTTGGGATATCGCCGTCCGGGGTTGTAAAAATGTAAATAGATACCGCCGTTAAGAAATGTCGTTTTGTTGTTGACCTTGACAGTGGTTAAGCGGATGAATTTGAGCTTTGCTTCTGGCTATCTGTGAATAAAGAGATACAACAGGACAGAGCTGTTATTCATTGCTAAGATTTCATCTAAGCAATTAATGCCGAGACACTCGGAGTCGTGCGGTGTATGGGACACGAGTGCTCGCTACTCAAGAAGCTGGGTACAGCTGCCTGCTGCCGAGATGCTCGTGAGTCGTGCGGTGTATGGGACACGAGCCGACTTAAAGAGCTGGGTACAGCTGCGTGCCTAATGCTGGCAATCCGCTAGCCGACAGCTTGGAAGAGGTGCACGGTGAAATCGGCTTGAAAATCTTCAAGACTCGACCACGGGTCGCTACATTGGTGTCAGAAGTGGGAGACCAGGCTGTTTAGAAGACGCCGTCATGGAACAGAGTCTTGAAGAAGTAGAGTGTGCCATCTTAGAGAACAGCGTTACGTTAAAGCGCCTGATCAGCGGAGCTGTGCGGAGAAAAGAGGCAGACAGACCTGATGGTGCCAGTGTTCCCCGGACAGTGTTGCGATCGTCCAAGCACGGCCAGAGTGGGTCGTCGGCAGCCACCGCGATACCCCAGGTTACCAGTCGGCCGGTCCTCTTCTCTCGGTCACCTGCTAAGCTGCCGCGATACAACGGATTGACGCCCTTAGAGCCCTACCTTGCACAAGTGGACCTGGCCGCGACACACAATGAGTGGAACGCGAAGAAGCTGTGACACACTTGGCCCTTGCCTTGGAGGGTCCGCACTACAGGTACTCATTGATCTGACATCAGAAGAGTGTCGTGATCTTCAGGCTCTCACAGCTGCTCTCACCAGTCGCTTTGGACAAAGAACTTCAGCAGAATGCAACAGAGACAAGCTGACTAGCCGACGTCGGCATGAGGGTGAGAGTATAGGAGCCTTTGCCGCTGACGTCAGGGTATTGACACGAAAAGGTTATCTTACCTTCTCGACAACAGTGAGGGAAGAACTCGGACTTCATGCTTTCCTGCGGGGCCTCACACCAGAACGTCTTCGCCAGCATGTCTGTATATCATCACCCCGAGATTTGAGCGAGGCAATGAGAGAGGCTGAGCGGGTCGAAGACATACTACAGGCGGAGTCACCGGCAAAACGAACACCACGACCGAGTCGATTAACCAGAGCCGTTGAACGAAGGGTGGAAGGGGACCTGTCTGAGGTAATGGAGGTCAGCCGCGCCCAATCAACATCCACCCCCCGACAGAGACAACGAGTGGACTGCTGTTTTCGATGTGGAGAGCCAGGACACTGTGCCAGGGATTGCCCCGCCCCAAGTCCGTTACCTCGTACAGCACCCCTCAACAAAGACTGCTTCAAAGTTGGGCGCTGTGGATTTTCCACTGGACTATACCTGGACTGCACTATTGATGGATGGCCATGCAGTGCCTTAGTGGACACGGGGTCCACTATTTGTTTGCTGAGAAAAGGAGTGTTGCCGAAACAGCTAGTCTTCTTCCCGAGGGCTGGACCCCCACACATAGCGAACTACGCACGGTTACGGGTGAACGGACAGTAATGCCCGGAAAGAAACTGTTATCTGTGATGGTAGGGACGAGCCAGACCAACCACGAATTCTGGCTTGCAGATATAAAAGATCCGTGCATTATCGGGTTGGACTTGTTGGCCCGCTGGGGAGCATGTGTTGATGTCTCTAGGGCTGTCCTTTGCTTAAGTAATGAGACTGTGCCGCTCCAAACGGGCCGGAACCGTCCTGGAAGGGCTGCTGGCTTGGATTTGCCTGAATCCGCGGCTCACCGCTCCCGATCGTTGCTCAGGAGATGCAGAGGCTCAAGGGGATCCTCAGGAGAATGTTGCAGCTCAGACCAGTGCTACCCAACGGTCTTCCTCACGCGACCACCCATCAGCTGAGACCGTCGCCGCTGTAGAGGAATTGGGCGTCGAAGTGGGGAACATCTGAACGCGACACAGCAGGGGCAACTTCAACAACTTTTGAGAGACTATGTGGACGTTTTTGCGGCTCGAGAGGAGGACTGTACGAGAACGAATTTAGTGAAACATCACATAGACACTGGCCATGCCGCTCCCATTCGTTTGCGCCCCCACCGATTGCCTCTTGCGAAGCGTCAAGCTGCCGAGGAAATGATTTGTGAGATGGCAGCCAACGGCGTCATTGAGCCTTCGGACAGCCCCTGGGCTGCACCAATGGTCATGGTACGGAAGAAAACGGGGGGTTGGCCCTGTGTGGACTTTCGAAGGTTAAACGAAGTCACTCGAAAAGACTCGTACCCACTGCCACGCATCGATGATGCACTGGATTATGTGACTGGATCCTGCTGGTTCAGCACCTTGGACTTGCGCAGTGGGTATTGGCAAGTGGAACTAGCACCAGAGGACCGACACAAAACCGCATTCACCATAGGGCAAGGGTTGTGGCAATTCAAAGTGATGCCGTTTGGGCTGTGTAACGCACCGGCCACTTTTGAAAGACTGATGGAGAGGGTGCTGAAAGACATTCCCCGAACCCGGTGTGTGGTCTATCTGGACGATTTGTTAATCCATGCCAGAGACTTTGATCAGGCTATCCACAACTTACGGGAAGTCTTGACGGCCATTCGAAGCGCCGGGTTGCGGTTGAACCCCGCAAAATGTAACCTCCTCTCCCAACAGACTCAGTTTCTGGGACATGTGGTTAGCGAGAGTGGAGTGGCTACCGACCCAACAAAGGTGACTGCCGTGAGCAACTGGCCCCACCAGCCAACGCCACCGAGCTGCGGAGCTTTCTGGGCTTAGCCTCATACTACCGAAGATTCGTGAAAAACTTTGCAACTATTGCTAACCCCTTGCACCAGCTAACGAGTAAGGGCCAACAGTTCGAGTGGACGGAGGACTGCGCCGATGCCTTCCAACAACTCAAAGCTGCTCTTACCAGTGCACCTGTCCTGGCATACCCTGACCCCAACCAACCCTTTATTTTGGACACGGACGCCAGTAATGTGGGGGTTGGCGCAGTACTCTCCCAAAAGGGGGAGACCGGAGAAAGAGTGGTGGCCTACTATAGTTGCAGCCTCAGTCGGCCGGAGAAAAACTACTGTGTTACCCGGCGGGAACTATTGGCAGTGATCTTGGCAGTGCGACACTTCAAGCCTTACCTTTTGGGCACTAAGTTCACGATTCGAACTGACCATGCTAGCCTTACATGGCTGTTAAACTTCCGGCAACCTGAGGGCCAGGTGGCAAGGTGGATAGAAATACTTCAGGAGTATGATTTCGAGGTGCAACATCGACCAGGACGGCAGCATGCAAATGCTGATGCCCTCTCCAGGCGCCATCGTCCTCGATGACTGCCGATATTGCAGCCGGCAAGAAGAAAGGGGTATGGGACCCTCGTCAGCAGCAGCCGGGCTAGAGGACACTGATGGGGCAGAGGAACCATTCACCATCGACCAGTTAAGGCAACTACAAGCAGACGACCAAGTGCTGAAGGAGGTAAGGGGCTGGCTGGAGACCCAGGAATGCCCGATTGGCAAACCGTATCTTCCCAAGGGCCGGAACTCAAGTTGTTACATTCGCAGTGGGGCAGCCTGGAGTTGCACGATGGTGTGATCTACGAAGATGGCAGGCACCAAGAGGGGGTACTGACCATTTGCAACTTCTGGTTCCCATGGCTTTACGCACAACGGTCCTCCGTTGGGTTCATGGAGCAGCTGGATCTGGGCACTTTGGAAATGCAAAGACAGTGTCGGCTGCGGCAGCGATTCTATTGGCCCGGATGTCGACAAGATGCGGAGATGCACGTCCACTGCTGTGACGTTTGCACGGCGCAGAAAGGACCGGTCAACGCTCTCACGCGCCACTACAACAGTATCTCGTCGGGCTCCCATGGAGAGGATTGGGGTAGATGTGCTGGGTCCTTTCCCTACCACAGAGGCCGGAAATCGTTTTGTTTTAGTGGCGATGGACTATTTTACCAAATGGCGGAGGCATACGCCATTCCAGATCAAAGTGCCTCCACAGCCGCTCAAAACTGCTGGACGAAATGTTCACTCGATTGGGTGCGAATGAACTGCACAGCGACCAGGGCGGAACTTTGAGAGCCGGTTGTTTAAAGAGGTGTGTCAGCGGATGGGGGTGAAGAAGACCCGGACCACCCCCCTTCACCCGCAAAGCGATGGACTGGTAGAACGGTTTAACCGCACCTTGGCCGCCCAACTTGCGATCCTCACTAGTCAACACGAGAGACTGGGATCAACATTTGCCTCTGGTCTTGTGGGCGTATAGGACGGCTGTTCAGGAATCGAGTCAGTGCACACCGGCGGGGCTGATGTTCGGAAGGGAGATGCGGACGCCGGTGGACTTGGTGTTTGGCTCACCCCCTGAGCCTGAGATTGCTGGCGGTCACAAACGGACTATCTCCGGCGATTGAAAGAGCGACTGGACACTGTACACCAACTGGCCAGAGAGGCCCTAGAGGGAGCTGGAGCCCGCCAGAAGCGGGCATATGACACTCGGCGCATGGTCCAACCCTGAAGCAAGGGGACAAAGTGTGGGTGTTTTGCCCCAGAGGAAACGGGGTTGTCCCCAAAACTACGCACCATTGGCAGGGACCTGGAGAAATTTTGGATGCAATTTGGACGTGGTTTTCGAGTCCGAATGCCTGGACGGGCAGGCGGGTGGTGCTGCATAAAGACCGTTTGGCACCATACCACCCATTGGCCCCAGCACCAGAAAGACTTGAGAACCAAAGCAACTCTCCAACATCCACCCTCGGTGCCGAGACAGAACTTGACAGTCTCAGGACTGAGCCTGGCACGGGTGATGAAGAGTCAGGCAGGCCCAAACGTGTCGCCGCCGGCCAGGACATTTATCAGACTTTGTTTGTGAAAATTAGGGTTGTGGGGACACTAACCCTCTTGGGGGGGGGGCTGTGTAGCAACCCGGCAGTCCGCGCTGGCGGAGTGACGCCTTGTGGGTAAATTATGTAAAATAGTTGTGGGGAATGTATGGGAAATTTATGTGAAAGTTATTGTGTGTAAAGATTAACTAAGTTCGTAATTGTCTTTCCTGTTGTAAATGTTATATGTGTTTGTGCGCAGCCCGGTGGGGTGGGTTGGGATATCGCCGTCCGGGGTTGTAAAAAAATGTAAATAGATACCGCTGTTGAGAAATGTCGTTTTGTTGTTGACCTTGACAGTGGTTAAGCGGATGAATTTGAGCTTTGCTTCTGGCTATCTGTGAATAAAGAGATACAACAGGACAGAGCTGTTATTCATTGCTAAGATTTCATCTAAGCAATTAATGCCGAGACACTCGGAGTCGTGCGGTGTATGGGACACGAGCGCTCGTACTTAAAGAGCTGGGTACAGCTGCGTGCCTAATGCTGGCAATCCGCTAGCCGACAGCTTGGAAGAGGTGCACGGTGAAATCGGCTTGAAAATCTTCAAGACTCGACCATGGGTCGCTACACAATGAAAAAAAAAGCAACTACTCCCTAAACTCTAAGGAAATCAAGAAATTTGGCACAAAAAGAGGTTGCTTAGTTAGAGAACCACAGGAAAAGACTAAATGACAGTAAGAATAAAAATCAACTGCCAAACAGAGCTAAGCAGCTATTCCAGGACTTTACCTGGGTCAGGATTGGTCCTTAGTCATGTACCTCATGTAGCCAAAAGTCAGTGGACACCCCTCCAAATGACTGAGTTTATGTGTTTCATTGTTAACTGATGCATCAACCAGCACATAGTCATGTAATCTCTGTTGGCAAACGCTCGCAGTAGAATAAGTTGTCCTGAAGAGCTCAGTGGCTTTAAGTGGCACTGTCATAGGAGGCCACCTATCAGTCAGTATACGAAATTTTTGCTCTGCTAGATCTGCTCCTGTCTATCATAAGTGTGATGCGACAAGAAATAACAACAGTTCAGCCATGAAGAGCCATGCTGACTTCTGAAACATAGAGTGTGTAAAAATCGCATGTCCTCTGTTGCATCACTCACAACAGAGTTCCTGACATCCTCTGGATGTAACATCAGCTCAAGAACTGTGCGCTGGGAGCTTCATGAAATGGACTTCCATGGCCAAGCAGCTGCATACAATCCTAAGATGACTATGAGCAATGCCAAATGTTGGCTGGAATGACGTAAACAAAATACATTATCATCGGACTCTGGAAAAGTGGAAACGTGTCCTCTGGAGTGCTGAATTGTGCTTCACTATCTGGTGGTCTGATGGATGAATCTGAGTTTGATGGATGCCAGGAGAATGCTACTTTCTGGACTATATAGTGTAAAGTTTGGTAGAGGAGAGCTAAAAGGTAGACAACAAGATCTTGCTCATCGTCTATGGCCTCCCAGGTCTCCAGACCTTACCCCCTGTGATTTGTATCTATGGGAGTACATTAAAGAAAGAGTGTTTGTTCCACCTATGCCTACTAATCTGCAAGATTTGTGACATCGAATTGAGGAAGTTTAGGGACCAGTTGGCTCATGTGTGGCAAGAAATGGTCTACCATTTTGACGTTTATTGAGCTACACGTGGTGATCATGTTGGGTACGTGCAACCTCAAGGACCACAGGACCAAACTTTGAACTTTCCTTTATCCGGTGATGTGCGGAATGTGTTTCTGACTTATACAATTTGTTTGAAATACATTTTTGAAATCTGCTCTTTCATTTTCAATAGCCTAATATACAGGTGCTGGTCATAAAATTAGAATATCATGACAAAGTTGATTTATTTCAGTAATTCCATTCAAAAAGTGAAACTTGTATATTACGTAGATTCATTCATTACACACAGACTGATGTATTTCAAATGTTTATTTCTTTTAATTTTGATGATTATAACTGACAACTAATGAAAGTCCCAAATTCAGTATCATGGAAAATTAGAATATTGTGAAAAGGTTCAATATTGAAGACACCTGGTGCCACACTCTAATCAGCTTATTAACTCAAAACACCTGCAAAAGCCTTTAAATGGTCTCTCAGTCTAATTCTGTAGGCTACACAATCATGGGGAAGACTGCTGCCTTGACAGTTGTCCAAAAGACGACTATTAACACCTTGCACAAGGAGGGCAAGACACAAAAGGTCATTGCTAAAGAGACTGGCTGTTCACAGAGCTCTGTGTCCAAGCACATTAATAGAGAGGCGAAGGGAAGGACAAGATGTGGTAGAAAAAAGTGTACAAGCAATAGGGGTAACCGCTTATACCCTGGAGAGGATTGTGAAACAAAACCCATTCAAAACTGTGGGGGAGATTCACAAAGAGTGGACTGCAGCTGGAGTCAGTGCTTCAAGAACCACCACACACAGACGTATGCAAGACACGGGTTTCAGCTGTTACATTCCTTGTGTCATGCCACTCTTGAACAAGAGACAGCGTCAGAAGCGTCTCGCCTGGGCTAAAGACAAACAGGACTGGATTGCTGCTGAGTGGTCCAAAGTTATGTTCTCTGATGAAAGTAAATTTTGCATTTCCTTTGGAAATCAAGGTCCCAGAGTCTGGAGGAAGAGAGGAGAGGCACAGAATCCACGTTGCTTGAGGTCCAGTGTGAAGTTTCCACGGTCAGTGATGGTTTGGGGTGCCATGTCATCTGCTGGTGTTGGTCCATTGTGTTTGCTGAGGTCCAAGGTCAACGCAGCCGTCTACCAGGAAGTTTTAGAGCACTTCATGCTTCTTGCTGCTGACGAACTTAATGGAGATGCAGATTTAATTTTCCAACAGGACCTGGCACCTGCACACAGTGCCAAAGCTACCAGTACCTGGTTTAAGGACCATGGTATCCCTGTTCTTGATTGGCCAGCAAACTCGCCTGACCTTAACCCAATAGAAAATCTATGGGGTATTGTGAAGAGGAAGATGCAATATGCCAGACCCAACAATTCAGAAGAGCTGAAGGCCACTATCAGAGCAACATGGGCTCTCATAACACCTGAGCAGTGCCACAGACTGATCGACTCCATGCCACGGCGTATTGCTGCAGTAATCCAGGCCAAAGGAGCCCCAACTAAATATCGAGTGCTGTACATGCTCTTACTTTTCATGTTTGTACCTTTCAGTTGGCCAACATTTCTAAAAATCCTTTTTTTTTGCATTGGTCTTAATTGATATTCTAATTTTCCAAGATACTAAATTTGGGACATTCATTAGTTGTCAGTTATAATCATCAAAATTAAAAGAAATAAACATTTGAAATACATCAGTCTGTGTGTAATGAATGAATCTAATATACAAGTTTCACTTTTTGAATGGAATTACTGAAATAAATCAACTTTGTCATGATATTCTAATTTTATGACCAGCACCTGTAAACTTAGGGCCTCAAAAGGGACAGAAGAAGCCTGTGTCCAAATCATGGCATTAAAATTCATGTGTCATATGTGAGTGTGTTATGTGACAGCCAGGGTTTGTTCCCGGGCATTTGTGTATTTTTCTTTTGTGGCTGTTTTTGAGTATTTATTTTTATGTGTTAATGTAGTTCTGGTTAATATTGTTTTATTTGAATATTAGCTAGTGTATGGTGTATATTAGTTTTCTAGCTATGTTCTCTGTATTCGGAGGGAATCCCCTAAGAGGCGGGGCCACTATGATGTCACTTCTGAGGGACCGCCCTCCACCTTTGTATTCTGTCAGATTCCCTCAGAGCATCACTGAGTGTTTGTCGAGTGCAGATTTCAGTTGTAAGTATTGATTGTTGGATCTTTTTTTTTATTTTTTTGGATTCTGGATTACTCTATTAGTTTGACTTAACTTTTTTAACTTACCTAATTTTTCTCTTTTTGACCTTTTTTGTGCTTCTTTTGTTCATTGACATAAATTCCTTTATTAGTAAAGATTATTTGTTGGACCTGTCTCTCATGCCAGAAGTCTAACAGTTTTCTCTCCCTTGAGAGGCATTTTTGTAGATTTTGGAACATTTAGAATACTTAGCACTTTTAAGGTCAGTTTTGAGCCTGCCTTGAGGAAGTCCAGGAGTATGAGTCCTTTGAAAGTCGATTACCTTTTGTGCTATTTTGTTTTGCCACATCAGATCAGAGTGGGTGTCGTACAAGAGATAATTAAGGTTTTTGAGCAATCTCATTTAAACATCCCAAGGCACGCTAGGCTATGCGTTTCAGAAGTTGACGTGCGGGTGGCAGTACTTGCATTGAAGGAAAAGGAGGCAGTGCTTGCCTTGAAACTGCACATTCTTGTCAATCTGCCTGTTGATCGTGTGGGCATTTTATTTTATCTCAGAGAAAAAAATGCCTTGGGCTCTGCAAATGGATGCTACAGCTGAGATGATGCTGAGCATGTGACACTCTTGTGCAGATCGCTGCCTGCATTAATAAAGAGCCGTGCGTCTGCATGAAGCCCTCAAGGGCATTTTCTAGTAGAACACCACAGTTTTTCTTATCTTATGTTGACTGGAGGGCTTGGTGAGGAGGCCCTTCATTGTCTTCAAGTCCACGTTTGGTTTGTTCTACTTAGTATATTGCTTATCATTTTCCCCACAATGCATCTGTCTGCACTGATCAATGTAAAGCACATTTTTCTTGTTATCACTATTTGATTCCAAATTCAATCCTGCCCTTTCAGTTCCCCTCAAAGGCCCTTCAGTGTTGCGCTCTCTGGCTAACTACGCTAGACCACTCAGGCTAAAGGGGTCGTGTTTTAAACATGGCCAGTGACTACCTTTGACAGTTTTGCTCTGACAGGTACCATATATGGATTGCTCAGCTCCCGGGGTGGAGCGGAAGATGAGCCGAGATCCATGCCATCTTCAGCAGAAGGGGCAACCCTGGCACTCATTAAACTAATTGGTCTGCTAACCTAGGAACACATGCGCATTCATTAGGACTAATTTTGTACATCTGATTAGCATCAAAGGGCAAATATTTCACAAAACGATGTCTGCGCTTTCTCTCGTGTATTAGGGAGGCAACTTCCAATGTATAATTGTAATGCAATTATGCAAAGCATAATAAAATATTGGCTGAAGTAGATGTAATTAACACATGCAAATATTCTAACCTGATAACTTCGTTTTATCGTGCAAAATTAATTTGAAAGAATTTGCAGGGCGTTTAGATAGTCTAATACTGTGCGGCAGCCTGGCTAATGAGAACTAATGGGAACCAGACTTGTTCTGAAATGTGATTTCTTTTTGGTCGCTGGTTGAAAATGAAATACAGTAGTAACTGGTAAGTGGGGCTGGAGGGCACATTGATGGCTCCTTAATACAGATCTGATGGAGAGAGGAGCTAATTCTCCATTAGGCGAGGATTCACTAAGAGTTCACTAAGAGTGTGCTTGGCTATTATAAGGGTTAGATGATCAGCTCATCAATCAGGACACTCTGTGAGTGTGCACTGGGTGGGGTGATTTTGGGATTTGATTTTCTTGCTCCAGGGTAGTGACCCATCTATGAAGAGACGAGGATGGCAATGTACAATGATCATTTAGCATCAAACTGGTCCCCTCTTTCTAGCCTCCGTTTGAACCGACAACTCCCCAGACCTCTTTGTGCATGACACCCAGCTGAGAACCTCTTTCACTTTTTCTACTGCGTGACACATATATGGATGCCTCTTTCTGGTTCCTAGCTTCAGTATAGAGGCAAATATGATAGAAAGGACATTAGGGAGAGTAACATTAACTGGGGTCCTTCTCTAAAGCCTCCTGTTGAATGGCAAACCATTCAAAACCTCTTAGATTTATGACACCGAGCTTGGCACCTCATTTCTTTTTTCCTAGACTACTTTCACGGGCTGCTGGCCTCAGCCTGACACATCTTCTTTGACAGAAGGAAATAGTATTAGCACAATGGCATACAACATCAACTTGGAATCCCCCCCCCTCTCAAGTGTCATGTTGAATCACCAGCTGTCCAAGACGCTTGGTATATAACACTGGGCATGTCATCAAATATATGGCACACAGCCGGGCACTTATTTAAGGTTGTCGGCCTCAGGGTGAATTGCCATCTATGTAGGAAAGAGAATAGGAGGTACATAATAGCAAGTGTCACCCTCTTTGTTAAATGGAAAACTGCACAACTTCTCTGTTCTCCGCTTTTAATTTCAATAGTAAAATGGTGACTTCAAAATAATGTCCTTAGAGTCAGTGGTTCAAAGGCAAAACAACATCTCAAACAAGCAAATAAAACAGGAAATATTAAAATATGCAAATTTTGCCATCATTTCTGGGTTCCGTGCAGCACAGGGGCCTTTTACAGAAGCTCACGTCACAAATGCGCATCACCTTCTGGGCTCATTAGAGGTAAGCAATACCACTCCGGGACTCAAGGAGGTGCTGTCACTAATGGCATCATTCTCCAATCACAGTTCAGTGAAGCCATCCAATGATGGCAACGGACTCCACCCCTTTCTGCCAGGGGGCTATAAAACCGAGACGCTCCCAGAAGGGGGCTTCTCATTTTGGAATTGAGCTGGCTGCAGGACAGAGCTCTACCCCAAAGACAGACTGCTCAACCAACACTTAATTGAATTCTTTTTATAGGCTCTGCAGCCTACGACTTTCTGTTCTTGTTTAGTGCCATTGTGCGCCTGTTTATTTTGATTTTAAAAGTAGTGACCTAGTTGGTGCTCTACCATTTATTATCTCGACTTGTTTCAATCTCTCACTCAACCACACCTCCCTATCTTTTTTTAATAAACTTTCTTTTCTATAAGTTATGTATTAGGGGCGGCATGGTGGCGCAGTGGTAGCGCTGCTGCCTCGCAGTTAGGAGACCCGGGTTCGCTTCCCGGGTCCTCCCTGCGTGGAGTTTGCATGTTCTCCCGTGTCTGCGTGGGTTTCCTCCGGGCGCTCCGGTTTCCTCCCACAATCCAAAAACATGCAGGTTAGGTGGATTGGTGATTCTAAATTGGCCCTGGTATGTTTGTGTGTCCTGCGGTGGGTTAGCACCCTGCCCAGGATTGGTTCCTGCCTTGTGCCCTGTGTTGGCTGGGATTGGCTCCAGCAGACCCCCGTGACCCTGTCTTCAGATTCAGTGGGTTGGAAGATGGATGGATGAAGTTATGTATTAACTATAAATGTTAAAGTTTGGCTTCTTGCTCATTACTATCAATTTTTTAATGGATTTCAAAACTGAAGATATATTGCAGATGCAGTCCTGAATGTCATTTCATCTCATTTGCTTTTTTGGTGACCTGCTTACCTGAGTGATGCCACGAGGTGAGGCAGACTACCTAACATCTACAACATCTGAGACCGTGGGACACTTTCTGAGGACCATAAATTGGGATATATTAAATTTTATTAAATATTCCCATACTCAGCTGGTAGCAATGAGATTACTACCACCAGGAAAGCTCTGCTATACGTTTTTAGAGGAGCACCTTGTTTGAGACATAGAAATGGTGAAGATCCTGTGCAAGGCTAAAAGTAAGGTGCAAAGGAATCAAAACTGACCAGCTTCCATATAATGACGTTATGTTCAATCACTTTTTAACTCATGGATTTCAGGCACTGAGGCATCTTGGGTATTGTGGAGGACCAGCTTAAGCTTCTTATGCCAGAAGCTATTTTAATGCTTTACTGTTTGTATTAAATATGCTCAGAGTGGAAAAAGTAGGAGGGGGAATTGGACATTTATGTAAATAATTAATAGGTAAAAAAGTGAGCACATTATAATTAATACTAAAAAGTGTAATCCAGATATTGAAATGCTGACTGAATTCACCCACCTTGCTGCCAAGGAAGAAAAATTACATCACCCTAATTAATGTGTATTAACTCAGCAACAGAAATAATTCACTCTGTTATCAACACTGTCAGAAATGAATTATTCTAACCAGCGGTATTTAGGAATGAGCAAATATTTATCAACATGTTCCATTTCTGGACACAGCAAAGCTTCAAATGTTAAGGCCTTTAAATGCAAACCTGTGGCACAACTGGACAGGTCTGACCACAACATGCTGTCACCTACCAGCCTGTTGATTACTATCCAGGTCAGAAGTTCTTATGTGTGTTTAGGAAGTTCTTGTCTTTTATAATATTTTTTTTTTTCATTCATTTCTGTAATTAAGCATTTCCTTTGTCACACATGTGTGATTAGGAGACAACTAAAGAGCCTGAATAATAGTAATTCCATGTCAGACCAGAGGGCAGCGAGGTGCACTAATTGTCTCTCTCAATCCCTTACAGGACATTCTTGAGGAAATCCCACCCGGATCCGACGCCTCCGATGACGTCATTTCCAGTTCTGGCCCTAAAGACATCACTTCCTCCACTTGCCTTTTAAATCCACCATCTTAAAGTGGCGATTCGGTTCTGTTTTGGACTTGCATGAGTAAAGAACTCTTGACAATTTAACTCTTTGCAGCCAGGATATTAAATATGGATGGCTGCCCCAAACCTTTTCATATCTCATAGCGCTTTTGTGACACCCTAAAATTTGCACTTTGTGTTTCATCATATCTGACAAATTAAATTTGATTTGATTTGTTAAAATGGTAGTGATGGTGACCCACTTGGCCTCCACACCAGCCTGGTTCACTCCCTCTACTCTTAGATTAGGAATTTTGAAATCTGCAACCTCTGCCCCCTCCTCTTTGTCATGGTCACCTTTTCATAATTCTCCTGGCTGGCATTCAATTTTGTGTTTCTTATTATTTTCTGTCATTTATTTCTATTAAGGTTTTACTTTGTTTATTATGTTCCCTTTTCTTTGTATTCATTTGTCCTTGGTTATGTCCCTTGTGTTTTAAGGGTAGCTCCCCAAGGGGCGGGGCCACCTGTCAATTATCACCAAGAACGGCCCTCCATCCTATTTAAAGGAGGGCCTCCCATAGTTCCTGGCAGAGCGTTTTTTGTTCAGTTACTGTGCTATTGCTTTGTTAAGTGTTTTCCAGACTTTCAGCCCTGTGCTTTGTTTTTGACTTCGCCTCTTGAATTCTGTTTTGGAACTGTGCTTTCTGATGTTTTGAATGTTTACTCCGTCTTGACTTTGATTTCGGGATTTCGTGTTGGGACTGTGTCATCTGCTATTTTTAAACCTCTGCTCTGTTTTGACCATGATTTAGAATTCTGTATTGGGACTTTGTTTACTGTGTAACGCTTTGCCTTTTATTGGCATGCCACAGCAAAGCGTCTGAACACTTCTAAGAATCAGAGATTTCACTTTTTGTTTTTTAATACATTTGAAAACCTTTTTGTAAGCATGTTTTCACTTTGTCATTATAGGTGATTGAGTTTAGATTGATGGGCAAAAATGACAAATTCATCCATTTAAAATGCAACCTACAATTCAATAAAGTGTTTAGGTCTGAATGCTTTCTGAATTCACTGTAGGTGGGGGGTGATAACACCATATATCACATGACCCCTCCCATGTCACATAACTGGCAATGGGCATGACAACTATAAACAATTTGGCTGTGATCGTCACCATCCAAGGTGTAGAGCAGTGAATGGCATTGCCACAACAAAAATCAACTACGTAAAACTGCTAGAGACACAAATGACTTTAACAAAATGACTCCTTCTGCATACCAAGATGCCAAAATCCAGAGTGACTTACAGGAAGACGTTAAAGTCAGAATTGAATTATGAGGGGGATTCAAGCTAAAGTTAGAAGATGGCATTTATTAGAAAATGGAATGAACCTTAACAAACTTGGTAATGTCATTTCTCAATGGAGTTTCCACCCTTCACAATGCACTTGTGCCACCTGCCTGGAAGTGCCAGCAGAATAAAAGGTTTTATCTCGTCCTCACCACCACATGAGTTATCATCGAACACTACATGCCGAGGGGTACTGCAGTCACTAGTGCAAGTTACCGTGACTTGCTGGAGACCAATGTGAAGCCTGTTATTTGGTCCAAGTTGTGGGGACTGCTGTCTCAAGGAGTCCTTTTGCTGCAAGACAATGAAACACACACTACTAAGAACACCAAGGCTCGTCTGGAGAAACTGAAGTTTGAGGGATTGCCACATCCTCCTTATTTGCCAGATTTGGCACTGTGTGATTTCCACCTTTTTGGACCACTAAAAAAACATCTGGGTGGTCATCAATTCAAGACAGATGATGACTTGAAGAAAGCAGTGCACGAGTGGTGGGGAGGACGAGACCAAACCTTTTATACTGCTGGCACTACCAGGCAGGTGGCGCAAGTGCATTGAGAAGGGTGGAGACTCCATTGGGAAATGACATGATCAGGTTTGTTAAGGTTCATTCCATTTTCTAATAAATGCCATCTTCTAACTTTAGCTTGAATCCCCCTCGTACAATTTTATTCTTGAACTTGACCCTTCACACTCACTGACTAATGCAGAGCCAACATTTACCTTAAAGGTGCGTCTCATCCAACCGCTGTTACAGAATAAGCCTTCACAAATGAAAGGAGCTTCACCAAGGGCTGCTGGCCTTGCCATGTATTTCAATGAAGACCTGAGATTTTTGATAGTGATGGGTCTGTTTTTTTTTTTTTTCTCCGCGTGTTTTTATCTGTTTCAGAGCAGAAGGCTCCCCAGCCTGACAGACGGCCCTGCTGGCCTTGATGTGACGCATTAGTTGTGCCACAGCTTGAGAGACAGGGTGAGTCAGGAATGAACCATTCATTTTAGGGAAATGCTCTGCTTTCCTCTGGACCTTTTACTCTGTTTATTTTTTGAGTCGAGGAAGAAGATTGTCAATTTCGAAAATCACTGCAGTGAATGCTGGCTAAAATGGAAATTTTAAATAACGGCCACCTATGACATTGTTGTTTTTGACATGAATATTAAGTCACCATTTATTTCAAGTAGAGGGCGCTGGTTGAATCTCAGTGCTCCAGGAAACTTATGCATAACAATTTTCCTTCACGGTCAGGTATTAAAGAGAGTAGGAGAATCCATCTGCATGATTATCAATAACACTGTGATGCCAGGGTGCCTACAGCTTGGCATTTTTTTGAATCCTTGATATTGATAGTCATGACCTGCACAGACTAGTGCAATGAGGGCACGCAACACCAAAGTAGGTACAAAGTGCATTGTGGAATTTATTCGATCAGTACTCAAATAAATAGTTCAGTGCATTCTTCATCAGTAAATACTCCATAAGATGGAGGATGATGGTAAAATCAATAAATAAATCTCAATAAATATTTCACTTAAAAAACATGATTAAAACCACAGCTACAATGCTCTCCCCCTTTGCCTCTTCTCCAGTGCTCTCTCTATCCCATCTCTCCTAATCACCCTCCTAGGGTCTTGCAGAAGGGCTGAGATGCCAGTGAACGCAGTCAACCTTCCAGCTTCCTTTCATTCCAGACCAGACCACCTCAGTCGGTACCCGCCGGGACCTTCCTACCATCATCCTTTGGTTTCTGAAAGTTTTCACAAGCCCCAATCTCTCCTGCTCCTCAACTCATTCACTTCTGGACCACTGTACCCCTCGTTTTGCCATCCATTTCCCAACCACTTCCCCTCCTGTCCTGCTCTCTCCTTCAATCTTTGATTTTATCTTTTCATTTTTTTCTGTCTTTATCTGCTGAGGTTCTTTTAGAGTATACCTTTGTGGGTGTAGGTGCTTTGCTGAATGAGGAGTGTCAGTAAATGAGGAATGGCTATGCAGATCACTCTTGCCAACAAACAATCATCTATTTCCTACATTGAACATCCCATGGCCAAACACAGCTTTCGAGCAGCACCCACCCACACCCAAAGGCCTTAGCCACTCTGTTTTTGCTGAAAATCATTCACTGCCACAGACCCCTCGCAAAGTGTAGTCTAAACGTTAAGCAGTCCATTATCCAGGACACGATGGTAGCATCAGCAATCACTGACCAGAGCTTCACCCCCAGCAGTTTGGACTGTATGGTGTTGAACGCACTAGAGAAGTCCAAAGTAATAAATCCCCTTACTCTGCTAAACTGTTTCTCCAGATGATACTCTATTGTCAGTTCCCTTATATTAACGTATTTATTATATATTTTTATAGTATTTGTGGCAGATGGCTGGGACTCCTACCCACCTGGGATGCCTGACTAATGGAAAAACCAAGGGGCTCATGTATAAACAGAAATGTTGTGTACGAATGTTTCTATGCTCAAATCGTGATGTATAAAACCTGTACTTGCTGTAAAGCCATTTCCACGGTACCTCTTAACCTCGCGTACGCAAGTTCTTTACTTGGTTTTGCAGACTGGCGGCACCCAGCGTCAAAGCAGTGCTCCTGTTCCTATTTGGTTACCCTTTCTTTTTCAGATCCACATCCCTGATACGGCTTTATAAATACACTGAAATTAACCACTTATTGTTTATTAGTTTAATGCATTTGATTGTAATTAACCTGTAACAATATAATGGTCCACGTAATGGTCAAACTATTCTAAATACAATAGCTACTTTAGCGTTGTTACTCTCACTGCATCTCCTTCTTCTTCTTTTGGCTGCTCCCATTAGGGGTTGCCACAGCGGATCATCATTTTCCATATTACTTTCACTGCACCATTTGGAGTATTTATATCAGTGTATCTGAGAGGGGAATCAATATATAGACCACGCGGTTCAGAAACAGTTTCATCCCAAGAACTCTAAACGCACTCAATCAGTCCATCAAGTGCTCCTTGTAGAACTGTCTGTACTTATTAGTACAATCACCTCACTGTAAACTTGCGATAGTTATAATATTGCGCAACCTGAGCCACTTTACAAAGCGCATATTTACATATGATGACGATATTTTTAAGATGAAATGCAGCAAAATATGTTTATTATATTATACAGTTAAAACTTTAATTTCATTTAAAAATTCTATATTGTTAACAATTAAACATGCCAGGACACAGTGCCCCAGCTCTAGCTTGGAGCTTACATTCCGTTCACAGATTGTTTCTGCCTCACGCTGTATTCTTGCTTGTGCTGGCACGACACTGGAAGGATAGATGGATAGAATAATTAAACACGTACTACGAAGATATTTTGATGTTCTTTAAAAGTTTTGAAGAATCGGTGTTCTAAGCTTACAGATGGCTTAACGTCTGTTACAGAGCTGATTGTGTGGTGATTGGGTATTTGAAGAAAGAAAAGGAAGGACAGGAATTTGGGGTTAGTACATTTGAAAGAGACAGTACTGCTACAATAAAGTATTTCATTGAAGGTTGCGCATGGCACAGCAAGCATCTTGCGTAAGACATGAACAATCACTGTGCCACCGTGTTCCCATGTTTAATAACATGTTTTAACTCCTATTATCATGAAAATCATATCACGTATACATGTCAGTATTTTAGTTATTCAGAGAGCTGTAATATCACAAGTGTAATGGATTCTGTGTCCTGTTGGAGGAAGAGAAAGCCCGGAAGCACGTAATGATTCACACACATAGAGCACATAGAAGATCAAATACAAAACAAAGCATTTAACATGCTACTTTAGTTACAATGGGATTTGAGAAACTAGTACATTAAATGATTTTAAGATAAAGTTTACGATGTTCTACTTTATTGACAAAATAAACTACGTGATTAAAGTGGAAATTTTGAGATTAAATTTGACATTTTGTGCTTTTTTCCCACTGTGTGCCTTTTTTTTTTGTCTGTACCCTAATAAGCTTTCATATGACACTCAGACAGTGGGCTATGACTCACCTTTTCACGGCAACTTTGATATCTGACAACTTCTTTTTTATTTCGGGCACTGTGTGTCTTTGTGAACTTGAGCTTTCGAGTTTCTCCGACACTCTGTCACTCGATCAACTTCCTTTTGTTGTTTATATCACTGTTTAAACCAACAAATAGTACGTTTTTCTTTGCCTCCACTTGGTATTCGCTGAAATTCTTCTATTTTCCCCCGTGCTTTTCCCATTGTCTTTTCACATGAGGCTGAGCTTAAAGGCTATTTATATTGATTTGCATATTCAAAGAGGTGTAATTCTGGGAGGAGTTGGGGCGGGACAGCAGGCACGTGCACGTGCATTACTTTTCATTCTGACTGGGATTTATGTAGCGGAACAACGTGGATGTTTGCGTACGCACAGATTTATGCATCTGGATTTTTCTGTGCGTAAGCACATTCCCGCTTTTGTTATAGTGTTATAGTTCTACACACAGCGTTATACATGAGGCCCCTGGGGACAGAACGCATACAGGGCAGTATCTTCCTCTGAATGCCAGATGGCAGCCCACCCTGGGTTGCAGTGGTTCCTCAGACTTAAAAAGGGCTCCATGGGAGTTGGAGTTTGGCACAGCCCTATTGGTTTCTGTGGGTGTCGACGGGGGGGTGATTCAGAAACTGCCGAGATCAGTCATTCTGGAATATCTTGGATCTGGCCTGTTGGCTATATTTCAGGAGAGTATGAACATTAGACTGATGCCCACTAGATGTCGTAGAGCAGTGGTCACTCTTTTCTCCAAGTCTGAAGACATAAATGACATAAAGATCTGGAGGCCCAGGGCACTGCTGTGCACAGATTATAAAATTATCTCTAAAGTTCTGGCAATTAGACTGAGAGAAATGATGGCCTCTCTGATTTATCCATACCAGACTTATTGTGTACCTAACAGATCCAACCATAAAAATATCTTTTTGATCAGAGATATTATACATATCCTGTATCAAAGCTGCTTAGTCTGAAGGTTGGACTCATTTCTTTTGACCAGGAGAAAGGGGTGGACCATGACTAATTGTACGAGGTTCTGAAGGCCTTTGGGTTTAACTCTTCATTTATTTCATAGAGTAAGATGTATTCAAGGCGTTTTGAAGATTAATGGTGGTCTAAGTGCTCCCTTTAGAGGAGGCTGGGTGATAAGACAGGGAAATTCTTTGCCAGGGATTTAGTATTCTCTGGCTAATGAACCCTTGTTAAAGAAATTAAGAAGAGCAGTCTAAGGAAGTCTGTTTCTGGGTGCCCCCTGCCGTTTCAAGTGCCTACCCCGCTTTCTCGTTATTGAACCACAGGTACCTCCCTACAATTGTTGATCGTGTGTTATTGTATTGTAGCACCTGATACTTCATGGAGGAATGTTTGCTGGTCGGGTGTTATTTAGTTTGGGATGCTTGAAACTCAAAAAGTGACTCCTATATTAATTGTATGTTGCTTAATTGTGACAGTCGAAAATATAAGTGGGAACCCCCCACCCCAAAACCAGATAAATACATTTGTCTTAAATGGAAATTAGCAGCACATATGTTATTAGACATCCAGTTAGCTGTAAAAAAGTAAAGGGAACATTGCATTGTGTTCCCTGAAGCAGCCCCAGACGTCCCTGCAATTCTGATCCCAACTCTGCTTTAAATGTCCAAGTAATCCTGGCAATCTGCCCACCATAATACATAACAGGTTGGGTGGCGTTAGAGTACTGCAACAGGCCTCTATGTTTAGCACTCCCCATTTCATTGTTCCTATTGCTAATTTGGCGGCCCTGCAGTATTCACATCCTGAGCACCCCTTATTGCCCCGTGTTAATATTATTGCCATTGACAACAGATATCAGTCCCTTGCAAGGCTCTGTGCTTGTTCCATACAGCACATGCTTGCCTGCACTTTCTGCAAACAAAAATAAAATAAAGATCAATGGATTTATTGAGGACTAACTCAACTCAATGGTAGATAAGCAGGCTTCCTCTTACTAGTGCTAGTCAGAGATTAGTGCTAGGCATTGGTGAGACTCTTGCTATCCTATGTTTTATGTGTGTGTGTGTGTGTGTGTCTGTGCATATCAGAGGTAACAGCGCTGCACCGTGGGAAGCCCTCTGATGAATCCTGCCATGTAGCCAGAAACACACAGCTGCAGCGGCTGGCATCTAAGAAGGCGAATCAGCTAGCGTGGCTGCAGGTGCTCCTGAAACTCTTTCTTCTCAATCACCTCATCATCTGGCAAATCAAAAGACTAGAAACAAACAAACACAGCAATCCGTAGATTCTTGGCTGCTTCTCCAAAGCCCCCCAACAACTGCAGCAGAAGTGATAAGGCTGTGGGCAAGTAAAGAGGAAACAAATCAAACAGCTTAGATGGAACAAAGGATGTCCCGTCTTTTCTTTGGTCCCTGTGGCCGGCTGATAAGGTGAGCCAACAGAGGGGTGAGGACTGGGCAAGACTCTGTCTGTGCCACACCGCTGCCACCCAGGGCATTTTGTATTTCTGAAATGCTTTTCCAGCTGCTGCAGATGTTTATCATGATGTTACGCGCTGTCTTCTTGAATTTAATCAGGACACTTAAGCCGATGCATGATGAATATGAAGAAGCTACATTGTACAGGTGCCTCGGTGAAGGGGAATAGTTCACTTTAGACAGGGGTCTCTTCAAAGTGACAGACCATAATTCAGTATAGGCTTTTCACCGGCCTCTATGTGCTATCACAAAGGCCTGCTTGTTTTTTGGAGATACCTCTACAATGCGAGGGCTTCAGCCCTCAGGCAGCCTTTACTCAAAAACAGTGCGCAACTCTCATATTGAAATCCTTTTTTCTTTGTTTATTGTTTAACTACCCACTGCTACCCTGTCAAGGACAGATCTTGTGATGCAAGGCCTCTATGGAATAACACCATTTGTGTCACAAATTGTTGTGTGACGTAAAACATCAAATTTCACTGCAAATGCAATTCAGTGCAAATCGTTTCACACTGTGACACCACTAATGCTATTACTGATGTTGCTACTACTACTACTCTGAAATTGTATCTATTTCAACACTACACACTCTGCATTTAAGAAGACTTCTATCTTCTTGTTTAAGCCTTGTACCTGAATCCATCCTTTTTTCTTCTTTGTTGTGTTTCTGTTCCTTTTAATCATTTTACTTATTACTTTCAATTTAGGTAGGGACAAAAATCATGGGAAAGGTTTAAAATTAGTCTTTGAGCTCCAGGTATTGTTGCTGTTAGAGATGCAGTCACCTTGTGGATATCTCAAAAGCATTTTCAAAAATTCCCACTAGAGGGGGAAATCACATCACAAACCCTGGCTAGATATAAAATGGGACACGTATAATCTTTCTAAAATAAAAGATTTATTTTAAAAGGCTCTGCTAAACAGTCAGCACAAAAAGACAAAAAAGGAGCTGTCAGCAAGTCAACAGTCCCAATACAAAACCCCAAGAAGAGCTGAAATTCAGAACAAAAACCCAAAAACCCTAAAATTCACAAAACTATTAAGCCCCGCAAAAACACAAAAGAACTCATCAACTCCAGTGCGCATTCACAATGAACCACCAAGAACTGTAGAGACAGTCTGGATATGTGGGGCTGAGGGCAGTTGCTGGCAGTGATTAGCATATGGACCCCCCTCTTTGGGAACCACCCCTCAAAAGACATGGAACATAACATAGGCAGCGACGATACGTGATCTTCTCGGCAGACAATTTGGCGTCCCGTGAGACAAAAGAACAGCTGCTGTACAGGCTTTTAAATGATCGACACATAGCGCGATAAGCAGAAAACGCAGCTCGGCTGCAGTAGGAGAAAGCCAGCAGCTGATTAGACCGCATCTCCTCAGCGTGCATTCAGCCGTACCTCCCACCCACCCCACCTTGACAACATGAGTGGCAGAGACGCAAAGTGGCTGGAGTGTAGTGCGCATGGGGGTAGTGGGTGAGCGAATCGAGCATGCGGCAAAACCCCCTAGTAGTAAAAAAAAATCAAAAACAATGAACAAAGCACCTAATCAACAAAACTATCATTAACATAATTAAAAACTCAAGTACAAACCAGATATAAAACATGAGCCGGTGAGGGGGGAAATCCTGGCTAAAATAAAACAAGGTAATTAAAAGACCCCTATTTGGTGATGAGTTAAAAGGGCAAAACAAAGGGCAACAAAGTAACCCCCCAAGAAACCTGCTGTACTCCCCATTTCCCTACCCTTTGAATTAATACAATGATTGTCTGTAGATAAAGAAGGGAGAGAGGCAGCCAAGACCAGTGGTCCCATGAAATACCCCTCAATGCCCCTATTCTTCACTGTGGCATTGTCTTCAGGCCTATTTTCTTTAAGAAGTTTAGTTATTCTAAAATATTATGATTTAGCTTGAAATTTTTGTAATCAGCTTTAGTTTTTCTTTTAGAGAAAAGTTATTGCTACACTTTTTTTTAGTTTTTCTCCATCCCTGTCAGTTAACGAATTTACGCTGAGTGATAATTCTGGCCTTTGACCTTTTTAACGATCTTTAGGATTTGACTTTTGGATTTATTCTGTTTTACCTAATTCATTCCATTCTCTGCTCTGTTTAAGATTATTTTCTGCGGCTTATACCTGCTGGTGAGTTTACAGTTGTTGCTTTGTGAGTGCGTTTACATGCATGCATGAAACTGAGGATAAGTTAAGATAACTCAGTTAAGGAAGAAACCTAGTTTCTTAAAAACCTCCATTTACATGCACAAGTACGCTTCAGGAGTTCTCCTTTGGCAAAACACTCTGACATTAAACTACGCAAAAAAGAGTTAAACATTGTGAATCTGAAAACAAGCAGTCTGTGATCATTCTCTTGTATTTCATAAATGCGTTTAGTCCTTTGAGCGATGTGAAGTAAATAACATCCATCCCCTTTTCAGATCCTCGACTTGAGCCACCGATGATTCGTGGTATGAACACTGATTGCTGCCTTGCCCAATCACACTGTTTTAACATATCTGTAGCCGATAGCAGGATTAACACTAAATTGACTCTTCATCAATATGTTTCTGTTGCTCTTTGCACTTGGCTGTGCGACTGAGCCCTGCAAAGCAGCTGCATACACGTAGGTGTGCTTCTTGTCTTACGCCCAGTACTGCTGGGATAAAAATAATGCAGATATTTCTACTTTATTAAGTTAAGCTTTGCATTGTGATATTCGTTACTATAAAAAGTAATGGGATTATTAATGTATGTTACTTTTTATGCATTACACCCAAAACTGCTGCTGAGCTTAATGCTATCTCAGCTTCTGCTCACCCACATAAATTTAGCGATTTCTGAAATATTGAGACAGATTATTTCAAGGAATAATGCGATCATCTGAGAATCTGTGTGACAGTTCCAGGTCTGCTCCATGCTTCCTTTTGTTTCCAGGTGCCTCTTGAAACCCGAACTGTCAATAGTCATGTCCCGAGATGAGTTGAGCAAATGAGGACACACACTTACAGCAAGGGGTAGGTGCAAATGTAACAAGTGCTTTCATTGAAATCAGTCAAAAACAAGTGTTCAAATGTTCTTCAATTCAATAAATAAGGAATCCATAAAACAGGTGTAAATCCCTGGAGGTTAAAATATTAATAATAAATACGTCCATTAAAACAAGTTTAAAATCCATAGCAGGGACTGTTCTTTAAAAATGCACAAGCTTTGGTGCCTACTTCTAAAAGCCGACGTCTCCCCGGTTTACCCCCTTCGGATCCAGCAGCACGAGGAGACGTCCTATTGACAGGCACAGCCAACCTTCTAAATCCAGATTTGGGTCCTTGTTTCTGTCTGAAGGCCCTGGCAGGGTGCTGCACCTCACCTCACTGTGGGAGTCCACTTGAGCAACTGGTCAATCCAGCTACCTAAAGACACTCAGCAGGAGTAACCCCTTTGAGTACTTGCCATATGCTTCTCTCAGGCCTCGTTACTCAGCTCTGCTCTAATGCACACTGGCTTTTCCACATCCTGCCGTCTCCTTCATTCCTTCCTTTAAATTTGTCTCTCATTACTCTTGCTCCATCTCTGATTCTAAATTTCTCTCCTTCTGTCTGTGTGTCCCTCATCCATGCAGGCTCCTCTTAGATTGGCTAGATTGGACGCAGATGTGACTCACTGCCCACTCCGAGGTGTGAATGCGGCACCTGACCGATCCATTCGTATCTTCACGTGAGTGTGTGATGAGCCAAACACTGCAATCAACCTTAGGAGCAACGCCATCATCTGAACACCCGCACACATTCTGAGCCTGCACGCTCCTGGTACTTGATTATTTATTTCAAAATTTGCTTTACACCATGGACCACTAATCACAATTTATTTCTGGAAATTTCTTTTGTGGACGCTTCTACTTATGGCTACTGAAAGTGTGTGCGAAGCTAACAAAATCCTTAATTGTAACCTGGTTAAGGGTTTACATGGCCAAATAACCTGCTGAGAAATCTATGTGTCTTAACCTGGTCTCTTAGAGACCAATAACCCAGTTCATGTAACCAGAATAAGGGGTTACGTGGCATTTTAGATGGTGTGAATGACCGGGTTATTAAAGCATATTATTTGTTTTACTAGTTCCTTTTAAGCTTGTTTTATTAGTTAATATTTGTCACAAACTCGACAAAGAGCCATAGCAAGGTTTGGGGCAGCCAGCTGTATATTATTTCCTGGCTGCAAAATTGAACTAAGTGATAGCACTGATGTGCACAAATCAGAGTCCAAAACAGAACTGAAGGGATAGGGAAAAGGTGGCAGCTTTTAAAGGCCAGTATAGAAAATGATGTCAAAAGGGCCAGAATCGGAAGGGTCTTCATCCATAGACTCAGACCAGCAAATGTCAACAGAGGGGCCGGAACTGGAATGGTCTTCATTCTTAGGCTCTTACCCGGAAGTGATGTCAAAAGGGGTCGGAACCAGAATTGACGTCATCAGGGCCAGGCAGAAAAGATAAGCGAGAAAAAGAGTCAGTGTGTTCCGCTACATCCCGGTCTGGCTCCGAGTTATCCTCATTCAAGCCCTTTAGCTGCCTCCCATGTGCACGTGTTTGACATATTAATTGATGAGTTGGCCCATAAATACGCTATTTCCTTGTTTATTTGGGAGAGTTTTGCGGTTTTGTCTTTCCATTAGCTTGATTCCTTACTGCACTTTAGTAATGGCCGACCCAAGTCCTGTCTCACTCCTCATCCGGGGGCCTTGTCTGTTGATAAAGCACACCTGCTCCCCCTCCGCGTCGACATGAGAAATGAAAATGTTTGCTTCTCTTAACATGAAAAATATAGAAACCTCAGTAAGCCAAGCGAGCCACAGACCCTAATAGCTTAATTTATTTTATTTAAATCTAACATCTTCTCTCTCCGATTTTTCATCAGAAGGAA
This sequence comes from Polypterus senegalus, assembly GCF_016835505.1. Taxonomy (NCBI): domain Eukaryota; kingdom Metazoa; phylum Chordata; class Cladistia; order Polypteriformes; family Polypteridae; genus Polypterus; species Polypterus senegalus. The sequence continues at coordinate 26,125,749 of NC_053171.1, read as the reverse complement.
TTTGTTCAATGTGATTGAATTTCTAACGCTTAATTACATTGACTCAGAGAGCGGTGGGAGAGGAAATTGGGGAAGGAATGTTGGTCATTTAAAAAAAAGGCACCGTATCTCTGAAAGCAACGTTTGAGTTGTTTTATAATGAAATTCTGAGTAATATGATCTTGGTGTATATTTTTACTTTTCCCGTTCCCGTTTATATTGTACCTGCTTTTTCAATTTAATACATTTTTATATAGCGCTCTCCACAATAGGTTGCCTCAAAGTGTAGCTCTGATTTCCAAAATGTGAAATGAATCTAAAGTTAAAATTTAAATAGCAGTATAAACTAATTATAAAAATGGAAAGTTTTAAAGACAGAGCTAGAACTGAAGGACAAAATGTGATAGAGGAGACAGAACAAATGATTTGTGTGATGTCAGCTAACCTGGTGGTGTCGGGCAGGCATTGGATCAGGTGAGAGGTAAGGCCCCCCAACTTCAGCAAGTCCAGCGACTGTAGCACAGAATAAAGTGTAGCGGCCTCCACACATCAAAGTCATGGTGCAGTTATGGGTAACGCATCAAAGGAGCAGACATGATGGTCAGTGATTATCAATTAAAGAATACTAAGATGAGTTCAAAAATAGGAACGGTGGGCTGACATGGAAAAGCAATTTATAAGAAGAAAACATCCAAAAGGGCAGGCGTTTATCATCAAAATGTATCTGTACTTTATTATAGGTGCTTTACAGCACCCAAGAGTACGCCTTAGCTGCATGTGGACAGCTGCTTCAAGCAGACAGTCTCATTAGCTCACTACAAGCAGACCAAAATGGTTGTCTTCAGACCTGAGCTACACCTATGCCAATCACCAAAACAGGTGCCGATCAACGCACGGCTTTCTATTGAAAATGTCTTTTCCTCCGTGGCTAACCCCTGTGGTGACATGGCAATCACCCACACCAGGGGCTCTTATTACCATACCATAAAAATATCACTATGGAAATTCCTCTGTTCATTATTTTGGTTCTCCTACACTACATAGTTAACTATAATGTTTGTAAGAGTGGTTGGTGTTTCTATTTTATATCCCCCTCCTCATGTCCAGCCTTATCTACATGTAGATAACTGCTTCAAGCAAAGACCAATGAATTGTGTTTAGACTTGAGCTACACCTGTGCCTGACATCAAAGCAGGCGCCCGCTCACCCCACAGGTCTCAATTGGAGGTGACCCTCCTCAGCCGCTAACCCTGAAGGAATATGCCAATCACCCACACCAGGTTCTCTTAACTCTTTTAGAGTGGATTTGTTGACACATACAGTAGCTCTGAGGGCCGATGTCGACAAAAGTCGACCTCCAGGTGTAAAGGGTGACAATCAGCTGTAAAAGTTGACAAAACTTACTGTTACATTATAGGTAGTCTCTCTTTGCTAGGAGGAATGTTAAACTCATCAATTTAACATCTAATCCCTGTGTGCGTGTGAGTAACGTAGTGTAAAGGACATCTAGAATGGCATCGACATCTGGCAAGAGAGCGAAGTGAATGCACAAAGCAAAATCCTCAGTGTGTGTATTATTTATCCGTTTTCTGCGCACTATTGCTGACGCAGACTCTGATTTGTTGAACTCTGATTTTAATGCAAGGGATTGGGAGATTGAAAACGAAAGACAATCACCTGCATCAGCTGATTGGTCCCCGGCTGATCGTGCACCCTTCGCACCTACGGCAACTTGTGCTTGGGAGGACCACACAGATATTTATCGAACTCCGCTTTTGATGCAAACGATCTGGGAATCAAAAACAAAAGACAGGTACCTGCTTCAGCTGATTGGCTCCCAGTTGACCAACTACGACAACATTTGCCAATAAGGACTACACAGACATGGATCTGTGGAAGGTAAACTGACTACTGGACTTCATCATATGATGTGGCATGCTGGTCGACTCTGTGGATTACCAGACACTCGAGTACTTCAAGTTCTTTTTTTCCAGAAAGTTCCTTTCAGCCCGTGAGTGATGTACAGTATGTAATAAGTATGTAGATTTACATACTGTAGAGGCTCATGGAACATAAAGCAGAGTGACGTTTGTCCAAATAAGTATTTCATGTTGATTTATGTGTGAAAGCATTGCTTTGTGTGCTTTCTAGAGAACTGAGTTTTTTGGAAAAACATTCAACCCTGGGACTAAAGGAAAAAATAATACATTAGCTGGAAAAGAGCTTAACTATAAACCTCGACTTAATCAAACGATATAAAATCAATGTCACTCTAAAGCAAACTGAAAATCTGATAGTAGCAATAGTAGAAAATATACTTGAAAAGAGTCTTGTTAAAAAATACAAAGATACAGATGATCGTGAAAAGGAGTCTTTTCAAGTCTGGGCGCAGAGCTGCTTCAGATTTTTCATCAATCCACAGAGGTCTTTCTCTTGCCAATTTCTTTGTCCGGGTGATGATCTTCTCTCTCGTGTTCCTTTTTCTTTTTTATTTTCTTGTCTCTGAACAGCATGCATCCAGCTTAAAAAGACCTTTCTTCAAGTAGATGTAACAATAATTACATGAATAATCAATAACCACTGGCATGTTTGCAGGGTTTTCTTTCCTAGGCTGATATCCCTTTTTGATCCTAATTACCCCCCAGCTGATAAATAAAGTTAGTTTTCCGCATTTCAGAGAAATTAAGACAAAGATAAAGATTCAGATGGTCATGGTGTGAAGTTTTGTGTAAAGGTTGATAAATATTTTTCTTTATTTGTAAGTCAGACAAAACATATGTAATAATAGTGTTTTTTTGACAAGAATAGCAGTGCTTTCATGTCTAACTGAAGAACCAAAAAGTCTTAAGGACTGACTCAGGATGTGCATTTTATGGCAGGATTGGGGAAGGTGCCTAACAACAGTTAGGCAAGGGGGATTCTCTGCAGGACATACTCTCTTAACCAACTGCCGCATGGAGACCAAACTACTTGGCTGGCAAGCATCAGCTCAACAGGCGAGCAGGGTGTGTAAGGCATTGTGTGCAGTATGGCTGTTAGGGATTGGTTTGAAATCATAAGCCATTCAGTACCACAAAACCCTATTGGCTTTAGGGTTTGGACAGAGAATGTATAAATTCACACCATGGCCAGAAAGACAACACACTGAAAGCACAGCATGGCAGCCGTATTAAGACAGGCATGAGGCCTGTCCTGAAGAAAGCTGACGAAAAATGATAACTTGACCAGAGACATTTAAAGTAATTGCAAGTCTGTGTGCCACCTAAAACTACATATCAGCATTTATCAGGTTGTATGGTTGCCAATAGTCACATGTACTTTGCTTATTGCTATTATTTTAATAAAATATTATCAATAATGCATTATTTAAAGTTGTAACTTAACTCCCGCTGACAGACTGAGGAGATTGTTCAGTATGCTGCTGCTGGAGTATGTGAATTTCCCCTTGGGATTAATAAAGTATCTATCTATCTATCTATCTATCTATCTATCTATCTATCTATCTATCTATCTATCTATCTATCTATCTATCTATCTATCTATCTATCTATCTATCTATCTATCTATCTATCTATCTATCTGCTTGTCTTTTACTCTGTGTAGTTGCATGAGGTTATAAATGTAGAGGGGAAGGTGGGGAGAAGTTATAAAGTACAACACCTTATAAACAGTGGTAAGTCTGGGAGATTTGAGGCATTCTGAGAAAGTCCACACAATAAAGAATACAAAAGGGGAGTAATATAGAGCTCTACCAAGACAAAATGCAGATCATTAAATTCAAAGTTTATGTGAAGATCTAGCAGTTTGCACTAATATCAGTTTAAAGATGCAAAATATCAAAGATTTCAATAGGTAAAATTATATTAACGTTTGCGCATTTAGGTATGTTTGAGGTAAAGATTCAGAGTTTAAATGAATGCCTAGAAGTCTTGAGTTTATGGTTTGCTTGAGAACAGATCTGATAGGCTTTGTTTGAAAAGGTTATAGTTCAGGTCCTAAATGATGGCTGTTTAATGAGTATTAGCTCACACAGTTCAGATTTTGTCTGAATTAGAATTGTTGTACAGACGTGAACAAATTTGATGGTACCCCTCCACACAAATCCACACAATCAAACTTTGCCTTAGTGTTTTGATTCAACAGAATTGTTTAAATAACAACACAAATGAAAATGGCATGGCCCAAAATGATGGGACCCTCAACTTAATATTTTGTTGCACAACCACAAATGAGTGATTCCTGGAGTTCTCCATGAGTCTTCTGCTCCTGTCCATACGTCATTTGGTCCACTTGTCCTGAGTGAACTGCTCCAGCTGGGTCAGGTTTGAAGGGTCCCTTCTCTGGACTGCATGTTTCAGTTCTTTCCATCGAGGTTTGACAGAATTCAAATCAGGGCTCCTAGAAGGCCACTTCAGAACAGTCCAGTGTTTTGTTCTTCACCATTTTTGGGTGCTTTTAGTTGTGTGTTTTGGCTCCTTATCCTGTTGGAGGACCCATGATTTGTGACTGAGGCAGAGCTTTCTGACACTGGGCAGTATGTTTCTCTCCAAAATGTCTTGATAGTCATGAGATTTCATTGTTTCCTTCACAGACTCAAGGCACCCTGTGCCAGACACAGTAAAGCAGCCCCAAAACATAAGCGAGCCTCCTCCATGTTTCACAGCAGCTTTGGTGTTCTTCATTTTTTCATCTGTGAACACAGAGCTGATGTGACTTGCCAAAAAGCTCCAGGTATGTCTCATCTGTCCAATGGACCTTCTCCCTGAATCATTGTGACTTGTCACTAACCAGGTTTCCATCCAAGCAGTTTTTGCGAAAAAATATTTAGTGCTTCAAATTTTAGCTGATGGAAATGCTAATTATCGATAAAATGTTGTACATGTCAACATAATATTTTTCCGTTTAACTTTAGTGCATAAATTCCATATCGATACTTCAGATGTCGCAAAAACTACATTGGAAACACTTTTTGTCGGAAAAAAAGGGCTTTAACGCAAATAGATTTCTCACATGATACATTTTCATCACGTGCAATCAAAACGAGAATAGCGGAGCGGTTCGCATGGTCTGATGAAGAGACTCGTTATTTCTCGTGATGAGCCAATGCAGTAGCGGATAGGCTGGGTCTCCTGCTACTAAAAAGGGGTACCTGAACTCCCTCCACATCAACTATAGCCTGGGGGTGTCTCTCAGGATGTCGAAATAATACAAAAACCGCAAAGGTAATTTACTGTGCCAGTCAAAATATTTAAGAAACCGTGTGTTCCATTATCTGAACCATTTTTTCTTATTATTAAATGGCAGATGTTTTAGCATATATGAGAAATTCTCTCATTAATATTAACTTTAGTTTTTTTTTATTAAACGTCGTTATTTTGTATTAATTCAAATTTCAGTTTTAATTAAAAACCTTAAGGGAAGCAGGTTACAGTACTAATTCAGTTGTTATCGCACTGAGAAGGGATGTTGAAAGGTAGGCTCACCTGTACAGATCCGATGCTGCAAACACAGCTGCATCATGGGCACTTCCAGGAGTGCCAATGCAAATGTCTCGTTTCATGCACCTGTCATCAACAAGGGCCTGGAGAACAATAGATGGCCACCCTTTGCGATTAATGTAATCGCGGTAGCCTTCCATCGGGGGAAGAATAGGCACATGCGTGCCATCCAGCACACCGTAAATCTGTGGCACAAGATGCACCAAGGAATTGCGGTATGCAATTTCATTGGCCTCTGCTACAGTCGGAAGTCTGATATAACGGCGCATTAATTTTTCTTTAATAGCGGTGCACACAGCATATACACATCGATGGACAGTAGTTTTACTAACCCCAAAAGTTTCTCCAACTACTCTATACTCGGCACAGGTTGCTAGCTTGTAAAGGGCGATTGCAATCCGCTTTGGGGTTGGAACCGGTGGGCGATGGCAACCTGTGATGGGCGCAACATCAGGACTGATGAATCCACACAACATCTCAAACATCGGCCGTGTCATTCTAAAATGTTGCAGCCAGAGATTTTCTGTGAAGTGTCTCCCCACCACCTCCTCCCAGAAGGTCTTATTCCGTCGTCTCTCCCATACCCGTGGGTTTCGCACTGGGGTACTTTATTCGAGCTCTAGGGCTATCAGACAAGCAACTGCTTCATTCTGCTGTCGTCTTCGGATATTATGTACAATTCCAATTATTTGTGAAACTGAAATAACAGTAAGCTGGCAAATTTCAAAAAACTATCTGAATAATCTCTTCATTTCTTTGTTTCTTTGTTTAGTGGAGGGGGTGTAACGTGGAAAACAAAAGGTAGATAATTTGCGACATACACAAAATTATGTGTTATGTATCCTTCTGCCTATTCTGGGGTCAGTTTTGCAGCCATGTCCAGGGAGGTTGGCTACAGTCCAATGGACTTTTAACTTCTTAATAATATTTGCAACTGTTGTCACAGGAACATCAAGCTGCTTGGAGGTGGTCTTCTAGTCTTTGCCTTTAACTTTCTTTTCTATAATTTTCTTTCTGATCTCCATGTTCAGTGTGGGACATGCAAAGATACCAAACAGCAGAGTGACTACTTTTCTCCTGAGTGAGTCAGAGCTGCTCCCTTTATGCAGGACACAGAAATGCTTTTGGTGCTAGGGCATAACCTGTTGCAAGGACTTCCGGGTCAAACTGAAGTCCCCAAAATTACGGATCGCAATTCCCATTAGCTGTCCCTGGCAGCACCTACAGAACCCAGATGGGCAGCCCCACAGAACTACAGTTCCCAGTATAAACTGCAAGTGTCCGAACCAAAACCAAAAGAGGCTTCCATCTAGCATATCGGGGAAGAATATACTCTGTTGTCTCCCCAAAACTCACCATTATATTGGCCTGATGACTGGGTATGGGTTCTCACTCAATTCGTTCCAGTTTGCCAGCATATCCACATTGGCATCTTTTGCCAAGCTCCTGGTTAAGGCAAGGAAAGACCTGCCATTTTTCTAGCCCACTTATTACCATGTCCTCCTAGCCAGACAAGGATCTGGGACACATCCCAAAAGGGATGGCAGTTCATGCATGCCCTTTGAATCCCATTTTACTAATACAACCCTCTTACACCCACCTACCCTCCTCCTCCTTTGCTATATAGTGCCTTTGATTCCTGTATGTCTAATTATTTTCCTCTGATGATGACACCTGGTAGATATTGAAAGCACAGGAATAAAAAACTATTTAAAGAAGAGTGGTTTATTTTTCCTCCCTTTGTGGATTTTTAGCTATAATTATGCAAATCGTACCTGTGCTTCTATTCTATATATACATATTATCTGTACATATATACATCTATATATATTAACCTTTAGTTCAGAAATTTGACATTGAAAATGTATCTATCTATCTATCTATCTATCTATCTATCTATCTATCTATCTATCTATCTATCTATCTATCTATCTATCTATCTATCTATCTATCTATCTATCTATCAAAAAGCAGAAGATCCAGACTAGACTATAAATGTTAATGTAACTTGAATAAGCCATGGAAAAGGACAAAAAAATAACCCAAAACATTAGACTAAAATCCCTCCATCAAGGAGAACTCTAGGCAGTGGCTGTTGCCAAGGCAGGAATGAAAATACCAGAGCGATGCCACTATCCAGTACTCCCCTTTTAATGTTTGCCACCCTCCTCTATCTGACTAGCACGTTATGCCACTGAAAGATGAAAAACGTTAGACTAAATAGAGAGATGGACCAGAAGACAAAAAGAGAACAACACATACATCTTAGTCAGAAGAAGATGTAATTTTTGAAACTAAAGAGACTTTTGTTTTCTGCTGATCAAAGTCAAAAGAGCCCAGTTAAATCCACTGGGATTGGGTGAATGCTTTTAGTAGGCACTGACTCTAATCTGATGAAAATGTGGCATACTGTTCCTTATAACACGCTGGTGACACGTCATTGTGCCCAATCCCTAAAGGTTGAGGAGGAACGACTTGCTATTGCTCGACGACTAAACTCAGTGTAAGGAGCTCAAGGCAGTTCATTGCGAAAGAAAAGTCTGTCTGTCTGTCTGTTTATGCTGCATCTACTGAATAGGCCAACAGTCGGTTACATCATGTTTTGTGAATAACGCTTGTGGACACTAGGTGGCACTGTTGCCCCTTAAACCCAACAGACAGACACGCAGGGCACAAGGTAAAAGCACCAAGAAGATATGTGAATTCTTTTTTCTTCTTAAACAGTGCCCTCCAAGCACCACAGCCACAATAAACAATCAAATTGCACAATTCTTTACAATGATTCCAATTCTCTCCTCCACACCTCCCAGCAAGCTCTGTCCTACACCTCCCGGCTCCAGCTCGTTTGCTTGGTTCACAGCAGTCTTTTATATTGTCCTTGACCTGGAAGTGCTTCTGTTCTTCCTTCCACATGACATGACAGCACTTCCGGGTCAGATGGACGACTTGAGTTTTCTTCAGCCCGGAAGTAATTCGGAGCTTCTGTCCTTATGACTTGGGAGTACTTCCGAGCTATGCATTAAATGCAGCTTCTCCATCCCTTTTGCAATGTCCCCTGGCGGCACCCAAGGTACCCATCAGGGCTGTGGCATTACACTACATGTCCTATAGTGCCTTGCGGGAATCCGAGGAATCGCTGTAGTCCAGGGTAGCTGCCATTTAGTGTTTTTGGGGGAGGCAGTGTCTTTGAAAAGCTTCCTTCCCCCATCCTTTAATCGCAGGGGCGTCCTGGCCAGGTTGACCTGCCGGCCGTCTATTACACGCTACTTGTATTTTATTGCAATTGAAAAAAAAAAAAATGGAACATCATTACTTAGCCGTCTTAAATCTCAGAGAGAAATTCTGTTCTTTGGATTTGAGATTTTTGATCACAGGATTACTTTATGGAACAAGACGCCGTTTGAAGCTGGAGTCTCTTTTTTGTGTCTTTTATCAGCAGCAGGACCACACTCTGGTTCATCCCTGTCCAATTTAATCTCTGTTTACAAGCGCATGACAAGAACAGCAGAGCTGAGGACATGTGTACTGTTTCTGCCTGTAGTTATCTGCTGAGATCGTCCTTGTTGATGGGTTTAGACGCTTAATATAAGACAAGAGGAACAGAGAAACATTTTAATAAATTGGGCACACTCACTTCAAGCTAAGATTAGTAGGTCTAAATGATGCGGAACCATCTTTTCTATTCTAATGGCATAATTTCAACACACCTTCTTCATCTAATTCACGGTTTTCAGGTCCAGCACAAGGCAGAGAAGCCCCACACACAGCTATGTGGTATCAAGCAACCTAACCTGCAGATCCTTGAGATGAGAAAGTAAAATGTATCACATTGATACAAAGAGAATGTGCAAGAACTGGGCTGCAGACGCTGGCTAACTAACCACTGTGCCACACTCGCCTATATAACAGCTGATTTAAAGATTGCTTCTCAGTTCCAGTCCTAATTACTCCTACCAGTTGTAGATTTCACATGGGCTGGTCGGGCCTGCTGGCCAGGGGAGGAAAAGGTTCCAGACTGGACAGCCCACTGGAAGAAGATGTCGCTGGAGTCTCTTTATTCCCCCGGGATGCTAGATGGCAGTGGCCCTGGATATCGCTGCCCAACAAGTAGGGTAGGCTGGGAAGTGTAGTCCGGCAACACAGCCCTGCTGGGGTCCGTGGGTGCCACAAGGGGGGCACTGTAGGGAGTTGCTTTTGAGGGAGTATGACCCGGAAGTACTTCAATCGGGCAGTAGCCCTGGCAACAGAAGTACTCCTGGGTCCTCAATATAAGGGACTGCATTCCCTTACCCGAGCTGGGAGGAAGGAAGGTCACACTTAACTGGAAGAAGGAAGTACTGCAGTAAGAGGAGGTAAAAGAGAAAAAAGGAAACGTGTGTTTGTGCTTGTGTTACTTTGGGAGGCATCCATCCATTATTAAAACCCGGGACTCAGTGTGCGTTCATGTTTGGGTTTGGGGCTCGCTGAAGCCCCTGTTTCTATCACACATACTGGTACATAATTTGAACCTTCAAGATCCATTATTGTGTGTCAACTCTGATCTCAGTAAAAAAGAAACTGACTGACTCTGCTCTACTAGATAAAGTACCCGGCGTCGCCCAGGTATATATGTTCAAACATAGAATAGGTTTATGTATTTTTAAAATGGTGGCCGTGTTGTAATCGCTAGCTGTCCCATCTGTCATCCAAACCATCTCTTTACCAATGTCTCTGCTCTTGTGGGTCAACCATTTGTTCTTTTTGGGTCTGATTGGATTCTGGAATTGTGTGTAACTCCTTACTGGATTGTGACCATATTATGCCTGACTCGTCCTCTTAGTTCAAGGTGGACACTTCGTTGTGCTTAAATTATGTGATGCCGACAAGGCAGGAGTTAACACAAGAGTTCATCAGTTAATTATTGGATAGATATTGTTGGTCTTGTTCTCTGTGTGTTTTAACAAATCTGTATTTATACATGTGTACTAGTTCTGTATTCAGTAATTAGTATCATCTGTACTTGTGCCTGCTTTCACTGAAGAGCAGTCTACAAAAAATAAATTGTATTGTATTGTATAACTTTCTGATTCTTGTTTGTGTTGCGCTGTACTTCCCCTCTCAATCAAGCCTCACCCAATACCTCTCTGCAAAGCGCACAAAACTCCTTCTTGTATTACTACAGATAGATGCAGCACGTGGTGGTTAAATAATGTTAAGCTGTGGTCATTTTGTCTGCTAGTTTGGCTTCTGTCTGTTCAGGTGTTTTACTTTCTTTGAGCCAAGTGTATAAACTTTAACACACAGGAAAAAAAAAACCACTGGGACCCCTGGGGTCAAATATTTTTTGGTTTTAAATGAGTATGTCATGTCTGTATGGTCCTAGAAAACATCTATGCTAAATTTGGTCCACATCTGTCAAAGGGTGAGGGATTATATAGGGAACATACAGACAGACATTATACCGTTTTTACTCCTGTACCACGCACCCTCGTGTAAGACGCGCACCCTAATTTTTACAAAGAAAATTGCAAAAACCTGTTTTGCTCCGTGTATGACGCGCATTGTGATTGTATAGGAAGCGGGTGAGGTTGGAATATGACACCGACGTGAATAATTGTAATGGAGAATAATTATGTCTCGTTTAATTCTTTCCATACATGATACAGTATATTGTATTGGAGCACTAACTGTAAGTATTACCCCATACTGCAGAATGTTTGTCGCACCATGCTGCGAAAGGTGGGAATGACAATTAGCCCTGTGAAACGAGAAAAGAAAGAACTGTATAGAGACAATCGGTAAAGGACTATAATGGCAAGTGGAAAATTATTGTGCTCACCAGACTATTCCAGTTTAATCATCATCTTCCGATTCGCTGCTGGATTCGGATTCGCCACCGCTACCGATGTCATCATCGTCGCTTTCCCATAAGGCGTCATCTTCGCTTCCATTTGACCCTGCTGGATATGCTGCACTATTTGAAGCTTTCACAACCAAATGCTCTTGAATAAGCTTCCAAGCAGCGATGATCCAGGCACACATCTGCGCCAATGTTGGGGCTTTCATTTTGCCAGTTGGAGTTGTGTCGTGTACCGCTGTTGCAGCCCATTCGGTATACATTCTTAATACATGAGCCTTAAGCGGCCGACTGATTCAGACATCTAGAGGTTGGAGGAGCGAAGTCATGCCTCCAACTTGATCTGTCACTTGATCTGTTTTCCCATCTTTCAGTCTTTTTTTAACACCTTCAGTTAAATGGCCATCAAAGCTGTCCATGACCAACATGTTTGGCATTTTCACGTTGCCACACACGTTTCAACCAATCGATTACAAGATCATTGTCCATCCAACCCTTTTATTGAGCCCTGACGATGATTCCAGGAGGAAACTTCTCATTTTTCGGCAAGGTCTTCCTTTTAAATATTACGTACGGCGGTAGTTTCTTTCCATCCGCAAGAATTGTCAACATCACAGTACACCGCTGCTTCTCTCTGCCTCCTGTGCGTACCAGGACACTCTTGTCTCTGACTGCTTTAACAGTAGTGTTTGAGGGGTTCTCAAAATAAAATGCTATTTGATCAGCATTGCCAATTTGCCCCATTAAATATGTTTTCTGCTGCCTCAACTGAATAACGCATTTTTGGAAAGCTAGTAACTTTTCTTCATATGCGTCTGGTAGACACTGCGAAATGGTCGTGCAGCATCTTATTGATAAGCCATTCCTTCTCGTGAAGCGCGTAACCCATCCGCGGCTTGCTTTGAACTGAGTGATGGGTATTCCACGTTCTTTTGCTATATCACGAGCTTTCATCTGAATCATTTCCGTGGACACTGCATATCCATATATGTCACTACACTGGTTGCCTGTGTCATTCAGGATTGACTTTAAAATACTGCTTATGGTTTATAAAGCCTTAAATAATCTCGCTCCATCTTATATATCGGAATGCCTGACGCGTTATATTCCAAATCGTAACCTCAGATCTTCAAATGAGTGTCTCCTTATAATTCCAAAAGCTAAACTTAAAAGAAGTGGTGAGGCGGGTGGCCTTCTGCTGTTATGCACCCAAAATCTGGAATAGCCTGCCAATAGGAATTCGCCAGGCAAATACAGTGGAGCACTTTAAAACACTGCTGAAAACACATTACTTTAACATGGCCTTCTCATAACTTCACTTTAACTTAATACTGATACTCTGTATGTTCAATTCTTCATAATAACTATTCACAGTGGCTCTAAAATCCATACTGACCCCTACTCTCTCGTCTGTTTCTTTTTCCGGTTTCTTTGTGGTGGCGGCCTGCGCCACCACCACCTACTCAAAGCATCATGATGCACCAACATTGATGGACTGAAAGCCAGAAGTCTACGTGATCATCATCATCAGGTCCTTCGATGAAAACGCTAAATACAAAGAGGACTGTTTCATTTACGTTAGGTAGATTGCCCAGAGGGGACTGGGCGGTCTCTTGGTCTGGAACCCCTGCAGATTTTATTTTTTTCTCCAGCCTTTGGAGTTTTTTTTTGTTTTTTCTGTCCACCCTGGCCATCGGACCTTACTCTTATTCTATGTTAATTAATGTTGACTTCTGTTTATCTTTTATTGTGTCTTCTATTTCTCTATTCATTTTGTAAAGCACTTTGAGTTACATTTTTTTGTATGAATATGTGCTATATAAATAAATGTTGATTGATTGATTGATTGATCCAAGCTGACGCTTGTCTTGAATGTAATCAGCAAGTGCATCTTCAACTTGTGGGAACTGGGCACGTGTTCTACAAAATGCCCTTCTGTTTATGTTGCATGACGAAAGTTTTTCTTTCTTCCATTGCCAATCGTGAACACATGGCTCTGGAACACTGTACTTGCGACCTGCTGCCCAATTTCCTATCTTCTCTGCTTCCAAAATCACTTTTAGTTTCTCTCCCGTCGTGAAGGAGCGTAAACACTTACTACTATTCATGCTGAACGACGACGCCAAACTGATTACCATATACCTTGTGTATGACGCGCACCTGATTTTCTAATGCTAATTTTCGAGAAAAAATATGCACGTGGTACACGCGTAAATAGAGTATATTGTAAAGGGTTGGGGCACTTCCCTTGGTAATCATCAGAGACCACAGTGCACTTTTTCAAATGTGTTTTACAAGCTGATTTCAGATCAACTTTCAAACTTCTCCAGTCACGTCAGCTTTATGAGTTATGAGTAATGTTAGTTCACAGTGTACTTGCATGTTAGTTTTTAATAAAATAAAAACCAAAGCAGTAAATCTTCAGTGCGAAGTCAGATAGGTGCACTGATAAACTGAACGGTGCCAGTCAGCTACCATTGTTTCTTCAAAAACACTCCAAGTCTGATTTTCTTGTGTACACTTTGTCTGGATTGTCACGGCACAGCATCCAGAAGTAGTCACAATTATACTCTTCTTCCAGAAATCTTGGTAGTGATGCATCATTAACTGAATGTCCTGGTGAAAACATTCTCCTTGCTCATCACTCACCACACCAAGATTTCTGGAAATCTCTGGATGTGAGTGCAAGAAGTGTATTTTCAATGACATGTGACAGCCTGATTGTAGAATCCCGGCTGGGATATACCATTTTATGCTTAGTTTTAGCTGAGAATCCACTTGTGTTCATGTGGCAAAATCTACTTATTTCTCTATCTATCTGTCTGTCCATATATCCATACTTACATCTGTATTTAAAGCTCTGTATCATTCTAGTCACTGTAATGTTATTTCTTATAGGCTCAAGGATGCTTATCTGCCTACTTTGAGTAAGAAGCTGTCCGTCCATTCTCCGATCTTTCTGTCTGTCGATCCATACAGTATATCCATTGTAAACAAGCGCTATATAGCGCCCGACCCGGCACAGACTACGCAGAGGCACGTGTTCACACTCAAAGGGCTTTATTTTTGTTTCTTCAGCCGTGGGCACACGTCTTCCCCATGTCCCACAGGCCCAACAGAGTTCAAGCACCAAAACTCACACAAACCAACCGCTTCCTGGCACCACCACTCCTCCCAGGCAACCTCGTCCTCTTCCTCCTGATTCTGGCCTCGAGTGGAGGTGGCTGGCCCGTTTTATACCCCACCCGGAAGAGTTCCAGGTGGCTGACCACCTGGTCCTAATTGCCCCTCCGGGTGGGGCTGAGAATTCAAGCAGCTGGGCTGCGGAGTCCATGCAGCTCCCCCTGGTGGCCACCCGAGCCCCCAACCAGGCTGTGGAGGACTCCATCTCCCATGGAGCCCTGCGGGTGGTTGGGGAATCACTGTCCGCCAAGTAGGCTGCCACCAAGCGCCCCGGGGGAGGTACTGAGCTGTCCATGGTGGCTCCCCCGGAATATACACAGCAGGGGCGTCCCAGCCGGGCATGGGACCCGGCTGTCCGTCACACCATTTATAGCCTTTGTCACTGCAGTCACATAAAGCTCTTGTCTATTCATCCGTGGAACTTGGTTAAGATTCAATAATTTCTAGTCTCTATCCATCCATCCAAAGGAGGCATGTTTGAGGCTTGTACTGGAATGGCACCCAATGAATTTTCTTATCTTTAGCTCCTTTTATAATTTGCTCTGTTTAGCGCATGGAGACACCGGAGATGCAGTGCAGTGCAGTGCTGATCAAGAAATCAACCCACATCAGAAATTATATTGGGTGAGCTCTGTAGCCCCGTCAATACTGTGCTCTGTGTAGAAACAGTTAAAAAAAGCAGTCCCTCAAGCATTATATGTACGCTGCCATGTACCCCGGCTGAGCTTGTTATTAGACATGTTAACAGCGTGTCGACGACAGCTCTATTTTTTGAGCAGTCAAGAAGGTTTGCTTTTTCAGTTTTTTGCTTCTCCTGGCTGATATGTTATATAGCTGACACATGTCAGGTAAATACACATCCGAAATGGGTATACTGTACAGGCCATACAATGTACGTGTGAGGCTTCATCTGGAATATTCTGTGCAGATTTGGTGTTATTTTTAAGACTTATTGTAGGATTTAGGAGTAGAAGCTATAAAGAAAGGGGATAAATGAGTGAATAAGTATAGAGCTGTGAAGAAGTATTTTCCTCGGATATCCTTTCTTTTTGTTTTTGTGTTCACAATTAATGGATTCAGATCTTCAGACAAAATGTAACATCATCCATCCATTTTCCAACCCGTTGAATCCGAACACAGGGCACGGGGGTCTGCTGGTGCCAATGCCAGCCAACACAGGGCGCAAGGCAGGAACCAATCCCAGGCAGGGCGCCAACCCACCGCAGGACACATACACCCACACCCACACACCAAGCACACATTAGGGACAATCTAGAATCACCAATCCATCTAACCTACATGTCTTTGGACTGTGGGAGGAAACCCAAGCAGACACAGGGAGAACATGCAAACTCCACACAGGGAGGACCCGGGAAGCGAGCCCAGGTCTCCTAACTGCGAGGCAGCAGCGCTACCACTGCGCCACCCAAATGTAACATCACAGAAAATATATAACACAATTTCTAAATTGCTACTTAATGTATTTAAGCAATTAATGGATCTAACATCTTTATTGTCTGAGTGAAAAGGTAATTGCCTAATTGCTCAATTAAACAGCTGACCAAAGTCTGCTAACCAAAATTCGTGATACCAACCAACAACATCAAAGTTCTGAAGCCAAGAAGTAATTCACCAAAAAGTTCACATGCAAGGGCAGGGATTTAAAGGTCAAACTTGATATAGTCAGTCTGGTGACGTCATGCTTCCTTGATAATTCTGAAAGATACCGTTGAGGAAACTTCCGATGTGAATTCTCTGAAATGGCAGTGCCCATCACAAAATAAAGAATGCTAAAATACCTTCTCAAAATGTCTTGTAGAGAAAAATAAACGTTATTTTCATAGTCATTGGGTGTCAAACACCTAAAATTGATGTATACTTTATTGAAAATTGTTCAGGTGAACTCACAAAAAAATAAACAAAAAAACGAGGATAATCCTGGACAACCTGCATGTCTCTCAACCGCAGCAAGTCACATTGTTGTTAATGAAAAATCTGCAAAATCCCAGGTTCAGAGAGTTGGGTGTTCCTGAATTGCAAGTGTAAATCTGTTAATGTGTTATACATTTATATATATATATATATATATATATATATATATATATATATATATATATATATATATATATATATATATATATTAATTTTAGTGTCTCAATATATTCTTGATATATTTTGTGTACAGTGGATATTTAAAGTTTGCATATTCTTTTTCTTAGTTTTTACATTTTAATTTAACATCTCAATATGTTCTTAATATATTTTGTGTACAGTGAATATGTAAAGTTTGCATTTTCTTTTTCTTAATTTTTATGTTTGATTAAAAGACTCAATATATTCTACATATATTTTAACACAATGGATATGGAGAGTTTGCAAATTCTTATTGAAATTTTAACTTTTCTGAAAATCTGAGTAAACATGCCATTGGTTATTATAAGAGCTTTTCTTTTTTTAATTTTTTTTGCTTTCCCTACGAGATTGGAGTACATGTTGTTCACAATACGTGGGGTCATGGAGTTGAACTCTCATAACGTCTTATCACGGTGCAATTTTTTTTCGTAAATGAGTGTCGCTATTTTCTAATAATCACGTCGGCTCAGGAGTGCATGACGTGTGGCATAATCCAGAACAGCGTAATAAAGGTCGCCTCAATTCAGTTATGGAGCCTCCCATATTAGGATTCCTGTTTGGTGTCTGTTGCTTTGTTCTGGTCTCTCTATTCTTAGCTACAAATAAATATGTTTTTGGTTTGCAAGACTTTGATTTTGGATTTGTGTTGAAAACTTGACATTTAATTATTTGTCTTCTCTTTGCAAGAATTTGGATCACATCTCATCATGCGCCCCTGTTGAACTGATGATGGACTTGAGGACAAAACACTGGAGAAATCTTTTGCTATCTGTGGGGTCTCTCACACTTTCAATACTGGTACAATTTATAAATATGACAGCATGTAGTATAGCTAAGATACTGCATGTCCTGGGTAGAAGACAGCATGTGCTTCATCACCTTCTATAGTGCCCAGCAGCCCTGAGATGAGCAGGTGCCATTGAAGGCTTTTCAAAGAAGTATCAGACGTGCTAATTGATAATGTTCTGGACATAGTAAATTCGTCACTAGATACTGGGGTCTGCCCAGACTGTCTTAAGACTGCTGTAGTTAAACCCCTACTTAAGAAACATAATCTTGACCCCTCGGCTCTTGAAAATTTTAGACCCATCTCTAACCTGCCCTTCTTAAGTAAAGTTCTAGAGAAGGCAGTCATTATACAGTTAAATGACCACCTAAATAAACATGCTATTCTTGATAAATTTCAGTCAGGTTTTAGAACAAATCACAGCACAGAAACTGCACTCGTTAAAGTAGTAAATGACTTGTGGGTAAATGCAGACAGAGGCCATTTATCTGTTCTCATCCTCTTAGATCTGAGTGCTGCATTTGACACCATTGATCACAACATTCTTAGAAATCGCCTTAGTCAATGGGTGGGCCTCTCTGGCAGTGTCTTAAATTGGTTTGAATCCTACCTGACAGGGAGAAAATATTTTGTTAGTTGTGGGAATTACAACTCGAAGACACATGATATCCAATATGGTGTTCCACAAGGCTCTATCCTGGGTCCGCTGTTATTCTCAATCTACATGCTTCCGTTAGGTCAGATTATCTCAGGGCACAACGTGAGCTACCACAGCTATGCTGATGACACACAGCTGTACTTATCAATAGCACCTGATGACCCTGATTCTCTTGATTCACTAACACAATGTCTGACTTGTATCTCAGAATGGATGAATAGTAATTTTCTCAAGTTAAATAAAGAGAAAACTGAAATTTTAGTGATCAGCAATAATGGATACAATGAGGCTATTAGAAATAAACTGGATACATTAGGATTAAAAGTCAAGACGGAGGTAAAAAGCTTAGGGTGATTGTTGACTGTAATCTGAATTTTAAATCACATATTAATCAGATCATTAGGACAGCATTTTTCACTTAAGAAACATAAGTAAAGTTAGACCTCTTATATCACTGAAAGATGCTGAGAAATTAGTTCACGCGCTTGTTTTCAGTCGACTAGATTACTGTAACGCACTCCTCTCTGGACTACCCAAAAAAGATATAAATCGTTTGCAACTAGTGCAGAATGCAGCTGCTAGAATCCTAACTAGGAAAAGAAAATCAGAAAACATCACACCAGTCTTAGTCACTACACTGGTTACCTGTGTCATTCAGAATTGACTTTAAAATTCTGCTTATGGTTTATAAAGCCTTAAATAATCTCGCCCATCTTATATATCGGAATGTCTGACACCTTATATTCCAAATCGTAACCTCAGATCCTCAAATGAGTGTCTCCTTAGAATTCCAAGAACAAAACTTAAAAGAAGTGGTGAGGCGGCCTTCTGCTGTTATGCACCTAAAATCTGGAATAGCCTGCCAATAGGAATTCGCCAGGCTGATACAGTAGAGCACTTTAAAACACTGCTGAAAACACATTACTTTAACATGGCCTTTTATAACTTCATTTTAATCGTAATTTAACTTAATCCTGATACTCTGTATGTTCAATTCATCATAACAACTATTCATGGTGGCTCTAAAATCGGTACTGACCCCTACTCTCTTTTCTGTTTCTTTTTCCGGTTTCTTTGTGGTGGTGGCCTGCACCACCTCCACCTACTCAAAGCTTCATGATGCTCCAACAATGATGGACGGATTAAAAGGAAGAAGTCTACGTGACCATCATCATCATCAAGCCCTTCCGTGAGAATCCTAAATCCAAAGAGGACTGTTTCATTTATGTTAGGTAGAATGCCCAGAGGGGACTGGGCGGTCTCATGGTCTGGAATCCCTACAGATTTTATTTTTTCTCCAGCCGTCTGGAGTTTTTGTTTTTCTGTCCCCCCTGGCCATTGAACCTTACTCTTATTCGATGTTAATGTTGATTTATTTTGTTTTATAATTATGTCTTTCATTTTTCTATTCTTTAATATGTAAAGCACTTTGAGCTACTGTTTGTATGAAAATGTGCTATAGAAATAAATGTTGTTGTTGTTGTTGTTGTTGTTGATGCCACCAGTGAGAATGGATCCACTGTGCACCTGTAGAAGGTGGTGAGCCTGGACGGAGAAAGTCATAAGATGACACCAACCATCCCAACAGCGGCATCTTTTCTGTGCTGAATGTTACAGTGACCTCAAGTCCTGTTTTAGAGAGTTTGAGGAGAACCTTCTGTCCACAGTCCATCTGCATATTGAATAAGGAAAGTGTCTCTATCTCCGATGCCCTATCATTAACTCTCTTACATTAAGCTACTTTATTAAGTTTTTATTTATCATAAACTAGCTATTCCCTGAGGCTACGCCTGTATAGTAGTGAAACAGGACAAACTGTAAAAATCAATAAACAAACAGGTATCTCTAGCTAAGCAGAGGCACGGTACACTCCGAAATGTGGCAAGAGGTAGACCGACTCCCCACTCCTGATGTCACGCTTAACCCTCCCCTTGGCCCACAGCCTCGGTCTCGGATTATCACAAATATATCACCCCTGCAAGCAAACTATGATTCTTAGCACAATGAGAGAAGTCGCAAAATCTACCGGAATGTTCAAGCAAATTCTAGAAAAAAAGACCCGATCTAAGTCCGTTAAGCAGTTCTTTCATGAACAGCGGACAGACAGACAGACAGACGTTGGATTTTATATATTTAGAGATTTATAGTTTAATGAATGGTTTTTGAATGTTTACAACAGTGCTTCCCAACCTCTCCCAAACCATGGCACCTCTAGTGAGATCTTTTCAGCTAACGGCACCCCTTCACTCTGATATGTCTGACACCGACACAGTTTTCATAAACAGCTGTGCTTGCTTCTGCTGTCCAGAGAGGTATTGGGGTGCCAGCCGGTTTGCCCCTTTTCATCATATTGGCAGCTCTTAAACAAAACAGGCAAATGAAGGAGCAAAATGCAACACAACACAACTAGACTTCCTACATGTTATCTCATTGAAATATTAAAAATGCCACTGGATATAGCAGCCCATCAGGTTTGTACAGCACATCCTGAAATTCAGACCAGACCACTTGACTTATAGATGAAGACTTATTTCAAGTTGTTCCACAAAAGGAGTGTAAGATGAATTATGCGGTGTTATAAATGATTGTACTGGAAGGAATTACAATTGAATTAAGCTTTACGTCCCTATAAAAGAAATTGCTCACTTGACCCCATGGGTCCCCTCAGCATCTAACAGTTCAACAGGCTAGTGTGGTGCCCCATGCAAACCAAATCCCTTGCACTGGACTAACCCTGGGACAACTTGTAATGTATGACTGAAATAAGTCAGGGTGGTAGAGAGAATCACAGGTAAAAGCAATAGATGGTACCAAAACAACAGATGTGTATGAAAAAGTTTCAGCAAAACTAAAGTTCAGTGTCATGAAGTTCCTTCAAAAGGCTGTTCAAGAAGATCTCCAAAAAGAAAAACATGAAGTGACCAGCACATCACAGCATAGAAAATCCCACTGGCCATCATAGAATTATAGAAGATGTGAAGGATGTCACTTCCCACATTAAAGGAATGCAGACTCCTGAGAAAATAGAGCCCGCTCTGCCCTTTCTTCTAAAGCTTCTCTGTATTCTAAGATCAGTCCAATCTGTCATTAATGTGGAACCCTAGTTAGTTGTAGGAGTGGACAGACAGACAGACGTTGGATTTTATATATTTAGAGATTTATAGTTTAATGAATGGTTTTTGAATGTTTACAACAGTGCTTCCCAACCTCTCCCAAACCATGGCACCTCTAGTGAAATCTTTTCAGCTGACGGCACCCCTTCACTCTGATATGTCTGACACCGACACAGTTTTCATAAACAGCTGTGCTTGCTTCTGCTGGCTGTCCATTAAACGCCTAAAATAAGCCGAGTTCTTGTTATTTGCATTCTGATGCTTGGTTTGAAAGTGACGTTGCAATTTGCTTGAAACCATGGCTTCATTTGCAAGGATATCACCACACAACAAACATCGTCGGTGCTGAATACCTTTTTTGTCAACAAATGTAAACCCATAATTCAAGTAACTGTCCTGATAGTATCGTGTTTTCGTTTTTGCAACTTTACTGCTTCCCCGCATTATCATTTTCATTGAGGTCTTTGATGCTGCTGTTGTTTTTACGTTTACGACTTTCACTACAGTCAGCCATTTTCGACACAAAAAAAACAAAACAAACAGACAACAGGAAGCAATGTCACTTACCCTGTGGCAAGTAAATTAGAGCTAATATTTATTAATTTGTCAGACTACAGTTGAAATAGGGTGCACACAGGTAGCATGACTTTAGACTTGAGGTGTAACTGGTATTATTATTATCAGTTCAAATCAAGTTTTTTTATGTTCTGACACCTGGCAACGGCACCCTTAGTCCGTGCTCACGGCATACCAGGGTGCCGCGGCACACGGGTTGGGAAGCACTGGTTTACAAAGTCATGCATTATTGGTATAGTCCTTATATTCTTTGTAAAGAGACAGTCATTGGGGTTGAGCAACTAAACATTTCCTACACATTATACTGTACTGTGTGTATAATTTGTATGTTACAAATAAAATTTATTTTGATTTTTATTGATAGAATGACCAAGTAGTTTAGATAAGAGATCTCATAATTATTGTGGACATAAAAGCTGCCTAAGCTGAACTGAATGGCTAGTTCTTTACGTTGCATTTTCTTATGTTCTTAAAAGCAGAACATTTTAATTTAGAATGGCCCATGCTGTAAGTGTCCAGGTCATTCCTAAGATTACTGAAGGTTTTAGAACCTTTTTCCAAATTCCAGTGTTATGCTTCCTCCTCATTGGTTTGAACAGGTAAGGCCTTGGCACACAGCCATTGCAGACCCCTGCTCCGTTTCTTCCCATTTGCCTTTTGACGCTTTCCTTAATTAAAAAAGAATGAAAAGAAAAGACAAATGACACTGTCAAACGTATTCTTTTTGTGTGGCTTGAAATTGAGCCGGCGAATTTATTTATCAGCTTTTCAGTGTTTCTGGCCTGGTGTAATGAGCAGCTCCTGCGTAAGTGGAGCCTTAGTGTCTTCAATTAGCGAATGCAAACTGAGACGCTTCCCTCGGTTGGTTTTTCTTCACGTAAACGGACAGCAAAATTCATTTCGGCTGTCATGTCTTTTCTTCTGTCTCTCTCTCTCTTTTTTTTTTCCCTCTCGCTCCCTGCCATCTTGCTGAAGTTTCAGATCCATGCCACAGTAAACTATAATAAAGAAGTAAGCAAGAGAATGAAATGCACTTAAGCCTGGTTCGCAGCTTAATTAGAATTTCTTTCTCCGCGGAATACAAAGACTCATTTGCCGAGAGATTTAATTTCATTTTAAAATGAATATGGCTTGTCTGTAAAGCCAGCGCATTATGATAAAAGAGGCAAAGTTAGATTAAATATGCAGCAGGAGGTGGGGTGGGGGGTGAGGGGAGCATAATGCAGTCGGCAATCATGTCTTCAGGGGTCCACGCTGAATGCCGTGCCCAGAGACACTCTTTAATTGAGGATATAGTCACCATTGGTCCAGTGGGTGGTGATGATATATGCCAGTCCACAACTGGAGACAAACTCAACAGAGCAACCAGCCTAATCCAATTCCAGGGTCATGGGGGCTGGAGCTTACCGTATTCATGCAGGAACCAACACTAAACGGGGAGGTTCAAGCTCACTTCTTTGTCACGTGTCTGCGGTTCAAGAGACTCTTACTTGAAGGTCACCTACAGGCTAAGGACAGACGAAACAGGCAATGAATACAACACCACACTCTGAACCAAACACATACACTATATTGGGCGTGCGAGAGAAATGACAAAGGCTGCTTCACGCCGAGTCCTGCTTTGTTCTTTTGCCAGCTCATACATGCCACCTGACTCTGCTTTACTCTTCTCACCCAGGATCAGGGCAACTCAAATGCTACACTATCCTCTGACTCCATGAGCCAACCCAAATTCAGGGACCACATCCGAGGATCACTGGGAGTCACAAATCAGGGATAATGGGCTTTAGTAGTCGGGAAATGCAATGGAAGTGCTCTGTAAGTACTGTTTCTGTGCTCACCATCATGCTGCTCATGGAACTATTTCATTGATCTTTCCCTTTAAGTTAGATATACTTATGGTTTCCTCTCCCTTAAAGGACATATTTTGGTACATTTTAATGGTTTTGAACTTTAAAAGCCTATTGTCTATTTTTGCGCCTGGATAGACTGAAGCCTGTCAGCAGAGTTTGGGTCTGGCTACGTGAAGAGAAGTCTATTTGGGCGATAGACTCTGTGAATTCCTGGTCTGGCCTGTGCGTTTTGAAGCCTTAATACTTTTTTCGCTACCGTTTGCCTCTGTATTTACAACAGGAGCACAGCAGGGGGCTCATGACGCTACCGTGTGGGATGCCTGTGTTCAGGATCACTGTGGAGGAATTTATACTGCCAATCGAAACCTGCAGGGGGCTGTCCAAAATGAATCAAATGCCGATCATTTTGAATGGCTGAAGAGTTTCAAAGGTTGAGCTGTAGTCTGTAAACTGTACTCTGGCATAGCACTTATGCTACATTTACTTTTACTCACTTAGCTGGTGCTTTTATCCAAAGTGACTTACAATAGAGGTCAACATAATGAAGTAGTTTTAACTATTATGATGTGCGAGGATGACATGAAGCTCAAAACATGTGGTATCCTTGCTTGCGCCACCACCTTCTACTCAAAGCACTGTGATGCCCCAACAATGATGGATGGATTAAAAGCCAGAAGTCTGTATGACCATCAACATCAAGTAACTCCGTCAGAACCCTAACTACAAAGAGGACTGTTTCATTTATGTTAGGTAGAATGCCCAGAGGGGACTGGGTGGTCTCGTGGCCTGGAACCCCTGCAGATTTTATTTTTTTCTCCAGCCGACTAGAGTTTTTTTTTGTTTTTTCTGTCCATTGAACCTTATTCCCTTTCTATGTTAACTAATGTTGTCTTATTTTAATTTCTTATTTTGTCTTTTATTTTTCTTTTCTTCATTATGTAAAGCACTTTGAGCTACTTTTTGTATGAAAATGTGCTATATAAATACAGTAAATGTTGTTGTTGTTGTTGTTGTTGTATCCATTGTGGAGCAATAGCGACGCCATGCAGAGCAGAGGTGGTCCAAACTATCTGTAACATTCTGTTTAATGTGCCCAGCGCCAGTATCTAAAAAAGTATTTCATTACAATATGTATGGGGGGCACTGGTTGTGTTCCTTGGGACAGTCCACTTTTTTCTGGCACAGATAGAATTGTCTGGTAACGCATGTTGATGGCTCAAAGGAGCACAGGGTGAGTCCAGAGAAGTATTGGGGTGCAAGCCGATTTGCCCCTTTTAATCATATTGGCAGCTCTTAAACAAAACAGGCAAATGAAGGAGCAAAATGCAACACAACACAACTAGCCTTCCTACATGTTATCTCATTGAAATATTAAAGATGCCACTGGATATAGCAGCCCATCAGGTTTGTACAGCACATCCTGAAATTCAGACCAGACCACTTGACTTATAGATGAAGACTTATTTCAAGTTGTTCCACAAAAGGAGTATAAGATGAATTATGTGGTGTTATAAATGATTGCACTGGAAGGAATTACAATTGAATTAAGCTTTAGGTCCCTATAAAAAGAAATTGCTCACTTGACCCCATGGGTCCCCCTCAGGATCTAACAGTTCAACAGGCTAGTGTGGTGCCCCATGCAAACCAAATCCCTTACACTGGACTAACCCTGGGACAACTTGTAATGTATGACTGAAATAAGTCAGGGTGGTAGAGAGAATCACAGGTAAAAGCAATAGATGGTACCAAAACAACAGATGTGTATGAAAAAGTGTCAGCAAAACTGAAGTTCAGTGTCATGAAGTTCCTTCAAAAGGCTGTTCAAGAAGATCTCCAAAAAGAAAAACATGAAGTGACCAGCACATCACAGCATAGAAAATCCCACTGGCCATCATAGATTTATAGAAGATGTGAAGGATGTCACTTCCCACATTAAAGGAATGCAGTCTCCTGAGAAAATAGAGCCCGCTCTGCCCTTTCTTCTAAAGCTTCTCTGTATTCTAAGACCAGTCCAATCTGTCATTAATGTGGAACCCTAGTTAGTTGTAGGAGTGGACCACCTCTACATCCACTCCCTGAATGGTGACCAGGCATAGAGTCTCTTTGGTGTGGTTAAAGTCAATAAGCAGTTCCTCAGCTTTGCTGATATTAATTTGCAGACAATTCTCTTCTGTACCAAGAAACAAAAAAGACTCCTCTCCTCTGTCTCATCTTCCTTACCAATACACCCCATAAGTGTAGAATCATCTGAGAAATTCTGCAACTGACATTACCTGGAGATACACAATAGATAATGGAGAAAGATCCTACATTTTCTTGACCTTTTGGTATTTACGTACACCTAATATCAGATCTTAAATCTTTAAATCTTCTTCTTGAGTAGTTTTCTTGGGCAAATGTGACTTGAGCCACCTTCCAGAAAGGTATCCTTATTCAAATATAGCTGTTGGATACTTTATAAAATGCTGGATTAAAGTAAAAAAATGCTTCTAAAGACTCATGTAAAAGCCAGCTCCTTCATGTTAATGTTAATGGTACATTTACAAACGTTTTTGCTTAGTTTGCACTTGAATATAATGTGCCTTTAACATTGATAATGGAAGATTCTGTTCCTCCCCCTATAGGTTAACGCTGCTGGAATGCTCTTAATGTTAGCTCTGTTCAAGAAGATCTCCAAAAAGAAAAACTACAGACAAAAGTAAGCTGACAAGGAGCTCACCAGTTTTACCGCCATGTTCTGCTCTAGGGGACAAGAACAAGTACCGTGAAGCTTCTTCTCTTCGACAAACAGATCAGTAGGACGTTGAGGCAAAAACCAGGACAAAAATCACAAGACAAAAAGACAACCCCGATGTCTGTTATCCCTTTTAATACGGCTGCAGGAAGGTACCCTCTAGTTGCTGCTGATGCCTATCTGGTCCCTTCTAATGACATTGTGTTTCCTCATGCATGCTACACTAATGCCTTCATTTGGATAGGAATTCTACATATCGATGAACTCTAGCACACTTGCTCGCTATGGACATACGAACTTCTCTGGTAAGTACTCCTACACTTTGATCTTGGGCCATCCAACACAAAACCGAACAGCAACAACAACCTGCTTCCTCTGTTTCACAATGTCAGGATGATGTCTTCTGCCAAGAGGCACTTATGGCCCTTTAGGACTCCCCGACTCACACGTGCCTTTGGGTGCACATACCTGCACAGCTGTGTCGCCATTTTTTTTTTACCTGAGCATCTACTGGACCACCTCATAACACTAAAGGTAAGTGCTACACAACTATTTAGAAAAGAAAAATGAGGCTATAAATAGTCACTCACAGGTCAAAGCAAACCAACCCTGTGAAGTGGCCCATCAAAGCTAAAGAGAGAGCAGGCACTGGTGAAGTCATGAAGCATGGCAGGGGGAACATTTCATGGCCAATGTTAATTAGAACACTCGAATAGATGGTGTGGTGGTAGAAGATGCTGACTTAGTGAACTTAGGCTTGAGTTTGGCTCCTGGGCCCTTTCCATGTGCAGTTTGCATGTCCTTCCTGTGTTTGTGTGGGTTTTTCTTTGGACACTCCTGTTGTTCTTCTACATCCTGATGATATGCTCTTCAAGTAAACTGATGAATCTAAATGGGCCTGACTAGGGTGGGAATTAATGGGACCTGTCATGGCCTGGTGCCGTGTTGAGTGTTTGCTCCTGCCTTGTGCCCAAACCTGTTGGACAGGCACCACTGAATTGGATTAAGAGCGTCTGAGAATGTTCCATTATGTTATATAATTCTATTCAATTAGATTTATTCGTATTAAGCACACTTAGACTTATGAACGCAGCCCACTACACAATAATTGCAAATGTACAACTAACAACTTAGTCGAATGCTCTTAGGTGCCCTTTCCATCCCTGTTGAAGAGAAGGCACTTGACACAACCTCGTGTAATATGCGGCCACTGCAGCTGTTTGCTCTGTGGGAGAAAATGAAAATGATTTTGTTGTCTAAGAAAGGAGCATCAATTCTGAAAACCGAAGAGATTTCGAAGCAGTAGTGACTGAGTGTTATCACCCTTCTTTGAAATGATGGGGTAAAAAAACGACCAGAGACCTGTTCACAGCTGTCATTGGTGTAGAGTGTAGGTTTTGCGTTAGCTCTCCGTCCAAACACCTGTATTTCGCCGTGATGACAGGATTTCATCCACAACTGCTCTTCTCCGGTTTTGCCTCCTCTCCCTCACATGCCGTGCCAGGATTGAAGTGACGTTGAATGTGTCACTTCTGGCTGCTGCATAAATTCAATGTAACCTTTGTCACACACTGTGTCGTTTGCCTGAACATCCTGAGTAATAAAATCACACCTCTTCTTTGCTGTATTTTTTTTTTTTGTTTATTATAAATGTCACTTTAGTTTGTCCTTTGACAATGGTGCATGGGTGACAGCTTAGACCTGAGGTGCCTCACTTTTAAACACCTATGGCAGCAAACATGTAGCAGACAGTCTTCACTCTTGTCAATCGTGAAATTCTTTCAAGCTTTACAATTGCCATTTTTGAGCAGTCCTTTGAATATTACTGATATTCAGTTCAGCTGCTTTCATTGTAATCTAATGCAGTATAGTGTCACCCACTCGGACTGTACCTGTGACAGACACGGGTGGCTGAGGACTGTCAGAGAGGTAGGGAAAGCTGGTCAGAAAAGCAGCCGCTAGGCGCAGACCAACCACTGAGAGGAGCGTCTCCTTGCTGGTAGCATCCAATAGCCTATATGCATGGCCATTGGCGAGACTCGGCCCTTGGGTCGTCTCACAGAGCCGAGGAAAGAGTGGCAGAACTGCTGCAGTTGATATCGAGTGATTGTAGTGAACAGAGTTACGTGCAGGTAGAGGAACAAAGTAGACGTTGCAGTGTCCCTGAGGAAGGTGGTAGTGGGTTCATCTGTGGAAGACAACAAGTCCTCTTTAGAGTTAACTATCACCAGTGTTGCCCAGAGTGCCAAGTCCATTCTTCTGTCATTTGCATGCCTGAGTCATTATGACAGCTTTCAACATGACATGAGAATTTCCTGAATTCTGACTGGATGCTGGGTTGGCACCTGAAACAGCAAGGTGTGTCCAGAAATGATGATTTAGGCCGCCTCTATTCCATTTATGCAAAACTAAGAACAGTGTTGTATAGTAGTGAAGAATAAATGGTTATTTTTACTCTGATATATTTTAATAGGCACATTTGTTACTGACATATTAAACCAGAATACAGAAGGATTAGACAAATATGCTTTATTCAGTCAATCATCTAAAATACAGGCTCACCCCGTTTTTGAAATGTGTGCCACTGGAGCAAACACCAGGTGTTCTAGGCAGTCATTCTAAGTACAACTTGCTGCAGCAGACAGAAAGGGGCGTGGCTGGATGTTTGGGGCAGAGCTGGATGTTTGTGATGTGCAGACTTATTCTCAGTTAATGTTAGAGCTAATTCCGAGTTCAGATGTTGTTGTCATTGCAGAGTGCGATTGGGACAGGGCTGGGTGTTGGTGACACACACTCTCCATCTTAGTTACTTCCACAGCTGATGCTGCTGCTGTGGTCAAAGGCACAGTCGGATGGGGCAGAGCTAATCTGCAGGCTGTAGTGAGGTGTCTTTAATGTTCACGTGCTGTGGTGCGATCACCTTCTCATGTGTGCTGCTTACATGTCTCCTCACATTATCCTGGGCATTGGGGCTTCAAAAGGGATCATAAAGTAGCTGGAAAAGTCTAAGAATGTGAATGAAGTTTATTAAATACTTTGCACATTCAAAAAAGTATAACATGAATATTCTAACATTTTTAAACATAGAAAAAAATAATAATAATATATAATACACTACCATGGCTGTCCGTTTGTCAGTCCAGGATTTGAAATCACATGTAGCTCTCAAACCGTTTGACTTATTGAGCTGAAATTTGATACACATATACTACGTGACGTCTACTGTCCGGGTGATGATTGACCTTCAAGGTTATTCCTCTTTTTATTTTATTTTATTGTAGAATCAACTCTCGGCAGATACCAGCATGTGTACGGGCAACGTTCTCATTCCCTACCACCTTCGCTGTCACTTCCAATACCTCTTCATATCTTAAATCATTCAGGGCTGATGTTGACTTTTGTCAAAATTCAGGGATAGAGGACAGTAATGGGCTGTAAACTATGACAAAACTGGCCCTTGGTTGAAGGAAAGTTATGTAGCTTTGATGATTTGACCTCGATTTCCTGTGCATGCATGAGTAGTGAAAAGCAAACAGCCTCTAAAATGGCATCGACATCTGGCGAGAGACTAAAACAAATGTGCAAAGCAAAATACTCCACGGACGTTATACATATTATCGCTGAATCAGACTTTGACTTTTCGGACTCTGTGTTTGATGCAAGTGTTCTGGAGATGGATATTGAAAACGAAAGTGAGGGACCATCATCGGCCTGTCAGTCCCCAGCTAATCGTAGTGCTGAACTCGTTTGTGTAGCTGATACGCCTACAGCAGCGTTCACCTAGGAGGACCACCACTTATAATGACAAGAGGTACAAACCATATTGCGTCACACTGCGACTACCACCATCGCCCACCTGCTATGCGAAAACAAAGAGGTAGCCGGCCCGCCGTGCATTCCTGCTGGCCACCGAGCCACCCCTGCGCAGCCACTGCTGCCAGAGATGCAAAACAGGTGTCAACAGCAACCACAGCACGCAGCAACAGGCATTTTATGTTGATTTATGTGTGAAACCAATGCATTGGGTGGTTTTCAGAAAACTGAGGTTTTGGAAAAAATATTCAGCCCTCAAAGTGTTAAATCATTCTTGAGGCAGATTGAAGACTTAAGTGCCAGCTTAAGTGAAAAATGAAAGAAAACGTAGTAAGTAATTGCAACACAAACACTGACTTCATCAGTTTTAACGCGAAAAGATACTGACAGAAGAAGAGAAGAAGCAGACTGTTTGGGTGGAGAAAAGAAGAGCTGCTCAGGAACAGCAAGCGCATCAACCTCTGAGCAAATGAAAGCTAAATGTACAGAGAAAGAGGATGAAAACCCTAACCCTAATGCTCAAGTCAAGTGTAATCACTGCACGTTATCGTGCTGTGCGCCGTTACTGGTAAGAATAATAATGTTTTATGTATGTAGCGCCTTTCCTACACTCAAGGACACTTTACAATTCAATACACACATTAACCAGACAGCAGAAATTACACAAAAACGAATAATGCTCATTGAAAAGATGTGTTTTTAACAGGAGTTTGAAATGAATAAGAGATTTTTTCTTGCGAAGATTGAGAGGAAGATCATACCAAACTTTAGGGGCCATCACACTGAAAGCTCTATCCCACCATTTAGTAACCTTTATTTAGGTACAGTGAGTAACTTAGCGTCCCATGATCTTAATGTACGGGCAGCAGTGTAAGGAAGCAGCAGCTCAGACAGATAATGAGGGGCTAAACCATGAAGGGCTTTAAAGGTGATGAGAATAATTTTATATTTGATTCTTGAAGAAACTGGTAACCAATGCAAATCATAGAGGACAGGAGTGATGTGAGCAGAGTTTTTAGTGTGTGTAAGTAAACGAGCAGCAGAATTCTGGACATACTGTAATCTATTGAAATATTTAGTCGGGAGGCCATAAAACTATGTGGTGCAATAGTCCAGATGGGTAGTGATGAAAGCATGAATCGGTGTTTCAGAGTCTTTCACACTGAGGGAAGAATGTGGCAGAGATGAAAAAATGCTGTCTGTACTTTTGAGCTAATTTGTGGTTGGAAGGTAAGGAGATGATCAAAGATGACACCCAAATTACAGACTGATGGTGAGGGTTCAACTAGGATCCCATCGATATCAATGTTTAGCCCACAAAGGGTAGAAAGGACAGATTTGGTAACAACCAATAGGATTTCAGTTTTATTAGGATTATCTCGTAAAAGAAAGTAGCTGTCACCCAATGATTGATTTCCCGAATGCAATCAGCCAGTGCAACTGGTGAAGATGTTGCAGTTGCATCAACGCTTATATAAAGTCGTGTGTCATCGGCACAGCCAGTGGAAGCTTAAACCATACTGACAAATAATCTCACCTAATGGGAGCATGGAGATGTTACAGAGGATTGGACTGAGAACTGACCCTTGAGGGATACCTTGTGTGAGTGAAGTAGTGGCAGATTTGTGTTCCCTAATGAAGATGTAGTACTGACGATCACTGAGATATGATGTGAACCAAGAATGAGCAGCACCAGAGATACCAATACCTGAAAGTCAGAACAGTAAAATGTTATGGTTAACTGTATCAAATGCTGTTCTTAAGTCAGGAAGAACTAGAATAGCGGCCATCACAGAATCTGTGGTTATAAGTAAGTCCTTGGTTACTGTAAGTAAAACATTTTCAATGCTATGTAGTTCTCTGAATCCAGATTGAAAAAGCTCAAGCAGGTTATGTAAATTTAAATAATCATATTCATAAATAAGAAAGTAGCCATTACAATAAAATATTGACATTAAATGAAGCGGAAAAGCCTTAACAAAGCCTTAGCCTTATTTAACTTTTCGTTTTGACACGATCACAAACATATTAAAGTCGTGGAATAATTTAAAAAGTCAGTGAGTTCAAAACAGAACTGAGTACAATAAACAAGATGGTGGTTGTATGGTGAGTTGGCAGGAAGGGGAGGGTCTGTAGAACCAGAAGTGACATCAATGGAACAGGAAGTGACATCTGCAGAAAAGGAAGTGACATCGGCAGGACCGGAAAGTGGCATCAGCAGAACCAGAAGTGACATTGGTGGAATCGGAAGTGGATGTCAGAGAACTCAAGTTCTGTCTGTGGGACTACAGAAGGAAAAAGAGAGAAAGGCTTCGTGAACAGTGCCAACCCCTGGTTCGGTGGGTAACTACAATTCAAGCCCATATGCTGTTTCCTATGTGCACATGTGTGACAGCACTTAGACTGAAGTTAGACAGCCAGAGAGAAACATGAACTATTAGGTAGACATTAAGGTCATATAGTTTTCTGACCATATATACGTATTTGTAGTGAATGAGATAACATAGCGGAGCCTTAAGCTTCAAGCTGAATACCATAGGCAAGAAGTTTAACTTTTTTACGGGTATTGTCAACTTTTTTTCTTATTTTGTGTGAATCATGTGCTTTGAATTTCATTAAAATCTTTGAAATGAAGACACTTGGACTGTTTGTTCTTTGTTTTTTGCACAAGTCATGCAGTTGATGGAATGCTTTTCCAGTTGCTGCATTTGAACTGTTGTGAACTTCTTGGAAATCCTTGACAAACACATTGACATCTCAGTTTATTTCAGGGCCTCTCTCATCTGCAGCACTCGGATGTAACATGAGACTACATCAAGCCTGGAGACTGGAAACCATTTGACTGCCTCGCATGATATCCATCGATGTAACAACTGTGATGGACAGGGTTTTACGGCAAGGAATTCAATGGAGAAAGTTTTTGAAGTGTGGAAGGAAAGCCAGGATAGCACACAGACACAGGGAGAAGGAACACACAGGGTCTGCACCCATGTCACTTGAGCTGTGAGGCTGCAGGACTAAACACTGTGCCACCAGGCTGCAGCTTTTAAACAGAGTTTTCTAACTATGCCAGAAAGTGAAGCCCACAGCTGTAATTCCACCAGCTGTGCCAGCGTGCGCTGAAGCAAGCCTGCAATGCAAGTGAATGTCACTGGAGAGAGAGCTCGACATCACTTTAAAAATGTATAATTAAAACCTGAATTTATGCATCTTTGACTTGCATACGCATATCATTTAAAAAAAAAATTCTTCCCTCTAGTATTCCTAAAAATGGAAAGTCTTAGCGCGGCTGCTGCGAAGGAAAAACAAAGTGAAGGGGTAACCATGCAAAAAAAATTGAAGGGCCCCTGGGTGGCACATACATGTCTAAAAGCAAGCTGTAGCATTTGTTAAGACTCTTCTGCACAGAGCAGAGGTTAGCATTGCTTCTTCACTTGGACCCTGCTATAGATCCCAGGTAGAGTGCCACATGTATGGTCTTTGCATGTTTTTGTGGGTCCCCTATGAGGACTCTGACACAATACAAGTCTTCTTCTCCTTCTTCCTCTTTATCTTTTCCCACTTCTGTGTGGGGTCAATGTGTCTGATCAACCTTCTCCAAATCACGTGGTCCTGCACCTCCTCCCCAGTCAGACCCTTTTCCTTCAGATCTCCTTTTACTTTATCCATCCTGCTCTGCTTCAGCCTCCCTGGCTTTCTCTTTCCCTGTACTTCCATTCCCATCACTCTTTTGACCACATATTCATTGTCTCTCCTCACCACATGTCCACACCACTTCAGCTCACTTTCCTGTCCTTTCTTAGATATCTCTCAAACTTTTGTTGTTCCTCAGATTGTCTCATTTCTTATTCTGTCCTTTTCTGTAACTCCACACAGCCATCTCCACATTCTCATTTCTGTTTCTGCTTCTCCTGTGCTCCCTTTACTGTCCATGTCTCAGCCCCACACTTCATTGCAGGTCTTTACCACCGACTTAAAAAACTCACCCTTAACCTTTGCCTTAATTCTTCAATCACACAATCCTCCTGATACCTTCTTCCAATTGCCCCATCCAAACTGCTTTCTGTGGTTTATCTCTGAATCTAATTATCCATCTTGGGCTCCCACTGATCCTAGATATTTAAAATTATCCACTCGTTTCAATGGAGCTGTCTGCAGGCTAACCTCTGAATCTTGATCATCATTAAACCTTAAATATTCTGTCTTGTTCCTGTTTGTCTTCATTCCTCTATCATCCAAGGCCCTTCTCCATTCTTCCAACTTTCTCTCCACTTCCTCCTTTCAATGCAATGCCACCATTAAAAGCCTGCACCAGGGGAATTGGGCTAAAATCCCATGAACCAACACATCCATAAGCAAATCAATGAGGTAAGGAGATCCCTGGTGCAGACCTCCTCTAACTGCCATCTTGTCTGTTAACCAACACTGCTTTTAACCGAAGTCCTCACTCCCTCATTCTCATCCTGGATAAACCTCACATGCTCCTCTGGTTCGCCTTTCTTTTTCATGAACCTCCAGACCTCTTGATGTGGTGCTCTATCATAAGCCTTCTCCAAATCATGAAACACCACGTGCAAACGTTTCTGTCTTTCTCCATGAACTGTCTTCAAATACAAAGACAGCATCAGTTAGTTGTTCCCCTCCCTGACATAAAACCAAGCTGCTTCTCCCCTATGGTGGTCTTTTCCCTAAGTCTTCTTTCTATTAACTCTTACCTAAATTGTCATTGTGTGTGACATCAGCTTTATCCCTGTATAGTCTCCTGAATATCACCCTTCTCCTTATAAATGGGTACCATCACGCTGCTCCTTCACTTTCCTGGTATTCTCTCCTGCATTTTGACAAAATGCAAGTCTCAAGTTGATTTTAGTTGATCGACATAACACAGTCTGCCAATCAAATGTAATTTTACAGGCATACAAATTATAGTTTGGTTATATTAACGCTTTCAGGGTGGAGGTTGACTTTTGTCAAAAGGAGGGGTTGACGGTGGTCATCAACTGTAAATGGTGACAGAACCCGCCGTGCTTCCTACTCTGTTAGGTACAGTCTGATCTTGCAGATAGTGTACAGAATGAATCTGCAAGACAGAGATACAACATGGTCCCTGAAAGATAGTTGGTTATCAGTCACCACCCCAAGGATGTGTACCGACTTAGGCGGCATTTAGTAAAAAATAAACCAAGCTGAACAGAGATGGAAATGCTGAACAGACGGTTGAACTGGAATAACAAGAAGGTCGGGCTTTGACAAATTGAGCCGAAGATGATGTTCCTTCATCCATGTTACAATTTCAATAAGACATGCAGAGATTCAGACCGATACCATAAAGTCCTCTAGAGGGAACGACAACTATAGTTGAGTATCGTCGGCATAGCACTGATTAGAGACTTGATGATAGGGTCAAGTGAGGAGGAGTGCATAGAGAGAAGAGGAGAGGGCCCAGCACTGATTGTTGTGGTACCCCAGTGCTTGCCTGGTGCACCCTATAAATAAGCAAGGCTGATTGTGGACACCCATGCAATGCACTTTCTGCACCAAACATTATTTGCACCTGGATACACCTGCCTAACAGCAAAGTTGTCCCCTATTTTCTGTGTGAGTAGCATAAATTCTTTGGGCAAGGGCGCAGAAAGGCATGAAAAGCAGATGTCACTCCCAATGTGTCCTATAGTTGTTAATTTACTGTACCGTGAACAGGTCATTCCTTGCCATTGCAGATGCTTGTTTGCTTGACTGGGGATGAACATTTTAGATTTTCTAAGTTTGTCTGGTTTTAAACACACTGAGCTCTAGTAGAAACGTGGACTCCAGTTTGATTGTCAATTGAGGCGATTTCTGTCTCCACGCTCTTCCCATGCAGTGATGACTCTACCTTGGTCCATTAGGTAAATCAGTACAGTTGCACCATCCTGTTCAGGGGTGCACTTTCTGCTGCTTAGATCAGGTATGGTTGTAGCAGTAGACTTTATACAGAAAAAGGTGGGCTTAAAGAAATAAAGGCTAGCTGACTGGCTTGTCTCAAATCCCAGCTGTACCTCATTTGTCTAGCGCATATACTAAATCATTTGCGAGAATCACTCCTGGAGATGTCAGATGCTGCTAACTCGTCCCTGGCAGCATGTAGTATGTTCCTTCTAATGCCGTTTCCAGTAATGGTGCACAATGCTTGCTCTGCGGCTGCTCTGCAGCTAATGACAGCTAACAGAGCGGCAGATCTGCGCTGCCTTGTCTTCATGAGTGAAACTTGCTAACACGCGAGACCCTGGATGAGCGCATCTCTGATACTTCAGCACAAAGGAGTGCTAATAAGACCATTCAGACCTGGCGGCGCGCTGCTTTTTGACAGCTGGTTGCTAGGCAACTCGCTGCCAAGCGCGGTCTTTTTTATTTCCCTTCATTTAAGAGAAAAATGTTATTCAGTTTGGAGGAACATGACAAGAGTGATATAATAATCAATAAAATCTTTGGATTTTCTCGGTTTAATTTTTCATTTTTTTGCTCCTCTTTCGTCATACAGCTGAACTGAACAATGCGGTGGGCTTCATTCCGAGCTGGGATGCCACTCTGATCCCAGTTGTTCGTTCGCATGCACGAATGCACGCTCACATGGACGTGCGCGGGAACTCAGGGATGGGCTTCTCGGACGCGCATCCTTGCTGTCTTTTCTCTCTGGTTGTTCATTAATGCTGTTGCCTCACGTCTCTGGTATCTGCCATTGGTCCCTTCTCCTCTTCCCGGGTTCTCGTGGGTGTTCTCCATTATCTCAAAGATGAGCATAATGGATGAAATTAAATGTGAGTGCCAGGGTGAATGTCTAGGACGGGTTCATGCCCAATGCTGCCAGGAGTTGACCAACTACCTATGAGTTTGGAAAACGGGGGGCATAGAAGTTTTAATGAATGGTGTCTAAGTGTTCCAAACCAGGGCTGGATTAACCATTAAGTAAAATAAGCACGTGCTTAGGGCATCGAAGAAAAGGAGCCCCACAGAAATTGTCCATTTCCAGGTTTACCACGGACTATATGCTGCACAACTGCGAGTGGTCCAGCACATTAAATGAAAATATGGCACATACAGAGCCCTGAATTCAAAGACGCCCCAAAAATCAGAGTGAAAAAATTATGTGGCAGGCTAGTCCATTTTGCCAAAATTTAAATGCAGCAACTCAAAATTGTACGCAGCACTTTGTATGGCCCCTGTGTTCTTGTATACATGCCTGACAACATCTGTGCATGCTTCTAATGAGATGACAGATGGTGTTGTGGAGGATCTCCTCCCAGATCTGGACCAAGGCATCACTGAGCTCCTGGACAGTCTGAGGTGCAACCTGGTGGCATTGGATGGACCAAAACATAATGTCCCAGAGGTGTTCTATTGGATTTAGGTCAGGAAAGTGTGGTGGCCAGTCAATGGTATCAATTCCTTCATCCTCCAGGAACTGCCTGCATACTCTCACCACATGAGGCCAGGAATTGTCGTGCACCAGGAGCCACTGTACCAGCATAGGGTCTGACAATGGGTCCAAGGATTTCATCCTGATACCTAATGGCAGCCAAGGTGCTTTTGTCAAGCCTGTAGTGGTCTGTGTGACCCTCCATGGATATGCCTCCCCAGACAAACATTAACCCACCACCAAACTGCTCATGCTGAATGATGTTACAG
Organism: Polypterus senegalus; assembly: GCF_016835505.1. Classification (NCBI taxonomy): domain Eukaryota; kingdom Metazoa; phylum Chordata; class Cladistia; order Polypteriformes; family Polypteridae; genus Polypterus; species Polypterus senegalus. The sequence goes on along the minus strand of NC_053171.1, from coordinate 26,087,921 downwards.
GCAGCATAATGTTCTCCATGGCTTCTCCAGACCCTTTCACTTCTGTCACGTGCTCAGGGTGAACCTGCTCTCATCTGTAAAAGCACAGGGCACCAGTGGTGCATCTGCCAATTCTGGTATTCTATGGCGAATGCCAATCGAGCTGCATGCTGCTGGGCAGTGAGCTCAGGGCCCATTAGAGGACATGGGGCCCTTGGGTCACCCTCATGAAGTCTTTCTGGTTGTTTGGTCAGAGACATTCACACCAGTGGCCTGCTGGAGGTCATTTTGTAGGGCTCTGGCAGTGCTCATCCTGTTCCTCCTTGCCCAAAGGAGCAGATACTGGTCCTGCTGATGGGCTATTGACCTTCTATGGCCTCTCCAGCTCTCCTAGAGTAACTGCTTGTCTCCTAGAATCTCCTCCATGCCCTTGAGACTGTGCAGGGAGACACAGCAAACCTTCTGGCAATGACACGTATTGATGTGCTGTCCTGGAGAAGTTGGACTACCTGTGCAACCTCTGTAGGGTCCAGGTATCGCCTCATGCTACCAGTAGTGACACTGACTGTAGCCAAATGCAAAACTAGTGAAGAAACAGTCAGAAAAGATGAGGAGGGAAAAATGTCAGCGGTCTCCACCTGTTAAACCATTCCTGTTTTGGGGGTCTTCTCATTGTTGCCCCTCTAGTGCACCTGTTGTTAATTTCATTAACACCACAGCAGCTGAAACTGATTAACAACCCCCTCTGCTACTTAACTGACCAGATTAATATCCCATAAGTTTCATTGACTTTATGCTATACTCTGATTAAAAAGTGTTCCTTTAATTCTTTTGAGCAGTATATATACAATAATAAAAAATATAATAAAATAGTAAATATAGAGGTTGGGGGCACTAAAATCTTTTAAATGCCTGTAAAGGTCATAATCCAGCCCTGTTCCATACTTAAAATAAAGTGCACAAAGACAAAAAAATGCCTATCCAAAGCCAGTTCCAAAGGTTTTTATTGCCTTCATTTGAAGTGTAGTGATGTCAGCACTGTAAAAATTACTGTAAAGACCCCCATCAACGTAGGAACTGTGTGCAATGCTGGTGGAAACTGACCCTGAGAAGGATTACGAGTGTCTTCAGCAGTCACACCTGACACCTCATTCATCAGCCACTCCTCAATGCCACTCATATCTGCCATAGCTCCTGGCTGCTTTGTCCCTGTGCCCACTCACATGTCACCAGCTCCCCATCACTCAGCTTACCCAGCCATCAGCTACACTTTCTCCCCAGCTCTGTGAACCAACCTGAGGCCAAGGTGGCCTCACGCCCAAGCCGATGAACTTGAGCAGCAGGGAGACACATCTGAAGTGCTTCTCGGGCTACATCCACACTACTCTGTTTTCATTTAAAAATGGCCTCTTTAAACTAAAATGATCTCTGTGCACACTAGCATTTTCACATCATAAATGCTAAAACATCTGAAAAGGCTTATGATGTAGAAGTGCATCTACACTGGGAAAGCGTGCATCGGCAGACAGGAAGAGGAAGTGTCCTCCATGCTAGACCTTCACTTGCGTTTACACTCGGAGGACAGCAATGGTGAGTATGAGAAACAAAGGAACAGACTGGGGAAGCATTCAATAAGGACGCGCACAAAAAGGCGAGCTTCAAAAGGGCAACCTCAATTGGGTGTGGTGAATAAAGGCGTGCGTAAATAAAGGCAAACTTTAAAAGGGTGACCTCAATGGAACGCGGCAAATAAAGGCATTCGTAGATAATTTAGTTCAAATGGCTAATCTAATAATCTATTACATTTTTTGTAATAATTTTGAGGAATTTTGCCTTTATTCGCTGCGCCCAATTGAGGTTGCCCTTTTGAAGCTCACCTTTATTTACGCACCCTTATTGAAGGATACCACAGACTGGACTGAACGGACGAGGAGGTGGAACTGTTTATGAGCAAAGTGAGCAAAGCAGCCGAGAGTACAGACTGAGAGTCATGTCAGTGCAAGAACATACAAATCAATTTGACTCTGTGTTTTCAAAAGTCTCAGTTTTCAGGGTTTAAAAACCGCTGGGGCATTGTGGATGAAAGGTGAAAACCAACACTAATGTCTGCATTTTTGAACGAGAATGTAGTAGTGTGGCCTTAAACTGCGGTATCTGTGCCCACCTTTCATGCTAGCTAGTTGACTTCTCCAGGTAGCCTTGGCCACCTGAGGAACGTGTCCTTCTCAGGTCCGCTCAGGACACTACACCGTCCAAACAGATACTGATTCAGATACCAGGATGGTCTGTTTTCAGCTGACATCTGTGGAGAACAGAGGGTGGCTGCAGACCTCTGATCCATCGGTTCCCTCTAGAACTGTTTAAGGGTCTCAGGCAATGATCCTGGTACATGAAGATTTGTCACCTCGTAGCTGGTCTGGGGTGCCAGTTTCAGATTTCACTGTGAATCATGACTATGGGTTGACAGTTCTCCACAGCAGCCATACCACTTGCACTTCAGAAAAAGTCACCCACCTGGAGCTAAGCATGCTCAGGCCCAGCCAGTACTTGGGTGGAAGATCATCTAGGAAAAGCTTGGGTTGCTGCTGGAAGAGGTGTTGGTGAGGCCACCAGGGGGTGCTTACCCTGTGGTCTGAATGTGATCCCAATGCCCGAGTGCAGTGATGAGAACACCATGCTGTAAAAATGGCACCGTCCTTCTAATGAGAAATAAAATTGAGAGCCTGACTCTCTGTGATCATAAAAGCTCCCTGGCCATCCTTCCTAAAGAGTAGGGTGTATCTAAATTGGCTAAATTGCCCACCATGGACTGGTCATTCTGTCCACCTAATCATCCCCTGTCTCTAACTGGCTATCTCTCTCACCACTTCAGCACTTAACAGCTAATGTGTGGTGAACATACTGGTGCAGAAATGGCTGCCATCACATCATCCAGGTGGATGCTACACATTAGTGGTGGCTCCCCACTCACAGAAGTGCTTTGAGTAGTGACAAAAGACCTATATAAATGTAAAAGAATTATTATTATAATTACATGCAGGTTTGATACCCAAGGACACCTAGCTGAAAAGGAAATGGAGAGATGGTAAGCAGTGGACATACAGGTCACGACAGTAAAACAAGGGCTCTTCCTGCTCATTGTGAAATGCTCAAGATGGCATCAGCCTTAGCAAGCACTCAGTCAGTGTATAGTGCAGAAATATAATACAATAATGAAGAACCATTACAAATCCTCCTCTGTTCTGTTCTTTTCTCTGTATAACTGCTCTACCACTTGGTGCCATTGCCAAGCTGTTCACCTGCCCATGGAAAAGTCACCTGGGATACTGGGGGCCTTTGGCCCAAAAGATAGAAAGATTCAGTCATCAGATTAGAGGGCCAGTGGAGGTGGGTGACCAGTTGGCCAAGCACTCCAGTACTGACTGTGTCTCACTTTGTGCATTACAGTATATCTGATCGTGGAAGCCCTAGAGGCTGATTTTCTCCAGGGATGATGGTGACTGGAGTTATTGGTTTTCTCCCCTCCATTACCAGCTAACCATACTGTAGTTCAATAATTAATTAATGGAGGGATATTGCTGGTTTTTCATTGTTAATGGATGGATGAGGGGACTGAATGGCATGGAGTACAGTAGAGAGTGATTCCTTACTCATCTGTGAAGCCATAATGGAAGTACAACGACTACAAGTATGTACCTCTCCCAGTCAGCTAGAAGGATAATGGATGGACTGGGTACACGTGGATGTCGGCGGCAGTTCATTCCCCCCGTCACAATAAGTGGCAGTGCTCCTTCAGGTTGGTCTTAGTTAGGACTCCCGCAGGGTTGCACAAACCTTGGGGTGCAGAAGAACAGCCACGTTGAGGTCCTTGAGTGGTACAAGAGGGCACTGCAGGGGGAGGACAGTCCTGGTTTCCATACAACCTGGAAGTGCTGAAGATGGCAGCACTTCCTTGGAGAAAGGAGGGAGAGAAGTAATTGTTTGGTTGTGTTCATTTTGTCTGGTGCTCAATTGTCCCCTACTGGCAGGCCCGGTCTTAGGTATTATGGGGCCCTAGGCAAAAGGGGGGTCCAGGAGCCCCCCTGGAAACTCTGCAAAATGCGTGAAAATTACACTCTCTCTGTTGGGGCCTGGGCCTGGGCCTTCATTGCTCTCCATACTGCGACTACCGCTGTTACCAGCACCAACTCTCACAAAATTGATCAAAGCTCCTCTCTGAGAGGCAATGAAAGCATCAGTATCGGCTTTTTTCTTTCGCTTAGCTGCTCCAGATTCGTATTTACGCTTCGAGGACATACTGACAGACAGGGGTTTCGTTTGTTCTCGCAACTCAGATTGCGGTTCTGCCTTCCCGCTCCCGTGCCACCTGCTGCCACTGACGGTGGAAGGATTTATGAGATCTTGACTTCTTCTTTCTTCTTCGACGAATGATGATGAGGGCTGATTTACTGATATGAACGTTCGACCCATAGAGATCTTGACTCAAACCGCTCTGCTTTTATAGACAGCCACCCACGCGGACACGCCCCCGCTGGCCCCCGTGATTTAAACATGCGAGGGGGAGAGGAGGGGCGGGCCGGGGGCCTGGACGCCGGGGCCCTAGGCGGTCGCTTACTTTGCCTATGCCTAAGGCCGGGCCTGCTACTGGTTAATCAGTTTCAAACAACTTTGATTTTCTGTGTGTCTTAATGTGCACTTATTCTGTATTTAGTAAAATTGTAACATTTATACTTTACCCAAGAACTTGTCATGGCATTCTGTGCTTGCATTCAAAGAGTGCTATGCAACAATAAATTGAACTGAACTGGACCCTCAGACTGAGTTTTTCTCAAGCCTGCAATTCAAATGTGAGTATTCAGAATGTTATAATAATGTCATCATTTCATTTCCTCACTGTAGCTGTTTCTTTCTTCCAAATAAAACCAACAAGTTAGAAATTTCTAAACAAATTATAAGTGTGTGAAGACAGAAAAAAAGGGAACCATACAAGCAGTCCGCCAAAAGCACGCTGTCGATTTTATTCTGCACCTGTAAGTCAACAAGTGTTAGACAAAAGCAAAAATCACAGAGGCAAAGCCGAGTCAACCTCTTAACTGGAAAGGCAAATGTGACGGGTGGTTCAAGGATAGTCCTCAACAAGGAATTCCTGGAAATGTGGCCCCGCTACTTGAGAATGAATAAATGTAGGATTGAGGCGATTGTCATTCATTAATATCTGCCTTTGTATCTGTTTAAAATCCACCTCGTCTGACAAGGACCCGAGTATTAAGGTGTAAACAGAACTATTTATTAAGCATGCTGCCTATAGCTGAAGGCTGCAGATGTTGCAAGCAAGGACTGCTGATTCACACTGACTCAACATTTATGATGTGCTGGTAAAATAAACTCCTTATGCCGCCTCAGCCGTGTCCTTCAGCCTTACAGCTTGACGTTTCCAATTAACAAATGTACTCTAATCATATAATGTGACATTTTCGTAAGAACAATGTCCTCCAGAATTTGGTAACACTAACTTTGTATGTGACTGGATCACCACCTCTACTTTTACTCATTTTAACAAAAGAAGCAAACGTGTGCCTACTAGAACATTCATTTTCTAACCTGCTTATGCGGTGCTGGGTAACAGGGAGTCAGTGCCAATCCTGGCAGCACTGAGCTTAAAGCAGAAACAAAGCCTGGCGTATTTTGGAGGGACGCAATGCTCTCTCTCTTAAATTCAATAAGCCTTTGCACACACTTTGGATATAATGCTTAAATATTATAGAAAGATAGTCATGACCTCTGTGGGCACTCAGACACCCAAATAGACAGGACACATATCAGCAAATCAATGGTTAAAAAAAAGAGGTTTATTTTTAAAAAAGTGGACTGCTGGCTCTTTATACTGTAGTTAGTCCTGGTGATGGGTTTTTGATGAAACTCTTTTCTCCAGTCTGTTGGCTCCACAAGCCTGTTACGTCTGCAGGTTCACTCTGTGGTGTCAGCTTAAGGCCTACACAGTAACCTACACAGTCTAGGAGATATTTTTGACTCTAGCATGTGTCACACAAATGCGATTGGGAGGCAGCTAAAGGGCCTGAATAATAGTAGTACGACACCAGACCAGGGGCTGGCAAGCTGCACTAACTCTCTCTCTCAGTCCTCTGAAGACCATCCACAGGAAATCCGCTAGATTCTGGAACAATTGATGATGTCACTTCCGTTACCGGCGCCATTGAAGACGTCACTTTCGGGTCCAGCGTTATTGATGATATCACTTCTGATCCTGATGACATCACTTTCAGTTCCAGGCCCGATGACATCACTTCCTGTACTGGTTTTTAAAGCCACCATCTTGCTTCCATACCATCAGTTCTGTTCTGGACTCTAGCCTGTGATCATATCTCAACAATTTACCCATTTTGCAGCCAAACCTTTGTGATGTCTCTTGGTCGTTTTTGTGACATGTCATTTAAAGCGCATATTACAAAGCTGTCCAAATCATGTTTCTTCAGTCTTAAACATGTTGGGAAATTAAGAAGTTTTCTAAATGAGCAGGATTCTGAGAAATTAATTCATGCATTTATTTCTAGTATGATTGACTACTGCAATGCGGTGTTCACTAGATGTTCAAACTGTTCTTTATACAGCTTCAAGTTAATCCAAAATACTGCTGCAAGAATTATTACAAGAACAAGAAAATACGAACACATAACTCCAGTTTTTAAATCCTTACACTGGCTCCCGGTTAGGTTTAGGGCAGATTTCAAAATCCTCCTTTTAACATATAAAGTATTAAATGGCCAAGGTCCGGCTTACTTGTCTGAACTTATCATGACTTACAAACCTGAGCGCACATTAAGATCTCAAGATGCCGGTCTGCTTATGATTCCAAGGATTAATAAAATAACAGTGGGAGGTCGAACTTTTTGTTACAGGGCCCCTAAACTGTGGAGTGGTCTGCCTGCTACTATAAGAGATGCCCCTTCGGTCTCAGCTTTTAAATCCTGGCTGAAGACTCACTACTTCAGTTTAGCATATCCTGACTAGAGCTGCTGATTAACTGTACAGACTGCATTCTCTGTTGTTAGTCATTGGCACAAAAACATAAGTAATATCCATCCATCCATTATTCAACCCGCTATATCCTAACTGCAGGGTCACAGGGATAGTTATAAATTGTTACTATCCATCCATCACCTATTCTGTTTCTCTTCTTGGTTCTCAAATGTGGCACTTGGTACCACTGCCTACCTGCCATGTTGGTTTGCCTGCCTAAGGTAAAGTCATCTCTGATAGAGGATTGCAGGAATCATCGGGTAGAGGGGTTCTTTCATCGGATTGGCTGGCCTAACACTGACGCAGCTGTGAAATGGCCAATAGTGGGAGGCAGCTTGATGGCCAAGGTCTCCAGGACACTGAACAAGTCCAAATCATATTATGGGATATCATCTACTGTTGAATTCTGCTCTGTACTTGTAATATTTCTGTTTTACTATTATATTGTATTGAGGGTTACTTGTGTTTTGTTTTGTATATTATACTGTATTTACCCCCTTTTTTTGACACCCACTGCACGCCCAACCTAACTGGAAACCTAACTCTCTTTGAGCTGCCTTTCCTAAAGTTTCTTGCATTTTTTTTCCTATTAGGGTTTTTTTGGGAGTTTTCCCTTGTCATCTTAGAGAGTCAAGGCTGGGGGGCTGCCAAAAGGCAGGGTCTGTTAAAGCCCATTGTAGCACTTCTTGTGTGATTTTGGGCTATACAAAAATAAATTGTATTGTATTGTATTGTACAATGGAGCTATGGCATAGCTTGATGTGCAACTCCTCAAAAATGTGACTACGTGTGGCCTCGACCAAGACACTAGAGCTGGTCAGTCTATTAAGGTGCTGTCATTTGAGGGGCGCCATTTATGAAAGATCAAAGGCCAAGCGGTCATCCAACTCTGATGATACTGAGCAGCAGGAGAAGGGCACAGCCACATGAATGGTTTACACGTGTGAGCTGTCTATCCGGTGTTTGACTCACTTCCATTGGGCACTCGAGCGGCCGTCAGATGATTAAAAAATACACAAAATATACAACCTTACCACTCTCAAGGTAAAATTGAAATGGTTAACTAATTCCTAGTTGCAGTCACCAAGAATATTTCTACACTATAAGATGGACGAGTTCACAGATTTGCCAATGCTTTTCAATGGGAGATTCTGAAATTGTAAAACTTATTTCAGTGTGATCTGCTCAAGATATCTGAACAAAAATTGAACTGTCTCCACAAATCATGTCAAACTGTTTCAAACTGTCTGAAATCAAACAAATCACCAGGACCACATATTTCCCCCCTTGACACATATTTTTAGAAAGTCACTGTGCTCTACGGAAATTCCAAAGGACTGGAAAATGGCAAATATCATCCCATTATACAAAAAGGGTGACAGGGCAGATCCAGTAGGCCAGTAAGAGTAATGCGCATCACAAGAAAATTAAAGGAAGAAAAAATATTACGGATAAGGTCGAGCAGCACATGGCAAGAACAGGAGTTTTATTGAACAGTCAGCATGGGTTCTGAAGACAGAGATGTTTTACCAACATGCTGGAAATTTATGAAGAAAATTTGGAATCCATTATATCATTACAGAAGGACTTGGACCGCAGACAGACGGGCAGATTTGTGGCAGATGAAATTTAATGTGAGTAAATGTAAAGTATTACATGTAGGAAGTAAAAATGTGAGGCTTGAATACACAATGGGAGGTCTGAAAATCGAGATTACAATTTATGAAAAGGATTTAGGAATTGTAGTGAACTCTAAGCTATCGACTTCCAGACAGTGTTCAGAAGCCATTAAGAAGGCTAACAGAATGTCAGGTTATATAGCGCCTTGATGTGTGGAGTACAAGTCACAGGTGTTTCTGCTCAAGTTTTATAACACACTGGTGAGGCCTCATCTGGAGTACTGGGTGAAGTTTTGGTCTCCAGGCTACAAAAAGGATATAACAGCACTAGAAAAGGACCAAAGAAGAGCGACTAGGCTAATTGAGGGCTACAGGGGATGAGTTATAAGGAAAGATTAAAAGAGCTGAGCCTTTACAGTTTAAGAGAAAGAAGATTAAGAGGAGACCTGACTGAAGTGTTTAAAATTATGAAGGGAATTAGTTCAGTGGATCGAGATGGTGACTTTAAAGTGAGTTCATCAAGAACATGGGTACACAGTTGGAAACTTGTTAAGGGTAAAATTCGCACAAACATTCAGAAGTTTTTCTTTATACAGAGAACCACAGACACATAAGTGACCAAGTAGTGTGACAGACAGGAGGAGTTTAAAACTAGACTTGATGTTTTATTTAAATGAATTAATTGGATAGGACAGGCAAGCTATTCTTGTCTAGATTGTTCTAGTGATCTAATGTTCTAAAATTTCTTTGAAGAATATGCAGACCGACAAACAGACAGACATTAGCTTTCACTATAGGTGCTTTACAATCTAAAAATGGCCACAAATCTGTTTGGTGTAATCTATTTGAGATATCACAATAAAAATCAAACTGCCTTAACAAAACTCTTTAAAGATTAAGTGTGCCACATCTCAATAAAATTGGGTCATGGTGGGAACGAGTTGTTTCATGTGGACAGACAGATAGACAGACACAGGCTATCACAATAGGTCCATCCGTCCATTATCCAGCCCGCTATATACTAACTACAGGGTCACGGGGGTCTGCTGGAGCCAATCTCAGCCAATACAGGGCGCAAGGCAGGAAACAAACCCCGGGCAGGGCGCCAGCCCACCGCCGGCAACAGAAATAATTCACTCTGTTATCAACGCTGTCAGGAATGAATTATTCTGACCAGCAGGATTTAGAAATGAACAAATATTTCTCAACATGTTCCATTTGTGGACACAGCAAAGCTTCAAATGTTAAGGCCTTTAAATGCAAGCCTGTGGCACAACTGGACAGGTGCTTTGTGCAAATATATGTGAATACACCAAAAACAAACCCCAAGAAACCGAATGAAAATGATAAAACGTCAAAAATAAAGAAAACTCACCAAAATGGAAATGAAAGCACAAGAAGGCTAGCTGAACAACAACAGCAAGAGAAGTCTAATTAATGTTCCAGCGAAGAACCGAGGCCAACAAGCGTTGTACTGTAAATAAGAGCAATAGTGCCCTTCATTACATTTAGTTTTTTAGCATGAAATATAATGAAATGCCTAAAGATGTGACAAACCTTTGGTACAATTTTCAGTTCGATGTGACTTTATTATTATTATTTTTTTTTAAAAAGAAACCAAACAGCTGCTTGGTAGATCTGAAGATGAGCAACTAAGGGAGAATTAAGTGAGATGAAACAGAACATCAGAAGGACAGAAACAGGCGTGCCAAACTGTCACCATAAACACAGCTATTAGGCTGTTATTTTAAGAACTCAGACGGCAGCTGATGTTGGATGCCATTAAAGTCGGGTGATATCAAAGAGTTATTGTGAAAACAAGTGGTAACAAAACTAGCTGGATAACACGATTCACGTCTGTCTGGAATGGGAAACAATGCACCTCAGAGGTGAGACAGAAGGCTCACTTTTAGAGGCGGTGGGCACTCTAACATGGCGCCTCATCAAGGAGTTACCTAGATATGTGCACGGGCAGTGATCGGCCGCGACAGGCACTGTGACAATATTTACTGTAGCTAATTCTGGCTGGGCCTAGAAGGCTCAAATGGTGAGCCCTGGAACAATCTGGGGTCATGAGAGTTCAAATTCTGTACCCACCCTGATACATTTGGTCCTTACTCTGTCAGGATGATAAAAGTGGAAGATGCTCGGTTTTGCCCATGGTATGTGCTGCTTGCCACTCTCTTGTGCTGGAAAGAAATGAAATATTACAAGGACAGAGTGCTAGTTTAAGCCTTACCGACTTGCATTGTCTTTTTATGCCTTTGAATAATTCATGAATGATTGCTGAGTTTTTTTTTTTTTTTATATCTGTTTTACTCATTTTAATTCTAATAGGACACTAAAAGTCTGCCACTGAAGATTTGGTGGGGTGACATCACTGCTGAGTGGAATGTTTTACATAACTGCTGCAAGCCGAACACATGAGGTGGCCTTCACTTCAATAGGGGGCGCTGTGTAACTGGGAATGGTGGAGCCAGAATGTGATGCAGTGCTTCTCAGATCCCACCATTTTTTTTTGCTTATCAGGTGGTGATTGGGCAAAATGCACTGATGGGTTCATCAGGCGAGTTGATCTGAGGTTTCTATTAAATGACATGAAGTAATGCATTTTAATACATTATTGTTTATCATGGTGCTGGGAAGTGATGATGTGTTGCAGGTAAAGATTCCACTGCAGTCTGTACTTGTGACTATGCTAATACTACTAGAAAATAGACGATGTTGTAACATATCAATTCTCTTTATTAAACTGAATGTCTGGGAGAAAAGTAGACATAGGTGTAGTGGTCTAATATATTGTCCAAAAGCAGCCAAAGTCCATAAAACAACACACTGTGTGGTCGTATGCGGGAACGATACATCTCCAGACAGCTAAACAAATTTTGGGGTGTCAACCGGGTCATCTCTTTTATTGTCTGTGGGCAAACAAAAATAAACAAAAAGAAAATAATGCTCTTTGGAGTAAGTCCTGAGTACGGGAATTCAACAAAGGTAGAGCTGAGAGGTTGCAGTCCAGCGGGTTGCTCGAGCCAGTAATGATGCCTCCTTCTGGGATACCTGGGGTTTTATGACAGCTGCACCAGAAGGGGTGGGGTCAAATGCCTCCACCGGGCAGCTTCTTGGCACTTTGGGAGAGAAGGAGATGCCAAAGTTAGCAGCAGCGCCCCCTCTCGTCTCGACAGGTTACTACATACCTCCACTGAGCCTGCGAGGAGGTCCTCCAATGCGCATGTATGACAACATACACCTTCCAAAGGGTTGGTACCGTACTACAACAAAGACAAAGAAATACAAATCCAAAGAATAATAATGATTTAAATGTAAATATTCATAAAGAAATATATTATTTTAAAATTAAATATTTAAGAAGGGTGAGCAGAGGGTGTGTTCCAGCTACAGAGGGATCCCACTCCTCAAACTCCCAGGTAAGGCATATGCTAGGGGGCTGGAGGGAGGATTTGGAAGATTCATAGGTACAGGAGGAACAACAAGGATGCTGCCTGGGCCGAGAAACAGTAGACCAGCTCTACTCTCTGATGCTGAAGATGAAGGGTGCGTGGAGGTTTGATTACCCAGTCTACATGTGTTTTGTAGATTAGGAAAAAGCATGTGACTGTGTCCCTTGGCATGTCTTTTGGGAGTTTCTGCAGGAATGTAGAGTACCGGGGCTGCTCTTCTGTGCTAGTCATTGCCGATATGAACGCAATGAGAGCTGTGTCTGGACACTTGGTGCTAAGTCAAATTTGTTCGCTGTAGGTTTTGGACTCTTGTCACCACTCCTGTTTGTGGTTATCATGGCTAGGGTGTCAGGGGGTAGTTGAGTTGTCAGGGTGTCCAGTTGGGGAGAGTAGGGGTAGCACCAATGCTACAGGCAGATGACATTGTCCCCTTTGCCTCATCTGACTGTGACCTTTGGTACCCACACAAGCGATTTGCTGCCATGTGTGAAGTGGCTGAGATGATGAACATCACCTCCAAGTCTGAGGTCTTGATTCTCTCTTTGAAAAGAGTGGATTGCTCTCTCTCTAGGCAAAGTGGGAACAACTGCCCTTAGTGGAATTTGGAATTTGATGAATAAGTTGAATGTGAAAATGATAAGTGGATCAGAGCAGCGGTAGATATTCTGAAGGCTCTGTGCTGGTTCATGGTGGTGAAGTGGGAGTTGAGTCTAAAGACAAACAGTGGTCGGTCTACATTCCTGTCCTCACCTATGGTCATTAGCCATGAGTAATGACTGAAAGGATGAGATTGTGAGTACCAGCATCTGAAATGAGGTTTCTTCTCAGGGTGGCTGGACTGACACTCTTTGACAGGGGACCATAACCTGTACAGATGACACTAGGCACAAAGCAAGAAAAAACCCTGGAAGGCCACACACTCACACAGAGCTAACTTAGAACTGCCTGTGGGAAGTTGAGATGAGTGGTAGAGTCCCTGCTCCTCCAAATCGAGAAGACCTGGTTGAGGCATGTTGTAAAAATTACCCCAATTGCAAGGAATGGCTACAGGGATATCCTGCTGGGTGTAGATCCTGTGAAAGACCCAGGACACTCTGGGAGGATTATATCTCTTGGCTGGCTTGAGAACACGTGGACATTCTCCAGGAAGACCTGAAATCTGTAGCTGGGGACCTTCTCCAGGAAAATCGGTTTTAGAAAATGAGGTGAGGAGAGATAAATAAATATAATAAGCGTGGCATGGTAATATTACATGGTAATGCTGCCTAACAGGCCCAAGGTCCTCAGCTTATGTCTTGCCATTGGTATTTGTCTGAGTGGCATTTATACATTCCTCCTCTGTGTCTGCTTGTGTTTTCTTCTGTGTATTCTGTTGTATCCTCCACATCACAAAGATAAGCTGGTTAGGCTAGCTGGCAGGTACAGTATAAATGAACCCAGTCTGTGTGTGTGAATGTGAGTGAGTATAAGTGAGTGTGACTTGTTATGGACTGGCTTCGTATCCAATATTAGCTTTTGTTTTGAGCCCAGTGTGACTAGGATAGGCACAGGCTTTGCCCAACAGAGAAATGGATATGCAGGTTAGAAAATGGTTGAATAATAATAATAATAATAATTCAGGAGATAGAGAGGAAGATCAGAAAGCTACTAACAAAATATGGCCTCCTGTACCCAAAGGTTGACGTAGACCAAATGCACATCTCCATTAGAAGTGGTGGCCATGGACTCGCTGAGCTGGAGAGTGCATACAAGAGCGCAGGTGTTGGACTTAGAGAATACATCATGTTTGGAACCCACAAATATACCAACATAAACATCAAAACAGAAGAGGAAACACCGCTTTGTCAAAATTAGTGAAGAGGTCAAGTGCCGATACTTCAAGAAATAGCATTTAGTTTTGAGGCAATTAAGAGCAGGACAAAAGGTTCACTAATTGATGAAAACAAAATTGAATACTGTACCTCTCCTGAAAACCACTCCATGGTCAGTTCTGCAGACAGACATTGAACAATTATGTTTACAAGAAACTGACCTGTGGATGATTGGGAGTCTCTGACACTGCCTCTTTATGGCAGCTCAGGACCAGGAACATATCACATGTTATTATCAGGAGACTATTCTCTAGATGGATGTTGATATCAAGTGCAGGATATGCCAGCAAAGAAGAGCATGTTAAGTCATATTGATGCTGGATGCTCAATGCCAGCACCAGAAGAATATATACATCAACAGAATTGGATTGCTGGCTATATGAACTTGTCAATGCTCCATGAGCTTGGCCTCCCAATGCCTGTTCATTGTTTCAGTCACCTGCCTGAAAAGGTTGTCGCGATGGAGGACACCACCGTTATGTATGATATGGCTGTGAAGACCCATCATGCTATTGAAGCCAACCAACAGGACATGATAATCCATGACAGAAGCAAGTGGCGAAATCTGCTCATTCCAGATGATGTGAACGTTTCAGTCAAAGATGTAGGCAAACTCAGCACATGCAAAGGCCGTGAGATTGAGATCTGTCCGCTGTCTTTGTATCCCGCATGTGGGATACAAAGGTTTGGGTGATCCCAGTTGTAGTTGGGGCACTTGGAACTGCTCTATTAGGTCTGACAGAACTGCAAAGTAAAGTGAGTGCCAACCAGGAGCAGAATAATAAGATCTTTTGAACTGCCTGCATACTTTCTAAAGTCCTGACCTTTGGATAACAAAGCCAGCACAAACTGAAAAAAAGAAAAAGATAATAATTTAATGTATTTACAAAAAACAAAATAAAGTGTGTGTCGCATGACATTTTCAAGTTGAAAGTAGTAATGTCGTACCCAGAAAGTCTAGAAGGCAGAGAAGCGACCTCGAAACAAATGCACAGTAAATTGTGGACTAATGGAGTTGGAAAAAGCTTTTAGATTTCCGGAGTAGAGTCAAGTGTTACAAAGCTTAAACAGTCCCAAGGTTCAGAGTGATGAAGCAGGTCTTCAAAATGCACTTCAAGGTCAATAGAGTGGGAGCAGCTCTGATGGCGAGGCGAGCTTGGCAGCGAAATGTGTGAGTGATGCTGTAAGTGTGTCTAGAGAGAGAGAGGAGGGCACAGCAAGGCGGCAAGCAATGGCGGACTAGCAGGGAGCCAGCAGCCCGGAGGTTAAGCCACGCCCTTGACGATTGGCTCATTTGAATCTGTAATGTAAAAGGAGAAGTGCTGCGTTATGTAAAACAGTAGACTCATAATGCTTCATGAATGAGTAAGAGATGCAAAAGCACCTGCTAGATGCTGGCTATACTTTGTGCGCTGTAAGGAAAGGGTCATAGTTGGAGTGTACATGTCATTGTTTTTTTTTTTCTTTTTTAATTCTGAGAAATTAGGTACAATAAAAATTCGTTTGTACCCTGAACCTGGTCGCTTTACTCGTGCCAGGTACTTCACCATATACCACTTTTCCACTTGTATTACCCAATGATCTAGGAATTATTTTAACTGGCAGATATAAATTGGACCCTGAAATGTATGCCTGAAAACATTAAGTGCCATCTGGTAATGGGTCAAAATCCCTCCATAGACCTCAGCATTACGGACTGATCAATAACAATAAGAAATGTTTGACTGCAATTAATTCTGCTGGATGTGCAGTAACAATTTACTGAGTCCATGGGACCAATATTTCTTCACACTGGATATTAAATAACATTTGTTTAATAAATGCATGAAATGATCTGATGAGGTGTGCCTCTCAGGGTTCTGACCTTTGGTTAGCAGTCTGTCCTGGAGACATATTAACCTTATTTAAAGCCATACATTTCAACGGAAAAACAGGCAGAAGAGGCGTTTTCAATTCAAATGACAATGATTTCAATGTATATATATATATATATATATTTGAGATGCTTCTAAGAGGAACCCTTTAAAAATCCCTCTTCAATGTCAAATTCCACACATGTATGTCTTTGGAAACATTCCATAGTCCACCTTCATCGCCCGAAAAGGGTCGCCAGTATAATTCCTTCCTAAAATAGGTATAGCCCATTAGTCACTGGGTTGGCGTCTGTTTTGACTTGGGAACAAATAATGGCTTGTTGCTTATGACTCATTTGTATCCGGAGGGCCTACCATCATTTATTAGTCGAGTCTTTGGTTCAGTTTGCTACAGTAGGCATAGTTGAAACAATGCAGGAAGTGTTCGGTAGTGGAATGCACAGCAATGTTTTATTACTGGTTTAGCCGTATTGCTGTCGATGCCATGAGTGGAAGAGATCCTGGCGCACCATTTTAATAGATTATATCGTTATACGTTGAAAAAGTCTGCATGTTATCTTGCAAAAATGTAGCTGAATACTGTAATGAGAAAATCTGGTGTATGTTAACATTATTTGTATTAAATTTGAGTGCAAGTTTATGCAGTCCACACATACTCAGTGTTTGACGTAACTGGCCCCATGTGGGGTTGGTCAGCCCTAGGCCCCGCACACCCCTAAGGCTAGTCACATCACTTCTAGAGAGATCCACCGAAGCAACAAGCTGATTAAGATGAAAGGCTCAGTTTTGGGATGCCTTCTGGACCTGCTGGAGGTAGTAGTGGAGGAGAGAAAGAAGATGAAGCTGAATGCCATTATGAACAGTGCTGCACATCCTCTCTATCGCCGTATTCAGAGAGTATTTGTATTACACCAGGACCTCTATAATTTTAGTATCTGTAACTGCATATTCACATCTTCGTAAAGATTAGGGAGCCTTTTACCTTCCAGAAAAAGTCAATGAAAAATACCTCTGGGGTTAAACAAGTTCCATGCAAATGAACATGGCAGTAAACGTCCGTCATTTGAGGGGTTTCGGACTGAATTAAAATTACAGAGGTTCTCTGGTAATACTTTACTCTCCACATGGTGCCAAACAAATTCGATCCAAATAGGGCTTTAGGCACACCAACACATTCACCGTCAGTTTTACTGGATCAGCACACAATTTAGGTGTTATTTTTCACACTAGCATGTCATTTAAAATGCTTTACAAAACTATCCAAAACTTGCTTTTTCTCTCTTAAAAATGTTGCAAGATTAAGACATTTTCTAAATATGCAAGAATACTGAGAAATTAATTTTTGCTTTTATTTTTAGTAGCTTTGACTACTGTAGTCTGTTATTCACTGGCTGTTCAAATCGTTCTTTATGCAGCCTTCATTTCATTCAAAATACTGTTGCAAAATTTAATTTTTAATTTCAAAAGCTTTAAATGTCCAAGGCTCTGCTTACATATCTCAGCTTATCATTACTTACAAACCAAGGCACATTTTGAGATTTCAAGATGCCGGCCTACTTAAGATTCCAAGGATTCAGTAAATAACAGTGGAAGGTCGAACTTTCAGTTTCAGGGACCCAAAGCTGTGGAATGGTCTGCCTGCTACTATTAAGAGATGCCCCTTCAGTCTCAGCTTTTAATTCCCAGCATACCCTGACTAGGACTTCTCTCCTGTGTATGGAAAAGTCATCTTGGATAAAAGAGCATTGGAATCATCAGATTGAAAGATTCTCTCATCAGAATGGTTGTCCACAACAGTCTCCACTATAGAAAACCCAGGAGTGGGTAGGTGGGCTAGTTGGCTGAGGTCTCTAGGACTGCAACTTTGTTTTTGAGTTTCTCTTTTACAATTTGAATCTCCTTTGTTGTGGCCATAATTCATCAGTTAATTAATGGATGCATATTGTTGGTTTC
Organism: Polypterus senegalus; assembly: GCF_016835505.1. NCBI lineage: Eukaryota > Metazoa > Chordata > Cladistia > Polypteriformes > Polypteridae > Polypterus > Polypterus senegalus. The sequence continues at coordinate 26,070,126 of NC_053171.1, read as the reverse complement.
CATTTATGTTTAATCAGTTTCTATCTTTTTCTCCATGTGTTTTACCAGATCAGCATCTATATGTGTTCCAGTTGTGTATTTACCAGTTTGTACATCTATACTTTGTGAGACATGCCCGGAGACCACCAGGCTGAGTCCATATCTTTATAAAACACACACTTTTTTTACATTTCTCCAAACACAGTCCAGCACAGCACACAGTGCTCCCAGCACTAATCACCCCTAATCCAGGCCTTTCTCTCACTGTCCGTGGGCTGCCTTTCCTTTCTCCATAGGAGTTGTCCTACTCCCACTCCCGAGTCTAGCTCCCTGATTGTAGGGAGGCAGCACTTTTTATTTCCACTCGGATGTGCTCCAGGTGCTTGATGACAGCACTTCCTGGTGTGGCGGAAGTGCTGCTCTTGCACCTGGAAGCAGTCCGGGCGTCCCTGGAAGGCTCTTCTTGCATCTTTCCGGGTATGGTGGAAGTAAATGTTTTCCGGGCTCATGAGGCAACGGCCTTGAGCCTCCTTGCTCCTCTCCCGTGGTCCTCTCCCGATCCAGGGCAGTTGTCCCCTCATGGCCCGGAGAATGTATGTGCCACCTCCCGGTCCTTCCATGCATCCCGGCTGGGTCTGGCCCTCAGCTGTCTGTGACAAGTTGTACTTTAACTGAGAACGGTTCACAGTGCTGTGCTCCTGCATTCAGTGAAGAGTGCTATATAAATAATAAATTATACTGTATTGTATTGTACTTTCAAATTACTTAGCAGAAGTGTGTCAAGAAACAGTACTGGACCACCTTTACACCTATGGCAGTAAACCTATATTGTGCCTCACCGTGACTGTGAGGGCTGTTTTCATCTTTAGCCAAGTCAAAAGTGTTCCTTCTTTTTAGTAATTCTAGTGTGTATTTGAGGAGGGATTGTTGTTATTTGTTATAATATTTATTGATTTAGTGAGCTTCATTAAAAAGCTAAATCCCCCTTTGTTGACAAATTGTCTATCTATCTATCTATCTATCTATCTATCTATCTATCTATCTATCTATCTATCTATCTATCTATCTATCTATCTATCTATCTATCTATCTATCTACCTAATAAAGCAGTGTGATGAAGGCCCGGAGGACAAGAGTGATGTTAATGGAGGTTCCAAATCCACAACCCTGCTCAGAGGTGCCTTTTCTAAAGATGTTGGTACATGTTGGGCAGTGATACTCACCTGAGGTTTATGCTTGCTCACTAGGATAAGTATTTTCCTAAACATAAAACAGGCCCATTAATACAGCTCCTGGCAGCATTAACATGCCAAGTGCATTCTACTAAATGCAGCCAAAATGAAAATAAAACAAGAATGAATATTAGATCCTGTGATGTTTACACTTTAACAGATGAATTTGATGGCAATGGATCTGACAAATTCAACTTTTATGGCTCATAAGCTCTACAAACATAACATTAACATTACCGCTGTCAGTGAAACCTGGCAGGCAGAGGGGGATTAGCTGAAGGGAGAGGCAGGCGGATACACTTTCTTCTGTAAAGGTTATCCAGAATGTAATCAGAAAATGTCTGCCATTGGTTTTGCTATAAAAGAACAAACTGATCAACCACTTGATTGATCTCCCAATTGGGATCAATGAGCGTCTCATCAATCTCCACACTCAGCTGGGCAACACTTTGTCAGCCACTCTCATTAGCGCCAATGCACTGAAGATTATTACCGAAGAAAAGCAAAATGTAGACTTCTATTCCAACATACACTAAATCTGATTCACCGTGCAAAGACAGAATAAGATCGTTCTCCGGGGTATTTCAGTGCTCAATAGGGGAAAATTCTGGAAAACAACTGGTGCTATTACTAAGTCAAACAACATCCTACTGCTCAGCAAATGCACCAGACGTGGTGTTGTGATGATAAACAACAATTTTCCAAACGCAACAAGCCCAAATCCATATGACAAAACAATTATATGTTAGAGATTAAAATTATAACATATTAACGGAACATAATTATTATATGTTAAAGACTAAAATAGGTAAAGGTTATTTCTACACTGCTAAAAGTAAAGACATTTAGACACAAAATCTTTTCACTCCATTGCCTTCATTATACACTCGGTGAAGGGTTCACAGCTTAAATAATGTACATCTAGCCCACTTTTTATTTTTTTCAGTGTTGAAATATTCCTAGTTTTTGCTGGTGAATGCTGATGCAGACCTTTACTAACTCCACTTCATAGATTATGTCACTGTGCGCCTTTGGATTAATCATGCAAGCCGTTAGTGGAACTGTGGCACCTTAGACTAATTGCTGTTATGTTTAAGGCAGGGTTCCTCTCCTGGCTTGTATTTAAATATCTTTTTTGTTTAGTTTTGATCATATTATGTATGTTATTATTGTTATTTATGTGTTTAATTAATTATTTTCTGTGAATTTAGTTTCTATGTGTGTAATTATGTTCTCTGATGTTTCTTGTGGTAGGATTCCTTAAATGGTTGGATCACCCTTCAGGGACTGCCCCCTGCCAACAAAGGCACGCTGGGAAATTAAATCCCTTTGCAGTTTTTTTGACTGTGCTCTGATGGAGTTTGGTGGGTCTTGTAAGTATTTGTATTTTCTTGGATTCTTTGCTCTGGTTCTTTACTTATTTTGTTCTCTTTACTGGATTTTTCTATTTGGGGACTTGTTTACTTTGGTTTGCCTTTTAGCCAAGTCCTTTTTGCCTATTTTGTTACTCATGTTAACCAATTTTGTTGTCTTTTTATGAAGATTTTTCATAGATTTGCTCTTTCCAAGCCAGGGTTTGATGGTTAAATCCCTCCCTTGTGGGGCATTCTATGAGTATTTTGGGACATTTCAGAATATATTGTTGAACTTTGACAATTAAGTGCATTTTAGGCTGATGTAGGCCAGAGCCAGCCAGTCAGGTGGAAGGTAAGCTGCCTTCTTGTGCTCCTATGGAAGAATCAACAAAAAAATTACTACCACATATTAGATATGTAAAAAACACCAGGTATTTGATGTGACTTTAAAGTACCAAACAATAACACAACATATTCATAAAAACAAGGAACATAAATCAAGTACAATAAATTAAACTATGGTCAGAACAAAGTCTCAGAAAAACATGACAATGATGAGAGAAAACAGATTTTGTTCAGTGATAGAGAAATATGATTTTTGTATGCCCTTAGTGTTGTTTTAGAAATAAAATCTCCCAAAATTCTTTAATGACAGCTTGAATATAAACAGAGGTGTCATTAACCAGCTCATCCTCCTATTCATGAAGCACTTACTGAAGTGCCATATTATACTGAGCAAATGAAGAAGTTTAGCAAGTCTTCTACTATAATAACTACTTCAACTAAGATGATATTTCTCTGAGTGACACTGAAAGCTTAAAGAACCTTTAAAAATCTTTAAAGTTCATTTCACCTCTAATTTATTCTCTAAATAATCTGATATGTCAGTTTCTGTTGAGGTTGAAGAGGATCCTCCTGATGCCGGGGAAGAGGCCATTACACTGATTTACTTGGTCAGTAAAGGTTCTTCCATCTGCTGTTCCTCTTGTAAACTCTATTGATTTTATAATAACAATGTGAGCATAATTGGGGATTGTATAGGTTAGGAAGTTTAGCATCTCATTACCTTTAATAAAAGCTTCAGCTATTATAACAAAACCAGTAAAGGCGCACATTCACTTGACTTGAGCATTCCTAGTTTTCATCCTCTTTCTCTGTACATTTAGCATTCATTTGTTCAGAGGTTGATGCTCTTGCTGCTTCCTGAGCAGCTCTACTTTTCTCAACCCTAGCAGCCCGCTTCTTCTCTTCCTTCATCAGCATCTTTTCACGTTTGTAATCACTTAATACGTTTTCCTTAATTTTTCACTTAAGCTGGCACTTAAGTCTTCAATCTGCCTCAAGAATGATTTAAGATATGAAGGAGTAGGGGAAGTGACGGCGAAGGTGGTAGGGAAGAGAACGGCGCCCGTACGCATGCGCCGCATGGCCGCCCTCCTGGCCACTGCTGAGAGTTGATTTTACAATAAAATAAAATAAAAATAAAAAGAGGAATAATCTCTATAGTAGATGTCAAGTACCAAATTTCAGGTCACTAGGTCAAACGGTTTGTGAGCTACAGGTGATTTAAAGTCTTGGACAGAGAACAGAGACAGCCACAATAGTGTATTATATATAAAGGTTTTCTCAAGTGGAGGTTGAAGAGGATCCTTCTGATGTTGGGGAATAGGCAATTACACTGATTTACTTGGTCAGTAAACATTCTCCCATGTGCTGATCCTCATGTAAACTCTATTGATTTAATAAGGATAATGTGAGAATAATTGGGGATTGTATCGATTAGGAAGTTTTGCATCTCTTTACCTTTAATAACAACTTCAGCTATTATAACAATATTTCCTCAAGTGGAGGTTGAAGAGGATCCTCCTGATGTTGGGGAAGATGCAATTACACTGATTTACTTGGTCAGTAAACATTCTCCCATGTGCCGTTCCTCATGTAAACTCTATTGATTTTATAAGGGTAATGTGAGAATTAAGGGGGGCTTATATAGATTAGGCAGTTTTGCATCTCTTTACCTTTAATAACTACATCAGCTATTATTAAAATATATGTTTGAGTAGGCATGGAAAGCTAAAAAAAAATCTTTCAAAGTTCATAAAGTTCAATTCATCCTCCAATTTATTCACTAAACAACTTTGTATGTCAGTTTCTGTTGAGGTAGTGTGTAGGCAGGAAGTGTGATGAAGTGGTTAAAGCTTTGAACTTCAAACTCCCGAGGTTGTGGCTGCTGACCATGTGTGACCCTAAGCAAGTCACTTGACCTGCCTGTGATCCGATTGGAACACCAAAAGAAATGTAACCAATTGGATTGAAAATGTTGTAAGTCACCGTGGAAAAAGGCGTCAGCCAAATAAGTAAATGTAAGTTTGAGGAGTGTGTAAATTAAATCAGACAGTTAGTTGAGGGTGAGAAGAATTCCTTTATTGACATGACACGTACGTGGAAACACATGACTGACTTACAGATGGTGGTAACACCTCTTAAAGACACGTGTCAGATGTACGCGATTACTTTTATTTCTCATGTCTTTGCTAGATACTGATACACAGGACCCTTGGAGTCAGGATTCTGCTATGGTAGATTGTGCTGGTTTTCTTATCAATACTTTTCCTTGCAGAGATGTAGCAGCGGGACTGTGTCACAGATCAACAGGGTTTAATTAAAATGCTTTCTAAGAGTGCTAAAGACAAAAGCTAACAGTTAAAAAATATAGAATCAATATATATATATATATATATATATATATATATATATCAACATAATCAATACATAATAAAATAGTGAAGATCTAATTACATTCATCCATCCTCTTCCACTTATCCGAGAGTAGCGGGGGTAGCAGCTTGAGCAGAGATGCCCAGACTTCCCTCTTCCTAGCCACTTTTACTAGCTCTTCCAGGGGAATCCCAAGGTGTTCCCAGGCCAGCCGAAAGACATAGTACCTCCATCATGTCCTAGGTCTTCCCTGAGTCCTCCTCCTGGTTAGACGTGCCCAGAACAGCTCACCAGGGAGGCATCCAGGAGGCATTTTGATCAGATGCCCGAGCCAATTCATCTGACTCCTCTCGATGTGGAGGAGCAGCGGCTCTACTCTGAGCTTTTCAAGTTATTGTTAAGGGAAAGCAACATGCTCGACAAGTTCCCTCACTCGTGAACAAGACTCTGAGATACTTGAACTCCTCCACTTGGGGCAGGATCTCGCTCCCAACCCTGAGAGGGCACTCCACCCTTTTCTGGCTGAGGACCATGGTCTCAGATTTGGAGGTGCTGATTCCCATCTCAGCCGCTTCATAATCGGCTGCAAACCGATCCAGAGAGAGCTGAGGATCATGGCCTGATGAAGCAAACAGGACATCATCATCTGCAAAATGCAGTGACCCAATCCTGAGCCCACCAAATCGGATCCCCTCAACACCCTGGCTGTGCCTAGAAATTGTGTCCATAAAAGTTATGAACAGAATTGGTGACAAAGGGCAGCCCTGGCGGAGTCCAACTCTCACTGGAAATAAGTTCGACTTACTGCCGCCAATGCGGACCAAGCTCTGACACTGGTTGTACAGAGACCAAACAGTGCTTATCAGGGGGTCCGGTACCCCATACTCTCGGAGCACCCACCACAGTATTCCCCGAGGGACAGGGTCAAATGCCTTTTCCAAGTACACAAAACACATGTAGACTGGTTGGGCAAACTCCCATGCACCCTCCAGGACCCTGCCATGGGTGTAGAGCTGGCCCACTGTTCCATTAAAAGGACGAAAAACACACTGTTCCTACTGAATCCGTGGTTCGACTATCTGACGGACCCTCCTCTCCAGGACCTCCGAATAGACTTTTCCAGGTAAGGCTGAGTAATGTGATTCCTCTGTAGTTGGAACACATCCTCTGGTTCCCCTTCTTAAAGAGGGGGACCACCACCCTGGTCTGCCAATCCAGAGGCACTGTCCCTGATGTCCATGCAATGTTGCAGAGGCGTGTCAACAAAGACAATCCTACAACATCTAGAGCATTGAGGAACTCCGGGCGTATCTCATCCACGACCGGGGCCCTGCCACCAAGGAGCTTTTTGACCACCTTGGTGACCTCAGTCCCAGAGATGGGAGGGCCCACCTCCGAGTTCCCAGGCTCTGCTTCCTCTCTGGAAGGCATGTTAGTGGGATTGAGGAGGTCTTCGAAGTACTCCCCCCACCGACCCACAACGTCTTGAGTCAAGGTCAGCAGCGAACCATCCCCACCATACACAGTGTTGACACTACATCGCTTTCCCCTCCTGAGACACCGGATGGTGAACCAGAATCTCCTTGAAGCCATCCGAAAGTTGTTCTCTATGGCCTACCTAAACTCCTCCCACGCCCGAGTTTTTTCCTCAGCAACCACCAAAGCCACATTCCACTTTGTCTGCTGGTACCTATTAGCTGCCTCTGGAGCCCTACAAGACAAAAGGGTCCTGTAGGATTCCTTCTTCAGCTTGCCGGCATCCCTCACTGCCAGTGTCCACCAACGGGTTTGGGGATTGCTGCCACGACAGGCACCGACCACTTTACGGTCACAGCTCCGGTCAGCCACCTCAACAACAGAGGCACGGAACATTCTAACTCAATGCCCCCCACCTCCGTCGGGACGTGGTTGAAGTTCTGCCAGAGGTGGGAGTTGAGACTACGTCTGACAGTACATTTGGTCCTACCAGGCCTGACTGGCATCTTCCGACACCATCGAAGCCAACTCACCCCCAGGTGGTGATCAGTTAGCAGCTCCACCCCTCTCTTTGCCCGAGTGTCCAAGACATGTGGCTGCAAGTCTGATGACACGACCACGAAGTTAATCATCGAACTGAGGCCTAGGGTGTTCTGGTGCCAGGTGCACATATGGACACCCCTATGCTTGAACATGGTGTTCGTTATGGACTATCTGTGATGAGCACAGAAGTCCAATAACAAAACACCGCTCAGGTTCAGATTGGGGGGGGGCATTCCTCCCAATCACATCCTTCCAGGTCTCACTGTCATTGCCCACGTGAGCATTGAAGTCTCCCAGCAGAAAGAGGGAGTCCCCAGAAGGAAAGCCCTCAGGCACCCCCTACAGGGACTCCAAAAAGGGTGCGCAAATAACAGTTAGGACCCGTCCCCCCACCCGAAGCCAGAGGGAGGCTACCCTCTCGTCTACCGGGGAGAACCCCAATCAACAGGTACAAGTCGGGGGGCAATAAATATGCCCACATCCTCTCTGTGCCTCTCACCAGGGGCAACTCCAGAGTGGTACAGAGTCCAGCCCCTCTCAAGGAGATTGGTTCCAGAGTCTAAGCTGTGCGTTGAGGTGAGCCTGGCTATATCTAGTCGGAACCTCTCAACCTTGCGCACTAGCTCAGGCTCCTTCCCCTTCAGAGAGGTGACATTCCATGTCCCAAGAGCCAGCTTCTGCAGCCGAGGATTGGACTTCCAAGGTCCCTGCCCTCGGCCACCACCTGACTCACACTGCACCAAACCTCCTTGGCTCCTCCTACAGGTGGTGAGCCCATGGGAAGGGGGACCCATGTTGCCTTTTTGGGCTGTGCCCGGCCGAGCCCCATGGGTGTAGCTCCAGGCCTGGCTCCAGAAGGGGGCCATGGTGACCTGCGTCCGGGTGAGGGAAAACGCCGTCCAAAGTTTTTATTCTTCATTGTAGGTTTTCTGAAGATCAAATTTATCAGTAAAAATCAACTCTCATAGATGACAGTTCTGATTTTGGGGAAGAGGCAATTTTACCGATTTATTTGGTCGGTAAAGGTTTTCCCATGTGCTGTTCGTCTTATCGATTTTATAAAAATAATGTGGGTGTAATTGGGGATTGTGTATATTAGGAAGTTTAGCAGCTCTTGAGTCCTAATAATTACGTCAGGTGAAGTAAGCGTTTCACCTCTAATTTATTCACTAAATGGCCTGATGTGTCAGTTTCTGTCGAGGTTAAAGAGGATGCTTCTGATGTTGTCGAAGGGGCAATTACGCTGATCTACTGTGTCAGTAAAGGTTTTCCCATGGGCTGCTCCCCTTGTAAACTCTATTCATTTTATAAGAATGATGTGAGTGCAATTGGGGATTGTTAGCTTTTACATTAGTGTTAGAGGCCAAAGGACAGAGTGCTGCCTTTCACTGTTTCTGCTAAACACAAAACCTGCCATATTTATAAAGAAAAAAGAAAAAAAAATCCCTTAAAGTAACATGGAACATTTTTGAGCTGACGTAACTTTTCTATTTCTTTTTAGTAAGTCTGTAACAGAGCAGAGGTGAAGACACATTCACTTCAGGTTGACAGTAGTCCTTCTGACAGACTTGTAGACAATTTTTTCTTCCAGAATAAGACGTGTTCTTTTCTGAGAATGTGTTATTTGTAAAGTCTAAAATAAGATGACTCCCTCCATTGAGGAAAAATTCAACAGAATTACTGTATACATGTGTGCTTAAAAATGACTCGATTCCTTAATTGCTAGGCATGCTGGAGTTTAAACACTTTAAAGAACTCTGCAATATTTTTGATGGCCACAACATTAATTTTAAAGAAATTAACCAAGCGTGTAAGAGCTTTGGATGTTTCATTGGTCCACCAGGATTTTACATTCTCTATTTATGGATGATTTTTCCCCGTTCTGAGGGCAATAGAACCATTTCAGCAGTCTGAGTTGATTTCCTACGTTTTCCCACTTTGTCCCATTAACACACTGCCGTCTGCTTTTGCAATGCTAGACATTTTCACCGAGGTTTGTGTTTGCCTGGATACCTCCAGAGATTACGTCTAATTGCAGAGTTCAGTTTATTTTCTGAATTTGGAGGGACTTCAGTTCTCCTTTATGGTAGTTCTTTTCACATTGTTATCAAATACTGTGGGAGAATCCAAACTTGGAACAAAGTCCTGGCTGTGTTCCAGGACAATAGAGGAGAAATTGAAGCTTTGGATGTTTTTTCTCAAAGTTCTTTGAAAGGTTTTGCTGTGGGTGTTATTGTTCTGTCTGAGCTCTTTGCCTTTGATGTTTCTCTTTCCACATTTGTTAATTCTTTGATTTTTTATCTTGTTAATCAATATACACTCACTGAGAAAATTATTAGAAGCGCCTGTACAGCTGCTTATCCATGCAATTATCTAATTAACCAATCATGTGGCAGCAGTGCAATGCATAACATTATACTGATGTGGGTCTGGAACTTCAGTTGATGTTCACATCAAAAATGGGAAAAAAAATGGAATCTCAGTGACTCCAGCCGTGGCGTCACTATTGGTGCCAGATGGGCTGGTTTTAGTGATTCTGTAACTGCTGATCTCCTGGGATTTTCACTCACAACAGTGTCTAGAGTTTATTGAAAATTTACAAAAAATATCCAGCAAGCAGCAGCTCTGAAGCCTGAAATGCTTTGTTGATGAGAGAGGTCAGAGGAGAACTGCCCGACAGGTTTGACCTGACAGAGAGATTATGGTAACTCAGATAAGCACTCTGTAAAGCTGTGGTGAGCAGAAAAGTGTTTCAGAATGGATAGCACGTCAAACTTGAGGCAGATGAGATATAATAGCAGAAGACCACGTTGGGTTCCACCCCTGTTAGCCAAGAACGGAAAGCAGTGGGCACAGGCTCAGCAAAATTGGACAGCTGAAGACTGGAAGAATGTACCCTGGTCAGATGAATCTCCATTTCTACTGAGGCACACAGATGACACAGTCAACAGCATGAATCCATAACCCAATCTGATTTGTGTCAACAGTCCTGGGTTTTGGTGGTGGTATAAGGGTGCGAATAATGCTTTCATAACACTTTGGGCCTATCAATACCAATCAAACATCGCTTGAATGCCACGACTATCTGAGCTTTATTCAGAATTCAGCTGCCCGTATTATAATTCAGACCTCTTTCATGAAATACATTACCCCATCTCTTAAACAGCTTCGTTGGCTTCCTGTAAAATTTCACATTGATTTTAAAATTCTTCTACTTACCTTCAAAGCACTTCATAGCCTTGCTCCATTATCCCTCTCTGACCTCATACATGTTTATGCTCCTAATCGCACTCTTAGGTCCTCTACTTCTGGTCTTCTCGTCACCCCCTCTTCATACTTGATCACCATGGGCTCCAGGGTATTTAGTTGTAGTGCTCCTCGACTCTGGAACTCTCTACCACAAAACATTCGGGACACTTATTTTCAAATCTCATCCTAAGACTTCTGTTTAGAGCGACTAACATTACATGATCTTAGGCTGTATTCTTATTACTGTATTTTCAGTTCCATAGATATAGATATATGTGTATGTGTACATTCATGATTTTGTTGGTTTTATGATTTTATTATCTGTACGGTGCCCTTGGGTGTTTAGAAAGGTGCCTTGAAATAAAATCTATTATTACTATTACTATTATTGTTGCTGATCATGTGCATCCCTTCTTGTCCACAATTTACCCATCCTCAATGGCTATTTCCAGCATGACAACACACCATGTCACAAAGCAGAAGTCATCTCAGACTGGTTTCATGAAGATCGCGATGAGTTCAGTGTTCTTTAATGATTGTCCCAGTCATTGGATCTGAACCTAATAAACACCTTTGGGATGTGGGAGAATGGGAGATTTGCAGTGTGAACATGCAGCCGACAAATTGTGTGATGCAATCAGGTCAATGTGGACCAGAATCTCCAAGGAATGTCTCCAACATCATGCCATGAAAAACTGAGGCTGCTTTAAGAACCAAAGGTGGTCCGGCACAGTAAAAAGATAGTATTCCTAAGATTTTGCTCAGTGAGTTTATAGTTATGTTTTTTAGTTTTAGTTTATTATTTACTCAATTTTTTTATATTCTTCACCTTGTCTTCATTGTTTTCCCTTTTTTAAGCCCCAAGGGGTGCTTTCTTGAACTCGGATTCATTTAAATTCTTTTTCTGAAGGAAATACATTTTTCCTTCCCAAAAAAAGCATTTGGAAAAATCTGGATGAGATATTGAGACAGCTAAGCTATTAGCTAAAGAAACTGGCTTGATTTGACTGAATGGTTTCCTCTTGTTTGTTCAATTTATTATGTTCTTATTGTTTTCTGTTACATTTTTAACACATTTTAATTTAGGTTGCGTAAGTAATGTCATTAGTTTTAAGTTTACCTCAATGCCATGTTGCTCATAGATTATGAGATTGCTAGAGGTGGTCTTCTAGAGGCTGCAGCTTGTGTCGTCATCAACGTGACACTATAAATAGACTCCATTTTTGAGCTTCCCACTGCCCAACTTGGTGGAGTCCCAGACACTTTATTTTGTATTAACACTAGAATCCCTGAAGCCTACGAAAAAACTTGTAATCCCAGACCACCTTAAATTCCTTTGTACCTTTCCATTAGCGTCTTTTGTGTTGTCAATGTTTTGATCAGCACAAGCAGCAAGCAGCCTGCTATCCCATCCCCTCCACTGCTGCAGAAAGGGCAAAAAGTTCTCCCAGTTCAAAACTTGTTGATCTGGGTGTGAGGTGTCTGGAGTTGTAGAGGATAAATAATATATCGCTATTTGGAATACATGCATTTCATGTGTGTTTTGTGTCTACAACTATTTGTGTAAGTGTAGGATGACAGCAAATGCGAGAAATGCAAGAAATATTGAACACATACCTAAAACAAACTTTTTTAACAACCTAATATTTGAAATGAAGTGTATAATGTGTGAAGACTGAAGTCCAAATATCAAATAAACACTTTCACAAAAGGTGCATGTATAACGTAACATGTGTTGTCCCATTTTTGGCCCTAGACAAGTCTTGTGTCTGCCTTTTGAGTTGGAGTTGGATGAGTTAAGATGAGTTGGAGTATGTCATTTATACAGGTGGAGAATCCAGAACAAGAAAACTCCACATAGAGATAGGCCAGGCCAGAATCTGAACTCCTGAAGTGTGGCACTGTGCTGCCAAATCAAGATCACATCCATCCATTATCTGACCCTCTATATCCTAACTACAGGGTCATGGGGATCTGCTGGAGCCAATCCCAGCCAACACAGGATGCAACGCAGGAAACAAACCCCAGGCAGGGCACCAGCCCACCGCACAGCGCGCGCACACACACACACACTCCAAGCACAATTTAGGATTGCCAATGCACCTAACCTGCACGTCTTTGGACTGTGGGAGGAAACTGGAGTACCCAGGGGAAACCAACGCAGACACGGGGAGAACATACAAACTCCACGCAGGGACGACCCGGGAAGCGAACCCGGGTCTCCTAACTGCGAGGCAGCAGCGCTAACCACTGCGCCACATTCTTACATTCATTTTATTTATTGTTTGCATTTGTCTCTTGAACCCATCATTTTTTACAATTTTTGTTTAGTGTATCATTCACTCATATCCTTCAATATGGGGAGCATTCTTACAAATGCGAATGGATGTCTTTTTCATTAACGTCCATTTATTCATTTACCGGCCCTGTTTATTCAGCATTAGGGTAGCGGAGAGTAAGAGTCTACCCCATCAGCCTCAGGCACAAGACTGAAAGCAGCTCTGCCATTTTTGTCCCAGGGTTTTCTTGAGCCCACATCCATACTCACTCACTCAGCCAGTCAGAAGTGATAGCAGAGTGGAGTACATGGAGAACAAAGCACAAAGGCACAGGGAGAATGGGACAAGCTCCACACGGGCAGGTCCTGGGAGGGGATCACCGAGTCAGCAGTGTTATAGACAGCAAGCACTTTAACCATTGTGCCAGCATGTGCCAAAATTGAGTTTAAATTCAAGGGACTTCTCCAGGTATGTGGTTTTGTTTCTACATCCAGAGTAGGTTAACTGGAGATTTGAAATGAACCCTGTGTGAGTGTTACTGAGTGTGCATTGGCCCTGTGATGGACTGGACTATCACCTCATCAACAGGTAGGTCCTGCCTTGCAGCCATTTCTGCCAGTATAGCCTCCAGCCACTCATAACTCTGAACTGGATTAGGCAGTTTTGAGTAGGTTATGTTATTAATTTCTTTTCTTGAATATTTTAGTCCAGTGCCCCAGGGAGATTTTTTTTTTTTCAAAGCTGAATAATTATACCTCACTTGTCCTCCGATTTAAATGGCCCCCATACAGTACACCAGGGAGCTTCTTGGACCTTTCAGAGTGTCGCGCAACTCAAGTGTGTCCTTAGCCTTAAAAGCCATCGAAGAGGTGCTGTACGCACCAGCAGATCAGGGTCGGTTAAGCTTCTTGGGAATTTATTTATAGCTTTCGCTGAACGTGTGGAAGTTGGTGACCCTATGCCTGCAATTTAATGACAATTTTCTGACTTTAACCAAGATAATGAAATGTTACTAATGGATTGCTTCTGTGCCTGACCTCCCATTATTCTTGGAGGTAGAGGAAGCTGACCTTTGGAAGCTTTGGTAAACTTCCTGTGGCTTGTATTAACTTGCAGCCAATGGTTGGGGAGTGTGGGTGTAAAACGTTAGGATTTTATTGGCTGATAAATACAGGGTGTGAGTAAATGTGAAGTCTGTGCTAATTCGACAGCCAGACATTGGAAAGCATATACAGTGGCCTAATGCAGTGTGCTTGAGATTATTAGACGTATTATTAGACGTACGTATATGAGGCAGTATGGGGATACAGAGGTTCACACTACTTGTCCAGGCCACTGTCTGTATGCAGTGTGAATGTTCTTTATGTCTTTACAGCGAGTAATCGTAAAAATGTGCACATTAACTCTTTTAGGGCTAATTTTTTTTTTCCCTTTTGTCCCAGGGCTGAATATTTTTCCAGAAAGCACACAAAACAATGGTTTTACACATAAATTAACATAAAATCCTTATTTATGACAAATGTCTCTCTGTGTTATGTGTGTAAATTCACACACTTATTACATACCTGTTTGTCTCATCACTCATAAGCTGAAAGGCATTTTCTTTAAAAAAATAACAGCTTGAAGTAGTCAAGCAGCTGTTAATCCGTAGTGTCCACCAGCACGCCACGTCATTTAATCCAGTAAGTCCAGTAGCCAGCTTGACTCCCACGGATCAATGTCTGTGTTAGTCCTCCCATGATGAACGTTTCTGTAGGCGGGTCAGCTACACGAGCGTGTTCAGCACTGCAATCAACTGGGGACTGCTCAATTGATGCATGCACCCATCTTTTGTTTTCAATATCCAGATTGTTTGCATGAAAATTGGAAATCAATCAGTGTCTGTGCAGTCTCCCTAGGTGAATGTTGTCATAGGTGTGTGTGTCAGCTGCACGATCAGCTGAGGCAGGTACCTGACTTTTTTTTCGATCTCCAGATCACTCGCATCAAAATCAGAGTTTCATAAGTCAGAGTCTGATTCAGCAATAATACTCAAAAATTAAATAAAGGAAAAATTAATACTCTCTGAGTATTTTGCTTTGTGCATTCGCTTCACTTGATGACATTCTAGACGTTTGTTTACTCTATGCTACTAACGCCCACACAAGGATTCATCATCAAGTCAACAAGTCTAACAGTCCTCCTGGCAAAGAGGGTCTACCTATAAGGTAACGGTGAGTTTTATCGACGTTTATAGCTTTTTTTGCCCTCTGTGCCTCCATATGTCGATTTTATTCAACATCCACCCTCAACGCCTATTTCGACAAAAGTCAACATCTGCCCTAAAAGAGTTAACTTAATTGGTCACGTTCATATTGGCCCATTCTGGAATTGTGTGTGCCCTGCAATGTACTGGCACTTTGGCTGCTGCCTTGCACCAATGCTGCTGAAATAGGCCCCATCCCATCCCTGTGTTTGATTAAGTGGACTCCCACTTAATTAGCTCTGGATGCCTGGGCTACAGAAGTTACAAAATGAATCAAGAAAAATATTAATAAAAAGTTCTTTGATTGTAAAAGAAATATTCCTGCTGCTACACTGGCTGATTCATTTAACCTTAACCCCTTTACCACTATCCCTGGTGTCGTCATCACCTTCAAGGTTATGTGCCTTCAGTGAACTTCAGATAGTAATGGACGGTGGCAGATGCCAAGGAGGCAGCTAAAATAAATACAAAAAGACCTGGACAAGCTTCAGAACTGGGTGGACAGTATAATGTAGTGAAAAGTGCAAAGTGCTGCACGTGAGCAACAGGAGCGTCAATTATAAATACAAGATGGGAGACATGGAAGCAACATCTGAAAATGATTTAGGGGCTTATGTTTACACAACATTTTCATCATCTAAGAAATGAGTAGAAATGACTGAAAAGGCAAAGAAAATGTTTGTAAAGAAAACTTGAATATAAATCAAGGGATGTTATGCTCAGGCTATATAATGCTTTTGTCAGACCCACATCTGGAGTATTATGTGGAGTTCCGGCCACAAAAAAGACATAGTAGCATCCAGGCTGTGTGTGTGAGGATTTGGGGACGTGTCCTACTGTGACAGTCTCCGAGAATTGGAGACTGTGTGGAGTCCTAATTTAGGTCTCCAAACTCCTCAAAGTCATGGATGCAGATGATCCAGCAGGACTCTTTCAACTGAGCAATGAATCACATACATATTCGAGGACACCAGTGGACTTTAAAGGGAAGTGCATTTAGGACTGACGCAAGGAAGAACTTCTTTATGCAAAGAGTTGTGGGAATCTTCAACAAACTACTAGGTCAGGTAGTTGAAGAAGAAACTTGGACAACCTTTAGGAAATATCTTGATGAGATTTTGGGATAGTTTAGCTGTTAGCTAATCAGACGAGCTTTATAGGCTGAGTGATCTGATCTCGTTTGTCAGATTTCTTATGTTTTATGTTCTATGGCAGCTTTTCCGGCAGCAGGAGGACTGAATGCAGATGACTGGAATGGAAAGCATGTGGGAAAAAAAAGTAATCTTTTTCCAATGCATTTCTGATGCTGCTTCTGTGGTTGTTGCTGCTTTCCATATTCCTATTGCATGATCAGACACTGTACTCGCACTTCTTGTGTACTGCCCTCCTAAGCTTTGACATTACACGCTAGATTTATCACCAATGTGGTGTCCAAAGAATGGTTCAAGCAAGCTCAGGAGACCCCCAGGTCCGGATTTAAGTGGCAGGTGTCTTATTGCATCATCGTCTCCCACCTATTAAAGAAGACGTACTGCCTTCTTTGAAATGTTCGGATAAACAAAAAACATGAACTGTGTGGGCTACTTCTGAACGCTTTCACTTTTTGAACTTCTTTGCATTGTTTTTTGACTGATTTTTCAGTTTGGCTCCTGATCTTTTTGATGTTTTGGCCCATACCTTAGTTTAATAATTTGATTTGTAAGTGCCCTAAGGGATGGACTGGCATTCTGACTGAGATGAGGGGTGATTTCTGGCTGTGACATTTGCATTTACTTTTCTTATTTGGCATTATACAAGGCGACTTACAACACTGATGATACAATTGGTCACATTTTCTAGTGACTTGCTTATTAACATACAGCATCAGTAGCAGAATTTGAACTCACAACCTCAAGGTTTGAAGTCCAAAGCCACATTGCCAAATGGAAGGCCACAGCGAATGGACACTATATATGGAGGTGTAACCTGACCAGGATGGTTCTTGGTTATTATCTCAGTTAGGGGTGGAAGATTAATGGATGGATTGTCTTCCAAAGAGCAGTTCCTTCCCCAGTATAATAGATGGTAGTGCACCTCTGGCACGGCCCTGGCATGGACACCTGCAGGGATCCATGGGATTCGTAGTCCTGAAGGACAACCCTGCCGGGGTCTTTGGATGCCACCAAAGGGTGGTATACGGAAAAGAATTCCCTATTTTATGGGGCCTTCCACATGAGTCAGAAGTGCTATGGCACCACATGTACTCTCGGATCCAAGATTAAGGAGCTGCTTGATGTCAGTCCAGATGAGCTGGAGTCAGTTGGAAGAGGGCAACGCTTGCCTGTAGGAGTGTGAAGGGAGATTATTGAGTTTGTTACAGAGATCATTTTGTACTTTGAAGAAATAACCTAACGAAACGTACTGCGTGGGTGCATTTGTGTTTGGAGTCTTTTGGTCACAGACTATTCTTTTGTTTTGTTCTTTCATCTCACAATTACTAATCTTTTCAGGATACGTGTTCCTTACACCTTCAGGCACTGTAAATACTAACACCAACAAGACCCTGAGATAAAAAAATGGCAATGTGGTGGGATTAAACAGATGCAAAAACACTAAAAGACCCTCCAAAGATGAATGGAGGTGACTTGGGGTGACTCTGCCCCAGTTTGTCTTTCAGATTAGCAGTATTCAGCAGCGGCATGGGACTGGACCTTCTGGTGGGACGGCTTCTCGTGTTGCTTGACGTGAGCCGACACTTCCACATCCTGAGTGCTTGGCTGGCAGCACAGCTAATTTCAGGGTTTTTTGAATCTGTGTCAGCTTATCTTTGATCAGCAGCCTAATACTTAGCAGACTGACAAAGCTAAAAGCTCATTTGTAATATCTTTGTTAGTGGATCAGGCACTAGAATGGGCTTCTGCCCTTTATGATGTGAATCATCCCTGATGTGACAACTTGGATGATTTTATTAAGGTTTTTTTGGGATTTTTTTGATCAGCATGAGCACAAAGGCATTGCCAATAATCAGTTCATAAATATCACAGATGGGTTTGGCAGCATCAATGATTATATAGTAACTTTTAAAACACTTTTAGAGCTGACTCAGGATGGAATGATCCTGCTTTGACTTTTAGAAATTGCTTGATGGATGGACTTCAAGATGAAATGGCTAGCCACGATTTAGGGCACACCAGGTGCAATGTCACATTGAGAGGCAGCATCCTTCCTCTCTTGTCTGTAAAGAAAGTAATATAGCTTTTCATTTTCATTTTCTAATATCCATTCTGTATTTCTTTTGCTTTTATGAAAATGACGCTGCCTGCTTTGTGCTGATCAGCAATCTACATTAATGACTTTGGATGGTACGTGCAAATTTTTGCCTAAGGTAACAATGAATTATCAGCAGCACTAACCAATCTGGCAAAGAAACATAATCAGACTTGCCGGAAGGGCCTCTGTCAGTCACAAAATGACTACTTGGGCACATAAACTGATTGGCCACCTGCTCGAGAGTGCATAGGTCCCCTTCGTGACTACAAATCAGCTTTGATCCATCGAGGCATGGACTCCACAAGACCATTAAAGTTATCCTTTGGCACCAAGACATTAGCAGCAGATCCTTTAAGTCCTATAAGTTACGAGGTGAGGCCTTCATGGATCGGACTTGCTTTTCCAGCGCATCCCATGGATAGGGAATTTTGTTGTGTTCCTCAACCGTTCCTGAGCAATATTTTTGCGTGTGGCAGGACACATTTTCCTGCTGAAAGATGCCACTGCCATCAGGGAATACTGTTATCATTGCCATGAAGTTGTGCAAGTGGGTCCTTCCAAGAGAACCCTAAATACAAAGAGGACTGTTTCATTTATGTTAGGTAGAATGCCAGAGGGAACTGGGCGGTCCCGTGGCCTGGAACCCCTGCAGATTTTATTTTTTCTATGGCCGTCTGGAGTTTTGTTTTGTTTTTTCTGTCCTCCCTGGCCATCAGACCTTACTCTTATTCTATGTTAATTAGTGTTTTCTTATTCTAATTCTTACTTTGTCTTTTATTTCTCTTTTCTTCATCATGTAAAGCACTTTGAGCTACATTATTTGTATGAAAATGTGCTATATAAATAAATGTTGTTGTTCAGATAGGTGGTACGTGTCAAAGTAGCATCCACGTGAAAGCCAGGACCCAAGAATTCCCAACAGAACATTGACCAGAGCATCACATTACCCCCCATTAGCTTGCCTTCTTCCCACAGTGTATCCTGCTGCCATCTCTTCCCTAGGTAAATGATGCCAATGCATCTGGCTGTCCACATGCTCTAAAAGAAAATGTAGTTTATCAGACCAGGCCACCTTCTTCCATTACTCCATGGTCTAGTTCTGATGCTCACATGTAGGCATTTTCAGAGGTGGACAGGGGACAGCATAGGCACTCTGACTAGTCTGTGGCTACTGTACGTAGCCCCATATTGAGCAGGCTGTGTTGCACAGTGTGTTCAGAGACCCCCTCTTATGGCCATCAATTTGTGCTACAATAGCTCTCCCGTGGGATTGGACCACATGAACTTGCCTTTGCTCCCCACGCAAGTCAATAAGTATTGGGTGCCCTGTCATTGGTTTACTGATTGATTGTTCTTCCTTGAACTAGTTTTGGTGGCTACTAACTACTGCATGGTGGGAACGCCCCACAAGACCTGCCATTTTGGAGATGCTCTGACCCAGTCTTCTGGCCATCACAATGTGGCTCTTGTCAAAGTCACTCAGATCCTTATGCTTGCCCATTTTCCCTGCTTTCAACACATCACCTTTAAGAGCTCACTGTCCACTTGCTGTCTAATGTTTCCCACCCCTTGACAGGTGCCATTGTGATGACATAATCAATGTTATTCATTTCACGTGTCAGTGGTTTAAATGTTCTGACTGACTGGTATTTGTAAAATGGATTGAAAAAGTATTGAGACCCTTTCACATTTTACACGTTTTGTTATCTTGTAGCCTTGTGCCAAAATCATTTAAATTAATTTAATTTCTTCCTCACATCAAGCAACATTCAATGCCCCAGAATTACAAAATGAAAACAGAATTTTCTACATTTTTGCAAATATACTAAAAATAAACTGAAATCTCCCATTGACACAAGTATTCAGAGCCTTTGCTATGACACTTGAAATATGGCTCAGGTACATCCCATTCTGGCGATCACCACTGACATGTTTCTGCAGCTTGTTTGGAGTCCACCTGTGCTCAAATCAATCAATTAGACTGATCAGGAAAGGTGCACACCTGTCTATGGTAGTCCCACCATTGAGCACTAAAAAAGCCATGAGGTTGAAGGAATTGCCTGTATAGCTCAGAGATAAGCTGGGGTCAAGGCACAGATCTCAGGAAGGCTACAAAAACATTCCTGCAGCACCCAAGAGCACAGTGGCCTCCATAATTCTTAAATGGAAGACTTTTGGAACAACCACACCGGGCCAAACTGAGCAATCCCGGAGATTTCTTTTTTTTGTTTTTTCTGTCCACCCTGGCCATCGGACCTTACTCTTCTTCTATGTTAATTAATGTTGACTTGTTTTATTTTTCTTACTGTGTCTTTTATTTTTCTATTCTTCAGTATGTAAAGCACTTTGAGCTACTTTTTGTATGAAAATGTGGTATATAAATAAATGTTGTTGTTGTTGAGAGGTAACCAAGATAGTCACTCTAGCTGAGGCCCAGAGAACTTGCATGGAGATGGAAGAAGCTTCCAGAATAACAACCACCACTGCAGCACTCCACTGATTGGGGTTTTATGACATAGACGCCAGACTGAAACCACTCCTCAGTAAAAAACACATGAAACCCATTTGGAACTTGCAAAAAGGCACCTCAAGACTGTGTGAAATAAGATTCTCTGGTCTGAGGAAGCCATGATTAGTGTCATGTGTGGAGGAAATCAGGCACTGCTCATCACCTGGGCAATACCAGTCCAATGGTAA
This sequence comes from Polypterus senegalus, assembly GCF_016835505.1. Taxonomy (NCBI): domain Eukaryota; kingdom Metazoa; phylum Chordata; class Cladistia; order Polypteriformes; family Polypteridae; genus Polypterus; species Polypterus senegalus. The sequence goes on along the minus strand of NC_053171.1, from coordinate 26,049,104 downwards.
GGGACAGCGGTAGTGGCGTCATGGGTTTGGGGACTAGACAGGGCTGAGAGAACTTTGAAGTAACATATCCTTAATGAAAACCTTTTTCAGAGTACTCTGGACTATGACCTTAAGTACAAAGTGAAGTCAACATCTGAGTGGCCTAGGGACAACTCTGGGATTGTTCTTGATTTGCCCAGCCAGGGCCTGGACATCTCTGCAGAGACTTGAAAACAGTTGTCAACTGAAGGTCTCCATCCCACCTGACAGAACTTAGAAGGATCTGCAGAAAATAATGAAAGACAATCCTTCAAATCCATGTATGTGAGGCTCATTACGTCTGATCCACAAAGACTCTGGGCTGAAATCGCTGCCAAGGGGGCTTCAAGTAAGTACTGAGTAATGGGTCTGAATACTTGTGTCATTGAGATATTTCAATTTTTTATTTTTGATAAATTTGCACAAATTCATAAAATCCTGTTTTTGGTTTGTGATTCTGGAGTATTGAGTGTTGACTGATGAGGGGAAAAAATAACGTAAAGGATTGTAGCACTTTTCCTATTCAATTCTTTAGCAGATTGCTCCAGACATTATACGGGGACGCTTCCTCAAACCTTTGCTTTTGTCTTGTGATTATATATAGCTAGAGATCCACAAAAGGAGAAAATGAGTCACATATCTTAAAATACTGTTTTTTTTTTTTTTTTGTAAGCTTTCAACAACCTACCAGGTGTAATCAACAATACAATACAATACAATTTATTTTTTACAGCCCAAAATCACACAAAGAGTACCGCACTGGGCTTTAACAGGTCCTGCCTCTTGACAGCCCCCCAGCCTTGACTCGTATCATATAATATGTTTCTGATTAGTTCAGAGTCCTGGACACGTTGGCCATCAAGCTGCCTCCCCCTATTGGCCATTCCACAGCTGAGTCAGCACTGGGCCAGCCAATCCAATGAAAGGACCCCTCTACCAGATGATTCCTGCAATCCTCCATCAGAGATGATTTTTCTGAGGCAGACAGACATCAGAGGAAAATGATTAGACAATATATAGCAAGTGAGGGGTGGGGGTGACTGGGGGGATTAATAAGGTGGGGTTCGTTAGGTGTTGGTCATAAAGTTTTATTTTTTATTTGGATGCTCTTCTTTTCATGCCTACATATGCTGTGTTCAAGACCAAGTGTTTGTTAAAGGCGTTTTCAACCCGCCTTCCCCATTTGCTAAACAGGGTGGTCCAGATCTAATTATGCAGATCCAGATTGTCTGGATGACTTTGATTTATGCAGGGACGATTCCAGTTTGGCGCAAAGACAATTCTTTATGTCGTCATTTCGCACATTTCTCGATGGTCCGAGATTTTTCAGGTGGTTTTCTATGTAATAAACTTAAGTTATAGTGTAATGAAAATTGCATAATTAGATCTGGACCACCCATATCTTGCCTTTAATTTCAGTATGTCTAATCATTATCCACTGATGACACCTGGTAAGTTGTAGAAAGCTTAGGAATTAAAAAAAAAAACTATTTTAAGATATGTGACTCGTTTTCTCCCTTTGTGGATCTTTAGCTACAAATATGCAAACTGTATCACAGACCTTCTCTCCCATATATATATATATATTATAACATGATATGAGTTGACTCCAAAACTTGTGGAAAAATACTTGAAAAAAGTCTGGAACAAGCAAAATAGAAAAAAACAGATCTGTACAGGTTTTAGTTCAAGATAGAGCTACTTCAGCAGACAAAACATGCAGTTTTAAAGCCAGACAGGGGAAGTGATGTCACCTGGTCTGGAACTGGAAGTGATGTCATCTGGTCTGGAATCAGACGTTACATCACCGGGACATGAACAGGAAGTGACGTCATCGGGCCCAGGTGGAATGTCCCATTGTAGGTTTGCAGAGGAAAAGAGAGAAATGATCAGTGCACTCTGCCACCCCTGGTCCTGCATAGAAGTACCCTTTAACTGCCTCCTATATGCATGTGTTTGACAATATATATATATATATATATATATATATATATATATATATATATATATATATATATATATATATATGTGTGATATTTATACTTCTGCTATATTATTATTGGCCCTTCTACACCCTGGCACTACTGAGACAATCACTCATGAATCACTAATTTTTTCACATATTCCTGCCTCTCTGTTGAGTGATTTAAATGTTTTTTTGTTTTGTTTTGTATTGTGTTTTTTTTGTAGACAATTTCATTATTTTTCCTCTCATTTTCCCTTTTTTTGGCATCAGTTAGGGGTTTAGTTGAATGTTGTGATTGGAGAGGAACATGGTGGATGTGGTCTGAGCCACTCTTATCACATCACATCTCTATCTGCATCACTCTTTCTCCTTTGTTTGTTTGCCCACCCTGTCTCAGAGATTTTGGCCTACAGAGACAGTGCAGCCCACCAGACTTTGTTCTTATAGTTCTAATGGCCAATCCATCCCTTTTTGCTGTCAGCTACAACACACAGGTTATGAGAAAGTGGAGTTGGCCACAAGCAGACAGCATGCGGAAACCCTTAAAAATCTTAGTTGGATGCAGGAAGTTAAGAAGTCAAGTTTAAGACATCTAATGAACTTGTGAGGCCACCTCTGCTAAAATAAAAAAAAATATATATATGAATTTTCACATTTTTGTTTCTTCACAGGCTCATTTTTATTCAGGTAAGCCCAATGTAATCATTGTGGGAAACATATGAAGAAATTAAGAAAATCTGAAATTGGTGGGTTCTTTATAAAAAGTACTGTGAAAAGGACATTTTCAGACCAAGTGATTCCCACGTGGTTACACAAGCTGGCCGTCCTGACTGGTAGCTGATGGTCAAACACTAGGTGGCGCCCCTACTCTCTTGAGGGACAGAGGCTTTGAAGGTAATATTGAATTCATTCTTTGCTCCTCATTACTTTTGATTCCCCTCATCAAGGATGTTAAACAATAAAGTATAGATTAACATCTCATTTGCATATAGCTGAACAAAGACGGATTAAGAGCCAGCGCATTTGCAGCTCTGTATCCTCTCCTTGTAATTAGGTTCTGCTGAGGAAGCTTTGCAACAACCATTAGCAGCCAAACTCATCTCTTGAATTATAAGCATGCTGCTGCCAGGCAGATTCTGAAAACTGTCATTTAGGTGAGGGCAGCATCACACCAACACCTGAGGGTTGCATGACACAAGACAGCTGGTGCCAGTGTAAATGGCCTCATATGGAGCAGGCCTTTATGGATGGTGTCATCACTTCTCTCAGTCAAAAGCCCAGGAGGACATTTAATTCAAGTGGATAAGGGGCTGACTCTCTGTGCTCTGCAGGCAGGACAGAACGGATGGACTGATGCATCAAGCAGTGTTGGCTCTTGACATGAGAAAAGACTTTGGATCCACATGAGCCAGAAAATCCAGAAAACAGAAGAATGGAGTGAAGTAGGCAGGGAGGGATTTATTTAGCAGATAGTTTTATCTACAAAGACTCACTGTCAAATAAATTAACTCTGTAAGCAGAGGTACAACATCAGGTGTAAATAAGAGTCAGACATTGTGATAATTGTGAGTAGGAGCATTTAAATAGATACATGAAAACAAATTAGGCAAACTGAAAAGGTCACATCATTATCCAGTGATGCCTGAAAGTATGTAAACCCTTTGCTTTTCATATTTCAGATAGTCTAAAAATAATATTTTATCGGCACTTCTACATTTAATTAAGACAACTGAAGTAAAAAAAAAATAAATACAAAACTCTTCCTATAATATATATATAGTGGTATATGGCTGGCTTGTCATCCTGGGCAATACCCCCAGGCCGCCAGATGGCGCCCTCCCTGCAGTATGGAGGTGCCCCGAAGACCAGCAGGGAGTCATAGACAATGTAGTCTTATACACAAGCACTGCTGGATACCACAGGGGCCGCAAGAGGGAGCTGCAGGGAGGACCGAAGAGTCATATGTGCCGTATAACCCAGAAGTGCGTCATAGGAGGAGCAACGACAGAAGTGACGTACTTCCGGGGTGAAGAAAAGGACTTGTACCTGACCCGGAAGTGAAAAAGAATTACATGGACTGGGGATTGGGAACACTTCCGGGTCAGGGAGTATAAAAGGACTGTGGGAGCGCCCAGACGGTGAGCTGAACTGGGTGGAAGGGTGGCAATGCGTCTGGGAGTGGAGGATTGGTTTATTGTTAGTATTGTGATTTGTTTATGAATATAGTGGAGAAGAGGGTGCTTTGTGCACTGTGGCATTTAAACAAAGTCAATATTTGGACTTTTATCTGATGTCTGGAGTCTTGGACAAGGGTTCAAGGGAGTGATAGCGCCCCCTATCTGTCACAATATATTTATATGTGGAAAAGAAGGTCTGTGATACGGTTTGTATATTTGCAGCTGGAGGTCCACAAAGGGAGAAAATGAAACACGTATAATAAAGTAGTTTTTATTCCTGAGCTTTGAACCCCTGCCAGGGGTCTTCATCAGAGGATAATGCTTAGACTTACTAGGATCAAAGGCAATTTAAAGCAAAAAATTACGTAGGGGTGGCTAAATCAGTGTCGTCTTATTGGGTGTAAAGTCTTGTTTATTATGAATATGTTCTTCTTAAGTTTGTATTTGCTGGATTTATGTCCAAGTGTTTGTTCTCATTTGATAGCCAAGATTCAGCCAGCTCTCTGCCACTTTTTGTACTGGCCTTGAATTTTACGTGTACATTGTCTCAGTTAAATGTATGACCAGTTGATTTAGTGTGTCTATAGATCAATGATCGTGAGTCCTTTCTTCTGAGGGCGTTGCGATGTTCCTGTATATGTGTTGTGATTCCTTTTGACGTTTGTCCTACTGTATGTATACCGCTGAGCAAGAACTGCATGGAATGCTATGAACTGCGTTTCGTGTTTCTGATGTCGATTGCTTGTTTTTAGCATTGAAGAGGACTGTGCGCAGATTGCTCGTGGGTTTGTGTGCTATTCTGATGCCTGACTTGGCCAGGATTCGTGCCGCACCTTCAGACACCTTGTGGTGATAAGGGAGTGAGTGCCAGGTTGGGTCAAGTCAATTGTTTGCTATGTTTTATGGCGTCTTCTGTGTAGGCTTCGATTAATGAATGTTTTTGAGTATCCGATTGAAGTGAAAAGACGGAAGAGATAGCGTCTCTCATTCATTATAATTTCCTTCGTATTGCAATGGGTGTGGACTCTTCTGAATTTAGTTTTAACACAGCTCCGTTTGTGAGATACCGGGTGGTTGCTGGCGAAGTGTAATATCTTGTCTGCGTAGCATTCCTTACGATAAACACTTGTGGTCAGGGTGGTGTCATTATTTCTTTCGATGCACAGTAGATGTCCAGGAAGCTGATGTGTAGGTTAATTTCTTTTTTCATTATGAATTGGATTGCAGGGAATATTGTGTTGATGTGGTTGTAGAATTCATTCAGCTGATCATTTTTAGTATGACGAATGTGTCGTCTACATAGCGTATAGAGCTGGCCGAATTCTGGTTATCAAATGAGAACGCCATCAACAGACACTTGGACATAAATCCAGCAAATACAAACTTAAGAAGATCATATTAATAATAAATAAGACTTTACACCCAATACCCCTAGCACACTGACTTAGCCACCAACCACATAATTTTTTGCTATAAATTGCCTTTGATTCTTGTAAGTCTAAGCATTATCCTCTGATGAAGACCCCTGGCAGGGGTTGAAAGCTCAGAAATAAAAATTCTACTTTTGATACATGATTCATTTCCTCCCTTTGTGGATCTCCAGCTGCAAATATATATATATATCTATATATATATATATATTTTTTTTTTAAAGTATATTTATATAAATGTCCTAGTATGCTTGTCCATTTCATTGGTTGTGGAAGGATGGGGCCTGTCCTGGCTGCAAGAAGGGGATGAAGGCTGCACTGTGCTCCAGTCCCTCTTAAAGCCCACTCATGTACACTCCCACTGGGTCATGTTACAGTGACCAATGAACCTAACGGCATGTCTTTTGGGGGAAAACTAGAATAAAATCTTATGCTACACAGACCTTCAATGATTCAAAACTTGTGTCTATTTAATGTTTTTATAACTTTTATATATTTACTGTATATATATATATATATATATATACATACAGTGAACCCTCGTTTATCACAGTTAATCCGTTCCAGACTCTACCGTGATAAATGAATTTTCGCGAAGTAGGATTCTTTATTTATAAATTGAATATTTTCGCAGTTAGAGTATAGAAAACCTGTTTACGACCTTCTAAATACGTTTTTTAACATTATTAGAGCCCTCTAGACATGAAATAACACCCTTTAGTCACCATTATACTCATATTACCCAATATATTAGACAAAATAAGAGAAAATAAGACATATTAGACGTTACAAATATCATATTACTAGGCTCACTTGCCTTTTAAGGCGACCGACTTTTATCCTCAGTTTTTGTGCACTCCATGTTTACATCAGGCATGTAAGTGTAGGGAATGAGAACATCAAAGTGCCCATTCATAACATCTCCCGAAAACCTACGTTTTTTTTTATCCCCTCAAGTGCCTGTCCAACGTCGTACAATGTCAGCCCGAATCTGTACCACTAAAGACGGTGTTTCATGCACTAAATAAGCTATAGATGAGAATAAGCAAGCACCATCTCCCCCGATATTTACTACGTGGTGAGGCATTTGTACTCCATCGACATTAATTATTTCCAGAGACATAATTTTGTCTATTTTTCCAGCGCATCGCACAAAAGCAAGGGAACGATGGGAGCACCAGAACTCTGCTCACATCGCGTCGATTCGTACCTCAAGCCGCAAGTAGTAAGTCTGTGATAAGAGGAATACCGCTACGCTTTGCACTCACGGGACAGAAGGACAATCCTGAACGCTTTTATATAGTAGATTATTGTACTGTACATTTAATTACACACACACAGTTCTTAAACACAACCACTAACCTATGAAGGCACGACCTCAGTAGGAGAGTCTTCAGAGGTGGTGCAGTATCATCAGCAGGTGCGTTGTTGTCTTCTTCCGCTGAAGGAGTACTAGGAGTAGGCAGTGGGTGTCTGGGTGTGCAGCTGAAGAACATCTTAATAGGCAGTTGCTGGTGCTGTCTTTTCATATGCGTGAGGAGGCTTTTGTAGGGTATTGCCATCTTTAATCATATCCAAGAGTTTCACCTTCTCCTGGATAGTAAGCATCTTCCTCTCGCGCTTAGTTTTATTGTCAGAAGGCTTAGAAAAAGCAGCACGTTTAGGAGCCATTGTAGGGCTTAGTTAAAAGTTCTCAGGAAGCGCATGCGAAGTGACGTAAGCGTGTATGAGAAAAAAATTGCGATAGAGTGAAGCCGTGAAAGTTGAAGCATGATATAGCGAGGGATCACTGTATATATATATAATATTTATATAATAATATATATACTGTATACTATATATATTTATGTACAATATATATATATATATATATATATATATATATATATATATATATATATATACTAGGGTGCTTATCCCCTACTTGCTTCCACTTTGCATCTCTGCCACTCGCGTTGTGAAGAGGGGGACTGAACGCCCCTCAAGGAGATGCGGTCGCTCCTCTGAAACCCCCTTTTAAACGGTGATACAATGGGAAACAAATACAGTTGTTTTTACCTCCTCTTTGCTCGATCAGCTGCTGCTGCTGCCATATCGTGTGATCTGCATCTTGTGCGGCCCTTCGAACATTTAAAAGCCTGTACAGCAGCTGTCATTGTCATCTACTCTTTGTCTCGTGGGACGTGAGTTCTTGATATTTTTTAGCTTATAATTTAAAAACGTAATAAGATTCTGAAAATCTAACAACATCACATTAAAGTTAGATACATTCTGAAAAGAATGATACCAAACATATATTGGTTTGAAAATAAGACTGATTTAAAGCATGATAAAAAACATGACATAAAAAGACACATAAAATCATTGCACTTGTAGGCTTAGGATTTTATATACAGAGTAGATATATATGATACAGTATCTGCCACATAATACAATGAGTACATGACACGTATTTCACCCATCAGGTGTACGTGCTTTTGCACCCCCTTACAGGGATTGAACTTCAGACGGCAGAGCTTGAGGTGAAGCCTCTGACACTGTGCCATGGCAGCTGGTTCGTGTATTTGACAGGGTGAAACTAGGAGTATTACATTCTTTTTAAGTCTGAATTACAATTTGATAATTTTGCAGATGCTGTATCATATATCTATGATCACAACTGAGAGGATGTGGCAGATGTTTGTTGACTGGCCGAACAACCACAAGTGTTAACTGGTAGGTAACCACTTAATAATCAGATTGCGATTCAGACATTAAAAGAATATATACAGTATACTATACAATATATATTAGTTTTTTTGTTCTTGTGTCCTGTTTTCTGTATGCATTGCCTAAGGAGACGGGGCCACCTCATTATTCATTTGAGGTGCTGGATGCAGCAGTACTTAAGTTGGAGCTGAAGATGGAAATGGCAGCTTCTGAATTGTATCTTTACTGGTTATTTCTGATTTCTTTAAATATTTGGATTCTCTGCCTTCGACCCCTACTTTAATTTAAGATACTATTATTTGTTCTGTATCTGGATTTGTATTTGTTTGCCTTAGGATTTGCCTTCTAGGTGTACTGGCTCAGATGGAGACAGCTGTGTTTCTTCATGGAAATGATTGGGAGGTGTGATACAATGAAAGGATCGAGGCAAGGTTGTTAGCAAAATTTTAAACCGGTCTGTTAAAATCTTGTACCAAAAAATGAGTCAAATTTACTGGGCAGAAGCACACAATAGAATCTTACAGCAACTCTGAAGTTCTTACCCTTAATCTCAATTGAGCTCATGTGCTGACTTATACACAGTGGTGTCACACCCCATGTACTTCTGAGTCATTCTGGGTATGATCGCCATGGTGACTATGAATGCAGCCATGCGTCTATCAAACAAATGATGTCATGTAATAAACTGTAAAATTATTCAACTTTTAAATAACAACTTCTGGATGCAAACTAATGGAAAGTTCAGAATCCTTGAGTTTAAAACCCTAAAATACTCGCTGTCATAAAGAGAACGAAGCAAAATGAAAGGTTGGGGGAACCTCCATGATATTTTGTCATACATATATAAAGACGAAGAAAGGAAAGTTCAGTCTGTGCTATCAAGAACAAACACAGGTAAGTTTTAATGCTTCCTTCCCTCTTAGTTGTGGATTCATTCATTAAAGAATGCCGAATTCAATCCATTACTTTGCTTATATGGAGGAAAAGGTAGAAAATGCAGGGCTTTCGGAACTGCAGAGGAAATGATGTCCATCATCTTCTGGGAGTTGATATTTAGATCTACAGGTGAAAAGGGAGAAGATGTTACTGATCATGCTGCCCGTGTCTCAGAGAGCCAGTGCTTACCTTGTCAGATCCCGGAAGGTGTCATGTATCTGACAATGCATATATTTTCAGAAGACTTCTCAGCAAACGCAGGAAAAAGTAAAGAAAAATACTAATCAATGATTTGCTTTTTATCACTGCATTGATTTTGTTTTGTTGTTCCTCTTTTGATATCCTTGAGATATTGTTTACATATAATAAGAAAAAATGTTTATGGTTTCCCTCTTCTCCTTTTTATGCTTTAAAGCCTTTGTCTTATTTTGGGGCATTGAGTTTTGGGGCTAGGCTGCCTGGAGTGAGGCCTGTTCATGAATTTCAGGCCTATGACGGAGTCAGATCTAGTATTTTGTTGTTTTGAATCTCGCATCTCTTTGGTTTTTTTTCGAGAATTCACAACAAATATGTAAACTCCATACTGACAACCCAAGGACACTAAAGCCATGAGGCAGCAGAGATAATACTGTGCCATTGTTGGGCAATTCCTGTTGTAGTTTGGAAAACAAAACCTAACCCTGAAACAGTTTGGTTTTCCAGAACAGTAAGCAGCTTCTAAATCCATATATTTGAGAGTAATTTTGGATGAGATATAATAATAATAATAATAATAATAATTCTTTACATGTATATAGCACTTTAATCTCTATAGTGTCTTATACAAACAATACACTCACTATGTAAAATATTAAGAACACCTTTGCACCCGCTAAAGAAGGCAATTATCTAATCAGCCACTCATGTGGCAGCAGCACAATGCATAAAATCCTGCAGATGCAGGCCAGGAGCTTTAATTAAAGTCCACATCAAATACCAGAATGGGGTAAAATGTGATCAGAGTGATTTCAACAGTAGCCTGATTGTTGGTTTCAAATGGGCTGCTTTGAGTATTTCTGCAACTGATAATTTCCTGGGACAACACTCTCTAGAGTTGGCTAAGAAGGGTGTGATAAATAAAAAGTATCCAATGAGCAGCACTTCTGTGGATGGAATCTCCTCATTGATGAGAGATGTCAGTGGAGAATGGCCAGCTTGGTTTGAGCTAACAGAAGGGCTATGGTAACTCGGAGAAACCACTCTATATAACTGGGGTGAGCAGTAAAACATCTGAGAATACACAACATTCAAACCTTGAGGTGCGTGAGCAACAACAGGAGAAGACCATGTCAGATAACTCCTATCACCATAATTAGAAAGCTGAAACTTCAGGGGGCTCACCATAACTGGATATGTGACGACTGGAAAACAGCCTGGTCTGATTAATCTCGATTTCTGCTGAGGCGCACAGATAATAGGGTCAGCGTTTGGTGCCAAGAGCATGAACTCAAGCTTAACATGCATCACAGGAAAATTAATGAAAGGAATTATTCGTGATAAGATTGAGCAGCACCTAACAGGAGTTATTCTGAACAGTCAGCATGGGTTCAGAAGAGGGAGGTCATGTTTTACTAACATGCCGGAATTCTATGAGGAGGCAACAAAAGGATACGATCAAAGTGGAGCAGATGATATTATTTATCTGGACTTTCAGAAAGCATTTGATAAGGTGCCACATGAGAGGTTGGGCATCAAGTTAAAAGAACAACAACATGTATTTATATAGCACATTTTCATACAAATAATGTAGCTCAAAGCGCTACATTAGAACTGGGAGTTCAGGGTAATGTTTGTAGATGGTGCAGAATTGGCTCAGACACAGGAAGCAGAGGGTGATGGTGCGAGGAACACCAGAATTGGCCGACAGGGCTCAGTGCTAGGGCCGCTGCTATTTTTAATATATATATATATATATATATATATATATATATATATATATATATATATATAAATGATTTCGATAGGAATATAAGTAACAAGCTGGTTAAGTTTGCAGATGATACCAAGGTAGGTGGATTAGCAGATAATTTGGAATCCGTTATATCATTACAGAAGGACGTAGCATACAGGCTTGGGCAGATTTGTGGCAGATGAAATTTAATTTCAGTAAATGTAAAGTATTACACATATGAAGTAAAAATGTTAGGTTTGAATACACAATCGAGAGTCCACCTTATGAGAAAGATTTAGGAGTCATAGTGGACTCTAAGCGATCGTCTTCCCAACTGTGTTCAGAAGCCACTAAGAAGGCTAACAGAATTTTAGGTTATATAACACGATGTGTGGAGTACAAGTCACAGGAGGTTCTGCTCAGTCTTCTTATAACACACTGGTGAGGCCTCATTTGGAGTCCTGTGTGTAGTTTTGGTATCCAGGCTACAAAAAGAACATAACAGCACTAGAAAAGGTCGAGAGAAGAGCGACTAGGCTGATTCAGGGCTACAGGGGATGAATTATGAGGAAAGATTAAAAGAGCTGAGCCTTTACAGTTTAAGCAAAAGAAGATTAAGAGGTGACATGATTATTATAATTATATATATATTATATTATATAATTATATATATGATTATTATAATTATAATTATGAAGGGAATTAGTCCAGTGGATCGAGACTGCTATTTTAAAATGAGTTCATCAAGAACACGGGGACACAGTTAGAAACTTGTTAAGGTAAATTTCACACAAACATTAGGAGGTTTTTCTGTACACAAAAAACGATAGGCACTTGGAATAAGCGACCAAGTAGTATGGTAGCCAGTCTGACTTTAGGGACTTTCAAAACTCAACTTGATGTTTTTTTGGAAGAAATAAGTGGATAGGACTGGTGAGCTTTGTTGGACTGAATGGCCTGTTCTCGTCTAGAGTGTTCTAATGCTCTGATGTTCAACCTGCACTGTGTCAACAGTCCAGGTTATATAATGGTGTGGGGGAATGTTTTCTTGTCACACCTTGGGCTTGCTAATACTCATCAATCATCGCTTGAATATCACAGCCTATCTGAGCATGTGTATCCCTTCATGACCATTTTCTAATGTCTACTCCAAGCATGATAATGCACCATTTCAGAAAGCAAATGTCATCACAGACTGGAATCACAAACATGACAATGACATTAGTGTTCTTCAGTGGCCGTCCTTGTCACCGGCTCTGAATCCAATAGAAATCCTTTGGGATGTGGTAGAATGGGAGATTCACAGTGTGAACGTGCAGCTGTGCAACATGGACCAGAATCTCAAAAGAATGTTTCTGACATCTTGCGGAATCCATACCATAAAGAACTAAGGCTCTTTTGAAAGTACAAGGAGGCCCAACGGGGCGTTAGTATAATGGTCCTAAGAATTTGCTCGGTGAGGGTATGTTTCAGTAAACTTTCAAAGAAGCAACATACAGTAGTATAATTGTAACTGTAGTATAATCTTTTCAGTCCCACGTCAATAACAGTCTGCATATTTCCACCTGCGTAATGTTAATCGTATTCGCCCCACACCACTGCTATCCTTGTTCATAGCCTTGTCACCTCTTATTTGAATTATTACTTTGGTCTTTCTCATAAATCTTTTAATAAGCTTGAACTGGTCCAGTATTCAGCTACACGCATCATTACTAGAACCGCCTTTATTCACCATATCACTCATGTCTTGCAGCAGCTTCACTGACTTAACGGTTAAGTTCCGTATTGACTTCAGAATTCTCCTGTTAACTTTCAAGGCTCTCCACAACCTTGCCCCTCCATACCTGTCCGACCTCTTCCATGTTGCCATTCCCTCCCGCACCCTTAGATCCTCTTCTTCCATTCACTTGACTGTCCCCTTCGTCCGTCTTACCACCATCAACTGAATGCTCTGAACTCACTACCATCTGAGCTTAGAAATATCAAATAAGTCTCACTTTTCAAATCTAAACTTAAAAACTCATTTGTTTAAGACTGCTTTCTCTCTTTGATTACAATTGCTGTGTCTGATTTAAATTTTTGCATTTTTAGTTTTGTTTATAATGTGTTTTTTCTATTGTTCGATGTCCTTGAGTGTTTAGAAAGGCGCCTACAAATAAATAAAATGTATTATTATTATTATTATGAACTGTGAGACATCCAATGTCTGGATCAGGGGATCATCTGAACTTGTATTTGGGTAGAAGCGGATCCTGTTGATGCTGTATTGGAGGAGTTTGAATCATTCAGTCAAGGAGGTGACGTGAGGTCCTTGTTGGTGACGACGTGTAGGTCAAATGGTTCCACGGCCCTTAATTCTGGTCTCTTGCAGGGTTGGAGCCTATCAAACTTTTGCTTACCTGATGTTTTCAATGTTTGCCGTTTGTAATAAACAGTATGCTGTTAAGTGTCCAGGGGAGCTGGACGAGAGCCAAATTAGTAACACCACCGTAACTCCCTCCTCATCCTAAAACAAATAACTTCTGAGATGGTCACATATATATATTCTTGTTATTTCTTGTTTGTGGAGACGTTAATCTTCCAGACGTGGCCCAGGAAAGGCTACGCAGCCTTAAGAAGTAATTCTTCCAGCCGTGCAGACAGCTAAAATTATTAATTTACATTTAAAAAGAGTGACAGCGCTCAAGGAGTGAACTAAATGGCTTTGCCGATGCTGCCTGTGCTAATTGGAAAAATATTGCTGTGCTCCACATCGCATCATGCAAACGAAATCAATTAGGCATCCGTGAGATGCTCATTAATCACCGCGCTCATTTCTGCATGATGACCCTCGTAGCACAGTCTGGAAACCCCTCCTTTCCTTGTATCGCTTGCTTGTTTTTCGATTGCGGCAGGAAGGTTGGCTTCGGGGCACCTGTTCAGGCAGGATGGTGCCGTCTAAGTCAAGCAGACATGTCCTGTTCCCTCTCAGGATGTCCCATGCAGTGGCTCTCTATCTCTCCATCGCCAGTTTCTTTGTAAGACCATTCCTCTAACTGTTCCCTGTCTAATACAATAGGTGGGCAGATCACACTCACCCACATTTTGACACTTACTCTGTCCAGAACAAAGTGATCAGCAACTAAACAAGCGAGCGGAAGTTACCTTGCTGTTTCCTGAGTTCTACAATTTAAGGTGGGTGGGACACCTCCTTTCTTTCATGCTGCAGTCTTTAAGCTCTTCCATTGGTCTTCTTCACAATGAAAGGACTCCACTTCCCCTTTATGAGCTGCCTTTTTATTTTCTGTCTGTTTCACCTACTGGTACAGAAGCAGAGACAACATGAGCAGGAGAGTGAAGCACAAGCTTGCTGTTTTGCATTGTGTGGCACAGAGTGAGTCTCCTAACCTGGAATTGCTCACGCTTTACAAAAGCAGAAGGTGTACTCGACCTGAGAGCTCTGATTACTGTGGTTACTTCAAGGATCGAGCATCCTGGGTTTGGATCCTAAGCCGTAACACTTTGCACATTTTTCCCTGTGTCTGTGAGGATTTTCCTTCAGACACTGTGGTCTTCCTTTAGCCTCCTGTGTTAGGTGACTTTCCTGACCGAGGGCTTACACTGTGCAGCTGGGCTACCACTAATTCACTGAGTGACCCTGAGCAAGTCGCTTAACCTGCAAGCATTCACACTGTAGCATTATGAAAATAGTAAAACCAGACCTTAGGATGGGGTTTGCAAAAAGAAAAGGCTCTATATAAAGTTAAGTATTTTTGATAGTGTGAGTGCCTATTGGCTAAAGTGCAGAACTACACACCATGTGGTTAATGGTTCAGACCCCACCACTCATTCACAGCGTGACCCTAAGCAAGTCACTTCATCGCACTGGACTCAAATCATAATGTGGATACAAACAAAGCTCCTAATGAATGAAATGAAGAGCAATCTAACATCTGATTAACACAACACAACAAACCTACTCTGAATCCCAAAGTTGGTCCTTTCACTCCCCCCGGAATCGTACTGTACAATATAACTGACACTCCTAGTGACTAAAGATTCAGAAATGCCCACCACATGGTTAATGGTTCAACCTATCCACCTGTCCACTAAGACCACTTATCCAGAGCAGGGTTGGGTTCTCACAGCAAATTCATTGTGTGGACTCTGAGCCAGTGATTGCCCACCCAGGACTTACACTGTACAGTAGATAGGACAGATGCTAAGGCCCAGATCTGCACACCTCATAGCTCAGTTGCCACCGCTATTTCACTGCATGACCCTAAGCAAGTCGCTTAATCCAAAGAAGGCTCAAATCATACACCACATGCAACTGAAGCTCCTAGTAGTTAAAATGGGGGGCTGCCCACCATTTGGTTAATGGTTCAGTCCCCACCACAAATTCGCTGACAGTCCAAGAGTCAGTCCTTTCAGAACCCAAGACTCATGATGTACAACTGATAACCCTAGGGGCTAAAATTCAGAACGGCAAACCACTAATTCATAGTGTGACCCAGAGCAAGTCACTTCACCGGACGGGGATCCACTCATCTAACAAATGCAACTGAATGGCTAAAATGAAGTGACGCCCATTATTGTGACTGAGCTCTTTTGTAAACTTTTCTTTGTTTTACATAATTACATATGGGGTGGCACAGTGGCGCAGTGGGTAGCGCTGCTGCCTTGCAATTAGGAGACCCGGGCTTGCTTTCCTGGTCCTCCCTGCGTGGAGTTTGCATGTTTTCCCTCTGGGCGCTCCGGTTTCCTCCCACAGTCCAAAGACATGCAGGTTAGGTGAATTGGCGATTCTAAATTGTCCCTAGTGTGTGCTTGGTGTGTGTGTGTGTGCCTTGTGGTGGGCTGGCACCCTGCCCAGGGTTTGTTTCCTGTCTTGCGCCCTGTGTTGGATGGGATTGGCTCCAGTAGACTCCCGTGACCTTGCAGTTAGGATATAGCGGGTTGGAAAATGGATGGATAATTACATATTTTTCTCAACATTTTCCTGAGCTTGTCCTGCATTATTGAATATTGTCTCACAAACAAGTCAGAGACATCATAAAGGTTTGGGGCAGCCACCTATATATTCTTTTCTGGCTGCAAAATTTGATTTAAATAGTGAGAGATGTTCATAGAACAGAGTCCAAAACAGAACTGATTGGCATTGACACAAAGTGGCATTTTTTACATAGAGTATAGGAAATGACATCATTGGCGCCGGAACCAGAAGTGACATCATCATCCTGAGAATGGTCTGCAAGAGACTGAGAGAGACAGTCAGCACACTCCACTGCCCCCTGGTCTGGCGTAGAATTACTATTATTTAGGCCCTTTAGCTTTTCCAATGCACATGTGTGTGACAATATATATATTCATAACATGTATTTTCTTTTGTTATGCATTATTTTTGTTCTAAAAATTATTCACGTTTATTTGGCAAATCGCTTGCTGTTGTTCTGTGTTCCTTTTGACGCTGGGGTTGTGTCCTCGAGAGTTGCACCGGGTGGCGTCATTAGCGTGATGGTTTAATAACCAGCATCAGGAGGCAATCATTGGCAAAGTATTGTCCATTACTAACCAATTTTTTTTCTGTGTTTCAGGTTTCAAAAGCTTTCTGACTGCGATTTTAGTTTGTGCTCTGGTTTAGACAAAAGTCATTAGCATGATCTTGGCTTTGCATCTTTCTTCTGACCCATCATTAATTGGTGTTGTTTCCTGCCTTTAATCCATCTTGGCTGTATGCACACCATGTAGTTAATGGTGGGTTCCCTATCACTAATTCACTGTGTGGTCATTTAACCTGGCTGCATTCACTCTGAAGCAATATGAAAGTAGTCCCACCAGACCTGAGAATGGTGTTTGCCATGGAAAAGCACTATATAAATGTATTTCTTTTTAGGTTGTGTGGCTGGCAATTGGCTAAAATGCAACACTGCAACAACACATAGTTAATGGTTCAATCCCAACCATGAAGTCGCTGTGTGACTCTGAGCGAGTCACTTCACCATGCAGGGCTTAAATCATATCGTAGAGACAACTGATGCCCCTAGTGGCTAAAATATGGAACTGGATGCCACACACGATAAACAGTCCACTCTTCATTGTTACACTCTTTAGAATAAAGGTGACAAAGTAGTTCTTCAGAGCGATGGTAGAAGGAAACAATTATTGTCCCCCAAAAGAACCAAGTGCATAAAGGTTCCAGACAGATGCTTTATTTATTTAGATTCTTAATAAATTTAATAAATAACTTTTGTAAGTTACAGCTGGCAACCTGACCTGGCCAAGACAACTAGGAGATGGACTGGAGTGTACCCAGAGCATTATATCCCCCGCAGTGCTCAGTGGCAACGCCATGATTTCCCACAGGGCATCATGGGAATTGGAGTTCTGTGACTCAGTCCTGTTGGGTGCCACCAGGGGGTGGTGTGGGGACTAGGGAGCCCCACTTCATGGGTGTAGCCAGACGTACACCAAGGCCAGGCCTTCAGGACACTGGAAGTACTTCCAGAGATTACTTAAAAGGAGTTGCCTGCCAATACTCTGAGAGCCAGAGTCGGGAGGGCGAAGGCAAAGCTTGCTGAAGGAAGAGTGGAGGTGGAAGTAGTGACACAGAGACAGAGTCAGAGAAGACTGAAGACAAAGGGCTGAGTGCTTTACTATCGGGCTGTGGTGCTTTACTGTACTGTGCCTTGGTGGGAAATGCTTGGAAAGCGTTTCCCACAGCCAAATAAAAGCCTGTGTTGTGCTGGAACTTGTGCCTTGTGTTTGTCTGTGTCGGGTTTGTGGATTTGGTGTGCCCCCTGCGGGCCACACTTTGAATAGATAACAGATTTGTGAATTACCAGCGGGTTCCTTTTGAAGGACTTGTTGCTGCACACAATCTCACTGCTTAAGTTCAAGCTTTCTTGATCTGTTATTGTCCTACCTGATCGTCAACTTCACATGAAAGATTTCTGTTCTGTTCACATGTTAGGAACCTTTTCAAAGCTCAGAGAATCAACTTCATAATTAAAAAAACCCTTCCCAGAATGAAATGGTGCTTCGTCAAGCAATGGGTCTACGAGGGACTGCACAACTCAGTAAAGTGCCATTACAGGGCCGATGTCTATAAGAGAGTAGTTCATCCTGGATGAGCCATTTATCCATCAGGGCTGTCCTCATGGGATTATGGAAACACTTCTCTTGTTTGAAGTGCTTCATGACACAAACAGGACTTGTTTGTGTAGGTGGGCGAGGACTGGGTAGCTGGTGCCGTCGTGTAACTTCCAGTCATCTCCTTAGGTCTCGACTAAGTGGTCCGTACTGTAAGTAATGCTGGTAAATTATAATACGTTTCAACACATGAAAGCTTTTAGAAGGCATTTTCAATTAATTCTTTAAGCTTGACCCCTTTGAAATGATAAAACTGCCATTTTCTGCAAAGGCACTAAGCAGGATTTCTGTGCCAGCCCCGATGGGCATGGCTCAAGCATGCATGAAAGAAGAATCTGGCACATGAATGTGATCGTCAAGTTTCATCTCACGTTGTTAAGGAGAGCAGATTAATGCACTGCTGGAACAGAGCTTAAAATAATTTCAAACATTACTCAACGACTTAAAACGCAGGCTGCCATCTGTTCTGTCTGCCTCGCGTCAGGACAATGCAAGTGACTGCTCTGTAAAGGAAGTCTTTGAAAATCATCAAGAGATATTTACGGTCCTGAGAAACAGACAACTGGGAGACCCTCTGGTGAGAGTTTGGTCTGAAAACAGCAGAGGAAGTGCACCTCTTAGTAAACTGCTTGAGGAGCCACACAACAAGAAGGAAGCCCACCAGTAGAAAAGTCAACAATGTTAAAGGAATACCCTGGCCAGAAAATTATTTTTTTTTATATGTTACTTACCCCATGAAATTTGTAATGATGGGTGAGAAAAAAATGCAATCTCAAGCTGTCACTCAAAACGAAAATAAAAATGTTTCTGATATAACAGAGGTCTATGGTGACCACTTCTGGACGACAGTAAGCAATCTGAAAAAGTCCATGAAAAAAAATCTCACATTACTCACACTCTCGTAATCCATACATCAAGTCATCTAGTCGCATGTTCACAACATCCCAAATGCACATTCTTTTACTAAAATGTCTATTTCTGGAAAACAGTCTCCTGAACAAAAGTGAAACACACTCCGACGAGCTCAAGCATTTGATCTGAAGACCCATCTCCTGCTCATTCATTAGTCATGAGTCCAGCTCAGAAGCAGCTTATTCATTGGCTAACATTGCACCTCACGTCATATCAACAAAAAGTGTACATTGGAAGACATTACTTATCAGGAAGAGAATGCTCCTTGGAGTTGTGCATATCTGAGATGTTTCAACAAGAAGCAGAAGGTCAACTCACCCTTTGCAGTTTCACAGACGGCTGCTGACTAATCACTGAGGTACTCCAGTTGTGGAGAGGAGTATAAATGTAGCGATGAGAGACAGGACGACAACTGAAATCCTCACTCACAATTGAGCATGTTCATTTTCCTTCATAGAAATGTTTTCTGCAAGTGTTTTACTTAACAATATTTTACTAAAAAATCATGAAATTGAGACATTGTGAGCATGCGACTGGATGACATGACCTGTCGATTATGAGACATGTGTAACGTGACATTTTTTGATATTGTTTGCTGTGGTTCAGCATTGGTCACCATAGACACTTGTTATATCAGAAACTTTCTTAGGTCCATTCTGCATGAAAGCATAATATTACACATTTTTTTCTGCTTTCACTACATTCAACAGGGGGTAAGTGACAGATTATTAAAAATCTCGTTTTTGTTTTAATTTAAAAAGCAGAGCTCTTTACACTTTTAAACTAATTCCAGATATTCAGGTAATTCTTGTCTAAATACAAAAGCATGAACAGACAAGGGCCATTTTTCAGTAGCCAAGTAAGATAACAAGTTGTTTTAATATAGAAAAAGTCTTAATAAAAGTCCCTTTGGAAACATGAAGTCCTGCTCCTTTCTCTTACACCCCAAAGGTTAAATGGACAATCTATGCTGGCCTTGTGTAAGTGACATTAAGGGTGTGCATTAGGAAGCTCCTCCTGCTGGGACAGGCGCCAGACTCCTGTGACTCTAAGCAATTTTGGTGGGTTAGAAAATGGACATATAGGTGAAGAGGTGAACAGACGAACTTGTGGGTCTGAATGGTCTGTTCTCATCATGATTTTTCTAATGTTCTAATATTCCGTACAGGCTGGTAGGAAGACCATGTCTTTGGAATTAATGAATATGTCCAGTCACATCTCAGGAATGCAATCTGGACCTCAAGGGTCACAGGAGTCACCTTTTAGAAGTGGACTGTTTTAGGAGTTACACTCCATCTTAGATTGACCTGGTACCAGGACTGCGGGAAAAATGTGAACCAGAAACAAGCAACCAATCCTAATCCTAGGTCTTACTTAGAGCATGAGCTACAAGAAACGCAACATTGTGTTTCCGTGGAGGGTTAGCGCAGATTAAAGCCATCACACATTTAGAGGGTCACAACTGTGACATCACAAATGCAACAACAAAGTCACATGATGCACCTCTATGGTACTGCGTACACACAGAAAACCGAAATGGTAATGAAATGAGACTTTTCCAAAATAAATCTAAATATTATTAAAACTCAAAAACAGGGTCTGCAGGTCAAAAAAAAAAACAAGAATAAAAGAAAATCCATGTGCCAAATGTGTTTATTTTTACACTTGTTGAGGTGGAGCTGTTAGATAGAAGGACATATAATAGCACTGGGTCATAAGGGGAGGGTGACTCCATAGTGACCCTATCATCCATGATGACACAGAGTCTGTTTATTATGTTAATAAATGTGTGGGATTAAAGGGAGGCAGCTTCTCACCCACAAAATCAAACACATCAGTGATCTTATTACCTTTGGATGCAGAAAAAGCCTTTGACAGAGTCGAAAGGGTCTATTTATTTACCATTTTGCACAAATTTGGGTTTTGCCTAAATATATGTGCATGGTTACATTTACTTTCTACCAATCTAGAAGCCCCAGTCTGTATTTATAACATTAACTCAAACTACTTCAAACTAGAATGTTGTATTCAACAAGGATGCCCCCTATCACCACTGTTTTTTGCAATTGCCATTGAGCCATTGGCTATTCATTTTTCAAAATACATTAGAGATAAAGGTGATTATCAGAGAAGGACTTGAAAAGAAAATATCACTATATGCAGATGACATGGTACTGTGTATGTCAGTCCCACAAACATCTCTACCGGTAGTCCTTAATGGAATAGCAGAATTTCAAAAGATAGCTGGACTCAAAATCAGTTGGAATAAAAGTGTGCTTTTTCCAGCGAACTCACACAATACTAGACTGGACATCTATCCATTCACTTTACCAGAACAGTTTAAATATCTTGGAGTAAATTTCACAAGTAAAAATAAAGATCTTTTTCAATATAATTTTGCTGACAGCATGGAATGAATGCAAGGGAGGGATGAGCAAAGGGAGAACACAGAGCACCAATTAAACAGCAAAACTGGTAGTCTCTTTCTGTGTCTGGGTTTAAGCAGAAATCATAAAGTTTGGATCATATTACATTGATCTGGTATGATGTTGAATGTTACCAAGGGGAGTGCCCTATGTGTGTGACATAACTGGGGTGTGATCATATTGTTGTGGACTATCACTACAAAGCTTCTCAGTTCAAAGATCTACAGTGTGGTGAACTGCCTGTCACAAACCTGTAACATCTGCCTGAGAAGTGACCTCCGTAACGAGAGACCTCCTTTAGTCAGCCACATAAAGACTTTCTCTGAGCCGAGCGCTTCCTGATGCCATCTGATGATCTCACTCTGAGCCAGCTCCCACCATTTCTGAATATCATTACCACTACACTGCCCATCCACAGTGCAAATCCCATCCTTGTTGCCAAGTGTGCTGCTGTAGGCTCACAGCACAAAACCTCTCAGCTCAAAGGTTTGTAAACTACTAGTGGTCAGTTGTCGCCCTGCAACATCTGGCCCAGAAGCAGTCCTCTTATTCTGTGAGCTCATAGCAGAACTACTTTAACAAGTCGTTCATATTCTAAATCTGAACATTGCAAGCAATGTGCTTCCAGGTGACTGCAGCTGATCCCTTCCTCACCTTTTCTACACAGCATCACCATAATAATGAATTCCCATGAACTCACACCACGAAGCAACTCAGTTTGGAGATGTGCAGTGTGGCAAACTACTGGCGGTCAGCAGCAAACCTGCAGCATCTGGCTCAGAAGCAGGCTCATTGCAGTGTGAGGTAAAGGAGTAACTCCATTAATCAGCCCCGCAGAGGCCGTCCATGAGCACTGTGAGCGGATGTGCAGTCCTGGCATTACAGCCTGGCATTTTATTTAAAGGTGAATTACTGTTGAGTTAAAGGAAAAAAAAAATGTATTTAATGAGAAAATAAAAGTTTCTCTGTCAAATTCTTTTTGAGGGCGTTGACTTTTGATTTTGGCTGATTTTTGGTCCTGTAGTGGTTTAACCTCATCCCTGCCCTACATGGCCTCCTTCAAGTACCCAGGGTGTCATACCTGATTCAAGCATCTTTTCTTTTTATATATTACTTTTATTGCCTTGTAAATCTTTTCTTTTTTCTGCATATATTTTACTAGCTGTGTAAGCCCATGCTGTAAGAAGCCCGGGCTCATAGAAATGATGGATTCTGGCATTTCAATCAATCAATCGCATCGGTTGTGCATTAGTGGCTAAGTGAGGTTCTCTTTCCTTGGTGGTTTTGTTTTGCCGATGTGCTCGTCTCCATTGTCTATCAGCAGCTAAGCGAGTTTCTCTCTCCTCGGAGGTTTCATTTTACCAATGTGCTTGCGTCGCTTGTGTATGAGCGGCTAAGCGAGTTTCTCTTTTTTCAGCAGTTTTACTTTGGCGAAGCTTTCTTCGAGCTTCATGCTGTAGCCTCACACTTCCGGGCCAGGCAGACAGACACACACACACACTTCCACGCGTAGATGTTTATATATAGGATTATTTTCTATTTGTTGTAGCTCCTCGGACTGTTGAGCCTAAGGGGTCAGGGCCCCCGACACTCTAGGTGTGAGACAGCTTCTAGACATTTATATGTTTGAGGATATCTTAGTGCCATTGCTGTGGTATTAGGTTGCCTATTTGTTGTGCCAATCACAGTGATGCAGTGTGTCCCAGCAACTTGCCAACAAACTGCTGGGAGTGATGCCCTTTAAACTAAATCATACATTTTTTAATATCTATGTCAAACTAAAGAACCAATCGAAAACACACATATGGTCATGTTCCTTGAAAATAAAGTTTTAACAATGCTCACAGCAAAATGAACAGAAAAAAATGTAGCCGAAACAAACAAAAAAAATCTTTTCAGCAAGACATCCAAGGTTTTCTGATTCTTAATACTATTGATCCCTCCTGTGTTTGGTTTTTTGGTTTAGCTTTGTTCTTGTCAGTTCCACTGGTGATGCTCTCTCTTGACCTTCAGTCTCGTCTCTTTTTCTTTTTTTTTGGGATTAGTGGATTTTGGAACTGGTTTTGTTCTTTAGCAGGTAAGCATTCTTGTTTCTTGCTTTGTCTTATTTTCTTTAAAATCATTTTTTTTGTGAATAAATTCTTTAGTGGCCTCCTTAACATTATGTTTATCCTCAGAGCCAAAAACGTTGAATCATTTTTAACAAGAAAGAATTTTATTATGTGTAACAGGAACATGTTGTCTTAATAATCAAGCCTTGACACATAAAAAGGTTTTGGGTCAGCCAGCCTCCTGTATACTGTAACTGGAAAGTGGCTGAAAATTTGAAGATCGGTTGAGAAAAGGTCTTTACAGACAAGAGTCCAAAACAGAACTGAGGTTATGGTACAGACAAGGGGGTTTTAAGGTCGGAAGAGGGGGAATGATGTCATCCTGGGGTGGAACTGAAAGTCACGTCTCCTGGGGTGGAAACCGTAAATGACGTCATAGGGCCCCAGGCAGAAGAAGAAAGAGAAAGGATCAGTGCACTGTGCCACCCCCTGGTCTAACTGGAAATGACCTTCTTTTGAGCCCTTCAGCTGTCTCTCATGGGCATGTGTGTGACAATGTAAATAACAAAATGTGAACATACATATAGTAGGAAAGACATGTCAAGTGTTCAATGCTGGACTGAGGCTGATTTAGTACACGTCCTTCGTGTGACATGTTTTGAGACAGCCACCAATGCACAGCCACAATCAGGACATTAGAAGGGTGTTGCTTTGAACAATTTTCTTATAACATTTTTTATGTTAGTTGCAAGTGAGATGGTAGAAGGTCAGGGCCTGATCGGCACAATCGATCCACCCCTTTTGTTATTGTAGGTTATGTTACTTGACTTCCACATTTCCTGTGAATTGAACTTTGAAATTGCCAACGAAAAGTGCTAAGGGGGCTAACGTCTTTCTTGTCCTTCTACTTGATCACAATCATTTTGTCTTTTTTGCTACAAAGCTACTTGCACCACAGTGAACCTTCACTGGACTTAATTCACCAGGCATATCACGGTGGTCCGGTCGTACAGTGCTGTACACATTAGTTTTACTATCCGTGTCAACCTCAGATGGCCAATTCACATTGTCATCCCTAATGGTTCAATTTCATCTTGTTCTAAAACTGACTTAACAACTTCTTATTTACACGCCATTGTATTTTGGTTGGAGGCTCCACCTCTCTCATGAATATTGATGAGTTACCTTAGAGTGGCAAAGCTCATAGAAATATTCATGACTTTTTTGCAGCTGTGGCCCCCAGCCGGGGCTGGAGCCCGGCCGGGACGCCCAGGAGGACGTGAGGAGGGCTTGTGCCTCCTCCAGACCGCGAGGGGGCGTCCGTCCTGGTTCTGTTGGGGGCCACGGGTTGAGGGCATGGAAGCCCTTCCCTGTAGGGGCCCGTGGTCACCGCCAGGCGGCGCCCCGATGCCGGTTTATCCTGTGCGGTTGCCGGTCGGGACTGGAGCCCGGCCGGGACGCCTTGGAGGACCGGAGGAGGGTGAGTGCCTCCTCCAGACAGAGTGGGGGCGTCCGTCCTGGTTAGGCAGGGTGCCTCGGGTACAGGGCTGTGAAGCCCAGCCCTGTAGGGACCCGGCCACCGCCAGGCGGCGCCCGTGCCTAATTATCCGGAGCCCGCACTTCCGCCACACCAGGAAGTGCCGGGGGGAACTTTGTGTGGCACCCGGAGAGCTGCCAGGAAGACAGCCGACACTTCCGCCACGCTTGGGCGTGGCTAAGGACGGAACACCTGGGGCTCATCCGGGAGCCTTATTTAAGGGGCCGCCTCCCTCCAGTCATTGGTGGAAGTCGGGAGGAAGCAGACTGAGCTGGAGAGCGAGGACAGGAGGCGGCCAGGACAAAGGCACAGAGACTGTGGGCCCTGGACTTGGGGGAATCAGTGCTGGAGGCACTGGGGTTCGTGAGTGCACGTGACATTTGTATATTGTAAATAAGTGTAAATAAACGGTGTGTGGGTGCAAAAATGATGTCCGTCTGTCTGTGCCGGGGCCAGCTTTCACACAGCATAATGTTATTTCAACCACTAGATGGCAGCAGTCTGTCCCAAGACTTACACTGTAAAGTGGATCATTAAACGTCTGGTGTAACTCGGGGTTAACCGTAATAACATAGAATTCCAAGCCCAAGACAAGCTTGGGGTTAACACCAAGGAGCTTAATTAAAGAACTTTGTTTTGTGATTTGAACTAGGGGTTTTATTCGGTTCCCCCATCCCTTTTGAATGTTAAACTTGCTCCAGTTTAGCCTGAACAGGCCGTAAAGGCTGCTTTTTGATGTTGGGGTCAGGCTGATTTTGTTTCTAGGTCTCATCACTAAACCTGTTTTAAGTGTTATGAGTCATACAACTGGAATGAGTGAAAAGGTTTTGCATCCCCAGATAGGACCCACTCTCTTAAACCCCTTAACCACTTCACTACATTACCTAACACTATACCTACCTACGCTACCTACAATGGCATGTATTAAGTTCAAACTTGATGCTTACTTACAGAGCAGTCAAAGGGTATGGAGACACTTGTGAGGTCCTATGGTTGTTCTCGATCACTCAGTTCTGCTGATGAACTTTGTCTGATGTTGCCACCTCTGCATGGCTTCAAACTCAATCCAGACTCTTTTCCTGTCTAACTCCTAACTGGTGGAATGAGCTGCCAACCTCCATTTGGAATTCCGACTCCTTCAATGCGTCTAAGAAGCGTTTGTTTGCTAAATTCCTATCTAGCTATTAGATATTAGCTGTTAGGTTTTTGCAACCCAAGAATTGAAATTCACTTGTATCTTGTCTTGAGGTCTTCACTTGTGGTGATCACTTTTATAGCTTTGTCCTGTCACGCTTGTTCCCATACAGCCTGCCACTCAATTATGTTGACCTCTTATGTAAGTCACTTTGGATCAAAGTGTCTGCTAAACAAATAAATATAAATGTAAGTCAACCTCCATCCATCACTTTCTGTTGTGGCCTGAAGGGGACGCTCCACCATGCTAACAGCCAACACAGACACAAGTTCAAGACAACACAGGCTTTTATTTGTGTGAAACTCTTCCCAAAGAGTTTCCCACAGCACCTACACAGTGCAAGCACAAAGAAGAGCAATAATTCTCTTTTAATCTGTCGTTGCCTTCTTCTCTTTCTTTCTCTCTTCCGTCTCCTCCTTCCTCCAGCAAGCTTCATCTTCTTCCTCCTGACTCTGGTTCCTGGAATGAAGGTGTTAGGTTTCTTGTATCCTACACCAGGGAGTACTTCTGGTGGCCCGTTAGCATGATTCAAAAGCGCAAAGTGGGGCTCCGCAGTCTCTGTAGCACACCCTGGCGGCTCCCACAGAGTTCTACAGTGCTGAGTTGCTGAACTCCGCATCACATGATGTCCTGTAGGAATCCAAGGCATTGCTACAACCCAGTGGCACTGCCATCTAGCGATATGGGGGAGATAATACCTTGAGCACGCTTTCTCCCCCATTCTTTCCATTAATCAGGCATCCTAGTGGGGTAAGGGCATTAGCTGTCCACCACACTGTCTGTGCTGGTTGCCCGCTCTCATGCCAGTTCAGTTCTTGCCCAACTCATTTCCTGACTTTATGCTCAGTAATCCTGTAAGCTTGAGGTGACCCATTCTGAGGTCACTTAAAACTGACCACTTCTGCAACAGAGACACCAAGCTGCATTCATCTAGTGGCTCCACGGGCACCATTTATTCTGCTAAACAGCCACCATCATCATCTCAGTTTTCATTTGATTCTTCCTCCTGAGGACCACCAGGTGAGATAAGCAGTCCACTGAACAGGGATTACCAGGCCTTCCCATCCCCAAAAGCTTAAACTCCACTTTCCTAACAAGTTCCCAGATACTGGCAGGACAACTAAGAGATATCATGAGGAGAGGCCCATCAGCATTACTCGTGTGTTAGCAGGGGCTTCATCCTAGAAGTAGCCACTTACATAGACAAGCTTTCTGTGCAGTTTCTGTGAAGCTCCGTGTCCCCCGTACTTTCAGATGACAGTGCCCGTATAGAAGCAGATGGGGCCTTCATTGCATTTCATGAGGTAGCTCTTTGCTGTCTGTTCCCTGAAGAGCAGACATAGGGTGTGATGAGTGCCCCCCTTGCACTCACTACCAGCAACTGCTCCCCAAGCCTTAACATTTTGCCCCTTGCAGAAGAGTAGTTTTACTCCTTTCTTTCATCCCCAAGTGAACATCACAGGCACAAAGATGGGCATATAGAGAATTGCTTCATAGTCCTGTTGTGGGTCTCAGAGGTCAGATGTTTTGCAGCATCTTTCATTTGTGCTTCCTCTAAAATGAGTATGAGTGGGCCAAGATTGCTCTTCTGTATTTTTGCCATCCTTCTGCCATTCACAGCACCATTTTTTTCTTTATTTCGCCTTATACAATTTCTTGCATTAGGAATTTATTTTCACATAACCCTTGAGGTTAGAGCACAGGGTCAGCCATTGTATGGTACCCCTGGAGCAATTGCAGGTGAAAGACCTTGCTCAAGGGCCCAGTAGAGTAGTGTCCCTTATGCAGTACCAGGGATTTGAACAGGCAACATTCTGGACATCAGTGCAGATCCTTAGCCTGAGAGCCATCATCTGTGCCCGCTTGAGTCTCAGTGTCGTCAATACAGGAGCAATCTATAAGGAAGCGTTTCAGGAACAATTTCTAATCAAGGGAGACTTTTATCCTTTTCCAACGTGCTCATTTACCAGAGGAATTTGGCAGTGGAAGTCATTTTTTGAGGATTGCATTGCCACCTTTGATGGTTTTAAATTTACCTGCCAAAAGAACTTCAGTGACAAAGAATATCCCCAGGCAAAATGAGCGAGTAAAATGAAAGTTCACATGAAATTAATAGCAGATGGCGTATCAAGGTCTAAATGATCAGTGCCGATGGCTGCGGGCACTTCACAATCTGCTAATATCAGGTATCACGTTCAAACCGAAACACAAAATGGAAACGGACACTGTGATGTGGTGGACGGATGTCCATCTGCTTAGTAAAACTGTAGTCTGTCTGGTGCCTGGACCTGACTTGGTGAAAGTGGAGGAGACTTATTCCACTGAATGGTGTGCAGAGCCTCACCATCTTGGCATCCCACCCTCATTCATATTGCTAATGCAGGAGGTAATACTTGGGATGACTGCTAAGATTTGCGGCAAGATGTACAAATGGACGCACCCTGATAGTCACACTTGAAAGCCTGGCCAAAAGCAAGACCTTCTGATTTTCTTTTTTACCTTTGTGGAGTCATGCAGTACAGAGAAGGTGGCGTCCGAATTGCAGCTGTTTGGTGATCACACTTCTTAAACAGTTACACAGTTAAAGGCAGAAGTACGTGACTAGTTACTAATGAACATTGTCCTCTGCTGTTCCCTGCTGGAGCCACATTGTACCCGTTTTCACCTTTCACATTCCAGGACTGAACTGGGCAAGACTAGGCTTAAATGAGAATGTTTGCCGATGGTAAACATTTCAACTGACAAAAGCAAAACATGAGGGAGACCATGAAAGAATACAAACACAAAATGATGGAACAGTTGACATCAATAGCAATTAACAGAACTTCCCTTTTGAGACCCAAGCCCTATTTGAAGACTTTGCTGTCTCCTTACCCGTATTTTACTTTCTTCTCTAGTTGTCCGACTCTTCTTATCAAAATGAGTGTCAAGTTTACTCTTTTGAAAGTTCTTGTTTAAAGGCCCTGGCATGAGACCTTCATACCTACTCAATCGTGACTGCTGAATGGAAAGGCAACAGTGAGTAAATGAAAAGAGATAAAGAGGATAATGGCATGATTTCATAATGCCAGGTCAAAACTCATATTCAGCAGGAATGATGTTGGCTGTCATGGCAATGCTGCATTGCTCAGTAAAGATGATCATGGGCTGGCTGAATCTCACCCGTATGGACACTCACATGGTCAGCAGAGGTGGCATACAAAGGTGTCCAGTATCAGTTTCTGGACAGGTGGCAGATGCACCACAACCAAGGCTGTAGTGAGAAGACCAGCAGACTCCCGGAGATTCTCAAGCCCTTTCTACAGACTGTGGACTCTAGGGGGCGCCAGTGAGCCCTGAACACCACACACAATTGCCATAGACACAGTTCCAAGTTAAAACATTCTTAAAAAATGATTTGATTTTATTACTAAACCTTGACAGGCTTATAAAACAGTCCACACAGTATAATCTAGTAAATCAAATGCCTTTTTGTCTCCTTTCATCTTTACAGTGAGCCTCAATCTACGTCCTCCAAACAAAGATGAACTGGCTTCTTTGATGTCTGACCTGGGTGTTCTACCAGTGCCACAACCGGAAGCACTTCTGGGCCAGGTGGAAACCCGCTAAAGTAGGGACAACACTCACATTCAGCTCCCTGGCAGCACCCATATATCCCAACAGGACCATCCAGACTATAACTACCACCATGCCTAGTGGGTGTACAAATGGGAGCTCTATCATGTATATGCTGCCACCCCATGTATCGGGAGAGCTTGTGACCCTGGGAAGAAGATATTCCCGTCCTTCCACTAACTCCTGCCCGGGAAAGATACTGCCAACCATCCTAGACAAGATGCCAGGAAGTTAGATATGAGGCAGAGCACTGTGTTAAGATATTTCATGACCTCTGTATCCAAAGAACCAAATTATAACTGAGCAGTAGAAAAGGCACTCTATAAAAGAGAAGAGACCGGCTACAGAACTGCCTACGTGCTGGGGGCTGATAGCAGAAGACATCTGGTGTGGCGCGTCTGTCAGGGACTGGGATTAGCTTGTCAAGTTTTCTTCATTTCATTTTCTAATCCTCTCTCTAACGAATTCATTAAATAGACTTGTGGCAAATGAAGAACCGTCACCATTTGGCATGATCTGTGACAAAATCAGACATGAAAAGAGAAGCAGGAAAGATTAGGAGGGCTTCATTCGTCTGCTCACCTAGAAATGGGCCTAAAACAGCCTTCTACTCTCTTACTGGTCTGCTTTCCCAGATGCTGACCAGTGACAGTAGATCGTCTTGTTTTAATACTGGCTTCTATATTTGAAAAGGTGGCTAGTCATATCTAGGTGGGTAGTCATATCGTGATCATCAAGGTGGTATAAATGAACCGATAGTGGTCAGAGTCTGCAGATTTCCCAGATAGTGGTAAGTGATTTAAGATCCTTGGTTTGCTTCCAGAGAAACAGAGAATGGTCAGTCACATGAGAGCATTTCTACTCCTATGTTAGCTTACATTGTCACTTAGTGGCCATTCATCTCATGCTCATTTGAAGGAATACATAAAGATTGCTGATGTTCTTGCCCCTATACTGGTCTCCTCAACCAAATGGTGGCCAGTTGAAGGAGAGCCTGTCCAGTCATATCAGACCTTTTCACCCCTGTAATGGTACTTGCAAATAGTTGGTCACAAACCTAACTGCATATGTACTAATCTGTTTTCCCAAATGCTAACCATGGATAGAAGATCTTCTTGATATTCAAAAAGAAACCCACTGAATGCGATCACCCCAGATGAACCATTTGTCTTACGAGCTCCTCATGTTTGTAAGCTGACAACAGGAATAGCGACAGGTGTGAATAAGAAGTTGACATGCGTCATTTTTTTGAGATGTTGCAGTAATCCAAAGTATAACAGCCTCTCGTGGAACAGGTGACATGCTGATTGATATTTAGGGTAAACATGGTGGGCCACTCAACGTCAATAAATAATCCCTCAAGATATAATAATGTTTTATAGACTGTAAAGCATATGTTGACTTGCAGAGGAGTGTAAAATAAAGTTTTAGAGAGCTTCCTTTGGGAGATACCATGGACAGGGGTTCACCATAAATAGATGGTCCAGATTAAATGAAGAGAAATGATTTGCCATATATACTCGTGTTTAAGTTCTCCCGTGGATAATTTGGGACCGTATAATTTCTGGTATTTTATAATGTTGGTCATATAAGAAAACTGACGCTATTGGTCGATGAGATTATGATACGCTAACGACCACCTGAGAGAGTAACCATGGAGCACATGGCCTTTTTTTTCTGTGTATTGTGCCTACGTAACCACACAGTATCTCAAACCCTCATACGCCTTTATCGTAAGAGCATCCCTTATATATGATGGAGTGTTCGATCAGAAGAAAATATGAAGTTGGTTTTAAATTTAAAGTCATTAAGTGGCGAAAGAAATTGGTAACTGCGCTGCTGCAACAAAATTCAATGCGTCTGAGAAACTGATATGAGATTGGAGGAGAAATGAAGATGTAAAGAAAAAAAAATGTAAGTGTCGTATTTTTGAATGGGTGTATATGTTGGGGTCTGATTTTAAGGTTTTATGATCAATTTTAAGGGTTTCAAGACCCTGACTTATACACTAAGTGCAGCACATTCTGCCTCCTCTTCTTTTACCTGAAAGTTCTGATCGATTCATGTGAAAGACATAAAAGCCATTTGGGTGAAATACAATGTCTGGCGTTTCATGGTTGGGTATCATTCAAAAAATCGAAATACATGGCACTTTCTGATGTCCCTTTTGGAAGTCGATTTTGTTTGAAAGCAGAGGTTCTCAAATTATCTAGACTCAGCTTTATCTATTTTTGGTCAGTGAAGACCCTAGGCACCATTTTGCCCTATAACATTTAAGACCAGTTTACATACATGAAATTCGGTACTCACTGTTTTTGTAGGTGCACAATCGAAGAGTGGGGTACCCTCAGAGTTTTGAGCACATCGGTATACTTACGGTGCATTAACGTGTAGAAAACTATGGTATGGCACACCTCAGGCTAAATACAGAGGAAGAAAACACCATCAAAAACACTGCGGTGAAGCAGTCTATTAGGTAAATAGTTTCTGAAGTGCAAGGGAACGCATCCCCTAGAGTTTTAGCACTGCTCTCTGTCGACATTCCAGAAGATAAGAAAACTCACCGTAGTGTCGGGGTTTGTCAGTTGTTTTCGGGCCTTGCTGAGGTGCGATGTGTTTGTGTTTGTGTCAACTGCAGTCAGTGAGAAGAGGCGACGTGCAGCATGATTGGTCAGCCAAGATGGAGCTGAATATAAAAGGTGCTTCCTGCCCACAGGGTGACGTGAGAGCGAGGTGTTCGTCTAGTCCAGAGCATTTTGAAGTGCAATAAATAATGATGGCTTGCGCTTATTTTTTCTGTCTGGTATAAATATAACGTAGCAGTAATTATTGTTTGGTGGATGTATTTATATATTTTGAGTTTTGGTGCACTTTTTGCCCCTTTTGTATGCGGTGGGTTATTCTTGTTACAAACATTGAATTTCGGAACTATATTTAAATAGAGGAAGTCTGCCTTTAGTTTGTGTAGATCCATTTTTTCTTTCATTAGGAGACATTGGGATTTCATTTTAACTTTTGTAAATGATCATCATTTTTCATCTTTATTGTTTTTTGTGTGCTGTTGCCTTTGGACTGTTACAAAGTCCATAAGAAGCTGATTTTTGTCCCTGCACCTATAAATAAATGGCACCATTGTATTTAAACCTCACCTTTTTGTTAAATGCTCAGGGAGTAGTTTGATGCCCTCATTCCCACTACACGAGGTGTCACAAATAGTGCTGTATGGAATATCAAAGTGGGGGTCCCCCTTGGTGTTTTGAGCTCATGGGGGTTTGGATGGGTGAAGTACTCAGCTGATGAAACAGCTGTTTTTAACTTAAACTGATAACTTATTGTGACCAATACATGGGTTGTGACCCACAGGTTGACAAACACTGGTCAAGTTTATTATCTGGCAACTGTATATTGGAGAGAAAAGTCCTGAGCTGAGGAGGTTGGTTGCCCATTTCAAAAGCTGTGTTTCGTTCAATCATTCCTATTTTGAGTCTTGCTGGTTGTGTATCACCGACAACAGCAACTCCATAAATACAAGGCTGATGTTTAAAAGGCTTTCTCGATTCTAAGTAATAATCCTGGTGAAGGTTTGCATAAAGAAAATAACAAAATGGTATATAAAAAGCACCGACGTATGCACAGAGAAACGTGCCACACGTCGTCCAAGTCATTCATAGAAGAAGATGCTGGTAGAAGATTCCAAGACAATCCAAGGGGATGCCCTCCATCTGAAATAAAACTCATAAAAAATCAGGTGTCAGATTAATTTTTAGACAAGAAAATGAAATTTTCTTACTTTGTATGTATTATTTATGAAGAAAAGCAGCTTTGGATGATGAAATGCTTTCAGCACATTATAAGTCATTAAAATATCACTCTCATTTATGCAAAATACTGTATACTGTAAGGCTCATTTTGCAAAAATCACTGTAGATTACTTTCATATTTTTCTTCTGTTACCTCTAGAAGTTGCAAAGAATGAAGTTAATGAACACCAAACCACCTTCCTCAGTACCTGTGTTTGTAGATATGCTGACTATTTTCTGCAAACGCACGCATACCCTTGTCAAGTTATGACTTTTGTGCAGTGACTTGGTGATTTCTTTGTCTGTGACTATTTTTGTCAATCACTGCTGTGCAAATAAGCAACTGAAGACATCAGCCCCTTCAGAAAGCAGGCTGACAAAACACTGTCAGTGAAAGAGGGAGCAGCAAAAACAGCAGTTAACAGCGTCCTTACCAGGAACGTCACTTGGATTTCTAGCAACCACGACCCACTTAATTCTTGTTTTGAATGGTCGCTCCGTGTCTTGTCATCACGACACACAAGGCAGACGTGCCCGCTTTAAGCAGATTCATCTTAAGGCCAACGACTCAATCAGAGCCCTCACTGAACAAATTGCAGGGGGTTTCAACCTAAGTGAGGGTCACCAGACACCCAAGATGGGTTGTCAGCTTCAGTTAAAAATTCAGATATCGCTTTAATGTTTTAAAAGGCTGCTGATGGCAGATTTCAGTTCTGTACTCAGTCAGTTGAGGCGAGTACCTAAACTATTAAAAAAAAAATTATAAAAAAAAAATGGGTAAATACTATAAAAACAAAGTCTCACTCTCTGGCTCACGCTAAGCCTGTGACATGGCGTATCACCCATTTAGATGGTGGCCTATGATACTGTGGTTTTTACAGGACTCCAACTGCGGTTTCTGTTTAAATTTATTACATCTCTTTATTTTGTTGAATATTTTCATTTTCTTTCTGTATTTATTAATGTAGAAAAAAATGCTAATACATTAATGTGTTTACTAGTTAATTGTTTGTTTATTTTGTATAATGTGTTTTGATTTTCAAATGATGTTACTTTAATTTATGTCAATAATCTTTATGTTCCTTGTCTTTTATATACTGGGCCTAAGGGGGTGAGGCCCCTGACAATGTTTCTTTGGGAACACCATCAGCTAAGTATACGGTATGAAATCCCTCCACAACATTACTAAAGCATTAACTCCTTCTTTTTCTCATCTGCATCTTCCCAATAGGTAATATCTTTCGACACCATGGTATTAAATTTCATTGTTATGCTGATGACACACAGCTTTATCTATCCACTAAATCCACTTCTGCTTTCCTTCCAAATACTCTTATGGCATGTCTCCAAGACATTAAAGTCATGGATGACTCACAGTTTTCTCCAATTAAATAGCAATTAAACTCATTGGTTCTAAATCTACACTCGTTAAGGTTAACCATTGTTCCAATTTTAATTAACAGCATTATCACAAACATCTCTTCCCAGGTTAAGGGCCTAGGCACTACCTCATTCTAGACAGTACCCTCTCTTTTTCATCCCGTATAAGTAATGTTTCTCGGACTGTGTTCTTCCATCTCCAAAACATTTCTAGACTTTGTCCTGCTCTTACACAACACTGTACTAAAGTATTGGTTAATGCCTTAGTCACTTCATATATAGATTACTGTAATGCTAGTCTATTGGCACCCATCAAAATACTTATCCATCACTTATAACTTACACAAAATTCTGCTGCTAGGTTAATTTCTTGTTCTAAATCCACTGAACATATTCCTCCTATTCTCTCCCAACTTCACTGGCTCCCTGTTTACTACCAAATACAATACAAAATGCTGCTGATACCTTTTAAAGCTCTCGTTCCTACCTTACTGATCTCCTACAGACTTACACTCCTTCCCTCTGACTCAGATCCTCATCTGCAGCTTTACTTTCTGTATCACACATCGACCTCTGCTCTATGGGAGCTCGAGGATTCTCTCATTGTGCTCCTCAACTCTGGAATTGTCATCCCTCTCATATCTGCCAGCTAAATTCAATAACACAATTTAAAGCTGCACTCAAAACATATCTTTTCAAACTGGCACACCAATTTTGAGTTTACCACTGTTACAGCCAGTATCTTTGATGTTTGTTACTGCTTCTGTACCCTTATTTCAATCTGATTTTATTGTTCTATTTGTCTTTATTACAGTTGTTTAACTCATTGTAAGGTGACCTTGAGTGCTAAGAAAGGTGCCTATTAAATAAAATGTATTATTATTATTATGTAGTTCACTGATTTTTGGATTTTGTACATTTTTTTTTTGTTTCTTTGTTTTCTTCAGACTTTGACTGTTGTTAAGCGCGTTGTCCTTCGGATCACAGTCTCCTAGATCGGTTCATTCCCATTTACTTTCCTTGAGTCAATCTTTTCTATTTTCCCTTTTATCATTTTTTTGTCAATACACCTTATTTTATTTGATTTTTTGTGTCAGGGGTTTTACAGCTTTCCTCTGCCTTTTTGAGAAAGAAATTGGCTACTTTTGGGGGTGCAAGTCTGTTTCTTGAGTTCTAGGGCAACATCTGCATTGGGTTTGTAGGTCTACTTAGAGTTTCAGACCTCTCAGGGAGTACATTGCAGATTTTTGAAAAACTGAAGCCATTCTTGAGTTTTGTGAGCCCTGCCTTACAGCAAGTGACAGCTAAAATCATTCAGAAGCCATAGTGATATGATGACCAAGATGTTGGGCACTAGCAGAAGAACATCCTTTCCACATCCAGTGGCAATGCCAGTGGCAGCAGATCTTAATGACCCCTTGCCCAGTGAAGTAACCCAGATGTTGCCCAGTGATAGCAGGTCTTCCTCCTCTACTACTGTACTATACTGTTCAGGTAAGGTAAGTTAACAACAAACTTAATACTGACTGACCTTCTGAGTGAGCTCACATCCATCCACTACCCAACCTGCTATATCCTAACTACAGGGTCACAGGGGTCTGCTGGAGCCAATCCCAGCCAACACAGGGCACAAGGCAGGAAACAAACCCTGGGCAGAGCACCAGCCCACAACAGGAGTGAGCCTGTTGTCTTGGTACACAAATCAGTATAATATCAGAATGATTAGCTGCTTATGGCCACCATCATTATGTCAACAGATCATCTTGCACTGATACTGACCTTTGATTTTTCCTTGTCTGATTAACCAGAGGAATGGCCAAATGTCCAAGATACAACTGACCATCTAGTCAGTGGTGGTGCATCTCAACGCCTTTACTGAACACTTTCTCCTGATCCTCTTGCATTTTTCATTTCAGGAAAAGCAGGATCACCAAAATGACTTTGTTCCACCTGTCGTCCCTCCCCATCATGGACGTGAGCCAAAACACATAAGGCGGTAATTTACGCAAGCCGTTCAAATATGAGGACTAATCAGGTGGAATGTGTCATGAAATAAATGTCAGTGCTTCGATCCCAGCATGCATCTTCATCAAGGATTAAGTCACAATGCCTCCATGTACAATTAGAACAGAGGCTGATTAATAGCAAGGCCCTCTTTCTTTTCCTTCCCAGTGTGAGATGTGAAAGTGGCATAAACAACACACCAGCGTGCCCTTCTCGCCTTCACACTCCCATTTGTTTTCATTTACTCAACCGTTAGCACAATTAATATCAACTTAGACACAGAAATGAGTTTCGTTTTAACAAGACAATTCTGCTCTAAGCTAATTAGTGTCAGATTCATGATGCATTGGCTAAGTGACAGCAGAATGAGACAGACGTGTAAGAGAATCCATAAGCCCAGCTGCAGTGTTGTCCGTAGATAAGCAACAGACGATGAGAATTCTTCAAACCATCTCAGAGTTTGTGTGGAGGCCTGGCACCCTCCTATATCCTTATACTACATACTGCAAGAGAACCAAAAATTTAGGGTCAGCTTGAGATCCACACATACACAAAATGAACTGAGAATGAGATCTAAACTGGATCCATTGATGAGATGTTTAGATCATATGCATAAACTGGATTGTCAATATGGTTTCAATAATCATTACACAACCTGGAGTAGCAGAAGTGAATGAAAACGACTGTGGCTTCAGAAATTATTCAGACCCCTTTGCTTTATTGTGTAGTAGATTTCATTTGAAATGGATACATGTAGTTTGGTTCATTTCATGAAGTCAACCTTTTGTATTTTTCCTTTCATCCTTATTTTGTAAATAAACCATTGTTTAGTTGTGCCAGGGGTTTTACAGTTCCCCTCTCCCTTTTGACAAAGAAATTGGTCCCTTTTAAGGGATGCAGGCTATAAAGCCTATTTTTTGAGTTGATTCAGTTTGTCTTTATGCCCATCAATCTGCACTCAATAACCCAAATGACAAAGTTAACATGTTTTCAGAAAAGTTTGCAGATTTATCAGACATCAAAAACTGAAATCTCTCCATCATTGAAGTATTCAGATCTTTAATTCAGTGTTTTGTAAAAGTCTCTTTGGCAGCAATTACACTTTTGAGTCTTCTTAGGTAAGTCTCGACAAACTTTGCACAGAGGACTCTGAACCAGTGAATTGGAGGTAGGAGGCAGATCTGCAGGTTCAACAAGTTTCCCATGAGGCTTTAGTTTCCTGTTTATGATTTGCACTGTTTATTCTGGAAGTAACCATTTAACAGCATTTTGGCAAAAAAGAACAGACATGTGGATTATACGACCTGAGTAATGGAGGATTTGTTTTTTCTTTTTACCATGAATATTTTTCACATCATTTCCCATTGGTCAATGATTGGTCTTGTTCTATCAGAAACTTTGCTATGTCCTTCCACCGTGAAAAATCATATTATGTGATATCATCTACTGTTAAATTCTGCTATGTACTTCTAAAAGTTTTATTTGTATACTGTATTGAGGATTTGTTCTGTTCTGTGTATTGTATTGTATTGTATTCTATTGACCCCCTTCTTTTTGACACCCACTGCACGCCCAAAATACCTGGAAACTCCCTTTCCTGAGGTTTCTTCCATTTCTCCCTACTGGGTTTTTTTTGGGAGTTTTTTCTTGTCTTCTTAGAGAGTCAAGGCTGGGGGGCTGTCAAGAGGCAGTGCCTGTTAAAGCCCATTGCGGCACTCCTTATGTGATTTTGGGCTATATAAAAATAAATTGTATCGTATTGTATTGTAAAAGATATTAAAATTTTGAGTAAGTAACTTATAAAACACATATATACGATTTTGGGTGGTGTATTCATTTAACTCTACTCCTGACTTGAATCTGAAAGAGATTTGAGTCCAAGGGTAGGTTCAAATCCCACTCTGGGGAAACTATCAACCCACTAGCACGGGTCAAGAGCAGCCTGAGGAAATCCTGTGGCCTTCCTTCCCGAGTTCTGTCTGGTGCCTGCAGGTCTCCATGCATTCCAAAGACTTATTTCGGTTGGTTTCAGTTGTAACCCTGTACTGTGTGCTGTCTCTTTAAGTACTCTTATATTCTGTGTGTTTTGTAGGTGGAGCCCCAGGAGGCGGGGCCACCTTGACATTATCACTCCTGGCTCCTCCCTCTGGCTGTATAAGGCTCAGGAGCAGCAGATCACTCAGTTTGAGTAAAGTTCTCTGATTATTGTTTTCTTTTTGGATTTACAGGTTTTTATGATTTTCTTGGATTCTATTTTTAGACTTGTTTGCTGTGGATTACCTTGGTGGGCAAATAATTTTGCCTTGTTTTTGCTTAATTGAGCACTACCATGTATTTTGTTGTTTTTTGTTAAAATATTTTTACATTTATAAACATTTCATGTGTGCCCTTCAATGTAAGCCAAAGGTTTATGGTCATCCCTCCTCTTTTGTGTTTGTTGTTATATTTTCAAAGATTTTAAGTTGTTTTGCCAGCTCACCATTTTGGGACCGTTCTAGCTACAACCAACAGGTAGTATTTGAGGCCAGACTGGATTGAGGTGGGTCTCTTCTGGGCAGGATAGTGAAGACTTGCCTTTTGTGGCACTTCTGGAGGCCTCACGCCCATTTTGTCTTTGTGGAAGAGGCAATTTCATGTCACCTTCTGCCTATCATGTAATTTTCCCCCACTACAGTACCAATAGAATAAAATGAAATATTCAAACAAAATACAGAACGATGACAATATTAAAAACACCCGCAGATGACAGGGCTATGTTTGCATGGCTCTGAGTGTTCTGAGGAGTCCAAAAGCTCATTCTCTACAGTTTTTGAAGTTCCCCTAAATACAATGGCATTCTCAAAGTGATCTTTCAAAACTCCATTGACAGAGGCAACAAAATCCACCAACTCATGGAAAATCCTGGGCTTATCGGAGCTCTCGCTCTCATCATGGCCATGCAAATCCAATTCAAGTGGCATACAAAATTTCACACATTCAGTTAATCTGGGCAGAATGGGTCGATTTTTGGTCACCTCTTCATTTTCCCCCACTACAGTACCAATAGTGACGTTAATGTCTAATGGCTGCCATCATCCCCTACAATCATACAGGGCCCCCTGTATAACTTTGTGACAGGAATAAAATTATTTGGGATCTTCTACCATCATACTTGTCTTCAGACCTACTGCAAGAAGTAAAACAGATCTCTAGTGTCTGCCGATCCACATGACAATCATTGTGGGTCCCTCTAACAAATACGGAGAGGTACTGGGATCACCTCCTGCACCTTTAATCTCTGGCATTGCCTTAGCTTGTTGTGATGAACTTGTGTCCTGTGCTGGGTGGTCCAATGCTGGTTCAGGGGCTGCCTTGGTTGGGTCCCAGATTCTTGTGATGCTGAACTGAATAAATGGGTTAGAAAATGGATGGGAAATAAACATACAGAACACAACAAAACAATTATGAGATTAATAGCACCGGCTAGATTGCTAATTAAATGGGCAAGCTGGATTGTCATAACAATTTCAGCAAACTGAATTTCTAATATATCGGGCAGATCATTTAAACAAATTGAACTGTCAATATACTGAAGATGTTATGAGACAAATTGGATTGTCAATACCATTTCTATATCACGTTGTTCAGCTGCACTTCTAACACAATTTCAAGGTTAAACGTACAAAGTGGCTTAACATTAAAGTTTCTGGATCAGCAGTACGACATTACTAATATGGTTATGTGGACAGCCATGAAGTTCAATCGATATTCCGTACGTCACCGTGGTCTGGATATTCAATAAGATTTATACTCCTATAACCTGCTTATTCTTTCCTATACAATATATTGTTTATTCCAGCTTATTATAATTATGTTATATTGCTTGCTTTTCCATTT
Organism: Polypterus senegalus; assembly: GCF_016835505.1. Lineage (NCBI taxonomy): Eukaryota > Metazoa > Chordata > Cladistia > Polypteriformes > Polypteridae > Polypterus > Polypterus senegalus. Next base: position 26,008,011 of record NC_053171.1, on the reverse strand, counting down.
TATTATATGTTTGTGATTGTTGTTTTAATTATTGTGCTGCAGGAGTCTGCAAGAACAGAGTCTGAGATTTCTAGAGAGGCAGAAGCTCTGATTTGGTTTATTGTACCAAAACGATATGAAGTGTTGTGGCACACTGGCATCTGAGACACCCGGACACGCTCCAGCGCCACAGCTAGTGATGGCTGGTGAAAAATACTTGGTTAGGAGCGCAGTCTTTTTTTGGGTGTGGAGTTGGGGACAAACTGAAGCAGCACTTCATAGCTCAGAAGAAAAGAAAAGAAAAAACACTCATACAAACGGTAACGTTGCCTACACCTGCCCAGTAACATGGCTTGAACATAAATGCTGCCCTCCTATTCTTCAGGCCTGAACATTTCCCAATTACTTTCTGATTAAATGGAGTCATTTCAGCCACCAGACTCTTTTCCGTGGACAGCATAGCCAACACATTCAGCCTCTCCTGAGTCATGGTGTTTCATCAACTTTGAAAAACTTCCTAATAATCCATAAATCTCTAATGTTTCATAGGCTGCAGGACACCAACACATTAAGGATTTGAAACTTAGGCTTCTTAATGGGTGTCAGACAAACCATTAAAAAAATGTCACATCATAACTTGAACATATCTACTTTATAGATAGATAGATACTTTATTAATCCCAACATGGACCTGCTGGAAAGGCTGCCACTCCCGGTGGGGCCTGAGTCATCATATCACACATCACGTGTCATTAATTGTTTGTAATATAACCCAAACCTCAATTAAAACAGCACAGTTAAAACTTTTCAATTCTGAAACATTACACAAGTTCAATGAGCAATAATGAAATGACACTTGTTTGGTTTACTTATTGTACTTGTGGCAAAATAAACACCTCCTTTTGTTTTAATTAAAAAAATATTTATAAAGCACCAACCATAGGCAAAAGTCATAAAGTGCTGAACAATAAAACATAGAATTAAATGAAATCTTAAAACAAAATACAGGGCAACGACAAGATTAAAAACACCCACAGATGACAATGCTACCCAAATGCCAGTCCAAGCAGATGTGATTTTTTTTTTAATGAAGTTAGGAAATGTATGCATGGCTCTGAGAGTTCTGAGGAGTCCAAAGGCTCGTTCTGTACAGTTTTTGAAGTTCCCTTAAATACAATGGCAGGTGTTCTCAAGATGCTCTTTCAACCCTCCATCAAGAGAGGCAACAAAATCCACCAACCCATGGAAAGTCCCGGGCTTATCGGAGCTCTTGCTCTCATCACGGCCCCACAAAGCCAATTCAAAAGCTCTGCAAAATTTCATGTTGTCTTTTATTCTGCACAGGACGTGTTGATTTTTGGTCATCTCTGTGCCTTCTAATGCCAATCTAGTAGCCTTCATCTAGCCGTTCAGCTAAAATAAGCCTGCCAAAAAAATGTGTCTAAATTTAGTCTAGGTGACTATGGCTACTTTCATACCACTTGCATTTTTCAGAAAGATGTTTTAGATCTCGTAACCCTCGTCATTGTCCACAGCGCTTCAGTAACAACATTTTGAAACAACAAACAAGGAAAGCAAATCGGGAGTGGTCTACCCTCGACTTTCTTGTATCCTCAGATAATGGGATGGATATTTGAGGAGTAAACTGTAAGACAATGATCATATATATATAATGATTTATATAAAGAACAATGAACAACAATTCAAATCAAATTAATAGCAATGAATAAAAGGTAAAATACCACTTTCGGTTAGTGGAAATAGCTCAAAAGTTCATAGAAATCTACATTTTGTACCTAATACTGTACTTGTATGCAAAATTTGGTTTACCTAAATGAAAGCGTACATAAATACACACACAGAGACAGACAGACACACACATAATTCCAAAAATGGAATTTTCTGACTCAGGGAGGTCTAAAATGTTGGGATTTATCAAAATCTCAACATCAAATTTTTTGGATGATTACAATACTTTCTCTATACTTTGCATACAAGAAAGTAAAAAGGCAATACTTACTCCACACCATGTTAGCCAACTCCGTTTGTCATAACAAGAGCAGGAAAAAGTCTGTGTGTAAGCTTGCTCTCGATCTCGATTTATGAATGGGTGTTTCATTGAAGAAATAAACACATTCTCAATTGATTTCTCAAGTTCCATTTGAAGTTGCCATCTCTTATTATATATGATAACAAGCAGAGACAAAAAAGAGTGTCGGCGCACCTGTGGCAAGCCCTGTATAACTGGGTTGAAAAGAAATGAAAACACGATTATTAGTGTTGAGAAAAACCTCTTTTCAGATGGGAGTCTGATTCTGACTGATTAAAAATGGAAGACCTTTAAGTTATTTTGACTTTGGGCAGGAAGAGGTGGGTCAAGATGGACAGACACCAGAAATGACAATAGTGGTGGAAAAGCCTTCCGATTTGCAGACGGTGTCCCTTAAGCTGTCCCCTTTGTGCATGTTCATCACTTTATATATATATTGTCATAGATGAGCTGGGACACTGCCCGGCCGGGACGCCTGGACAGTCCCCGAGTTGGACGATACTTCTCCTCGGCCACGAGAGGGCAGCCGCCCGGGCCTATTTGGGGGCCACAGGAACGGAGCTGGGACACTCATCATTATGAGAGGACATGGCCACCGCCAGGGGGCGCCCGGAGAATTAGGGAATGCTGGATGGCAACACTTCCGCCACACCAGGAAGTGCTGCCAGAAGTAATCCAAAGGCCACCCGGTGTGCTTCCAGGTGTTCTTCTGACACTTCTGCCACACCAGGAAGTGACGTCAGGTGGAGCACCTGGGGCTCATCCGGGTCATAATAAAAGGGGCCGCCTCCCTCCAGTAGACGAGCCAGACTTGGGAGGAAGGAGACGAAGCTTGTGAGGAGGGGACAGGAGGTCGAGAGAGAAAGAAGAAGAAGAAGAAGAAAGAGAAAGGAAGAGAGTTGGTGAAAGAAGGCATTGTGATGCAGTGAGAATTAATAAAGAAGTGTGTTTTGGACATTCTGGTGTCGGTCTGTCTGTGTTCGGGGGTATGTCTTCCGCAATATATATATATATATATATATTACACTGTACATATATACTGTATACAGGGTGAGTCAATATTATGTTAACACTAATGGATTATTTTTATCTTGACCACACTTTTCCAGGTCGATGAATAGTTCATTGTGGACCACTGCCATGGCCTCCACACTCCCCTGATTTGACCCCCCTGTGATTTCTAGTTATGGGGTGCGGTGAAGGAGAGCGTTTATAGCAGGAAAGTTTGTGATATCAATGACCTGAAGGACAAAATACGGACTGTGGTATCATGTATTCCCTACGAAATGTGTGTTCAGGCTTTAAATGGTACTGTTGCTCGTTGGTTTTTGTGTGTTGAACATGATGGTGAACAGGTTGAGACATTACTGTAAATCATCTTGCACATATGAAGTATGTTTTGTGAATAAATTGTTTCCACCATTCAAATGTTAGTACAATTTTGACTCAGCCTGTATATATATATATATATATATATATATATATATATATATATATATATATATATATCATTACAATAAACATGAGGAGTTGGGGTACCAGAATGTTGACTGTGTTTAAAAATGGTTAAAATAAAGAATTCCAAATAAAAGGCACACAAGTGTGCAAAATTACACCAACATGCTAGTAGCAAAATGAAAATGTCACTTTCCGAGATGGAACTCCTGTTTTTCTCAGTTTTGGGATGCAAATGAACGGCCACTTTTGATGGTCTCTGGGTTTTTATAGAGCAATCCCAGAAGGGACGGGGACTTGCTGGTGGAAGAGGAAGTGAAGTCATTTGGTCATCTGGCCAGCAGACCTCTGAACTGTGAGTGAAAAAGGAGAAGAGATTATCAAGAAATTCCCAGAATTAAGCAACAGCACAGAAGTAGGGTACAGTTATCACATTGGCTGCTAGGTATCATATGCCAGCAGTCTGATTAATCACTCAGCCGAGTGGCATCATGCTAATTTGATTGAGTGCATATTTCTGGTGTTTAGTCTACCATCATGTTTTTTGTACAAGCCATCATGACAAATATTATTGAGATAATAATGAACCTGTTTTTCAACACTGATGGACTTGCTCATGTACAGTTTGTTCCCAGAGAACAGACTGTTAATCAGTGGCATTACACTGAAGTGCGTGGATGTCTAAGTGAAAGGATCAGGGGAAAAAAAAAAACATCTGGGGACGTCATTCTCTCAAAAGTGGATTTTGCACCACAATAACAGACACACACTGCGTTGTCAGTCAAAGAGTCTGTGGCCAAAATCAACGTGTTTGTTGCTTCACACCTCCTGTATTCAATAGATCTCACTCCCTGTGACTTCTTTTTGTTCTTTAAATTAAAACTGAGACTAAAGGGAAGAAGATTCACTGTTGTGGAAGAAATGCAGGAAAAAAATACAGAAGGCTCTAGACATGGTGACAAAAGATGACTAGAAGAAATATTAACAGAAAGAGGATTAGTGCTGGGACAAGTGCAATGCATCTCAAAGAGAGTGTCTAACAACAATTCTGGGAATGTTTGAGTCACCCCCATGTGTGCATGTGTATGTGTATATATATATATAGTCACACGAGTGCGAGTTGGAGGCAGTCAAAGAGCCTAAAGGTAAGTGAAATATCGCAAGACAAAGGGTCATCATGTGATACTTACCTGAATTTCTTTTCACCTACAGAAAACTAAGAAAAATAAGAAGTTCCATTTCCGTGTTCAAAATGGCCGCAACGATGTCACTTCCGGTCCACCATGATGATGTCACTTCCGGTTCCATCAATCCATTGCTCCTGTCCACTTCTGATGACGTTGGTTTCGTCTTCCTCCCTCCAATCATCACTTCCTGCCAACCATTTTCTGTCCCATAATCCGTCCTGTTATATAAACGCCATTTTGATTGCAGTTCATTGTTCATTTGCACTGAAAAATCATATGAATCAATCTCTTTATTCATATGTCTGGATGACAATATACGGGGACGATCCCCAAACCTTTTTATTTGTGTTTGGAAATATTTCTTTGTGGAATAATCTTATCACTATATATACAGTATATATGTATATACCGTGAATGCAAGAGTCCAAATGGAGTGTTGGAGTGCCAGCTGGGTTACCATAAGCACTCAATAGCACAACAATGGAAAACAAGCAATGCTCAACCGTTGGCTGTGATTAGAAGGTTCTAGAGAGCGGTCAGACATTGTGGTTAGAACACCGTCAGGTGGATGGCTCATCACCCAAATGAGATGCCTTCTTCCGGGATTGCCCTGCTTTTATAGCTAGTGGACTAGACACGGTGGAGTCAGTTGCCCTTAATGGACGCCTTCTCAGAGCTGTGGGTGAAACAAGAGACAGGAGGTTCAGCACTCTTATCCCCTGGTGTTCTGGGGTGGTATTGCTTAACTCTGATGAGCCTGGAAGGTGACCCTCTGAGGCCCCTGCATGACAATACACACATATCATCTCTATATATGTAAAAATAAATGTTTGCCTGGAGCAGCACGGTGGCACAGTGGTAGCGCTGCTGCCTCACAGTTAGGAGACCTGGGTTTGCTTCCTGGGTCCTCCCTGCGTGGGTTTCCTCCGGGTACTCCGGTTTCCTCCCACAGTCCAAAGACATGTAGGTTAGGTGCGTTGTCGATCCTAAATTGTCCCTAGTGTATGCTTGGTGTGTGTGTGTGTCCTGCGGTGGGCTGGCACCCTACCCAAGGTTTGTTTACTGCCTTGCACCCCGTGTTGGCTGGGATTGCCTCCAGCAGACCCCTGTGACCCTGTAGTTAGGATACAGCGGTTTGGGAAATGACTGACAGATGGACGTCTGTCTGTATGTCTGTCTGGTTTTCACGAAAGAACTACTTAATGGATTAGATTAGGTTTTGTTTTTAAAATTTGCTTGAACATTCCGGTTGATTTTGCGACTTCTCTCATTGTGCTAAGAATCATAGTTTGCTTGCAGTACCGATTTATTTGAGCGAATCCGAGAGAGAGAGAGAGAGAGACGCAGCGGGCCAGGGGGAGGGGGAGGGGGCGGGGCCTCGAGGCGTATCTAACATCCACTTAGCTAGCGAATGAGAAAACTACTTAACAGATTTAGATCGGGTTTTTTTCTATAATTTGCTTGAACATTCCGGTTGATTTTGCGACTTCTCTCATTGTGCTAAGAATCATAGCTCGCTTGCAGGAGTGATATATTCACGCTAATCTGAGACAGAAGCTGCGGGCAGAGGGGAGGGGGAAGCATGACGTCAGGAGTGGGGGAGCCGGGCGGGACCCCACTCACTGTCCTGTGTTACTAATATATGGGTGGAGCCGTGGGGGATGGCTAGTACTTGATAATTAGAATAATGATGGACTACCCTCTCTAACTATGGCCACCACAGTTTCAAGAAGATATGCCCAAATGGGATTGTTAACACAGTGTCCAAATTAAAAACACAAACTGGATGGTCCATACAGCATTTAAATCATAAACAGTCTATGAACTAAACTGCCAACATGGTTTCAAAATCTCACACACACACACACCAGACCCTGGCTGCAGGGTGGATAAGGAAGATACAAGGAAGAAATATGAAGAAAATAAAGAGATAAAGGATGCTGTCTGTTTAACTCTGGGTTAAATCATCATTAATATATAAAGCTTCACGTTTCTTTTTGCCAAAGGAATGAAGCTTCTTTATTACAAATCACATTCTCAGACATACTGGCAATAACGGTGGTCAGCAAATTAGTCTGAAAGGGGCAGATGAGGTGCTTTCTACTCTTAAAAATGAAGGAGAACCGTAAATGTCCATATTAGGATTCTCTTGTAAGCCAGGCACTTAAAGTGTGTTAATGATTCAAGTAATCAGTCACTTCATGTCACTTTATGTAGGTGTGCTAATCATTAAAGTGACCTTCTGTGAGGCTGTTTGCAAAGAAATTACCAGAAACAGGCGTATTGTTTAGAGGAGGTAAGATTTATCCAGCAAATCCCGTCTGTGGTAAACGGAATGAAATTTACAGAAATCCCAGCTACCTTTCAACTTGAAATTAGAACACTTGGCTAAAGTAAATGCTATGTAGGCTTCAGGATAATTCAGCTTAATCAGTGAAGGGGAGGCCCACTCCTAAACTTGTAATGAGGTGGATATCCTTTGCAAATGTTTGCTTAGGTTTATTAGACAAAAGTCACAGAAAAGAATCCTGGGCCTGTCTTCACTGGCATTTGAACCACTGTCTGCTGTCAGGTTCTCACTGGGGTTCTACTGATGGCTTTACTTTTGTCAATTGTTTTGTACCTGTTTTCTTACTTGTGTATTACTTTGTCTCTTTCATTACTGAATTTGTGTATTTTTAACATTTTTCTAATAGTTTCTATTTATTTGATACTTGATTTTGTACTTAACAGTTCCTTTTTCTCTTAATTAAACCTGGGTTGCCCATTGTTGAGGGAATTGTTCTTTTTAAGGGTTTTTCAACTACAACAACAACAACATTTATTTCTATTTTCATACAAATGATGTAGCTCAAATGGCTTCACAAGATGAAGAAAGAAAAATATAAAAATAAGATTGGGCAATACTAAGTAACAAAGAATAAAGTAAGGTCTGATGGCCAGGAAGGACAGACAAAACAAAAAGAAACCCCAGAGTGCTGGAGATAAAAACAAAATCTGCAGGGGTACCAAGGCCATGAGACCACCCAGACTCACTGGGTACTCCATCTAACAACAATGATCTCAATCAGTCCTCATGGCTTTCAGGCTTAACATGGAACAATTAGACGATGATGATGGTCATGTGGACCTCTGTCCTTCAATCTATCAATGTAAGGACTGCACGGTGCTTTGATCAGGTGGTGGTGGTGATCACCACCACAGAAATCTGGAAAAAGAACAGCAGAGGAAGTAGGGGTCAGTACAGATTTTGGAGATATGGAAAAAAAATGATAATTAAATACATATACAGAATATCAGGGTTACACTAAAATGAAGCTATGAGAAGCCATGTTAAAGTAAAGGAGTTTTTAGCAGTTTTTTTGGAAAGATTCCACCGTATCAGCCTAATGAATTTCTATTGGTAAGCTATTCCAGATTTTTGGTGCATAACAGAAGAAGGCCGCCTCACCACTTCTTATAGGTTTAGCTCTTAGAATTCTAAGCAGACCCTCATTTGAAGATCTAAGGTTACGATTTAGAGTGTAAGGTGAGAGGCTTTCTGAGATATAAGATGGAGCACAGATTATTTAAGGCTTTGTAAACCATAAGAAGTATTTTAAAGTCAATTCTAAATGACACAGGTAACCAGTGTAGTGACATCAAAACTGGAGAGATGTGTTCAGATTTTCTTCTCCTAGTTAAGGTTCTAGCAGCTGCATTGTGCATGAGTTCCAGTGAATTGATGTCTTTTTTGGGTGTTCCTGAGAGGAGAGCGTTACAGTAATCTTGTCGACTAAAAACAAAAGCGTGAACTGATTTTTCAGCATCTTGCAAAGTTATAAGAGGTCTAATTTTTGCTACATTTCTTAAGTGAAAAAATGCTGTCCTAGTGATCTGATTAATATGTGATTTAAAATTCAGGTCAGAGTCAATAATTACGCCTAAAAACTTTACCTCTGTCTTAACTTTTGAGCCAAATGGATCAAGGTAGTATTTAAAAGAACAAAACTTTGTGAGGCACTGAAACATTCAAAGTGACTGTGCCAGAAATTGTTTTAAAGTTGTGAAGTATTTCTATCTCTAGTAACATCTTATGGCCATTTAGTATTGTCACACACTCTGACAATGGAGTTCAATGACCGTCTGTGAAACGCCAACCCTGAAAGCTACTGACGAATCCTGATCATTGTTACAGCTAGGATGTGATGTACTTTTCCTGTCCTTTACATTGACAAATAAATTAGAACAAGTGTAAGCAATGCCAAAAGACAGAATGCACAATACATCAGGCAAGAGCTTTAACTTACTCTAATAATAATAATAATAATTATTATTATTACATTTAGATAGTTTTTCTCACTACTCAAAGTAATTTACATAGACAGAGCAGAGCCACTTCAACCACCACCAAAGTGTAGCACCCACCTGGAAGAAGCGATAGCAGCCATTATTCTGCCAATATGCTCAGCACACATTAGCTATTAGGTAGTGTGAGAGACGGCCCGGCCAACACATCCATGCTGCTAGATGGAGTCCTCCCTGCAGCATGGAGGTGCCCCGGATTCCCGCAGGGCATCATGGGAGATGGAGTTCGACTTCACAGCCCTGTTGGGTGCTGTGGGTGCCATCAGGGGACGCAGCAGGGAGATGCAGGGATTTTTATTTTCCCTATAGCCAGGAAGTGCTCCCAAGTCATGGGGATAGAAGAACAGAAGTACTTCCGGGCTGAAGAAAAATATAAATCTTCAACTGACCCAGAAGTGCTAGTGAATCACTTGGACCGAAGGACAGGAGCACTTCCAGGTCAAGGACTATTTAAAGGATTATGGGAAACCTAGCAAGCTGAGCCGGAGTTGGGAGGTAGAGTGACGGAGCTTCTGGAGGAGGATTGTATTATTGTGATTTATTTGTATTGGATTATTGATTATTGTGGCGTGTGTGGTGTCTACTGTGGCACAATATCAAAAGGAAAAGAAATTAAAATTAATTCTAGCACTTTTACTTGGTGTCTTGGACGTTTGTCTGTGGGGTTTGAGGAGCGACAGTGCCTCCTAGTGTCACAGTGGTAAAGGGATGAGAGAGATAAGTATTATATTGGAAACAGGGGATGATTAGGAGACCAAAATGACCAACTCATGGCTACCAGGGCATGAGGAAACACCCTACTCTTTTTCAAAAGATGTCCAGAGATCTATTATGACCACAGAGAGTCAGGACCTCAGCTTTCCATCTCATCCAAATAATGCCACTCTTTTTGTGCCAGTCTGCTCAACACACATTCGTTATTAAGCTGTGAAGGAGATAGCCAGTTAGAGACAGGAGATGTTTTGGAAGCCAGAATGGACAAGGCCATAATTGGCGATTTAGCCAGGACATCAGGATACACCCTACTCTTTTTACGAAGGATGCTCAGGGATCTTTAATGACCACAGAGAGTCAAGACCTCGGTTTAACGTCTCATCTGAAGGATGGCACTATATTTAGAGCACAGTGTCCTCGTCACTGCACTGGGGCATTGGGATGCACACACAGACCACAGGATAAGCAACCACTGCTGGCCTCACCAACAGCTCTTCCAGCAACAACCCAAGCTTTTCCTAGATGGTCTCCCTTTGAAGTACTGGCCAGGCCAGAACATGCTGAGCTTCAGGTGGGTGACCTGTTCTGAAGCACAGGTGGTATGACTAATGGCAACTCTCTTCTCATAAACATTTCCTCTTTGCATGTTATCATGCTTCCTTGAGATTGTCTTTACCTCTTAGTTGTTTTGTCACAAGGACAGAAGGGAGAGTCAATGAAATCAAGGATTGGCAGTTGAAACATCATCACAAAGCAGACTAAGGTCAAAGCTGAGAAATTAAAGAATCTTTAGCATCAAAACCCAACTCAAAGTCAAAATTTTCAGACAGAAATTCGTAATCCTAAACACTAGAAAAGAAGCACAAATGTTTAAGTTAGCATCCACAACCTTGGACAACCACAATGTGCACAACAGCAACTTTCATGCTGTTTTTGACGATGACATCACTCATTGTTCACTTCCAGTCGTTCCAGAAGAGAACCCATATGAAAAGAATCACAACCTGGTGATGTGTATAGAAATCAAAATATGTCACGTAAAAAAAACAGCACTTGAGAAAATATCAACTTAGTCAAAACAAAGCCAAAAGTAAAAATTAAGGACACCATTGAATTGTCCACTAAAGATACACCAAAATAAACAAAGAGAAGTGTAAAAGATAAAAATCAAAATTTCCAAATTATAACACTCATTTTTTGGGGTCTCAGATCCTCCAGTTTTGTATCTGTAAAATTAAAACTCAGTAGAGAAGAAATGACTGATATCTTAACCCCCTACTTTGCAACAAAATTGTTTGGTATGTTTAAGAAATGAACCTGGAACCATATTAGTATGTAATAAAATAGTTCAAATAATCTCATCAGATTTTCTGAAACAGCTTTTCCTGGTGAGGGTCAGGTTGGCAGCAGGCCAAGCAGGTCATCCCAGACCTTCCTGTCCCCAGCTCTAGATTCCACCTCTTCCTGGACATATAATTCCTCCTGCATGTCCAGCATGGGTCTACCGCAGGCTCTCCACACAGTGGAACATGGCTAGAGAAACCCTAGGGAGAGCAGAACCAGGGTGGCATTCTTATGTCATGCCCAAACCACCTCAATTGGCTCCTTTGAATGTGGAGGAGTAGCAACTCGATTCTGAGAACTTCCTATCCTATTATAGAGAGCCTGCCAAGCTGGGATCTGTAAGAAAATGGTGTTCAGGCAGAGATCGCAGAGATTGGCACATCCCAGGAAAGGCTAAATGTTTTGGAAATGATTACAAAAAATGTGCAATCTAAGAGGGATGGAATGTTATTTGTAATAAATCTTGAATGTTAGAGGATCAACTCATCTACAGTACATGGAGAAGCCATGCGCTGTTGTGGAAGAAAATTATGAATACAGACAATCCCACTCATCTGACCCACTCATCACGAAATCTCCCAAATCATGAGGACTTGGGACTTGAAATTTAAAATGTAGTTTACCCTTGGCCCTTGGTGCTCGCTAAGAAACGGTTTTAAAAATTTTGTGGTCCAAGCGTGTTCTGCCTGTATGTCTGTCCGCTTTTCACGAGAGAATTACTTAACGGATTTAGATCTGGTTGTTTTCTTTGCTTGAACTTTCCGGTTGATTTTGCGATTTCTCTCATCGTGCTAAGTACCATAGTTCGCTTGCGGTACCGATGTATTTATGCAAATCCAACAGAGTAGGTGTGGGCTGTGAGCAAGGGGGCGGGGCCTTCCTCATTCATTCGCCAGCCTCTGTTTGAGTCCGTCTATGTCTTGCCACGTGTTGGACTGCACCTTGCCTCCTTTTAGCTAGCGATACCTGTTTGTTCAACAGACATTATCATCTACATATTGTTAAGGAGTAACGTCTGACATTTTTGAGAGAGAGATCAGAGCTCCGTGTGTTTTAGAGGGTAGCTGCTGATTGCCAGAGATATCACGGCCATGTGCTTTTCTCCCCACGCGGGGAACGCTCTCTCGTCAGAGCTAAACACCATCAGATACATTGCCAACATCTATTGATTTTTAAAGTTTGTCCCGTTTCATTGCTATTTGGGTGTAGCCACGAGGTACAGCTAGTAAATAATTAAATGACAGCATCAGCTTTTAAGAATAAACTCAGAAGGATATGAGACTCAGACACATACTATTTGCACATTGGACCATGATTCAAATTCAACTCTTTTACTGTCAACCAAATGTAAATTAAAATGTGTATATTTGGTAATGTTATATTTTTTGCCCACACGTAATATCCAGCATTGCAATAGAGATGATTTAGTTATGGGTATGTCACATGTGGTAAGACTCAGATTATGCCTTTCCCCACCAGTCCACCTCAGGCAAGTTGCTTTCATGCAAATTGGCATTAACTGTGGATGAGCACGCAAGTGAATCCACAGAATACTATCCTGAAGATGAGTGGGGTAGGATAGGTGATTGATGGAGAAACGTCACACAGGTATGCTGAGTTCTCTGCATTCCATGAACCCCTGGAACATTCTCATTTCACCTTATAATCCGGTGAAGGTTCAAGAATGCAGGTGGAGTCTCCTATGGCACTGGACAAATAGAACCTTCATAGAAGATAAGGGGGAGGATTACGGAGATAGGCACAACATGTCATGTGACTCTGGAAGGCAATCAAGAACAGTGCAAGAGTGCACATGACTTCAGAAACACGGCATGAATGGCTGAACTGTTACTATACAAGCCGTTTCCTGTGTGCCATAACAGCAGGCAGGTGATTCTTCTGGAATGGATCGTTCCTTGTTAAATAAATGTGCCCACTATTAGGCTTTACTCTCATTCAGGCATTGATTTTGATTTGGCACTTCTTGCTTTATATGGATGCCTTGGTTTTGGCCTCTGCTTTGAGTTGCATTATTGTTTTGAGTTTGTATTGTTGGCTTTGTTTTGGTTTTGATTTTTCTTGTTAGGCAAAATGGGTTCGCTTCCCGGGTCCTCCCTGCGTGTAGTTTGCATGTTTCTCCCCGTGTCTGCGTGGGTTTCCTCCGGGTACTCTGGTTTCCTCCCACAGTCCAAAGACATGCAGGTTAGGTGCATTGGCGATCCTACATTGTCCCTAGTGTGTGCTTGGTGTGTGTGTGTGTGCCCTGCGGTGGGCTGACACCCTGCCTGGGGTTTGTTTCCTGCCTTGTTGGCTGGGATTGGCTCCAGCAGACCCCGTCACCCTGTAGTTAGGATATAGTGGGTTGGATAATGGATGGATGGATGGATGTTAGGCAAAACCTCTTTTTGTCTTTGTTTTTTCCTGTCCTTTTTGATCAAAACAAAATAAAACCTTAAATATTAGAAACTTGCGTTTTTTTTTTCTTTGGACTAGAGGTTTTATGTTTTTTTTGTTCTTTTCCAAGTTTCAAACAATTCGGGACTTGTTGCTGTCTAAAAGCCTTTGCACTATGTTTTGGGCCTGCACAAATAGAAAGCCTGCCTGTTGAGTTTGTGGCCAGGCTGTCTGAGGTGGTGAGTCCTACTAAGCTGGCACTGACTTCTCCAGAGTGCCAGTCTGGATTTTTGTGGTTCTCCAAGTCTTGCACACCCATTTTGGCAGGATCCTTAACATTATCTGTCTGTTTTGTGTGTTGTTTAGTGCCTACGATATCCTTGCCCATCTTGTGTTTTTAACCTTTGTTTGACATAAATAAAATCTATTTTTTTGTTTTTAACTGCTTGTCATGGCCATGCATATTCCATGCATATTCTGTGTGTATTCAGTTTATATTTGCTAGGTGATGCCTGCTGAGCATGACTGGGCATTGTTTGCCTCTCTTTCTGCTGTTTTGGTTCAGTCTTCATGCTATGCTGCTATCAAAACACTGTCTCTGATTGGTCAGTGAGTGTGTGGCAATCTCATGTTCACAACACAACAAACTGACTAAAGAAAAGGAGCAGGAGAAGAAATCTGAGAAACAAAAATGAGCAGAAAAAGCTTTTGAGGATCAGGTGGCTGGTAATGCTGGGTTGTTTCATTTCAGAGCATAGACTTACCTGGTGGGCATCAAGTGGTCTTAAATTAGACCCTGCTTTCTCAGAAAGAGTAACTTCTGGTGTCCCAAAACTTCATGCCAGCAGGTGTGAACATAATAATGCCACCGTTCTTTACTATGTGCACACTCCTCTGGAGTTCCCTGACTAGAGCCATCCAACTTTTTTATAGGACCCTCCAGGGTGTAGGATTGTCCAGGATTCAAGTGATTGTTCTCCTACTGTGAAGACTCATCTCTTCAGCCATTTATCTACTATTTAAAAAAATTACAGTAACAATGCAAGATGATGAGCACACAAGGAAAGATTATGCTAATCACTCTCATCTGCATCTCTATGGCACTTGACATGAGAAGGTGGAAGACAAGTGGCTTATGCTCCCTGCTGCTTAGTCACTGAGAGCCTTGGCAACCGGGAGAAGAGAAACCTGCAGCGCCATCGTCTGGAGACTCCAGAAGACCAGCTGCCTACTCTCACTAATGATGTGCTTGGGCTGCACACGTTCCAGCTGGCCAGGTCTGATTAACTACATGTTGGACTTGGCAGGGTGATTTCTCTCTAAGCTCCCCACCTATATTCCATCAGCTGGCTCTGAGAGTAAATACCCCTTTTTGATTTTTTCCATCTGATTTTAAGAAAAGAAAATGTGAGCAAACTGGCAAGTTATATTCCAATGTGTTTTGAGCTCAACAGTTAAATGCCATCACATCCATAACTACCAGTTAGAAGGAATTTTATTCCTTGATGTTTGAAAGCTGCTTGCCCCAGACTGAGCCAACAAAATTGCATGTGGGTCTTAACAACAGGTGGCATTAGTGGTGGAAGTGCAAAACCTGGCAGGGAGCATCTTGTTAGGTCTAAGTGTTGTACAGAAAGTGAAAGAGAACGTGTTATTCAAGGGTGGAATCAGCTGGACCTGCCAAGGTAGTACTGGTTCCCTTCACATTACAGAGGAGGGCACAGAGCTCAGCCCAGATATTTGAAATGGTTGATTAAGGGCTTGGAGTTCAGCACAGAAGCAGAAGCTAAATAGGAGGTGCAACTCCCTGCTGGCACCACGGAAGCAAAATGACCACAGCCAGTGACCTGGGAGGTTGGAGTCAGCGACTGAGGTAATGTAGCCTAAAGAGGAGGTTATCAGAAAAAATGAAAATCACACCATTGAACAATAGTAACAACAAATTCTATCATAATTGTTATTCAGGTCAGGTCAGGTTGGGGAGCATGCACTGTTACAGCGCGTTGCTGCACCCACCTTACAATGAAACAACTCGGGATCCTGGTTGACAACCCCACCAGGCAGACACGTGGTCCAGTCCTCCCCTTCGGAAATGACCATCAATCTGCTGCAGGCAGGTGTTATGTGGGCGTCCCCTAGGCCTAGTCAGCAATGAGAATCCTGTGAGCTGGACCATCCTCGGGGAATCTCACAACTTGGCCATTGTGCAATAAGTGATGCTTCCTCACAATGCAGGTAATGTGCCTCATTCGGGCCTCCATGAACAACCACTCATTTGACACAAAGTCAAATCAGTGATACCCAAGGATTCTCTGAAGAGACACAAGGAGTCCAGTCGTTGTCTAAGGTCATTGGATAGTGTCCATGTCTCGCAACCATAAAACAAAACAGGAACCACCAGGACTCTAAAGACTTGGACCTTCATCCTTTTACAAAGAGATCAGCAGCACTATAGACCCCTTTCCAGTGACCTCATGATGCTCTCTCAATCTGTCTACTGACTTCTTATTAAGAGTCACCAGAGACATGAATGTAAAGTAAATCTCTCAACACGGTCAACACGGTCAACACTCTCTCCGCAGACAGCCACACTGCTGATGGCCGTGCCCAAGAGGTCATTAAAGGCCTGGATGTTGGTTTTCATCAGGACACTCGCAAGCCCAGGCACTCAGATTCTTCACTCAGTCTCTCCAGAGCCCTGGTCAGAGACTCCATTGGCTCTGCAAACATCACAGCATCGTCAAGATCAGTGAATCTCTCTTCACCACAGCCACTCGACCCCATGACCTTGCCCAACACCTAATCCATACAAACATTGAACCTTGTAGGAGCAAAAAAAACACCCCTGACGAACCCCAGAATCAACTGGGAAAAACACAGAGCTTCTGCCTCCACTCTGCACAGAACTCATAGTACCAATGTGCAGGCCGGCCATAATATTCAGAAACTTTAAAGGGATCCTGGGAAGTCTCAGGATGTCCCACAGAGCAGCTCAATCAATGGAGTTGAAAGCTTTACGAAAATCAACAAAGGCTGCAAAGAAATTCTGCAGATATTCTGCCTATATTTATTTATACTTTTATTTGTCAAGAATTCATTTATGGTTTGTTATCGATTTATATTACCACACTACTTGGCCCTGAAGAAGGGACAGCCAGTCCCGAATTGAGTGCGTAAACTTTTCTTTCTGGTTGGTTTCTTCAATGGCTCAAAATGTTTGTAGTCTCGGAGGCACCGTTGAGGCTTTGGGTGGACTGCTTTCTGCTCAAGACTGATCATCTTTGGATACTATTATATGCTTTGGACTTCACCTATTTTACCACATATTTTCTGGATATTAAAGCAAAAGACATGGAACTGGTTGGAAATTAAGTTCATTGAACAATATATTTACTTACTTATTTAATGTTTTCTGTATTTGTGAATGCATTTGTGACTTTGCTTAGTAATTGTTGTGTTGTACTTTACTATTAGTATTTAAGTTTATCTTCTCTCTTTGCTGTCTTTAAATTTTCTTGAGTTTCGGGGTGTGCCTGCATGGGGTGAGGTTTATTTTGGGAGGCACATTCACTGAGGTCCTGGTCTGACCTGTTTGTTTTTGTACCCTTTTGTCACAGGTTTCACATATAGAACTAACACCTGTTGATATGAGTTATCTGAAGTGTCAACCTATGGAGACCCCATTAATCAAAGGTCAGGGGACTCCACAACAGGATATAGAAAACATGAAATCGATAAAATAAAATTAAATTAAAAATAATAAGTCCTTACTAGATCATCCTATATTTATCCCTTATTAAGGGATTATGACTATTAATTTTTTTAGCTTCAGACCTGGAATATTCAAGGAAAAAGACAGAGAAAGACATAGAGGAAAAAATCAGAGTAAGGTCAAATCTGGAAGAAGATAGAAAAGAGCCCAGAGACAAACTTGCTGGAGAGGTGTTTTGGATGGGCTATTCTTTGCGTGGACCTGTGGAGTTAAGTAAGTGAGTAGGGGAGTATGGTCTATTCCTGGGGTCCAGACCTTTTTGTGTGGGGGTTTGGAGGTCTGCTTCCATTTTTGAACAAGACATTCAGTCCCATGGTGGGGTATTTGAGTCTGGAGGAGAAGCAAGGCAAATGCTTACAGGTCAGGGGCATGTGAAGGGAGTGAGCTACCACACCTAAGAGACTAGGCAGTTACTGGTGAAGGCAGGCTCGGAGGTACAGTGGGGTTTTGGTTTTGTTGTCCCTGCCAGCCTGAAGACTGTTAGATTTTCTCACTTTGTTTATTTCTGCCATATCTTCTGCACCTTTCTGATATTTGTTTCTCACCATGCATTATTCTCAATGTGGGGAAATGCCATGAGAGTGCCAAGTCCTATTTGCCAAGGGATGACCACAGCTTTATGAGCATGGAAGTGGTGTCAGAGTGGCTGGTGTATCAGAAGCCAGGGGGCAGAATATGGAGAGTCCATACAAAGGCACCTGCAACTCATTTTTCTAAATGGCATTCTAAGGGCACCCGATTCTTGCAACATCTACATCACTGGGCCAATTCGTGCTTTGACTTCAAACAAGTCTGGTCCATCCACTCGTGTGGTACATGGAGCTCAGTGCACAGCGCAGTACAGTAAGAGCTGGCATTCAAGTAGCATTGAGAAGTCATAATATATGAGCTTGATCTCCCCAGCCTCTGGCCTCTAGCTGCTCCCCATCCCTGTCCCTGCCATCCTACTATTTAGACTATGGGATTGGCACCAGCGTTAATGTAGAAAGGGTGCAGGTCAGCTGGTTATTTAAAGGATTGGTTCCAGGCTCTCTTCAATCACCATCCGCTATTGATTGCCACTTGCTTTCGATTGCATTCCTTCAGCTGCACGTCTTTGCCCCTGAGGCCATCTTATTTTCCAGGACTCTCTGGATCTCCAGACTCATTTTTCAACTTGTGACAGGCAAGCTAACTGAGGACATGTCCAATAGGATTGGGCCTTGACTGGGAACGTGTCCAACCTTCTGATTTTTCTCTGTGGTTACCACAGGGCTGCACTGCCAGAGAGCTCTATTACCTCTGGGGACTTGGCTCACAGGCAGCTTGGGAAAAGCAAGCTATATGCATTCTTTAAAAGTCAAGCCATATTTATCAGATATAGCACCTTTCACAGCAAGGTGGAGGGAGGAATCCCTGTTGCCTCACAGCATTAGGAGACCTAACCCTAACCCTAATTTCATCATTCACTCCCATTATTGTCCCATACACTTTAGATTCCTCATACAGTCCTTTTACTCATCTCCATTATTTATCTCCTATCACTCAGCCTCCTCATGCTGAAACATTCTTCATCCCACTTATTTAATCAATTTCATTTAATCTCTTGATGCAGATCCTTTACTCATTTCTTTATTTAGCGCCTTTCACTGTCTCTTCTTATGTGAACCCTTTACTCACCACTCATCCTCCTCATTCAGACCCTTTACTCATCAGCTTTATTTGTCTCCTACTGTATCACTCAGCCTTCTCATTGCGGGTCTGTTACTTCTTCCCTTTATTTAGCACCTTCTCAGGTCATCCCTTTCCTCTTCCTCCTCCTCTTTACTTAACCTCCATATGGGGGGTCTTTCCTTGTCCCCTTTATTTAGCTCCTGATGTTCTCTACTCCTACCTCCAGTCATTAGCTCAATATCTTCATTTAGGCGCTTCTCACACAGATCCAGACTTTTCAGCATGTTTTTCCCAGTCCCCCTCTTGATGCCCCCTCAGTCTGGTGCAGCATGTTATGGCATTTCAGTTGGGCAGGATGGGCACACTTTGCCTGCTTCATAGCAGTTCATCACAATGTGCCGCTGCAGAGTGGCACTGGAGAGACAACGCTGTTCTGTTTCGTTTCCTGCTGGGCTCCTGCCAGACGCAGATACTCAGATTTCATGATCTGTCAGACACCTCATTTTAAAATGAGACAACGCATCACATGACTGCGGCTCTCAATGAAATATAAAGTAGCTTGTGGTTTGTTAAAAATTCTCCTTGCTTTTCACACAATATGTTTGCATTTTCCCAGTCGATGGGGGCATGCGACCTTTTGATTGATAAATGACAAAGGAGAGTGCACCCTGCTAATGCTCATGGTCATGTCTGGTTGGAGCATGACCTCTTTAGTGAAGGGTCATATGGAGGCATGTCAAGGCCGCTCCCGCAGGGCTCCCGGCTGGACGCCAGTCTGCCTCATTAGGAAGAGTGATGCCACCTGTCTCGGCACGTGCCTGCTTCAATTACATCTGCCCCACTTTGCTTTAATTAGCACAACAAGTTGATTACAGCTTTACAGCGGACTCAATTGACTCTTTTAATGTCAGGCTTCTATACTGGGAATAGTGTTGATGTGTGTTACACAATGTCTCGCTTGGAAAATGGGTCACAATTCCCACAAAATCTCTTCAGTGTACACAAGCTTCAGCATGAGGAGCACAAAAACAACACAGATTCATGAAAGGGGGATAGGTAAAGGGGCTAAATGGAATGGGGATGAGTGCAGGACCAGCGCAAGAGGTAGCGGACCAAATAAGGTGGGACTGACGAGAAGAATGAATGAAGGGGCTAAATGAGGAGGAGGAGGATTTTGTTATGGGGCTAAGAGAATGACAGCGCGGAGGACTTGAGAGAGGGGTGGTTAAAGAGGCTAAATAAAGGGGACTCAGAGGAGCGGTGTGCCAGGGATGAGATGGGCCTGAGTGAGGGTATTGGGCAAATGACTGAGCGAAAGGGTTGTGTAAGGAGAAACTAAGAGACAAAAGTGCTGATTATGAGGAATGGTTAAAGGAGATGAATTGGCACATGGAGGTAAAGGAATGAGTAAAGCAAAACTGAGTGAAGAGATAAAGAAGAGGATTGAGTAAAGGGGCTATAGGAATAGTGGATGAGGGAGAGGATTGTTAAAGGGGGCTGACTAAGAAAGGACTGCCAAGAGGATTGAATGAAGGGGCTAAATGAGGAAAAGGATTGTGTAAGAGGTTAATAAATGATCTAGCAGAGCGCTTGACAGGGAGGTGGTTAAAGAGACCAGATAAGGAAGTCTTAATTGAGCATTGAGTGAGGAATGAGATGGGCCTGAGTGAAGGTGCTGGGCAGAGGGCTGAGTGCAAGGGTTGTATAAGGAGGGATAGAGGGAAGGTTTGACACAAAAGATGATTGTGAGGGATGGCTAAAGGATCGGCAGTGGGATGTTGAGTCAATGGGATGAATAATTTGAGACTGAGTGAAGAGATTGGAAGGATGGATGAGTGAAGGGCCTATTGGAGGAGTGGATGAGAAAAGGAATTGTTAAAGGTCATGAGTAAAGAGGGACTGTCAAGAGGACTGAATGAAGGGGCTACATTAGGAAGGGGATTGGGTAAGGGGCTAATAAATGATTTAGCAGAGTGCTTGAGAGAGGGGTGGTTAAAGAGACCAGATAAGAAAGTCTTATTAGGGGAATGAGTAAGGAATGAGATGGGCCTGAGTGAAGGTGCTGGGCAGAGGGCTGAGTGAAAGGGTTGTATAAGGAGGGATAGAGAGAAGTGCTGACATGAGAGCTGATTGAGTAGGATGGTTAAAGGAGCTGAACTGGCAGGCTGAGGTAATGAGATAGTAAGGTAATGAGAACAGGAATGAGTGAAGGGGTTGTAGGAGGAGTGGATGAGGGAAAGGATTTTTAAAGGGGATGAGAAAGCAGGGACTATGAATAAAGGGGCTAAATGAGGAGGTGAATTGTTTAAGGGTCTAAGTGGATGACTGAGCAGAGAGCTTGAGAGTTTAAGGTGGTTAAACAGAGCAAATAAGGAGAGATGGGAGGGGGTTAATTAGGGGATGAAGTGGGCCTGAGTAAAGGAGTTGCGCAAAGGACTGAGGAAAAGAATGGTATGAGGAGAGAGTAAGAGAAGGACTGGAAGGAGAGCTGATTATGAGGGATGGTGAAATGAGCTCCAATGGGAGGAATAATGTTACGCTTCAGCCAGGATTCCCTCATCCTGGCTGGAGTTGTTGTTCATTTTTGTTAATATTGCTTTTGTTGATGACTTGCATTATTCTTTACTTTTTATGTGTTCACATTCATGTCTTTTTTATGTGTCTTGTGTTTTGTGAATGGTTCCCCAAGAAGCAGGGCTATCTGTCCATCATTGCAAGGTACTGCGCTCAAACTTATAAAGTCAGTGGCAACCCACAGTCCCCTACAGTTCATTTTAATGCGCTTGGGAGTTGGTGAGTGTTTTTTGTGAATATGTTTGTGCTTCTGTGATTTATTGTATTTTGAAATTTTTACTTTCTCTCTTTTTGACCACTATGAGACAACTCATTTTTTTTTTTTGTCTTTTTGTGCTCCATGGATCTTCATGTTATTACAGACCATTTTTGTAAAAATACATTTTTTTTATTTTATGAAGATTCTGTGTTTGTCCTTATTACTAGCCAAAATTTGATGGTAATATCTCACTGTAGTGGGCATTTTGACCAAATATAGGGGCTCTCGAGTATATAACAAGGAAGGCAAGAAGAGAGTGAAGAGAATGAGAAGGGGAATGAGTGAAGGGGCTAAAGGAGGCATGCATAAAGGAGAGGATTGTTAAAGAGGGTGCGTGAATGCTTGAGCAAGAGGTTTGGGAGACGAATAGTTAAAGAAGCTGAGTGAAGAGGTGAGTAAGGGGGACTGAAGTAGAGGAGATGTACGAGGAGGACCTTAGTGAACCTGTCGAGAAGAGGGATGAGAGAAAGGGCTGTGTGAGGAGGGACAGAGAATGGCTGACTTGACTGAGACTTGATTGAGAGGGAATGCTTAAAGGTGCTGAGCTAGCAGGTTGAGGCAAATGAGCTGAAAAAGGAGACACAGAATGAAAAGGGAGGGTAAGGACAAGGACGCATCCCCTTTGGTTTTAATAATAACTGAATATTTCCATGGCTGGATGTCTGCATGCACTAACCTGGGCTGCAGCCCAGGGCCCCATGAGCTACAGGGGATGCAAAATGTATTAACTTGTATGAAGAAATATTTGTTTTTCACAGAAGTATTCCTGCCTTGAAACTGGTTGATCGTGTTCTTCTCATTATTGTTTATCAGCTTGTCCACCCGCTAGTCACACGCAGGTAAGTTAAGTTTCCTCCAGTGGCTCTTGACACGGCATTTGAGGCGACAGCATGGGAGGAATGTGGGCTGTCAGAACATAAAGCACGTTGAGATGGAGGCCATTTGTCGTGCTAATGGCAGTTGTTCAGAAATAGCCAGTGATTGCATTATACAGCAGATTCCAGTTCTAGTTATAGTGAGGCACACGAAGGTGATGACTGCTCAAACGGTAAACTCAGATGCCACTTCTGAATGTGAACTAACTGGTCCGTAGCTAAACAAAGTTTGGGAAAAGCTGGCCTAGACCATGAGTAGGCCATTCCAGGTTTAAACATAGCCTAATAAGTATCAAGCTCACTATATTATCATGTATAATTACTTTGTGTGTGTACTGGCTTGGTGGTCGGTAGAGTTAGGTAGAGACCATCACTGAGTGGCACCCACTGAAAGCGAAATCCAGGCTGTTGATGAGCTCTGATGTCGTGACGAGCCGCTGATGTTTTTTGCCTCACTGTGCAGAATTGAGATGGGCTGAGGTTGAAGTGTACAGGCCAATCACGCCTGAAGAACATTTGAGCTCCCATTTACAACAACAACAACAACTTTTATTTCTATAGCACATTTTCATACAAACAGTAGCTCAAAGTGCTTTACATAATGAAGAATAGAAAATTAAAAGACACAATAAGAAACAAAATAAATCAACATTAATTAACATCGAATAAGAGTAAGGTTCAATGGCCAGGGGGGACAGAAAAAACAAAAAAAACTCCAGACGGCTGGAGAAAAAATAAAATCTGTAGGGATTCCAGACCATGAGACCACCCAGTCTTCTCTGGGCATTCTACCTAACATAAATGAAACAGTCCTCTTTGGATTTAGGGTTCTCACGGAAGGGCTTGATGAAGATGGTCACGTAGAGTTCTGCCTTTTAATCCATCCATCATTGTTGGTGCATCATGATGCTTTGAGTAGGTGCCTGCGCCACCACCACAAAGAAACCGGAAAAAGAAACAGAAAAGAGAGTAGGGGTCAGTACCGATTTTAGAGCCACCATGAATAGTTATTATGATGAATTGAACATATAGAGTATCAGGATTAAGTTAAATTGAAGTTACAGAAAGGCCATGTTAAAGTAATGTGTTTTCAGCAGTGTTTTAAAGTGCTCTACTGTATCAGCCTGGCGAATTCCTATTGGCAGGCTATTCCAGATTTTAGGTGCATAGCAGCAGAAGGCCGCCTCACCACTTCTTTTAAGTTTAGCTTTTGGAATTCTAAGGAGACACTCATTTGAGGATCTAAGGTTACGATTTGGAATATAAGATGTCAGACATTCCGATATATAAGATGGGGCGAGATTATTTAAGGCTTTATAAACCATAAGCAGAATTTTAAAGTCAATCCTGAATGACACAGGTAACCAGTGTAGTGACATTAAAACTGGAGAAATGTGTTTGGATTTTCTTTTCCTAGTTAGGATTCTAGCAGCTGCATTCTGCACTCGTTGCAAACGATTTATGTCTTTTTTGGGTAGTCCTGAGAGGAGTGCGTTACAGTAATCTAGTCGACTGAAAACAAACGCGTGAACTAATTTCTCAGCATCTTTCAGTGATATAAGAGGTCTAACTTTACTTATGTTTCTTAAGTGAAAAAATGCTGTCCTAATGATCTGATTAATATGCGATTTAAAATTCAGATTACAGTCAACAATTACCCCTAAGCTTTTTACCTCCGTCTTGACTTTTAATCCTAATGTATCCAGTTTATTTCTAATAGCCTCATTGTATCCATTATTGCTAATCACTAAGATTTCAGTTTTCTCTTTATTTAACTTGAGAAAGTTACTATTCATCCATTCTGAGATACTAGTCAGACATTGTGTTAGTGAATCAAGAGAGTCGGAGTCATCAGGTGCTATTGATAAGTACAGCTGTGTGTCATCAGCATAGCTGTGGTAGCTCACGTTGTGCCCTGAGATAATCTGACCTAACGGAAGCATGTAGATTGAGAAGAGCAGCGGACCCAGGATAGAGCCTTGTGGAACACCATATTGGATATCATGTGTCTTTGAGTTGTAATTCCCACAACTAACAAAGAATTTTCTCCCTGTCAGGTAGGATTCAAACCAATTTAAGACACTGCCAGAGAGGCCCACCCATTGACTAAGGTGATTTCTAAGAATATTATGATCAATGGTGTCAAATGCAGCACTCAGATCTAAGAGGATGAGAACAGATAAATGGCCTCTGTCTGCATTTACCCGCAAATCATTTACTACTTTAACGAGTGCAGTTTCTGTGCTGTGATTTGTTCTAAAACCCGACTAAAATTTATCAATTTAGGCGTTTTACATTTTGTTAACCTGTTACTTTGCACAGTAGTGGGAAATCCCTTTTGAAAATAAAACTGTTATTTGACGTACTGAGGTTCATGAAAGTCTACATACCTGAGCGATATGCAGTTTTTGTTAAAACATTTATGGTTTGGAAAGCTTATTTGGCAATGTAGCAATACATTAGATATTTACATTTATTTGCTTGTCAGAACCTTTTATTCAAAGCGACTTAGAAAAGAGGTAAATCTAATCGAGTAGCAAAAGCTGATTGCCACAAGTGGAAAGTGTGGCGGGTGACCAGGACCCATGCCCGGCCGGGACGCCCCTTTGATACTAGATCTGGTGAATCAGCCATGGGATGCACACTACGTCCCCTGGAACACTTGGTGGCCAATACCTTGGAACACTGGAGCTCATCCTTATTGGGCTCCGTGGCCACCACTAGGGGGAGCTGCAAGACTTCCTGAGCCTGAGTGGGCGGGTGAACTATAAAGAGAGCCTGAGGCCGCTACTCAAGGTGCCAGAGTCGGGAGGAAGAAGACGAGCTGCTTGGGAGGAGCAGTGGAGGAAGAAGAGTGTGGTTTGGGGTGATTTACTTTGTGTGATGTTTAGGGACTGTGTTAGGGCTGAGGGACACGGGGAAGATGTGGATCTCAACTGAAGAAAAATAAACCTTTTCATTTATTTCTACACGTGCCTCCGCTGTCAGTCTGTGTCGGGTCGATGCCTTTATAGCACCTTTGCCACAAAAGATATACATTTATAATCATAGGTTACAATCACTAAAGCAATTAAACTTAAACAAATTAATGAAGAATATAAAAATATCACAGAGCATTTTTTTTCTTCATCAATTCAATAGATATTCACAGAACAGATGGGTCTTTAGTCATTTCTTAAATACATTGAGGGAGCCAGCAGTATGGATGGAGGTGGACAACTCATTCCACCAACTCAGAACTATGCAGCAAACGAGTCTGGATTGAGACCTGATACCATGCAGAGGTGGCATCACCGGCAGCCCTGAATGGGCATCTCACCAGTGTCTCCATATACGCAGGTGCTGACCCATTGACTACTCTGTAGGCCACCATCAGGAATTTGAACTTAATGTGTGTGGTGACAGGGAGCCAATGGAGAGACCAGAAGGAGTGACACGTGCCCCTCTCGGCTGGTTAAATACAAACAGTATGCTGGCACTAGATGAGGTGAGACACAAAAATAACCGGATTGGTAAAAAAAAAAAATATTTATTGCTGAATTACAGCATTCTAAACATTGTCACCTTCTATATACTGTCACAAAATCAAAGAAACCACAGAAAGATTTGGGGCAGCCACCCGTATTTTACTCCCTGGCTGCAAAATGGTTTAAAGGTTTGTACTGATGTGTACAGATTGGAGTCCAGAACAGAACTGAGGGGATGGAGGAAAGGTGGCTGCTTTAAAGGTCAGTATAGGAAGTGACATCAAAGGGGCCGGAACCAAGAATGGTGTCATCAGTGCCAGGTGGAATTTCCGGTGAATGTTCTATAGAAAAGCGAGAGAAAGAGTCAGTGCACTCCACTACCTCCGCCAAGTGAAGAGACCGAACAAGAGGCGCTAAGTCACAAGGAGGCCGAATGAGGACTCTGACTGATGAACAAACAGGTTGAGTGAAACAGTGCACACCTTAACAGTACGAACAGGGGCTGATAGGATTGAGCTGGAGATGGAGGAAAGTGCGGAAGTGAAATTGCATGACGAAGGAGCAGAACGTGAGGGCCAAGCAGAGGAATGATTGAGAGGGCGTTAGGTGAAGCCGAAGTGAGGAGGAGTGAAGGGGCAGTATGAAGGAGCGAGGAGTGTATGGGCCTGGGTGGAAGAGCATTATGGGTTTAACTGCTGACGGGGTCATTATTGTCTTGTGTACAGAGAACAGTTAAATTCTTATTTGCTTGTGCTTATCAACAACATGTAACACGTCATCATTCCCCGGCGCCAGGACTAGTGAGTGTAACTGTAATCTAAATATGAAACTTCTGTCTTCCTTACCTGAAAATCTCAGCAGATATTATAGTGCAGGGCGACTTTAGTTACCCACATATTACCTGGAATAACCTTCTGGATAGAATAGTGGAGCCCAAAATTAGGAGTTGTTTCGACGTGGTCAGTGACTTTCTTGTAAACAGAATGATAAAGCACCAGTGAGCGGGGAAGATTTAGCATTTTGTAATAATTCATTTTGTAAGAATTCAGGGGGCAGACGTGATTATATAAGACTTGTAGGTAAACGTAAAGATAAATGGCGAGTCGGCTTAGCGAAGGAGTTGAATAAAAAAACGTGAGTTGAAAGACTGAAGAAAGGATTTAATTAGTGAGGTTGGCTCAGGTGGGCGGCACGGTGGCGCAGTGGGTAGTGCTGCTGTCTCGCAGTTGGGAGGCCCGGGTTTGCTTTCTGGGTCCTCCCTGCATGAAGTTTGCATGTTCTCCCCGTGTCTGCGTGGGTTTCCTCCCACAGTCCAAAGACATGCCGTTTAGGTGTATTGGTGATCCTAAATTGTCCCTAGTGTGTGCTTGGTGGGTGTGTGTGTGTGCTCTGCAGTGGGCTGGCACCCTGCCTGGGGATTTGTTCCTGCCTGGCGCCCTGTGTTGGCTCCAGCGGACCCTTATGAGCCTGTAGTTAGGATATAGCGGTTTGGAGAATGGATGGATGGATGGTTGGCTCAGGTAGAGTGGGAGTCGGGGGGCTACCTGAATAAAGGGAACGAGGGAGAAGAATAAAAAGCCGACCAAGCAGAAGGCAGACAGACAGACTGGGCTGATGAATCAGAAAGAAACACGGACATTTTCAACGTATCGTACTCTGCCGGTGGATTGAGTTTCTCAGCAAGGTCATTGGTCTACCCCTTTATTACTGGGATTTGAAAATCGCACCCCGAGGAGAGTTCCAGTTTAACGTCTGTGGTTTGCTTCAAATCAGTGTTGGCCAACGACAGCCACAGAGACAATACAATACAAGACGATACAATACAATTTATTTTTTGTATTGCCCAAAATCACACAGAAAGTGCCGCAATGGGCTTTAACAGGCCCTGCCTTTTGACAGCACCCCATTCTTGAACCCTCTAAGAAGACAAGGAAAAACTCCCAAAAAACCCTTGTAGGGAAAACAATGGAAGAAACCTTGGGAAAGGCAGTTCAAGGAGAGACCCCTGTCCAGGTAGGTTGGGTGTGGAGTGGGTGTCAAAAAGAAGGGGGTCAATACAATACAATACAATACAATACACAGAACAGAACAGAAGTAATCCTCAATACAGTATAAAAATCAAAATATTACAAGTATGGAGCAGAATTTAACAGTAGATGATATCTCATACAACCATGATGTTGTGCCTTTAACAAGCACCAGGAGGTTTATATAATTTATTGATATACAACATTGAATTACAGTGGATTTAATTTGGCTTATTTTCTGTTGATCAAAAAAGACTTTAATGTTGTGATAGACGGCTGGGGACCTTCCCCGGTCGGGATGCCCTTTTGATGAGAGGTCCGGGGGAGTGGACATATCACCAGCAGTACCTCCCCCGGTACATGAGAGGGCAGCCCCCCGGGTTTACATCGGGGCCACAGGACTGGAGCTTAGAAGTTCAATCCTGCGCGGGCCCGTGGCCACCACTAGGGGGAGCCTGGACAGCTCCAGAGCCGTGGTCTGCAGCACTTCCATCACACCCGGAAGTGCTGCCGGGACTTGATTGAGGAGCATCTGGAGCACTTCTGGGTGCAGAATAAAAGAGGCCGCCTCACTCCACTCGGGGACCCGGGGTCGGGAGGCAGAGGATGGAGCTTGCGGGAGAGGAGTTGGAGGTGCCAAGAAAGAGAGAGGACTGAGAGAAAAGGAGCGAGCTTTATTGTGGAGTTTCTGCACTGTGTGCATTGTGCTGTGCCACGAAGAATTAAACGTGTGTGTTTTCGGACATTGTGTCTCAGTGTCTGTCCGTAGCTGGGCTGATCTTCTACAATGTCAAAGTGAAGAAAAATCTCTGCAAAGTGGTCTCCATGTGTCCATCCATCCATCCATCTTCTTAATCCATTCATCCTGGGCAGGGTCACGGGCAGCTATCCCAGTAATCATGACAAATATGAAACACGCAGTAATCAATCTCATTAAGCATTCACCTCCTTTAATGTCAGGAGATGGAGAAAATAAAACCTCAAGAAAAGCAAAGATTATGGAACGGGTGTAAATGTGCTACAGCAGGTCATCCACAAAATCCTACCTCTGAGAACTCTGAAGCTGAAGTGGATGAGATTGGCAGGAGTGGGCAGACGACAGCCGTGCCCGGTGTACTTCACTAGTCGCAGTTTTATGGGAAACTGGCAAAGAGGAAGCCACTGTGACAATAAAAATGGCACATAGGAGACTCTGAAGTCCAGCTGGAAGAAGATTCTATGGCCTTCAAACTAAAGGCCATGCTTGAACGCTGTACATTATCAAAAATTCACCATCCCCTTTGTGATGCCTGATGGTAGCAGCATTAAGCTGTAAGAGGTGCCTGTCTGCAGCAGGCCCTGGGAGGCTTGTGAGGGTAAAATGAATGAAGGAAATCCTGGAGGAAAACTACTGATACAGTCTGCAAGAAACTCCTGCCTTGGAAGAAGATTTGTTTTCCATCAAGACAATGACGCCAAGCATGAAGCTGAAGCTAATTAGGAATGACTTCAAAATAACACAAATCAGGGGATGGAGAGAGGAAAACCTCCAAGTCTCTGAGTATCCTGTTAAATAAATAATGAAGAAATGGAACGAGTATGGCACAGCTGTAAATCTTCTAGAGCAGGCTGTCCACAAAAACAAAGTGATCAGGCAAGAGGAAGATGAGTGAGGGAGGGAGGGAGGCTCACCATGTGACCTGTAAGAACTCTGGAGGAGTGACAAGCTACAGTGAGATGAGACTTGGCAGGCAACAACCGTGCCCATGTGCTTTGCCAGTTGCAGCTTTATGGGGGAGTGGCAAAGAGAAAAGACACGTGTGACATCTTGGATAGAGTGTGTTAGAAAGTCAGGAGCCTGTGGGGGTCTTGATCTGTCCTCGGTGGGAAGGCAAGGACTATCCCAGCAGCAGTGGGTGAAAGGCTGGAAACATTTCGACAACCACACAAACCCTTACATTTACACAGGACCAGCTTGAAATTACCCGTGAACCTGTACATATTTTGTGGTTGTGGGAGGAAAGCTCACGCAGAAATGAGGACATGATGACAACTCCACATGATGAACTTCCAGGTGATGAATCTGAGTTCAGGATGCTGCAACAAAGCTGCAGAACACCCACGGTGTGCTTCAAAGTAAATAAAATGTGTGGGGTGTCCAGTGATGCAATCCTTCAAGTGACTTCCATGTCTGAATGTTCTACCTGTTTGTATGTGCGTGTGCCTGAGATTCATCAGACAAGTGACATTGAGAGTGTCAGGTTGAGTTTATTTGAGTATGTCAGCGCAAATGCCCAGAATAGGACCAGAGTCCTGCTCTTAGCCATGGCTTGTGTCCTGAGTCCATTAAGCTCCCCATATCAAAACGAACAGAAGGTTAATAAGCGATCACGCACTACGTTACCTGGGCTATACTTACGTTTGTCACTAAATAAAGCTATCTATCTTAAGAAAGAAAGAAAGAAGTTTTTAAAGTTTTCAATTGATCTTTATTAATCAGTATTCAACAAATCATTTACAATGTCATAAGTAGAAAAAAAAAAAACAAAGAAAAACCCAACTCCCCTCAAAAAGAAAACTATCTAATTCATATTTCAAATAAGAAAAATCAACTCATTTGCAGTTTGCACATTGCCTCATGAACACACCACCTTTCCACAAAAGAATACAGTTTGCGTTAATTTTGTAGAATTTATATTCTAAGTACACTCTGTCTTTCACAAGGCCATGAAATAATCTCATCATGTCATACTGCCTATTTGATTTGACTCTCTCTCTTTCCTTGATTTATAAATAGCCGACTTGGCCTGTCCAATGAGAAAGTTCCCAATCAAACATTCCTTCTGGTTATTCTTATTTTTTTTGATACACCATAAATAAATAAATACATACTCATTAAAAGGCAAGTTAAGAACACGAAAGAAAGAAAGAAAGAAAGAAAGAAAGAAAGAAAGATAATGCACTGGAAAGTTCAAGCCAAGTTTTATATGCAGCCTATAAATTTCTTATTCGCTCGGCTCTCTTAACGTAAGTCCTGAGAGGAAGATGAAGCGCTTCATTGTACAGGTCACTGCCCACCGTGACAAATCAGTGTACGGCTTGGGAACGGACAGGCTTCACAACACATCTAGCGCTCGGTGCGCTGGAGCGTGAGACGCTCGGTGTCGGCTCTGCGTCTCCCTCGCTCTCTCTCTCTCTCGAGAGAGAGCGCTCGCACGTGATTACTTTATCTCTCTCTTTCACTCCTTTGCTCGCTCCATCGCTCTCGCTCTCTCTCGTGCGCACGCGCTCACGTTAGCTCTCTCTCTTTCTCTCTCTATCTATCTCTCACACTCCTTTACTCGCTCCATCCCTCTCTGTCTCGTGCGGACGTGCTCACGTTAGCTCTCTCTCTCTCTCACTCCTTTACTCGTTCCATCTCTCTCTCTCTCTCTCACTCCATCCCTCTCTCGCTTACTGTACGTCATGTTACTTTACAGCTTTTGGACATGCTGTAAGGGACCAAGCTATGAAAGTATTTTCTGCAGCATTATCTCTAATGAAGTGATACCCAAAATAACTAGAAGAAGTTTGAAATATTCACCCATCTATTTTCCAAGGTAACAGAGAATGTTTATTGTAAATGTATTTAGCAAAAAAAATGATCGTAGGCAAAGTGATATCTACATTCAGCACTTTCATAACAAAAAATAGAAAGCAAACCCTAAATGAAAAGCACATTACTGCACAATCACTGTCACTGAGATTCATTCTCCAACATCATGTCCTTGTGCGGGGTCCGGCCAGAGGACTTCATCCACATCAAAGGCAATATTTTCCCTTGCCATGTAAGGGGGGAAAATCCCTCTGGTGTGCCGAATCCCGCCTTGACAAGACTCTGCAGTTCTGTCATCACAGGCATGTTTGTTCCATTGCCTCCAATAAAGTTTCCCTGTTGTAGGGCTGTCGGTCACAGACCTTCCACCAACATGCAGAGATGAGCTCCTCTATTGGATTTGTGAAGCTGCTATAAGGTGGAAGGAAGACCTTTATGAAGCGCTGGTTGCCGGCGAACCACTCGTGTATCAGGACAGCGCGGTGAAAGCTCACATTGTCCCAAACTATGACATACGAGGTGAGACACACAAATAACCGGATTGGTAAAAAATAATATTTATTGCTGAATTACATTCTTCTAAACATTGTCACCTTCTATATACTCCCCTCCCGATCTCTACACCGCTCCATACGTATCTTCCATCGATTGAAACAGTGCTGGAAGACTTCTTGCTTGAGGCTCTTCAACAGGCTTGTCGTTTCTGTCTTCAGTTCATCCATTGAAGAAAAATGTGTTCCCTTCAGGTCACTTTTGATTTTTGTGATCAAGTAAAAATCACAGGGAGCCAAATCGGGAGAATAGGGAGGATGATCGAGGACGGGAATGTTTTTGTCACTCAAGAACTCCTTTGCAGAAAAAGAGAAAATATGCGAGAAATTTGATGTTGATTCGCTGTTTGATTTTTTCACCTGATATTATCACAGCAACTCGTGTAGCAATTGTTGTGCAAATACTGACTGGGCATTTCACAGGATATACCGAGCCGGATGGCGGTTTGAACAGGCCTGAAGCAAAGGAAATCTTCTTATATAATACGCTACCGTGGCTGTCCGTTTGTCTGTCCAGGATTTTAAATCATTTTTAGCCCGCAAACCATTTGACCAATTGACCTGAAATTTGGTACTCATATACTACGTGAAGTCTGCTATCAGGGTGAGGATTGACCTCCAAGGTTATTCCACTTTTTATTTTATTGTAGAATCAACTCTCGGCAGCGGCCAGCAGGGCGGCCGTGTGGTGTATGTTTATGGGCGCCGTTCTCATCCCTACCACCTTCGCCATCACTTCCCCTACCTCTTCATATCTTAAATCATTCTTGCGACAGATTGAAGACTTAAGTGCCAGCTTAAGTGAAAAATGAAGGAGAACATACTAAGTAATTGCAACACAAACACTGACTTAATCAATTTTATTGTGAAAAGATGTCGATGAAAGAAGAGAAGAAGCGGGTAACTAGGGTGGAGAAAAGAAGAGCTGCTCAGGAAGCAAGAACATCAACCTCTGAGCAAACAAATGCTAAACATACAGAGAAAGAAGATGATAACTGTTAAGTCAAGTGTATTCAGTGCGCCGTTACTGGTACTTTCCAGGAAAGCTCCAAGCCCAGTCCAGTTATTTTTGACTCTCTGAGTATTCTGTTAAATAAATAATGAAGACATGGAAAAAGTATGGCACAGCTGTAAATCTTCTAGAGCAGGCTGTCCACAAAAACTAAGTGATCAGGCAAGAAGAAGACCAGTGATGGATGGAGGCTCACCATGAGGCCTGTAAGAACTCTGGAGGAGTGACAACCTACAGTGAGAAAGATGGGAAAGACTGTGCAAACAACTGTGCCCGGGGTAGTTGTAGCTTTATGTTAGAGCGGCAAAGAGAAGAAACACATGGGACATTAATCCTGAAACCCTGTGTATTCAATTCATTATAATAACTATTCATGATGGCTCTAAAATCCATACTGACCCCTACTCTCTCTTCTGTTTCTTTTTCCGGTTTCTTTGTGGTGGTGGCCTGCGCCACCTACTCAAAGCATCATGATGTTCCTACATTGATGGACTAAAAGCCAGAAGTCTGCATGACCATCATCATCAAGTCCTTCCATGAGACCCCGAAATACAAAGAGGACTGTTTCATTTATGTGAGGTAGAATGCCCAGAGGGGACTGGGCGGTCTCTTGGTCTGGAACCCCTGCAGATTTTATTTTTTTCTCCAGGCGTCTGGAGTTTTTTTTTTTTGTCCTCCCTGGCCATCGGACCTTACTTATTCTATGTTAATTAATGTTGACTTATTTTCTTTTCTTACTGAGTCTTTTATTTTTCTATTCTTCATTATGTAAAGCACTTTGTGCTACATTTTTTGTATGAAAATGTGCCATATAAATAAAAGTTGTTGTTGCTGTTGACATCTTGGATAGAGTTTGTTAGGACATACATGGTAGACTCGAAATTTAGGGGTCTTTGGGGGTCTTGATCTATCTATCTATCTATCTATCTATCTATCTATCTATCTATCTATCTATCTATCTATCTATCTATCTATCTATCTATCATTATATAGTGCCTTTTCTATCTATCTATCTATCTATCTATCTATCTATCTATCTATCTATCTATCTATCTATCTATCTATCTATCTATCTATCTATCTATCTATCTATCTATCTATCTATCTAAGTACATTTTCATCACTACTGCTTGATTTAGTTTCAGTTTGTTCTGAAACAAGCTTTTCTGGTTTTTCACTTATACGCCATAGTATTCTTTTGAAAGCTCCACCCTACTCATGAATATTAATGAGTTACCATAGAGAGGCAGAACACATAGAAATCGTCATACCTATTTTGGTGGCATGATGGGATTTTATCCACTAGATGGCAGCAGGATGCTGTCCTGAGTATTATTTGGTCTTAACGCTGTATAGCAGGTTTCCCCAAGTCTTACTCAGGGTTCACCATTTTTACATGTAATGATGAGGATGAGACAGGGGTTAGGGTTAGCACCAAGGAGGTTAAAAAGTGATTGTTTTAACTCCTACTTTAGTTAGGTCTTTTGGCATGCTGATATGGCGACATACGTTATCACTGAAGCTTTGCTTTCAACGGCACTCTGATACCGAGTACACACGTTCATACCGCCTTCAGCAGTATTTCCCAAGCCACTCTCAGAATCACATGCCAGTATTCTCACCCATTTGTGCACATAAGATATGAAACAGCACAGTAAGGTGAAAGGACACTGAGTCTATTCTTACTATTCACCATTGTGATGTTCTGACCTCATTTTGATAGAAGGCAGCTGCAGATTCCTGAAGGTGAAGGGTGGCACTGGGTGCAGGCACTCTCAGACCCCAAGATTGATTCTCAGGCTGTGTGCATAAACAGGAATCAAAGGGGAGGAGCTTCCATAGAGTACCCCAACCCCCCTGTAGCCCACCGAACCGCCATCCCCCCTGCCCGGCACCACCACCACCACAGAGCTAGATGCGTTCAGCAAAGTCATGGAAATGAATGCATGTCATGCCTACAAGCTTCTCCTTGCCATGGCTGAGAATACACACAGAGAACATGCTTCTCTCTCTTTCCTTTTTAACATCCTTACGCTGATTAATCTTTTTTTTTTTTTGCTCCACTTCACTGCAGATCCAGGGAGAAGAATTTAATGTGATCAGGTAATGCCAAGCATTTACCTTCCCACTTTTACCTGTGAACATTTCTTGGCATCCTGATAATTGAAAACAAAGGAGTGGAGAAGGCAATGCTTCTGGAAAAGATAAGAGGTTAAACCACGTTTGCCCAGCGGGCTGACTTTGGCAGATTCTACTTTGCTGCTAAGAGGGTCCTGTGAGGCGTAAACTGTGCCATCTGATGGCTATCAACTCAGGATGGGTTAAACCCCCCTTCATCCCCACCCCACCTTGTGTTTTGAGCGTTGCTGAGAGGTAGCTGCAGTCTGCTGCTGTTTTCTTCCACTCTCAGCGGTGCTCCTTTTCAACCCCGAGGGCATGAAACTAGTCGTTTTGCCACCACCATGTGCTTTATGGAGAAGCTGGGGACTGGTAGAGAAAGAGAGGGACTTGACTTCTTTGATTGTCTGCCGCTTTTAATCAATTCAGAAAATAATTAAAGTGATCAGGCAGCCACAGTGTCACCTCTTGAAATGAAACTGGGAGGAACAAAAGCAAATTAGCAAAAAGAAGAGCATCGGGGGTGACAGCTCGCTTACTCATGTTAGATAAGAAGAAGTCAACCGCTTCGTGAGTTCCATTTGTTCACGTGGGAGGAAAAGACAATACCATGACCATTGGTAGTTCAAATACGTACTTTAATAACTCCATATATACAGTGTGGACCACCAGGGGGCGCACTGCTGCCCAAACCCGACACAGACAAGCGTGGCACATAAGTTTAAGGAACACACTTTTTTTTAAATTTTCTTTTTCCCTCGTGGGAAATGTCTTCCCTCATTTCCCACAAGCATGACACTCTTCTTTCTTTCCTCCTCCACTCCTCCTGGCAAGTTTTGTCTTCTCCCACCCAACTCTGCCTCTCCGAGTAGTGGCTGCTGGCTCCTTTTATAAGGCACCCGGAAGTTCTTGTTGTTCCAATTCTGGCAGCACTTCCAGTTGTGGCGCAAGAGCTGCATATAAGGGCTCAGCAGCAGCTACAGCACCCGCTGGTGGCGCCCACGGAACCCAACAGGGGTGTAGCACACTCCAAGTCCCATGGAGCCCTGTGGTCCTCCAAGGAATGGCTGCAAACCAGGGGGACCACCATCTGGTGCTGCGGGGGGAGATAATGCTCTGGATATGCTCTCTCCCCCGGTCCTTCCCCGGTCCTTCCAGTATGGAGGCGTCCTAGCTGGAAAATGGGCACTGGCTGCTAGCCACAACAGCATATTTGAAAACTTTTTGAAGACCCCCCATTTTTCCATTTTTTTTTTTTTTTGCAGTTCAAGTCCACTCAATAACCTGAAATGGTAGAAAGGTGAACGTCAAAATGTCAAGAGGTTTAATAAAAGATAGTCTGACACACTGATACAAGTATTCAGATCCTTTACTACATAGTTAGTGGAAGCCCCTTTAGGAGTTCTTCTTGGGTTGCCCACCAGGATTGGGGGATTTCTACCATTCTTCTCTGGAGATCCTCTCAAGTTCTGTCAGGTTGTATGGAGAGCATCAATGGACAGTTCCTCTCCAGAGGGTCCAAGTTCATGCTTTTTCTGGAGGGGGGCACACAAGAGCGTTCCAAGGGTGGTCCCTAAGCCACTCCTGCGTTGTCTTTGCTTTGTGCTTATGTAGCAAAGTGTAATATGTACTGTTGAGGGTAGGTGGTGTTTACAGCTCTCCCTAAGCTTTTTATTTTATTTATTTTGTATTAAGAGTTTCATTTACAATAATGTGCAATTGATTTAATTGATTATTTATTAGGCATAGTGGAGAAACCGTTGGTGTGATGCCCTGTTCTTTTTTTTCCCTTTTGTTTCTGGAAAAGGTATGCTACTCTATTTTTTTTGTTAAGAATGCTAGGGGGCTTAGCCCCCTGCTCACTTCACTCGCTAACCCCCGTGCCTGCGCTACTCACTAGCCTCTTTGCAGTTCTGCCACTCGCGTATGGAGATGCGGATGTACAATTTACAAACCATTTTACATTACAGCGAGTAATTAACCACATTAAAAAAGAGTAAAACTTAATAATTTGAAAGTAAATTATGTTTTCATTAGAGTTATTTGTTGCGTAATACGATTTCGATCTGTTTGGCTTTGAAATTAACACGCAAATACTTTTTAAACTTACACTTTTACTGTAAAACTAGAGTAAAAACAATTGTTTTAATTAAAATTTCATCAATGTCTCATTGAATTTTGATTCTGTGTTTGGACTTTTATTGTGACAACTCAACATGTAACTGCCAGTGACTGAATTTCATTTCCTTCTTTCTTTCTATAAAATAGAATTAATTTTTCAAATGTTTGATTCTTAGATTTGTTAATTGTCTTTGCAAAAGCTATTCTAATGGGAAACTGTAAACGTTTTAATATGAATATCATATCAAGATCTCCTTTGGTGTCTAATGTTATCCGCGGAAGATGAACTGCATTACCTTTCTTGGATACATCCTTCTTTCAACAGTAATTGTAGAAGACCGCACAGTGTTAACAGTTGTAGATATTCTTCGTGATATTGTAAGTTGATGTTTTCATCTTCCGCATCATCACCACCCACTGTTTTAGCAGAGTCTATTGATACGCATTTAACGAATCTGCTGCGTAACCGATCGATAATTTTTATGTTAATTTATTTGACTTCATCGTTTCTCTGTGCTAGGATTGCCCATGTACTCATTTCTTCTGTCAATGCCCCTTCGTGATGGAATTCTTCAATAAGATTTGGACATAAAACGTCTTCTTTAATTAGGAACTTAAAGTGAGGAAAACGTTAAAATTTATATGAGCTGAGAGAGCAGGAACCGTGTCTCTCAAAAGCATTCACCTGAGTGAGAGGTCAGAGGGCCGTGGGCGTGGTTAAATATGGTTGAGAGGAGGGCGGGACTTGAAAAAATCTCACGGCCAAAGTCTCATCTCGCAGGACTTGAAAAAATCTTCCAAAAAGTCTCATTGCAGGATTTTTTTATATTATAGAGAGATATGATTATAAAGTTAGGATATTTTTTATTGTTTAAAGCTATATATATTGTAAATAGTTTTCTCTGGAAAATCTGAGCAATTTTTTGCAGTTTTATATGCAATGTGTTTATTGTGCCATTAGAGGATGGAGAAGCACAGTGGATGCTGTTGGGGGGCCGGTTATGTCAAACACTGTTACCGCTATGTGTGGACTGTATAAACTTGAGTGTGAATTTAATAAAAATAATGTTACCATATGCCAGATTTTCTCATTACAGTATGAGCTAAATTTTTGCAAGATAACACTCAGACTTTATCAAAATATAATAATATAATCTATTAAAAAAGTGTGCCATGATCTCTTCCACTCACGGCGTCGACAGAAATATGGCTAAACCAGTAATAAAACATTGCTGTGTGTTCCACTACCAAACCCTTCCCACCAGGGCCAGGACAAGGGTGAGGCAAAAGAAGCACTTGAGTCGGGTGAACAATGGTGTGACAGATAGGGGGCGCTATCGCTCCTTTGAACCCCTGTCCAAGACTCCAGACACCAGATAAAAGTCCAATAGTTGACTTTATTTTTATGCCACAGTGCACAAAGCACCCTCTCCTCCACAATACTCATAAACACAATAATAATCACAATAATACTCTCCACCACTCCCAGATGCGTTGCCCTCCTACCACCCAGCTCAGCTCGCCATCTGGGAGCTCCCACAGTCCTTTTATACTCCCTGACCTGGAAGTGTTCCCAATCCCCAGTCCATGTGATTCTTTATCACTTCCAGGTCAGGTGCAAATCCTTTTTTTTCACCCCGGAAGTACGTCACTTCTGTCGTTGCTCTTCCTATGACGCACTTCTGGGTCATAGGGCACATATAATTCTCTTGCGGCCCCTGTGGTATCCAACAGGGCTGTGGATGAAAACTACATTGTCCATGATGTCCTGCTGGTCTTCAGGGCACTTCCATACTGCAGGGAGGGCTCCATCTGGCGGCCTGGGGGTATTGGCCGGGATGCCAAGCCGGCCATAGACCACATTGGGAAAGGGCACCAAACTGATGAAAAATGAAAATGAATATATTACAAAATAAAAAAAAGCCAAATGTATGCTGCAGTGTTTGTTAAATACCTTAAGGAAACTGGTGATTTGTATCGGACGCTCTCTCTCGATACACTTATTTCCTCATATGATATCGCCCTAGCAAGCATTGTGCACTATTTGTGCAGTGTGGCTGTATGACAGCGAGCAGAAGGTAATATTTTAAATACGTTAAACTTAAGGTAAGTTCTCTATTATATAAATTTGTAAAAATGTTTCATTGTATGTTACATTATATTATGATTGCAATATTCTCCATCCTTATAAAACCCGCTTTATCCTAACTACAGGGTCACGGGGGTCTGCTGGAGCCAATCCCAGCCAACACAGGGCACAAGGCAGGAAACAAACCCCGGGCAGGGCGCCAGCCCACTGCAGGATTGCAATATTATTTTACATTTTTATTTGTAATGTTGTAGTTTCAAAAATCAGGCAATGCCGTTAATTCCAGACCTTAAAGCAGCTACAAGTTTAGTTTTTTTAGAAACAATGCATGAATATAGTTTAGTTCAGTCCTATCCAAATTTAGAAGTTGCACTGAGAATATTCCTAAAACTACCTGTCACTGGAGCTTCGGGTCAACTAAAAATCCATCCATCCATCATCCAGCCCACTAAATCCTAACTACAGGGTCACGGGGGTCTGCTGGAGCCAATCGCAGTCAACACAGGGCGCAAGGCAGGAAACAAACCCACTGCAGCAACTACAAAATGATCAAAACATATTTAAGATCGTCACTTGCTCTGGAAAAATGGTCAAATATGGCAATTTAATCAGTCGAACAGGAATTGAGAAAACAAATTCGGTTTCATAAAATAATTGATGAATTTGCTTCATTAAAAGCAAGAAAAGTAAAACTTTAAAAAAAGACTTTATATTGGGCATTTATTTAATTATTTATTGATTGTAATTATATTCATTTTTTTGTCTAAAGTACTGTATTATTGATATTATTTTGTCTCTGTTATTAAATTAAATTACTGAAAAATGTGTAATATTCTAAGTCATCTCATGTGTAATACTTATTTTGTTTTTCTTTTGTTAAGATTGGTGTGATTTTATTTTTAATATGTGCAATTTTATGTTCCTATTACTATTGTACTATTACAGCGTTCTGTGATTTTTTATTTAATAATTGATAAATTAATTTTGTTCTCACAATCATCAATCAGTCAGTCATTATATCATAAGTGACAAGCAATCAGTTGTTCCCAAGTCAAAACTGAAGCCAACCCAGCGACTAAGGGGCTATACCTCTGTTAGGAAGGGATTATACTGGCAACCCTTTTCGGGCGATGAAGGTGGACTATGGAAGGTTTGGAAAAACGTCCATGTACGGAATTTGACCTTGAAGAGGGATTTTAAAAGGGTTCATCTTAGAAGCATTTCAGATATATGTATATGTATATACTGGAGAATATAACTTGACAAATCTGCTTGAACGAGACATGTGGACCTCAAAGCGGGGCCCCCTTAGATGCGGGTCCTGGGGAAGTTGCCCCACTTGCCACTCCCAAACACTGCTCTTGGACCAAGGGAACGGTGAGGTGGCAGAAGCAGAGGGTTAGATAAGAAACAATGGTCAAAAACAAAATAAAGGGGTCAATGCAACGGTGGGCAGAAGAGAGTGAGTAGAACAGTGGCAGGCGAAGAGGGGATGGGAGCCACCAAATAGACCAAAGAAGTGGGCATGACAGAAGGGGCAAAGAAGCAAAAGGGAGGCAACCAATCCTGTAGGGGTGAGGGGTGAAGAAGAGAGTGGGCACAGCACAGTAGCGGACAGAATATTTTGAGCACTGCAGAGAAGGAGGCTTAGAAAAACAATGGGCACAGCAGACGTTAGGGGCCAAGTCAATTCTGACACCTTCACTGACCTCCCTGCATTTGGGCTTTGCTGCAATTATAGCGGGCATTGCTCCAGACAATGGCTGCCATATGTGAATGTGAGGTGCAGAGCCGGTGGGCTCAGAACGGCACTATTTGTCGTAATAGGCAGATTAAGGTATTTGCACATCCCTAATTAAAAGCATGCGGAGTGTGACCGCCTGGGCCATTGCCAAGAGGATCTGGGTAAAATATTAAAAGGTGGCCTTGAAGATTCTGCAATCTGTACATCCAATGCGTTTGCACGTCACAGGCTGACCCCAACAAACGGACGAAGGATAGGAAAAAAAAAGCACAAGGAGTGAGAGAAAAGTGACACACTGTCAGGGGACATAAATGTAGCCTAGTTTAGATTGTTAGCGTAGCAAAAGGGGGAAGCGGGCCCTGTAATAAACCGTGGCTGGCTTTCTTGGCACCTTGTGATGGTGCGTGCTGTGAAAGGAGCTATATAAAGTTAACAGGGCTTTCTTTCTATTTATTGGCTCAGTTGCCAACTTTCCTTGGGAATTGGATTTTATGTTCATCATTCTGAATAGCCAAGTGGCACAGGTGTAGATGTTTGCACCAGAAGGGGACGTGCGCTTTTAACTGAACAACTAGTTAAGATAACCCTTCTTCATTAAAGCTCAGTAAACAGTGGGGCCTGCCACTGCTGCCCTGTGCCACCGTCACACAAAGAGTGTCATCCGCAGCCAAGCAGCAGCCAGCTGCTAAACATTAGGAGTGTTAATTACAGGATGAAACTGATGTTACTCAGCCAGAGTGACTTACGCCAGTCGGCTGCCACCATACTCTGGCACAGAGGCAGGGCTGGGCACTCATTTGGAATCATCTTGCTGAAAAGCTACATGATTTCAAGTTTGGATGTGAACTTCAAATGCCAGTGTGGCAGGAGAGCAAAAATTCAAGTAACAGAATGGAAAGATTGCAATCACCAGCAGCGCCATATTACAACAGGAGAGCCAAATCAGCTGCTTGTTGATGAAGTGCCTTTCATGTTCATGCTAATGAGGAGGCGGGGT
Source organism: Polypterus senegalus (assembly GCF_016835505.1). NCBI lineage: Eukaryota > Metazoa > Chordata > Cladistia > Polypteriformes > Polypteridae > Polypterus > Polypterus senegalus. Next base: position 25,965,708 of record NC_053171.1, on the reverse strand, counting down.
TTAACAAAGTGGGAGGTTCAGAGGTGAGCCATAGCAATGAAAAAACAAAAAAGACATCTCCTTAATATCTTTTTGGTTTCTCCTAAACAACAATGAGATCAGACAGAAATACAATGGTGACATCTTCTTTGGTCTCATTTTTCTTCTGAAAACGCCAGTTTTTGGCCACCACTCTTACTATGGCCCTTCCGCATTTATTGCTCAGTTTGGTGGGGTGGCCAGCTTTAGGAACAGTCATGGTTGTTCCCCTCTTGTGTTCCAGCAGAGATCTCAGCACAGTGGGCTCAGATTTTCCAAGAAATATCTTGACATTTTTTTTTTTGCAACTTTAAAGTAACTCGCATTGCATGCAAAGTAATGGATATTGAAATGTATAGACAGTTGCATCTGGTACGTAATAAAACATTTTTAAAATAATTATAAAATGGTAGTCCTTGCTTCTAAATAATAGTATCAGTTGCTCTGAGTTATATTGTTGTGCTCCAGTTTGAGCCTACTCAGACTAGGAAAAATGACAGGCAGCGTGGCAACATGGTGAAGGCTTTGGACTGCAAGCCCTGAGGCTGTGGTTTCAAATCCCACCGCTGACACCATGTGACTACATAGCAAGTCCCATCACCTGCCTGTGAACCAAGCTCAGAGGTTGTAAGTCACCTTGGATTAAGACATCACTCCAATAGAAAATAAAAAAGGTGAACTCTTCAAAGAGACCTAACCAAAAATGAAGCGTTTTTCAAACCAAACTGTCAATTTTTGACTCTTTCTACCTCAGTTGAATCTCATGTCTCATTTTTGTCTGTTTTCTCCAAAGGATTTTTAGGAGAAACATCTGTGACAAAGTATATCCTCAAATGAAACATAAATGAGAATCAAAGGTTGAGCAGTAAAATCTTCCTTTAGGGAGGTGGTGGTGGTGGTGAGCTGGGTCACCTCCTTTGTGCTCCTCAGCACCCAAAGATGTGTGCCTGGAATGAGTGCCTGCATGGACGGGAGGAGAGCGTCATCCACATTTGTGACTGCTGCTGTGTGATCGCTGCTCCGATAACAAGGCTTCTCACCTGGAACTGCTACAGATGATGAATTCATTGTGGGGATGAAACACTTCTCCCATCAAAGCCTTGGTTAGTTGTTATTCAGTTGTATCTGACTTAATTACAATACGGTTAGCTCTTTATCTTCTTTAGAAAAATGGAACTGCTGAAAACAATAAAGCAGTGTTTGCCATTGGAATGCATTTTACTCCAAGCTGGGAAATGCTGTTTCTAGCCATGACAAACGATTTTGACTTTAATTTGCTCACAGGCCTGTTAATACTTACTGTGTACTCAGGAAATACTCAGACACCATCACTTTGTGCACATTTTACAGTGTTGGAGATTTCATTTTAAACTGATACATTTTTGCTCACTCAATACAATAACAATGTGTAAACATGTTTTTCAGAAAGTTTTGCATATTTATTAAAAAAAATAGCTGTGCTACCCATCTAAGATAGGCTGAAGTAATCAATCTCAGTGTTAACATTTCCAGTGCACCAGGCAATACCATTTAGTGTGTTAATGTTTGTGATGCGCCATCCATTGGAATGCATTCTATTACTTTAAACTCTTGTGCTGCTCTTTCTTTTGGAATGACAGAGACATAATCACTGGATTGACACACAGACACTTGATCTTTTATCAAGGTGGATCAGAAACTGAAATCTCCCATTCCTAGAAGTATTCAGACCCTTTGCTGTGGCACTCCAAATTTTGCTCAGGTGTATCCTGCGTGCTTTAATTCTCCTTGAGATGTTTCTAGAACTTGACTTGTGTTCACCTGTGGCAAACTGAATTGATTGGACGTCATTTAGAAAGGCGCACACCTGTGTACTGAAGCTCCCACAATTCACACTGCATGTCAGGATAAAAAACAAGTCATGAAGTCCAAGGGACTCTCTGTAGACCTCCACAATCAAATTGTGGCACGACATAGATCAGGACAAGGAGATAAGGCCATTTTGAAATCTTTGAGTGCTCCCATGAAATCAATGACCTCAATAATTGTGAAGTTTGGAACTTCAGGACCCCTCCTAGAGTTAGTCATCTTGCCAAACTGAGCAACCAGGGAGAGAGGGGAACAAGAACTCAAAGGTCACTCTAACAGAGCTTCAGAAGTCCTCTGCTGAGACAGAATAACCTGTCAGAAGGTTAACCATCTCAGCAGCACTCCATTAATCATGCAATATGGAAGCCATTCTTGAGTTAAAGGCACATAACAGTAAAGAACTCTGAGAGTTTGAGGGAAAAGATGATCTGGTCTGAAGAAGGAAATTCAGCAGGACTTAATGCACTATGTGTGGCAAAGATCTGGCATTGCTCATCACCTGCCTAATACCATCCTTAGGGTGAAGCACGGTGGTTGTAGCATCATTCCGTGGGGGTGCTTCTCAGTGGTAGGGACAGGGAGACTGGTTAGAATTGTGAAATGGAAGATGTTTGGAGCCTCCAGGACTCCAACCTAATAGGGCAACAGTCAGGAAGGTGACCAAGATCCAAATGTTCAGTCTAACATAGCTTCAGAAGGTCTTTGCTGAGATAAGAGAACTCATTGGAAGGATGAACGTCTCAGCAACACTCCAAATGGGACCCATTCTGGTGTAAAGGTCATAAAAGGATGATAGAAACATTCTCTGGTCTGATGAGACAAAAATTGAATTCCAAGAATTATATCTGGAAAAGACCAGACACTGCTCATCATCTGACTAACTCCATCCCATGTTGAAGCATGGTGGTGGCAGCATCATTATCTTGGGTGTTTCTCAGTGACAGGGAGACAGGCCAAAACTGAGGGAGGAATGAATGCAGGCCTGAAGGGGGTGATGATTCAACTTTCAGCACAACAGTGACCAGAAGCACACAGTCAAGACAACACTGGAGTGGCTTCAGGACACGTCTCTAAGTGTACTTGAGTTGCCCAGATTTAAACCCCGTAGAACATCTGTGGAGAGACCTGAAAATGGAAGTTTTCAGATGCTTAACATTCAATCTAATGGAGCTTGAGAGGATCTACCAGGAAGAATGGGATCAACTACCCAAATCCAGGTGTGCAGAGCTCATAGAGACTTACTCAAGAAGGCACAAAGCTGGAATTGCTGTCAAAGGGGCTTCAACAAGATACTGAATTAAGGGTCTGAATGCTTCTATGCACCTTTCTAAATGGTATCTGTGGACTATGGCCGGCCAGTCATCCTGGCCAATATCACCAGGCTGCCAGGTGGAGCCCACTCCGCAGCGTGGAGGTGCCCTGAATGCCAGCAGGAAATTATGGACAATGGAGTTTTCATCCAAAGACCTGCTGGATACCAAAGGGGCCCCTAGAGGATGCTGCAGGGAGGCCCAAGGACTGTTATGTGCCCTATAACCCAGAAGTACATCTTAGTCACAGTGACAGGGGAAATGACGTACTTCCGGGATGAAGAAGAGGACTTTTGATCTGACCTGGAAGTGATAGGAAGTCACGTGGACTGAGGGATCGGAAACACTTTCGGGTCAGGGAATATAAAAGGACTGTGGGAGATCCCAGACGACGAGCTGAGCTGGGTGGCAGGGTGTCAACGCGTCTGGGAGTGGAGGATTGTATTGTTTATTAGTATTGTGTATTTTTATGAGTATTGTGGAGAGGAGGGCGCTTTGGGCACTTTATTGTTCAAATGAAAATAATATTTGGACATTTATCTGGTGTCTGGCGTCTGGTCTGAGGGTTCAAGGAGCGGGCATCGCCCCGATCTGTTACACATCCAATCAGTTCAATTTGCCAGAGGTGGACTCAAATCAAGTTCGAGGGGAATTAAAGCAAGCAGAGTCAACCCGACGACAATCTGGTGTGCCACAGCAAAGGGTCTGAATACTTCTGTGAATGAGAGATTTCAGTTTTGATTTTTTAATACATTGGCAGTCTTTTCTGAAATGTTCACATTTTCACTTTGACATTAAGGGTTATTGAGTGTTGCTTGATGGGAAAAATGGCACATGTATCCATTTCAGATTAAATGTACAGCATAATAAAGTGGGGAGAAAGTGAAGGGGTCTGAAGACGTTCTGAGTCTGCTGTATTTTACTGCTGATCTTCAGTGATGGGTTGTTCTTTTAATCCTGAGCAAATCACCAACCCTCTGAGTGGTGGCAAAGTGAGGGCACAAAGATCTGCCTGGGCACCCAGAAGCCTGGTGTTTTGTTGATTGGGAAGACTCGCTCATGTGTGAAATGCACAGTAAGGCATATCATAACTTAAAATAGAAAGCCAAGCATAAAAGCAGCAGGGCTAACCTGGAGGAGGAGATTTCAAGATGAGCAATGACAGGCAACACCTGAGACAGCCGCTGGCCACTGCAAAGACACCAGGACAATGGAGCGGGTCATACTGGCTCTTGTTTCCTGCATCTTATCATTCTCACCACTTTCCACTTTTAAACTTTGGCGCCTTTGAAACTTTATTGTAATCAGTATGATGGGTGATACATGAAATGATGCATTTATTTAAGAGTGACTATTATAACTCTAAAAGTGTTTAGAGTGTTTGGATGTGTGTGTGTATGTGAGTGAGTCCTGCTGAAAGACCGGTGCCCTGTCCAAGGTTGGCTCTTAATTTGCACTCAGGATAGTCCTGAATTTGATTAACCAGCATATGTTAGAACTGTGGTTAGCACCACTGCCATTCAGCCTGGTCATTTTCTGTTTGGGGTTTGCATGTTCTCCCCATGTCAGTGTTGCAGTGTTACAGGTATTCTAGTTTTCCTTCCACCACCCAACTGCATGCACGGTGATAAAACATTAGCTTAGTGCGAATGACTCTACCCAGGGATGGACTGGCATTATATCCAGGCTAGATTCTACTTTATGCCTGAGAACTGCAGTCTCCCTTAGGTCAGGTCAGGTTGAGGAACGTGCACTGGTACAGCATGTTGTCGCACCCACCACATGGTGAAATAGCTTGGGATCCTGGCTGGCAATCCCCCAGGGCAGACACGTAATCAAGTACCACCCTCTGGAAATGGCACTCTATCTGCTGCAGCCAGGTGTTACATGGGTGTCCCCTTGGCCTGGTCCAGCTGCTCGGTCCTCAATAATGAGGATCCTGCAAGCCGGATCACCCTGGGGAATTGCACTACATGGCTGTAGTATTGTAACTGATGCTCCCTCACAGTGCAGGTAATGTGCTTCATCTGGGACTCCATGAGCAACATAAAGTCAAACCAGTGGTACCCAAGGATTCTCTGAAGAGACAAAGTACTAAAGAAGTCCAGTCTTCATCTCAGGTCACTAGATAGCATCCGTGTCTCGCTAACATATAGGAAGCACCAGGACTGTAAAGACTTGGACCTTCGTCCTTTTGCAGAGATATCAAGAGGACCACAAACTCCTTTCCAGTGACCTAATGACCCCCAATGCTCTCCCCATCCATCTACTGTCTTCATAGGAAGAGTCACCATAGACATGAATGTCACTGCCAAGGTAAGTAAACCTCTTGATGAGGTCGATACTCTCTCCACAGGCAGACACAATGTTGATGGCCGTGCCCAAGAGGTCATTAAAGGCCCGTATCTTGGTTTTCATCAGGACACTTGCAAGCCCAGACACTCAGACTCCTCACTCAGTCACTCAAGAGCCCTGATCAGAGCCTCCATTTACTCCATGAAGATCACAGCATCATCGGCAAAGTCAAGATCCGTGAACCTTTCTTTGCCAACACATGCCCCACAGCCGTTAGACCCCATGACCCTGCCCGACACCCAGTCCATGAAAGCCCTGAACAGAGTAGGAGCAAGAACACATTCTGATGAACCCCAGAAATTAACTGGGAAAATTGGAGAGGTTCTGCCTCCATTCTGCAGAGCACCCACAGTACCAGTGTACAGGCCGGCCATGACAACTTTGAGGGGATCCCATGAAGTCTCAGGCTGTCCCACAGGGCAGCTCGATCAACTGAGTCACCGTATAATGGATTAATGGATTTGAGAAGCACATAGACAAAGGGAGGATTTAATCAGGCAGATGTCTACCCTCTTGTCCAACAATGCCCTGTCTCTTCCTACCGGCCATAGGCAGACATGATAAAAAATGAGATGGACTGAAGTTCCTAATTACAGGGACCATCCTCAAAGCAAGCTTTCCAGGACCTTGACAAGGAAACTTAGTTCTACATACAGATGAGTTTGTAGTGACTTGTGCTGTGTGCCCAGGAGGACGAGGACTTCGATAAATGCCTCATGACTTCCAACTCTAAAGTAATGCAACTTGTGTCCACGTCACTGCACACACTGTCATTTTTGTCTGAGCGATTGGGTTGCAGAAGGTGAAATGGCACATTCGCCTCGCAGGCATGGAGACCAACCGTCACTTTAGAGTTTCAGGGAAAATCAGCAAGCAAAGCGGTGCCGGCAAGTGACACCCTGCTTTTGTAGGCGTTGTGTCTGTGGCGGCAGAAAAATGAAAGAGTCATGGCATGCAGTCATTGTGTACACCGCTTTACAGTTCTTATGGAGACCGCTGCGGCTGTGTCCAGATCTGCTGTCCAGTCCGACGATCCACTCAATGAATAAAGATAAATGTCCACCTCACTGAATGGAGACTCAGGTGTTTGTCTCCATGAAGAGTTAGCTGGGTGTCAGAACAAAAGGAGACTTACTGAGAAGATAGAAACAGTCCATCTATACAGTATCTATATCTCTCTATATATAAAATCCAACGTCTGTCTGTCTGCATGTCTGTTCGCTTTTCACAAGAGAACTACTTAACAGATTTAGATTTTTTCCTAGAATTTGCTTGAACATTCCAGTTGTTTTTGTGACCAGAGTTATCACGGCCATGTGCTCTTCTCCCCACATGATGGACGTTCTCCCGTCAGAGCTGAACACGATCAGATACAGTGGCAACGTTTGTCATTGGAGTGTACCGACCTTCCACTTGGCCAGATTTACCGTATGTACTCGCTTTTAAGTTCTCCGGCAGATAATTTGGGGCTTGATTTTACCATATAATGTTGGGTATTTTATAATGTCGGTCGTATAAGTTGAATGCAGAAAACTCACGCTATTGGTCCAAGAGATTATGATATACTAACACCCACCTGAGAGAGTAACCACGGAGCGCACTGCCATTTTTTTTTCTCTGTATTGTGCCTACGTGACCACATGGTGATACCTGAAGTAAACCAAAGCGACATTTGCACTGATTTGTGTTTTTTGTATCTCACACCCTCATACACCTTTATGGTAAGAGCATCCTTTGTCTACGACGGAGCATTCAAACAGAAGAAAATATGAAGCTGGTTTTAAATTAAAAATCATTGAAGTGGTGAAAGAGATTGGTAACTGCGCTGCTGCATCAAAATTCAATGTGTCTGAGAAACTGATGCGAGATTGGAGGAAGCAAGAAGATGTAAAAAAAAAGAATAATTATGGGTCACATTTTTGAATGGGTGTATAAGTCGGGGTCTGATTTTATGATTGATTTTTTGGGTGTCAAGACCCAACTTATAAGCGAGTATATCCATCCATCCATTGTCTAACCCGCTGAATCCGAATACAGGGTCACGGGGGTCTGCTGGAGCCAATCCCAGCCAACACAGGGCACAAGGCAGGAACCAATCCTGGGCAGGGTGCCAACCCACCGCAGGACACACACAAACGGGCCAATTTAGAAATGCCAATCCACCTAACCTGCATGTCTTTGGATTGTGGGAGGAAACCGGAGCGCCCAGAGGAAACCCACGCAGACACGGGGAGAACATGCAAACTCCACGCAGGGAGGACCCGGGAAGCGAACCCGGGTCTCCTAACTGCGAGGCAGCAGCGCTACCACTGCGCCACCGTGCCGTCCTAAAGAACCATCAACAACAAATCAAATCAAAGTAATAACATATTGAATAATTATTATAAAAGTAAAGTTGAATAAATCGGGCTCTGCAGCTGCATAAATAAAAAAAAATGGAGTATGTGTTTAGGTAAAGGACCACTTCTGGTTGAAGGATTTGGCCCAAAAGTTAATGCAGGTCTACACTTTTGGTGTAACAAGCACATACTAAATTTCATTCATCTATCTCATTGCATTTTTGAGTTATTGTGTTTACACACTCACACACATAGACATCATTCCAAAAAAATCAGTATTTTCGGATTCAGGGAGGTCTAAAACTTTAAGATTCATCAATATTTCCAGGTTGATTTTTTTCATTATTACTGTACTTTCTCCATACTTCTTCTTTTGGCTGCTTCTATTAGGGGTTGCCACAGCGGAACATCTTCTTCCATCTCCTCCTGTGCTCATAATCTTGTTCTGTCACACCCATCACCTGCATGTCCTCTGTCACCAAATCCAGAAACCTTCTCTTAGACCTTTCTCTTTTCCTTTTGCCTGGTAGCTTTACCCTTAGCAACCTTCTCCCAATATGCTCATCATCTCTCCTCTGCACGTGTCCAAACCAACGCAATCTCACCTCTCTGACTTTGTCACCCAATCGTCCAACTTGAGCTGACCCTCTAATGTCCTCATTTCTAATCCTATCCATCCTCGTCACACCCAATGCAAATCTTAACATCTTTAGCTCTGCCACCTCCAGCTCTGTCTCCTGCTTTCTGGTCAGTGCCACCGTCTCCAACCCATATAACATAGCTGGTCTCACTACTGTCCTGTAGATCTTCCCTTTCTCTCTTGTTGATACCCGTCTGTCACAAATCACTCCTGACACTCTTCTCCACCCACTCCACCCTGCCTGCACTCTCTTTTTCACCTCTCTTCCTCACTCCCCGTTACTCTGTACTGTTGATCCCAAGTATTTAAACTCACCCACCTTCACCAACTCTACTCCTTGCATCCTCACCATTCCACTGACCTCCCTCTCATTCACACACATGTATTCTGTGTTGTTCCTACTGGCCTCCATTCCTCTCCTCTGTACAGCATATCTCCACCTCTCCAGGGTCTCCTCAACCTGCTTCCTACTCTTGCTACAGATCACAATGATATCAGCTATACTTTCTCAATACAAGAAAGCTAAAAACAAATGAAAAGAGAATCAGTTGTCTACGTCATTAAAAGTGAGTTAGGTAGTCATCCAAGGTCAGGCAAAGAGCCCACCAGTCAGGCCAGTGTGAAAACAGAGCCAGACATCTGGGTTGGTGGGCAGAGACTTAGACGTACAGCTTAAATGAATTAGGCTTGAGTGGTGGCTCTGAGGCTGAGGAAGGTTGCCGGTTCAAATTCTGTAAATGTAACCTGTAATTGCTCCATCCTGGGTATGACATTAACCTCCATCCAGTCCTTCAACTTGCAGGGAAAACCCGGAGGTTGGTGGCAGGATTGGCACTCCAGCCACTGTTAAAGAAGTCACACGGTTCCATTCCATTCAAACTAGTGTGGTGCTGAGGTGTCACCCGTTGGCTCCTAATTTGAGATCCTGAGGTGGCTGGTGGTATAGTGAGTGTAGCACCCCTCTTTCCCTCGTCTCTTAAATTAAAACCGAGTAAGCCCACTGGGTCAGTGACATGAGAGCTCACCATCCAAGGTCAGTGAGAAATCCAAATCATAAAAAAAAAGCCAGACAGTGAAAGGAGATTCAGTCATTCAAGTCAGAACAGAAGTGAAGACAGAATCAGCCATCCAGGTCAGGGAATGAAGAGTCGGCTCTCCGTCCCCCAAACAGGAGCTCAGTTTAAAGGGCAGTCCGCTGTCCGGGTCAGGGATCAGAGGCTGAAGCGTCCATCGCAGCACAATCCAAGGGAGTGGACAGATCAGATCAGCTCCATTCCTCACTCAGAAGTGCCAACCACTGGCCTTTTCACTTTGCTTTTCTCGAGATCTTTATGGTGCTCACCATGCTTTGCTTTTTTTTGTCTCCTGCCTTTATTGGTCCAATAAATCTCTGTGTTTATTTCCTTCTCTGCATATATGAAATATAAATCCTGAGCTTTATTAAGAAATAAGCGACTTGAAGAGATTAATTGGGAGCAGCTTGTAACAGATAAATGGTATTACACGTTAAATAAAATTTATGATTAAAGGCTGCTACGGGACACAAATGATAAAGCCTCGGAACAATCTTGAAATGCTTATTTTCCAATCAATCAGCTGATTTAATAAGAGTTGGTTTTGTCCCTGCAAATCAATTTCAGCATTGCTACCAAATAAAAAATACATTACCTGCTAACTGGCCGGTTAATTGGGCAGAGACAAAGTGCAGGCCTGCCCAGTCGTGATGTCCTCGCCCTCGCGTCCAAAGCTGTTTGCTCACCTGGCTGTCAGTTGCTTAATGTTCTTGCCCTTCCACATGCATGTCTTGGATGTTGGAGTGACTGCACCGCCCTGTGTGAAGCGCCTTCTGTGCCTGAGCCAAACACTCATTCGATCGGCTCACTCCCAGGCAACTACACTGGGCCAAAAGGGCTATGGTTTTAGAGATGAAAAAAGAAAGAAAAAAAATATATATATATATATTCATATATACTGCTAAAAAAGAAATTGAATCCGAGTATAGCATCAAGTCAGTGAAACTTCTGGGCTATTAATCTGGTCAGTTAAGTAGCAGAGGGGGTTGTTAATCAGTTTAATGAAATTAACAGCAGGTGCACTAGAGGGGCAACAATGAGACGACCCCCAAAACAGGAATGGTTTAACAGGTGGAGGCCACTGACATTTTTCCCTCCTCATCTGTTTTTTGACTAGTTTTACATTTGGCTATGGTCAGTGTCACTACTGGTATCATGAGGCGATACCTGGACCCCACAGGGGTGGCACAGGTAGTCCAACTTCTCCAGGATGGCACATCAATATGTGCCTGTCATTGCCAGAAGGTTTGCTGCGTCTCCCAGCACATTCTTAAGGGCATGGAGGAGATTCCAGGAGACAGGCAGTTACTCTAGGAGAGATGGACAGGGCCGTAGAAGGTCCTTAACCCATTAGCAGGACTGAACGGTATCTGCTCCTTTGGGCAAGGAGGAACAGGATGAGCACTGTCAGAGCCTACAAAATGACCTCCAGCAAGCCACTGGTGTGAATATCTCTGACCAAACAATCAGAAACAGACTTCATGAGGGTGGCCTGAGGGTCCAATGTCCTCTAGTGGGCCCTGTGCTCATTGCCCCGCATGGTGGAGCTTGATTGGTATTTGCCATAGAATACCAGAATTGGCAGTTCCACCAATGGCGTCCTGTGCTTTTCACAGATGAGAGCAGGTTCACCCTGAGCACAAATGACAGACATGAAAGGGTCTGGAGAAACCACGGAGAACGTTATGCTGCCTGTAACAACGTTCAGCATGACCGCTTCGGTGGTGTGTAAGTGATGGTCCAGGGAGGCATATCCATGGAGGGACACACAGACCTCTACAGGCTAGACAGTGGCACACTGACTGCCATTAGGTATCTGGCTGAAATCCTTGGACCCATTGTCAGACCCTATGCTGGTGCAGTGGGTCCTGGGTTCCTCCTGGTGCACAACAATGCCTGGCCTCATGTCGCAAGAGTATGCAAGCAGTTCCTGGAGGATGAAGAAATGGATACCATTGACTGGCCTCCACACTCACTCATATTACCTAAATCCAATAGAACACCTCTGGGACATTATATTTTGGTCCATCTGACAGCACCAGGTTGCACCTCAGACTGTCCAGGAGCTCAGTGATGCCCTGGTACAGTTCTGGGAGGAGATCCCCTAAGACACCATCCATGGTGTCATTAGGAGCATGCCCCCCACGACGTTTTCAGGCATGCACAGGACCACGTGGGGCCATACAAACTACTGAGTAGGATTTGGAGTTGTTGCAATGAAATTTCAGCAAAATGAACAAGCCTGTCACATCATTTGATTGTCTTTGAATTCAGCCCTCTGTAGGTTGATCAATTTCATTTCCATCGAACTATATGGCATCCTTTCGTTACTAACACATCACCACATCAGTCCATATCAGTAGAGATAGCCAGCAGGATTTTTTTATCCCATTGAGATCTGATGTGTTTCCAAAGTGTTCTTTAAATTTTTTTGAGCAGTTTATATATATAGTACTGGGTAAGTTCTAAAATATAATCAAAATGCTCTCTAAAGGAAGAGGATTATTATAAACCCCTGGCTTGTAGAGAAACAGGTCACACATGAATGTTTATAAAAGGAACCACCATAAAAAATATAATGAAATGCTCAAAAGAGCACAAAAGAGGCAAAAAGGAGTTGCCATAATGGCAATTCCAAAGCAGACAAGTTTCAAAACAAACTCCTTAATGGAACTTCATAAACAGGAAAAAAAAAAAACAAATGAAACCAGTAAATGTAAAGAAGCCATGCAATACTAACAGAGAAACTGCACTCCACCATAGCACATTCAAAATGAACCACAGGGACTCCACTTCCCAGCATTCCTTCAATGGGTCTGGGGGTGGTCCCTGACACTGATGTAAAGGTTGGCTCCCACCTCTTGGGGTTTGCACCCAAAGCTCAAGGAACATGAAGACATTTAAAGTTAAAGAACACAGATATTCTTAAATGTAGAAAAAACAATTATATGTTAAACATTAACTAAATAGAAAATGAACAGATGAATAATAACAGAAATAATCCTAATAAATAATCCAAACTGAAAAAAATGAACGAAAAAAGAAAATGAAAAAAAAAAAATCAACATAATCTGGGGACAGAACCCTGGCTAAAACACAACACAATACATGTGGCAGTAATGGAGGTCAAATGACAGAACAGCAAGTAAAGAGTCAGAGAAATACCCCACAAGCAGAGCCTTACATCTTAGTCAGAAAAGGACACATAATGAGTTTACATGACATTCAAAAGCAACAAAGAAAGGAACAAGAAATGTTTGGGGGTGAATTCACAATTTTTATTAAGAGCTCAAATCACATGATGCCATTTCTGGGGGGCATGACCAAGTCATCGGGACACCATAACAGCTCCCATATAAAAAACAAAATGGCACTGCCGCATAAGGTGATTATTATTCAACAATGTTCAAAATAATTTAAAATGAATAAACAAAAAATTCAAATTGATTGCCTTGGTCTTCAAACCCTGAGTAACAAAGCATATTAAAAATAAAAATTCCTAGGGACAGCCAAGAAGTGAATTTTTAAACCAGCTCATGACACTTTCTGACCTGTGCAGGCCGTGGAGCCTGCTTTTCAAGTTTGGGACCCGGCTGATTTTGTTTCTAGGCCTCATAAAAGTCTTAAGGTCTAATTTTTGGGTCAATGTATGTTTCTGAATTTCATGAGGTTATCATTCATAACAATCATTTTCTTATATGGCAGAGAATTGTGTTAGATCGATACTAAAATTAAAGTTTTGGTACCAATACCAGCTTTCACACCTCAGTGCGGGTACCAATGACAGTGAAGCTGATGACAGAGCACAGCTGCTCTTGCATGTTATTTTGGTTATATCGAGAAATCAGGGTGGTGCCCACACCCTTTGACATTGTTTTGTCTTCCCTGTTTTGTTTTGGTTTTTTTGTGATCAAATTTTTATTAATAAAATGAAAAAGGAATGCAGTAAAAGGAAACCAAAAATAATTACTAATTCTTGGGCTATGCAAAATAAAATAAATAAATAAAACCCCCCCCCCCCATCAAAGACAGTTAATTAAACAGAAACACAATCAAAGAGAAATAAAAGAGACAACAAGTAACCTGGCACACACACCCACACACACACACCACACAGGTAAAAGTATGGGAGAAATAAATAATTATAAGGAAAGGAGGGCGGAAAAAACTACACTAAATATTCGGTTGATTACCGTGCATCAAATAAAAAGGAAAATGGAGGTCCTGACTCTCTGTGGCCATAAAAGATCCCTGGGTGTGCTGTCCTTGATTAATTGCCCATGATGGTCTGGTTATTCTGCCCCACCCAGGTGGATCCTGCATATTGGTGGTGGTTGTAGTGGCTCCCCACTCAAGTCAAGTCAAGTTGGGGAGCATGCACTGTTACAGCATGTCGCCGCACCCACTACATGACAAAACAACTCAGGATCCCAGCTGGTAAACCCCCAGGCAGACACACGGTCCAGTCCCACCCTCCGGAAATGACCCTCTATCTGCTGCAGCCAGGTGTTACGTGGGTGACCCCTTGGCCTGGTCAAGCCACTAGGGTCCCCAACAATGAGGATCTTACGAGGTGGATCGCCCTCATGAAAACACGCCACATGGCTGTAGTGCCATAACTGTCGTCATTAAAGGCCCTGATATTGGTTTTATCAGGACGCTCACAAGCCCAGACACCCAGACTCCTCACTCAGTCTCTCAAGCGCCCCGATCAGAGCCTCCTTTGACTCCGCGAAGATCACAGCATCATCAGCAAAGGCAAAATCAGTGAATCTTTCTTCACCAACAGATGCCCCACAGCCACTGGACCCCACGACCAGTCCAACACTCAGTCCATACAAGACCCAACACCCAGTCCATACAAGCATTGAACAGAGTAGGAGCAAAATACACCCCCAGCACACCCCAGAATCAACTGGAAAAACACAGAGGTCTTGCCTCCACTCTGCAGAGCCCTCACAGTACCAGTGTACAGGCCGGCCATGATATCTAGCAACCTCGAGGGGAATCCCGCGAACCCTCAGCATGTCCCACAACTGAGTCGAATGCTTTGCAAAAATCGACAAAGGCTACAAAGAAACTCTGCCGATATTCGCGTTTGCGCTCCACGAGAACCCTCGGTGCTAGGATGCGGTCGATAGTAGACTTCTTAGGCGTAAAAACCAGACTGTTCCGGTTGCTGGTAAGTGAGCAAGTGACTGTTTGCTCCCTACTGTCTATGTTAAATGTTTTGAGGGTCTAGAAAAGCACTTATGTAAATGTAATTTACTATTATTATTATTCTTTAATTCATTAGATACTGGGTAAAAACCTGTGCTCTTCACCACTAGGAACAGTTCTTAGGATGAAGATGAGCCCTCCATGCTAAGCTGCCTTCTGGACTCATCAGGTGAATGAATGGATGGATGTTTTAATATCCCTTCACACAGCACACCATCTCAAGATGCTTCATAAAGGCTTACATCACACACAGAATATGCACACTGGCTATGAAGAGCGCAGTCTCACTGTCACATTGCTCTTTGTAACGTGTACTTTGTGCCGTGTGGAGCCGGAGGGGACAATGGCCCAGGCTGTGACATCGTGCTCACCTTTCTACCCACAGGCGGCTTTTAATATCTGCAGGATGTCACTTCATGCAAATAAATGCAGGTAATGTGATGAAAACCTTTATGAATATGGAGGACCCAATTAATTCAATTTACAGATAATGTGGTCAGTTTCTTATTTCATTCAAGGAAAAAGCAAATGCTAAAAAAAAGTTGACATGGATATACAGAAAGGGAAAAGGTGGAAGTTAAAGGCTCTGCAGTGAAATCTTTTGTTTTTTTATCTTTATTTTTCAACGTGTAATCAGTTTAGCGTGACCATTTTTTTCAAGATGTCGAAACGGGATATCATGGATTATAGTGTAGATAGACGCATGGCAACATGGGGTAGAGCTCCAGGAGAGTGGCTTTGCATCCCACACCAAACCACCACCCTTGGGGGGCTTCCACAGTGCTGTGGACGAATGTACAATATGATGGTGTCATCCAGCACAGATTGGCACTCTGTTCAGGTTTGGGCACTGCCTTGATGCCAGGATAGGCCCATGGTAGTGGGAAATCTACAACAGTCAGTGAGTGTTAACAATAAGAAATAATATTTCTTTACAGTGTCACATGTGATCATCAAAGGGTCACAGTCCCGGTTCTTCCCAGGTATGTAATATCAATGCAGGCTGATAGAGGGCACTGCCACTCATGATGTCATCTTCCTTTGCTCCTACAGTACCAAGAAACTGCCCAATGAGGGCAACTGACCCCACCCCTTCTGGTCCCAGCACCTTAAAAGCCTAGCAGCCCAGAAGGAGGCATCACTCATTGACTGGAGAGCAAAGGAGACGGCACTCCTGCAATCCCAATAAAAGAACCTGAAAGAAGCCTTGATAGGCAGCGTGTTTATGTGTTAGAACACCAGAGGGCGATATTTTTGTTGTGTCGTTTAAGTTTGTTTTTACAAGTAAACTGGGAAAGCCGGGTTGGCACCCCAACATTTATCCTGCCTTTCTGACCCGTCATTCCCTTGGATGACCCTCGCAGTGAATTCAGAAAGTATTCAGACTCCTTCAGTTTCTGCACACTTTATTGTGTTGTAGATTGAATTGGAAGTGGATGAATTTGCCATTATCGCCCTTAAATGTATACATGATAACCCATAAGAACAAAGTTAAAACATGTTTACAGAAAGCTTTGCAAATGTATTAACTTTTTTGAAGTGTATTGCAGTCATCAGATTAGACATCAGTGTATATTTTCTAAAAAGCAATTACATTCGCAAGGTAAGACATCAAATAAAGTGTTATTAATGCAGCACAGTGTGAATAGAATTTACAAAACACTACTTTCTTTTTCTTTTTTTTTTTATTTTCCACACTGTCCCAACTTTTTACTTTCTTGTATATGAAGTATAGGGAAAGTATTTGTTTTGTCTTGGTAGAGTAATATATTACTATATAATATATTACTTTACTTTCCCCTTTTTCATTTTTAATGTGTGGGCTTTGTCAGAATGCCTCAAATCTCACAGACTTACCACTTTCAATAAGGTATTGTACTTTATAACTTCTCCCCACCTTGCCTTCTACATTTATAACCTCATGCAATTAGGTGTAGTAAAAGACAAGCAGGAGTTAAGTTACACTTTAAATAATGTATTATTGATAATATTCATAAATAATAACAATAAGCAAAGAACAAGTGAACACCGGCAACCATACAACCTGATAAATGCTGATGTGCAGTTTCAGGCGGCGCACAGACTTGTAGTTACTTTAAATGTCTCTAGTTAAGTCCTCATTTTTGGTCGGCTTTCTTCAGAACAGGCCGCATGCCTCTCTCAATATGGCTGCTGAATTGTGCTTTTCACTGTGGTCCTTTTCAGTTCATGGTGTGTGAGATGCTCCTTTATCAGTGGGTATGAGAGAGTGATATGGAGGGGTAAAGCAACAGAATTTATGCATTCTTTGTCCAAACCATTAGATAGATAGATAGATATATAGATAGATAGATACTTTATTCATCCCAAGGGGAAATTCGACCAATAGGGTGTCATGCTACAGAAATTCTGATTCAAACGAATCCCAAACAGCCATACTTTGGACCAATGGGGGCACACAATACCTTTCACACCTGCCCCCAAAACCATTTGTTTAGCAGTTGCTAGCCTGCTAGATAGTCTGGCTTTCCTGTGGGGGTTGATTGAGAGAGTCCTGTAGTGAATCACTTGCCAAACTGTTTTTTCTCACTTCCCTTGACCCTGTCGTAAAATTACAAAGAGACTCAGTCCTAAAAGGGGTGGTGGTTCTTAACCATCAAACTATTGTTGTTCCCTAACAATAATGTAACACCAATATCACATTGCTTTGTCTTAGTTACAAATAAAGACATACAAAGTATTTATCAACTTATATACAAAATGTCACACCAAAACAGTATTGTAATCGTCCAAAAATTTGAACCTCGAGAATTTGATGAATCTTGATGTTTTAGACCTCCCTGTGTCCAAAAATACTATTTTTGGAATTACATCTCTGTGCCTGTCTGTGTGTGTGTGTGAATGTAAACACGATAACCTGAGTACACTTTCACTTAGGTCAACCAAACTTTGCATACAAGTATTAGGTACAAAACGTAGATTTCTATAAGCTTTTCAGCTATTTCTGCTAACCGGAAGTGGTACTTTTTTATTTGTGTGACAGTGGGGGGTGCTATTGCTCCCTTGAACCCTCAGGTACCATGGCAAACACCAGGTAAAAGTCCAATAATTATTATTTTTTTTATTATAATAATTATGTGCACCAAGCACCCACCAATCCACACTACTCAAACAATACTTTAATTAAACCACAATCCTCCTCTCCCAAACACTTAGCCACCCTTCCTCCAAGCTCAGCTCATTCATCTGGGTTTCCCATCATCCTTTTACACCTCCTGACCCGGAACCGAATCCACCATACAGTCAATGAGATTCCCTATCACTTCCGGGTCAGATGCAAAGTCCTTTTCTTCACCCTGGAAGCACGTCATTCTTACTGCTCATGTGACCAGGACGTACTTCCGGGTTATAGGGTATGTAGCACTCCCCAAGCCTCCCTACAGTAACTCCTGGTGGTCCCCATGGTATCCAGCAGGGCTGTTTATAAAAACTACAAGGTCCATGATGCTCTGCTGGAACCCAGGCATCTCCGTGTTGCAGGGAGGGCTCCCTCTGGTGGCCTGGGGGTATTGGCCGGGATAAATGGCCGGCCATGGACCACATTTGATTTATTTGACTTATAAAATAATTATTCAATATATTATTAATTTGATTTGATGTGTTGTTGATGGTTCTTTAATGTACATAATATAAAAATATAATCATTGTCTTGCAGTTTACACCTGAAATATCCATCCCCAAATCTGAGTATACGAGAAAGTCGAGGGGAGACCACTACCAATTTTTTGGAATTGAGGTTGTACATAAAACAAGACCCTTGAGTCAGGGATGAAACGCTGGCTATTCGTTAACATTACAGGATCTGCAAGCTTTGTAAAGAGCACTGAGAGCCCCTTTGCTGTTCTCAAAACCGGCCTACGGGTGAGCTTTACTCTGAGAACTTTTTGCTTGATTTTACGTTTGAACAAAGTTGGTAGTGATCCTTAATAATGTTTTTGCTCCTGTAATCATAAAACTGGAGATGTAAATTCTAATCAGCATCACATTATCAGCTTCAGCACTCCTTACCGTTTGAAGTTTGTACACTGTTGTGATTTTAGCAGTTGGCACTGCCATATCCTTCAGCATGCTTTTGGATTTGGCTACAAATAAAACAAATTGATTTCAATTAATCTATAGAGTAGAGCACATCCCAGTCTGAAGACTGACATTTCAAAAGGGGCCTCCTCACTAGTGATTATCCGCTTTGAAACACATGAAAAAAACTATCCAAGTTGTTTCGGTCTTATATCTCGGTGAAACTTGTGGAATTGTTTTGCAAAGGGCTCTTAACAAAATGTTTGACTCTGCACACGTTCAACTTGCAGCTTCTCGGCTTGACCTAATGTCACCTCAGACGCTCCACGGTGTCTTCTTTACGTGGCACACTGCCTCCTGCTGGCTCTTACAGGTAGAAGAAAGAAGCAACCCAAATAAGCATCTTCATTAAACTGATAAGGCCCGACAAGGCAGAAGTCCATTTCGCTTAAGTGAATGCCTCTCATCTGGCGCATTGTCCAACGAGATGAAGTTGCACTGATCTGCAAACTGCGGCCAGGATCATAAATAGCAATAAATGCTAATCTGCCGCTCCATCTATTAACTGCCGAGGTTTCAATTGAACTTCATTGTGTTTCATCCTGGGGACCGCGCGGCACACTTAAATAGAAGCGGAGAAACAACTCTGATGCCTTTCAGTTCTTCGGCAGGTTTGCCTAAGCAGAGGGTGAGTGCTAATTTATTTCTAGGCGCTGCTGCTGCACTGTTTGAAAAGTGATATCCGTCCGAGTAATTAGACCGAGAATAGGCTTATTGGGTGGGAGATGAAAAGCCCAAATCATTTAGCTGTCATTTCTTTTCGCTTTGAAACTGAGCCATATGTGTGGCATTGGGAAATGAAAAAGACACCCACTGGTGCATACTCTATGCACTGTCAGCTTTTTGGCAATAAAATGGGGGATTAAGTGATCGTGACAGTGAGGTCACTTAAGTTCCTCATTGGTGGCCATTGGTCA
The DNA here is from genome assembly GCF_016835505.1 of Polypterus senegalus. Lineage (NCBI taxonomy): Eukaryota > Metazoa > Chordata > Cladistia > Polypteriformes > Polypteridae > Polypterus > Polypterus senegalus. Next base: position 25,945,872 of record NC_053171.1, on the reverse strand, counting down.
ATTGTACCTGTTAAGGAAAATGAGGGAAAAAATAAACTTGCATTCTGTTTTTCGCAGCTGGATAATGAATAGAACATAAGAAGACGGGTGAAAAGACTCACTTTGTGTTGTCCAGTACAACCACCAGAGTCACTGCAAGAATTAGGGGCAAACAAATGGGCACTAACCTCCAAGACCAAGTTATTAAAGGCTGGTTTATTCTGTATATCAGCTGCCATTGCCTAATATTTGCCTTCCCCAAACACTAAACTCTGGATGGAAACAGTTGCTCTGATCCCCTGGCTTGAATCTGCCCACTACTCCCGAAATGAATATTGGGGTGAAAAAGACCTAGATAACGGGGTGGAGTTGGCGGTAGTGTAAGTATGCTAGAGACAAAAAGACCCTCCTCTTAGACTGAACTTTCAGTGAGCAAAATGTCAAGAGATCCAGACACATATTTAAGCTATGGATATGCCATCCCAGATAAATGGGTGCAATACTTGGGGGTAGAAGGTAGCAGTACAAGGTTCTCTATTTTATGGAAGGCACCATCACTCTAAATGGGATACAAGAGGAATCAAAATAATGAATTCATATGAAAACAAATATCACGACTATAATTAAAGAGAGGGGTGCAAGATCGGTGTTGTGTTCAGGGGTCATTGTGTTGTAGCGGTCCGGTGCTGCTAAGATTTCCACCATCAAGCTGATTTATTTATATTTTATAGAGAATCCCAGGGATGTCCCCAGCCTTGGCCCGCCCGCGCACACTCACAAACAGCGACAAAATAAAGCACACTGGGAACTAAGGACAATTAAGAATATAATGAAATGAAATAATATAAACAAAAACAATAATACCACCCCTGTACCCCTACAGCGATATTTCATTAAACATATAAACACAAACACCACACAGCAAAGTCCATGGAGTACCAAACCGGATGTAATAAGAGATGATGAGAGTAAGTCCAGAGATCTGTATGTTGAAAGGGAAGGAAAAAACAGTCCTACTGGTAGACACTGTAAGGGTGAAGATGGATGGATGGTTCAGGAGCGCTCCTATTCTTGCGGGGAAGCGAATGAATCCAAAATCAGTCCTCAGCACACAGGTAGACAGATTATCCGACCCCAACAACGAATACAATCCAGGATACATCGATTAAATATGACTTAATTAACAGAAGGCAGTCCGACAGGTAAACGACACACAAAATACACCAAAACACACCTTTTTTTGCCCCTTGGCCACCTGTCCTCCTTTTAAACTCCTTTTACCACCTTTGACCCCAACAGTCTCTGCAGTTCTCATTAATAGTAGCACTGCTACAGTGTTACTCCTTAGATGAGGTGCTGTAGAAAAAGCAGCATGGAAATATGCACAAGTCCAAAATATATGTTGGGGTGCCAACCAGGTTGCTCCTTTTAATAACAGCATGGGCCAATAAAACAAAATGAACAGGCGCACAATGGTGCAACCTGGAAAATATAAAGATCAGGCTGAAAGGCCCCCAGAATAAACATTGAAGAGCAGACTGGAGTTATGTCTGGTGGTTTGGTCTCTCGCAAATGTGATGGCACCTTTTGGGGAAATCTTAGTTTTATAGTCCTGGGATTGGAAGGGACATAGTCAGTTGCCTTCATTGGGTGACTAAATGGAGCTTGGACACGAGGAGGCCTATAGTTACTGTAAGTCTTTGATTAGCCCCCTTCTGTGTCCATTCACAGCCTATCATAATAAAGTATCTGACACCAAAGCATAAAGACCAGGGGCCTCATGCATAACGGCGTGCGTAGAATTCACACTTAAACATGGAGTAAAGACAAAAGCAGAAATGTGCGTATGCACAAAAAAATCCAGATGAATACATCTGTGCGTTCGCCAACTTCCATGTTCTTCCGCACCAACGTGACAAATAACGTCTGCTGCTACACCCAAACTCCTCCCAGAATTACACCTCTTTGAATATGCAAATCAATATAAATAGTCCTTAAGCTCAGCGTCCTGTGAAAAGACAATGACAAAAGCACGGGTAAAAATAGAAGAATTTCAGTGGAGGCAAGGAAAAACTTACTATTTGTTGGATTAAACAGTGATATAATCAACAAAAGGAAGCTGATTGAGTGACATAGAATGTCGAGAAACTTGAAAGCTCAAGTTCAAAAAGTCACAGTGTCCGAAATAAAAAAAGAAGTTGTCAGATATCAAAGTCGCTGTGAAAAGGCAAGTCGTGGCCCACCGTCTGAGTTTCATATGAAAGCTTATTAGGGTACAGAGAAAAAAAAAGAGGCACACAGTGGGAAAAAAGCACGAAATGTCAACTTTAATCTCTGAATTTCCAATTTAATCCCGTAGTTTATTTTGTCATTAAAGTAGAACATCATACACTTCATCTTAAAATCATTTAATTTACTAGTTTCTCAAATCCCGTCGTAACTAAAGTAGCACGTTAAATGCTTTGTTTTGTATGTGATCTTCTATGTGCTCTATGTGTGTGAATCACTATGTGCTTCTTAAACCAGCTTTCTCTTCCTCTGACAGTACACAGAATCCATTTAACATCTAGTCCTAGTAAGAATCCTTGATATTACAGCTCTCTGAATAATTAAAATACTGAGATGTATACTTGATATCATTTTCATGATGATAGGAGTTAAAGCATGTTATTAAACATGGGAACACGGTGGAGCAGTGATAGTGACGAGCTGGTGCCTCGTCCAGAGATTGTTCCTGTCTCCCGCAAGATGCTTGCTGCGCCATGCGCGACCTTTGATGGAATAATTTATTGCAGCAGTACTGTCTCTTTCAAACGTACTAACCTCCAATCCCTGTCCTTCCTTTTCTTTCTCCAACTAACCAATCACCACACAATCAGATCTGTAATAGATGTCAAGCCATCTGTAAACTTAGAACACCGATTCTTCAAAACTTTTAAGGAACATTGAAATATCTTCGTAGTACATGTTTAATTATTCTGTCCTTCCAGTGTCGCACCAACCCCAGCAAGAACACAGTTCGAGGCAGGAAGAATCTCTGCAACACCATGTACTCACATGTTTAATTGTTAACAATATAGATTATTTAAATGAAGTTGAAGTTTTATCTGTATAATATAATAAACATATTTTGCTGCATTTCATCTTAAAATGTTATCGTCATCATATGTAAATACGTGCTTTAAAAAGTGGCGCAGGTTGTGTAATATTATAACTGTATCGCAAGTTTACAGTGAGGTAATTCTACTTATAAGTACAGACAGTTCTACAAGGAGCACTTAATGGACTGATTGAGTGCGCTTATAGTTCTTGTGATGAAACTGTTTCTGAACCTGCGATGTCCCTACAGGAAAGTCTCTGAAGCGTTTGTCGTATGAGAAGTTCAAATAGACAGTGTGCATGGCTGAGGCAGCATGTGCTTGATGCTGCATACGGATAATTCTCTTTTCGATCAGCTGCTGTAGAGCTGGATTCCACACTCAGATACAGTGAAATAAATACTCTGTGTGGTGCAGTGAGAGTATTATGGAAAAAGATGATCCACTGTGGCAACCCCTAATGGGAGCAGCTGAAAGAAAAAGAAGAAGGTGCAGTAATAGTAATAACGCTAAAGCAGCTATGGTATTTGGAATAGTTTGGCCATTCCATGGTCCATTATATTGTTAAAGGTTAATTACGATCAGATGCATTAAACTAATAAACAATATGCGGTCAATTTCAGTGTATTTATAAAGCTACGTCAGGGATGTGCATCTAAAAAAAAAAGGGAAGCCACACTGGAACAAAAGCACTGCTTTGATGCTGGGTGCCACCAGTTTGCAAAACCAAGTGGAGAACTTGTGTACGCCAAGCATTTAGCTGGCGTGAAAAACTTTATACCAAGTTTAGGTTTTATACAGCGCGATGTGAGTGTGGAAATGGGCTTAGGCAACATTTTAGTGCGTACACACCATTTATACATGAAACCCCAGGTTATTTGACTAAGAAAGGCTTACGCTTCAGCAAATGAGGGGAACCTTAACTGTAATGTCCAAAGAAAAAGGACCAAAGTGACCCCATTTAATGTCCAGAAGAAATAAAAATTAAAGACTTTCATAAAAACAAAAAAAATGCTGCAAGGGAGTGTCAAGTTGATGAATATTATGGCAGCTCTTAGCAGATGTCTGTCCTTCTCAAGCTCCAGGTCACAAATGACAACTACCTTTCGGGACTGGTGGTTTTTATGGAGGTGGAGATGGAGGAGGCAGGATGATGGGCAGAAGTGACATCAGAGTCCCCCACTCTCACCCAAACGGAAATCAGCTTAAAGTGGGTGCTACACTGAAATCCATCCCAAACCTGCAAAACTCTCCCTATGCTCACATGGCTGACATGTTGTTCTACGAAAGAGACTTCATAATTGAGTTTGAAAAGCACCACATCTTCTATGAGCAGAGTTCAGTTTAGGGAGAGAGGCTTGATTTTTTTTAACTAAATTGCAGTAGAATTCAACAAAGCTTATACAATTTAATAGATTTATCGGTAAGGGTCCACAATTTTTCTATTTTGATGGTTGAAGCTCAAGTAAAAAGTCACTCCTCCAAAGTGCACGTGCTGACACTTTTCTGGTTTTTTACTTTGGATTTGTAATAATGCATCTGCATGCAGTTATCGTGAAACCTTACGCAGAGCAGAGAATTTACAACAAGAACGACAGCAACAGTTTATTTTTTGTATAGCCCAAAATCACACAAGGGATGCTTCAATGGGTTTAACAGGCCCTTCTTTTTGATAGCAAAACTCCCAGCCATGAGTCTCCAAGGAAAGACTCCCAAAATAAACTTGTTGGGAAGAAAATGGAAGAAATCTTGAGAGACCCCTCCCCCCGAAACCACCTCCATGTAGGTTAGGTGTGCAATGGGGCGTCAAAAAATGGGGTAAATACAACACCCAAAACAGAACACAGGTAATCCTCTTCGCAGAGCTCGACGGCAACATATTTCATTGCCACCTCAATTTAATTATTGTCTCAGCTGAGGAGCTAATAAGTTATTCCCAGGGTCCACAACCCATTGTCATTAAACACAAGAGGTGGGATTCTGCAATCTGGAATGAGCCAAACCACAGAAAACCCCAATTATAAAGTTGCACTTTGCACCTTTAACAGCCTCTTAAACAAATGGCTGCGCATCCAGAACTAAAAAAGAAACACCTTTGTGTGCTCTGGAGGGTAATTCTCTGCTCCAAATTGTGCTATGCAGACAAAAAGAGTCGAATCTCCATCGAGTGACAGTGTTATGATCAAAAAGGGAAGCAGAAGTGAGTGAATTATTCATAGCTGAGGAGGCAAATGATTAAGAAATAAAAATATAGTCGGGTATGGAAAGGAAATGATTGGGAAAAGTTCTTCAATGCTGGGTTCATCAAAGGAAATTTCATTTGGAAGCGAATTTGCAAAATGAGCAAGTGGAGTGTGGCATACAATGGTGGTGAGGGACGGGGAATATACAGTGTCTAATAATAGATTCATAATGGAGTTTGAATCAATAACAAGAATGCATTGAAAATCGTTGAAAATTTAGCACAAATGATGATCAGAAATGAGTGAAAAAGTAATCTTTCTACCTTAGTATCTCTGTCATTAGGGCAGTCAGTAATAAAATCAAGTGGCATTGTCAGAGCTGGAGCCAGATATCATATGGTTGCTGTGGAAAAAAAAAATATCTGTTTTGGATAATGTGTTGTGGTATGAAATTTTGCATATAAGTCAATAAATATTGTGTGTCTTTATTTGTAGTTTATAACACTAATGTCTATCATTGATAAGAACAGCAATGGTTTGATGGTTAAGAACCCCCTTGCCTTTTTAGGACTGAGTCTTTATAATTTTACAACAGGGTCAGGGGAAGTGCCAAAAACCACTTTGGCAAATGATTCTCAGTCAACCCCCACAGGAAAGCCAGACTACCTAGCTGGCAAACATCAGCTGAGCAAATGGTTTTGGGGGCAGGTGTGAAAGGTATTGTGTTCCCCATTGGTCTAATCCATTAAGTACCATGACACCCTATTGGCTGTAGGGTTTGGACAGAGAGTCTATAAATTTGTTTGCTTTACCCCTCACTCTCTCACTAACTTACCCACTGATGAAGGAGCATCTCACACACCATGAACTGAAAAGGACAACACAATGCCGAGCACAGCTAGGCAGCCATATTGAGAGAGGCATGTAGCCTGTTCTGAAGAAAGCTGATCAAAAATAAGGACTTAACTAGAGACATTTAAAGTAACTAACAAGTCTGTGTGCCGCCTGAAACTACACATCAGCATTTATCAGGTTGTATGGTTGCCAGTGTTCACTTGTACTTTGTTTATTGTTATTATTTATGAACATTATCAGCAATATGTTATTTAAAGTGTAACTTAACTCTTGCTTGTCTGTTACTACACCTAATTGCCTGAGGTTATAAATGTAGAAGGGAAGGTGGGGTGAAGTCATAAAGTACAATACCTCATAAACAGTGGTAAGTCTGTGAGATTTGAGACATTCTGACAAAGGCTACACATTAATAATGCAAAAGGGGAAAGTAGAGTAACATAGAGCTTTACCAAGACAAAACATGTTTTCTTTTTTTATTATATTGTAAAATGTATAAACAGGCAGGAAAGCGAATGTCTAATAATATCTAATTTTAAAGGGAAGGAACCAGTTGTTCCCTGGGCCCATTTACGACCCTACCAGACCAGATAAGATATTTGTTAATTGCTTTGGTGCCAGTGGCAGAATGGTTGAGAATTGACCAGTGTGGGCCACACTTTACATTCTATGAGCCCTTGCTGCCATTGAAGAAAGGCTGGAGCAGCAGGGATTGGTAATATTTATGGAAAGCATGAACAGAAGAAATCTGAAATAAACGAGTGGAGATCATTCAGTCCATTAAGCTTGTTTGTTCAGCTAATATCTAAGCTGTCCCGATATCTCATCCTGATTCTTCTTAAAGGTTGTTAAGGTTGCTTCATTATCTACATGCCTCGGTAGCTTGTTCCAGATTCCCACAACTCTTTGAGTGAAGGAGTACTTTCTGGCTCCAGCCCTAAATGCAACCCCTCTTAGTGTACATGATTTTCTGTTAGGTTGAAAGAATTCTGCTGGTTCTAAATCATCAATTCCTTTCAGGATCTTAAAGATCTGGATTGGGTCTCTATACAGTCTTCTCTCCTTGAGACTAAACAAGTTTAATTCTCTGCGACTGTCAGAGTAGGACATGTCCTTAATTCCTGGCCTGCACCATTTTTGCTCTCCTCTGCCCAACCTGAAGTGCTGCTACAGTGGTGTGAAAAACTATTTGCCCCCTTCCTGATTTCTTATTCTTTTGCATGTTTGTCACACAAAATGTTTCTGATCATCAAACACATTTAACCATTAGTCAAATATAACACAAGTAAACACAAAATGCAGTTTTTAAATGATGGTTTTTATTATTTAGGGAGAAAAAAAATCCAAACCTGCATGGCCCTGTGTGAAAAAGTAATTGCCCCCTGAACCTAATAACTGGTTGGCCCACCCTTAGCAGCAATAACTGCAATCAAGCGTTTGCGATAACTTGCAATGAGTCTTTTACAGCGCTCTGGAGAAATTTTGGCCCACTCATCTTTGCAGAATTGTTGTAATTCAGCTTTATTTGAGGGTTTTCTAGCATGAACTGCCTTTTTAAGGTCATGCCATAGCATCTCAATTGGATTCAGGTCAGGACTTTGACTAGGCCACTCCAAAGTCTTCATTTTGTTTTTCTTCAGCCATTCAGAGGTGGATTTGCTGGTGTGTTTTGGGTCATTGTCCTGTTGCAGCACCCAAGATCGCTTCAGCTTGAGTTGACGAACAGATGGCCAGACAAGTTCAACTTTTGTCTCATCAGTCCACAAGGTATTTTCTCAAAAGTCTTGGCAATAATTGAGATGTTTCTTAGCAAAATTGAGACGAGCCCTAATGTTCTTTTTGCTTAACAGTGGTTTGCGTCTTGGAAATCTGCCATGCAGGCCGTTTTTGCCCAGTCTCTTTCTTATGGTGGAGTCGTGAACACTGACCTTAATTGAGGCAAGTGAGGCCTGCAGTTCTTTAGACGTTGTCCTGGGGTCTTTTGTGACCTCTCGGATGAGTCGTCTCTGCGCTCTTGGGGTAATTTTGGTCGGCCGGCCACTCCTGGGAAGGTTCACCACTGTTCCATGTTTTTGCCATTTGTGGATAATGGCTCTCACTGTGGTTCGCTGGAGTCCCAAAGCTTTAGAAATGGCTTTATAACCTTTACCAGACTGATAGATCTCAATTACTTCTGTTCTCATTTGTTCCTGAATTTCTTTGGATCTTGGCATGATGTCTAGCTTTTGAGGTGCTTTTGGTCTACTTCTCTGTGTCAGGCAGCTCCTATTTAAGTGATTTCTTGATTGAAACAGGTGTGGCAGTAATCAGGCCTGGGGGTGGCTACGGAAATTGAACTCAGGTGTGATACACCACAGTTAGGATATTTTTTAACAAGGGGGCAATTACATTTTCACACAGGGGCATGTAGGTTTGGATTTTTTTCTCCCTAAATAATAAAAACCATCATTTAAAAACTGCATTTTGAGTTTACTTGTGTTATATTTGACTAATGGTTACATGTGTTTGATGATCAGAAACATTTTGTGTGACAAACATGCAAAAGAATAAGAAATCAGGAAGGGGGCAAATAGTTTTTCACACCACTGTATGTCTGTCTGACTTGTAATATGGTGACCAGAACTGCATACAACACTCCAGATATGGTCTCACTAGTGCATTATATAGTCTAAGGATAACATCTCTCAATTTATATTCAACAGTTTTTGCAATATCACCTAATATCTTATTGGCCTTTTTAATTGATACTGCACATTGCTTTGGTGGAGTGGTGGCTCTGAGGCTAGGGATCTGCACTGGCAATCGGAAGGAAGGTTGCTGGTTCGAATCCCATAAATACCAAAAGTGACTCTACTTTGTTGGGCACTTGAGCATGGCCCTTATCCTGCAATTGCTCCATCCTGGGTATGACATTGACCTGCATCCAGACCTGCATGTAGGCCCTCCAACCTGCAGGGAAAAACCAACTCCCATAAAAAACCTCACACTGTTCCATTCCTTCTGAAATAGTGTGGTGTGCTGAGGTGTCTCCTATTGCATGGCTGCACTCAGGTCCTAATCTGGTATCCTGAGTTGGTTTGTCATGTTGTGGGTGTGGCAATACGTTGTGTCAGCGTGGGCTCCTAACCTCTCTCTTGCATCGCTTAGATGATGAAAACCCCTAAATCATTTTCATAGGTTACTTTTGTGTCTCTTATCTTCTGTTTATAACTGAATTTGTGTTTGTCCACATGTAGCACTTTGCACTTTTCTACAGTATACTGCATTTTCCAAATATTGACCAAGTTCTGAAGCTTTTGCTTTCTCCTCATAGTTCGCCATTCCTCCAATTTTCACAAGTTCACTAACTCTATAGTGGGGAATGGCTGGAATGGGGCCAAGTCTGCCTAAGCTGAATCACTGACACCCCCACTCTGCAAGAGGCATGCCAAAGACCATTAGAACTGGATAAATGGCGCTTGCAAAGCCATGTGGTCTCTCTTGGCTGCTCTATGCAGACAGACAATGCTGCCTGGCTTTGCCATTTTTCCATCTAGAAGAGAGTCCACCAAGGACCGTGTTGGACCAGGCTGGACAAGAAACTCATTCATCTTATGAAGAAAGAGAACCACCTGGTAGTGAGCATATTAGAGGTAAGAATATCTGCAAATTTTGGGGCTGCAAGATGAACTGCTTATTGTCAGATTGTATTACAAGGCTCACATTTGTACTCTGCATATATTTTGAGGATATTATCTAAAATGCAGAAAAAAAAGTGTAACTTTGTCTCCTGCCTGTTCCAGTACTCTGTCTGATTGCCTTGTGTTATGGATGTAAAAAAGCAGAGGGTACTGAACTACTAACAGTGTGGTTTGAGAATGGTCTACATAGTAAAGTGTCTGAAATGAGGACATTGGAGGGCCAGCTCAGGTTGGACGATTTGGAGACAAAGTCAGAGAGGTGAGATTGCATTGGTTTGGACACATGCAGAGGAGAGATGCTGGGTATATTGGGAAAAGGATGTTAAAGATGGAGATGCCAGGCAAGAGGAAAAGAGGAAGGCTTAAGAGAAGGTTTATGGATGTGGTGAGAGAGGACATGCAGGTGGTGGGGGTGACAGAGCAAAATGCAGAGGACAGGAAGAGATGGAACAAGATGATCTGCTGTAGCAACCTCTAATGGGAGCAGCCAAAAGAAGAAGAACAAGAGGGGGGACATGTAGCAGTGGCACTGTGCTTTGCTACCTCAAAGCTCTTAGAGGACGAATTTTAACAAGAAATAATGAACTGAATATTATATACAACTGTGGCAGATAGCTGGGACCCGTGCCCAGCCGGGACGCCTTGCAATGAAAGAACCAAGGGAGAAGACATATTTGGGGCAATACCTCCTTCAGAACGCGAGGGGGCAACGTCCCTGGATTGCACTGGGACCACGGGCTTGGATCTTGGAAGCTCAACCCTGCTGGGGCCCATGGCCACTTCCAGGTGGTGCCTGAACAGTTGTGGAGCCCTGGACTGCGGCTCTTTCACTACACCCGGAAGGGCTGCCAGAAGAGGATCCTGGTGCACCTGGAGTACGTCCGGGTGCCCATGCAGCACTTCTGCCGCACCCGGAAGTGCCGCAGGATGACTGAAGAGCAACTGGAGCACTTCTGAGTGCAGTATAAAAGAGGCCATCTCACTCCATTCAGAGAGCCGGAGTCGGGAGGTGGAGAAAAAAGCGTGAGGGACAGGAGTTTAGGCGGCAGAAGAAAAGAAAGAAAAAGAGAAAAAGAAAGAAGGGAATGAGCAATATTTGTGATTTGTGCTCTGTGTGCTAATAAAGGAGAAAAATAAAAGTGTGTGCTTGGACTTGTGTCTCTGTGCCTGACTGTGTCGGGTTTGGGCAGCTGTACAGTCCCCTATATTCCACAAGAACATAAACATAATCCATAAAGAAGACTTCCCTCTATTGCTCATTCAAACACATATAAATAAAGGAAAAAAGAGATAATAGTAAATAAAAAAAGTAACTATTGACTCTTGCCATATTTGGTCACCAACTACAGGTAGGTTGAGTTTGTATGCTTGTGAAGTTAGTAGAGATTTGTTGCTGTGGTGACCCCTAACGGGAGCAACCGAAAGAAAAAGAGGAAGAAGAAGAAGAGGAATATCTGTGTTGTGTATTTCTAATGCTATTGCATTTTATTTTTAACACCATTTCACTTTTTTTTGTTGTTTTGGCCGCCAATTTAGGAGTGTTTTAGTGGGATGCCCATGCAACTCATTTCATCATCACATTCTTTATATAAGACTAGCTGTCCCCCACGACTCTGACTGCATAGTAGTGAAACAGGACAAACTTTAAAAACCAATAAGCAAACAGGTATCAAACAAAGTACACTCCAAAATGAAGAGGTAGACTGACTCGAACGGAGGCTGGTGTGTGAGTGAGGAGGGCCCTGCCCGGCTCCCCACTCCTGACGTCACGCTTCCCGCTCCCCTTGACCCTCAGACTCTGTCTCAGATTAGCGTGAATATATCACACCTGCAAGTGAACTATGATCTTAGCATGCTGAGAGAAATCGCAAAATCAATCGTAATATACAAGCAAATTATAGAAAAAACTCGATCTAAATACGTTCTCTCATTAAAAGGAGTCAGACAGACAGATAAATGTTGTATTTTATATTATACTAGAAACCATTGAAATCGTCAGAAAAAAAAATTGAAATGCAGAGATGTCAGGTAATTGAAAGGAACTACTCTGGGCATCTCTCTCCTAGAAGTTTTCATTTTGCCGATGTGCTTGTCTCACTTGTGCATTAGCAGCTAAACAACTTTGTCTTTCTTTGGAGGTTTTGTTTTGCCGACATGCTTACCTCGCTTCTGTATTAGTGGCTAGGTGAGTGACTCTTGCTTTAGAGATTTCACTTTGCCAATGTGCTTGCCTCGCTTGTACATTAGCGGCTAGGCAAGTGACTCTTTTTTCAGAGGTTTCATTTTGCTGACGTGCTGGCCTCATTTGTCCATTAGCGGCTAAGGAAATTTGTCTTTTTTCTGAGGTGTCGTTTTGCTGACTTGCTTGCGTCTCGTTTCTGTATTAGCGGATAGGCGAGTGACTCTTTCTTCGGAGGTTTCATTTTGCCGATGTACTGAAATCGCTTGTCCATTAGTGGCTAAGCGATTTTGTCTTTCATCAGAGGTTTCATTTTGCTGACATGCTTGCCTCGCTTCTGTATTAGCGACTAGTCGAGTGACTCTTTCTTCTGAGGTTTCGCTTTGCCAATGTCCTTGCCTCGCTTGTACATTAGCGGCTAAGCGATTTTGTCTTTCTTTGGAGGTTTCGTTTTGTTGACTTGCTTGCGCCTCGCTTCTGTATTAGCAGCTAGGCGAGTGACTCTTTCTTCTGAGGTTTCGTTTTGCCGATGTACTCGTCTCGCTTGTACATCAGTTGCTAAGTGACTTTGTCTTTCTTTGGAGGTTTCATGTTGCCAATGTGCTCGCCTTGCTTACATTTCCTCGGAGGTAAAGCCCTTACCCCAAACTCCAGCTCTCACTTCCGGGCCGGACAGACAGACACACACACTTCCATGCATGGATGTTTATATATATGATAGAGATGTTGGTGAGATGCTACTGATGTCCAAGTCTGTAGATAGAAATTCCAAAAAACTAAGAGCATTGGTTTTTGATTGAGTCATTTCCATTACTTTGATCCTAAGAGCAGGACCAAATTTGCATCACTCTGAGGTTTTTGAGGGCCGCTTTCCTTCACTGAGACGCTTCCTAAATACGGACTCAGATCTCAATCCAATTGAGAATTTGTGGTTGGACGTGACAAAGGCTGTTCACACACGATCCTCACACAACCTGACAGAGCTGGAGTAGTTTTGTAAAAAGGAGAAGACTGGGAAACAACGGGAGCATCCAGAGAGACAGAGACCAGTGCACAAAGACTCAAGGCTGTCATGGCTTGAAAGAGGTGAATACCAGGCTTCAGTGCACATGAGTGGATGCCGAGTATGTCAATGCACACACGTTTGCAGTAAATTGTTTAGTGGCGGGTGTTAGCGTTTGAGCTTGTGAGCGGCAGAGCCTGTGGTCCGCTGTCCCGGTGTCATTTGCACACACACTTGTGGTTTTTTATTTGAGTTTGTTAAGTGTGCTTTTCGACAAATCATGGCTTCTCTGAGTGCTAACAAGGCACCTCCATTAATCACGAACAGGTTGCATACTCAGCCACTGATGCCGTTGAGTGGATACCAGGAGCCAAGAGGACGTAAACTGGGAATCGCAGGCAGGTGCTGCTGCCAATCACTGTCATAATGTACGTCACGGGCACCAATCAAGCTGGCAGTAAACCGAGACTTTAACTCAAAGTTGCTCATTATGTTTTCCTTCAGTTGATCTCTCATTTTACAGCAGCAGTCCATCAAATCTGAAGGCACAGGGATTGCCCCAGGGGAGTGAGTGACTCCAGCTGGATTGTCACCAGCCCATATTTAAGGATCAGAGTGGTCTGGCTTCTCAAGAGGAATGCTTCAAAACAGCCACCTACTGCCTCTTTCCTAGCAAAATAAAACAAAGAGCCTTTGCTCTCATTTCTCTTCCATCTTCAAAAGCCCAACATGACCACGTTGCCGAGAGCAAACTGGAATATTTTGAAAGCTTTCTTATAAAAATCTGCTGGCAGAGACTTGGCATTTCTCCCACAGCAGGGTATTTATACGTATGCCTTGTGAGAGACTGAGGTGTCACCCTGCATCAGATTATCAAGATGGGTGAAGCAGACACACAAGCCTCATGTTGAGGTGTGCCTGCTTTACATTTGGCCACTGGACACGAAAACGGGTGTGGAGGTTCACCAGTGGGGTCAGTGACCTGGGCGAACCCTGAACATTAACTACACGCGTGCTTCTACGCCATCGGATCTGCTCTGCGCTATGCAGCGTAGCCAAGCCAGCTAAATAATTAATGGCTGGCAGGTAAAGCGAAAGCAAGAAAAAAGGAGAGCAGTTTCAGCGGCTCATTAACATTCTTCCCTTCTGCTGCAGTATGACTCCAGCTACGTTTCACGTGCTTATCTTCTACAAACAGTAATTTTACAAGCCAGGTATCTTGGATCGCTTTTATCTCACAAACAATTAGAATCAGTAATTATATTTTTGATAAGCATTAATCATCCATTTCAGATGACAAGGCAGAAAGGGAATGAGGGCAGGCATCTACCAGAGACACTCTCCTTCATTTCAGAGACTGTGAAGATGATGCCACATGCTCGGCCCCTACAATCCTCCGCACCAAGTGGAGTGCAGTGACTTCATAGGTTGGACTGAGAGCAGCCTTTCTAGAATATTCTATATCTATTATTGTGGGACATGGGGGATTAAACTCCCAGTCACCTCAGACACCACTAAGGCTTTAAAAGCAGGGTTCCTTAAACTGTTGGATAGCGGGTTTCTGCTGTCGTGTCTCAAGTTACTGTTGTATTTAATGGGGATGTGATGGCATGGTGTGGGTTCATCACACAAATGGTGTTGCTCTGCCGATTGTCCTTGATCACATGCGCCCCCCAAACCCCCCTGACCTCCAACAATCATCCACAATACAGTCCTGACGCTGACAACTATCTGAGCATTCAACATGAAATGGGTCTCAAAGACACTGAAAGAGGCAAGATAGATAGATAGATAGATAGATAGATAGATAGATAGATAGATAGATAGATAGATAGATAGATATGAAAGGAACTATATGATAGATAGAAATTCATATTATGGTCAGCATCCTGAAATTGTATTTTCTCTGTTACAGATGACAGTGATATTTGGTGTGTATTTAAGGAACAAGCCAACTCAGAACTTTCAAGGCGTTTGTCCCTCAAAATATACTCTCCCATGTCCTTATTCTCTTATGCAGTTTTTTATCTGCACCTTCCCCCTCTTGTTCTGGCCTGGTTAGATACATTTTGCCCTCTTCTCTCAGTACAGAGCCACATCCATCGATGGCTTTAAAAAAGTGGAGCAGTGGTAGTGCTGCTGTATTGCGGTGAGGAGATTATGGGTTCATGTCCCATGTCCTCTAATTGTGGTAATGCTTTGAGTAGTGAGAAAAGTGCTATATAAATATAATGAATTGTTAATAATTATTATTAAAATAAGGGTGGTTCTTACAGAGTAAGCTACACTTTTCCATTTTCCTACACATTATTTTGTTTTTACCATTAACATTACAACTTCACAGTGACCACATCGATGATCTAACTTACCAAAGTTGTACTGCTCAAACATTCATCTAAGGCTGTAGAATGCCTATATATGGTGAGCAAGTATGTATTTAAATGATCAGACCTTCCTATTTTGGCAACACATGCTTTTGTTTTCAAGATTAATACAGCGTGACATCGATCACATTGCTGATGTGACTAGTAAAGTAGTTTATGAGTAATCACATGACAGATAGACACACCTTATAATTTTATTTTTATATATTTATAAATACATGTGAAATATTTATGTATACTGTATAATAAACTCTGTATATATGGAAGTGAAGGTCTGTGATACAGTTTGCATTTTTGTAGCTGCATATCCACAAAGAGAGAAAATGAGTCACGTGTAATTAAACAGTTTTTTTTTCATACTCATTCGACAACCTACCAGGTGTCATCATCTGAGGAAAATAATTAAACATACTGGAATTAATATATAGCAAGTGTGGGGTGGGGGGCTGTAAAGAGGGGGTGGATTAATAAAGTAGGGTTTGGAAGGTGTTGGTCATAGTCTTTTTTATCATTCAGATGTTCCAGTGTCTGTTAATTGCGCTTTCATTAGAGAGCCACAATTCAGCCAGCGCTCTGGCACTCTTAATGCTGGCCCTGAAATTAACTTTCACAGTGTCCTAGTTAAACATATTCCTTGTGATTGATGTATGTGTGTATATCACAAACACAC
This sequence comes from Polypterus senegalus, assembly GCF_016835505.1. Taxonomy (NCBI): domain Eukaryota; kingdom Metazoa; phylum Chordata; class Cladistia; order Polypteriformes; family Polypteridae; genus Polypterus; species Polypterus senegalus. The sequence goes on along the minus strand of NC_053171.1, from coordinate 25,929,844 downwards.
ACACACACATATATATATATATATATATATATATATATATATATATATATTATAGTGTCATCACCACTAGGGGGCATGCCATCCACCCAGCCTGACACAGACAGACACCAGAGGTACACTTACAAAAGCACACGTTTTTTATTTTATTTTCTGCAAAGCACAGACAGGATGCCTGGAGGATTAAAGGACCGGGAGAGCGCCAATACCTCCCCTGGGACACGAGAGGGCAACCACCCTGGGGTGCAGGGGAACCACAGGATCTTAGCTTGGAGGCTCCACCCACTTTGTCATTATGGGCTATTGGGTGTAGACTGATGGTCAAAAATGTCATAATTATCAATTTCAAATTAAATCTACAGCAGAATTAGGTGTCGTCAAATGATACAAAAGACACCACAAGAAGGTTTGGGGTAGCCACCCCGTATACTTGAGGATGTGGTAAAGCAAAGAGAAAAAAAAAACAACAATATCTCTTTACAGAGCCGAGTCCACAATGGAACTGATTTGACAATATATAAAATGCTGTTTTTAAAGTTGGTTAGAGGAAGTGATGTTAATGAGAACCAGAAGTGATGTCACCGTGACTTGAACCAGAAGTGACGTAAACAGGACCGGAAATGTTGTCATCGAGCTCAGGCTGAATTTCCTGTAGTTGGTCTGCAGAAGAAAGAGAGAAATGATCAGTGTGTTCTGCCACCCTCTGGTCCGGCATGGTATTACCCTCTTTCGAGCCCTTTAGCTGCCTCCTATGTGCACGTATGTGACAGTGCGTACAAAGTGAAGGAGTCTGATGATTTTCTTAATCCACTTTATTTGCATAAAGACTTTCCTGGAAGACATTACTTGCATGTATATGGACAACATAAGGAAGGGGGATGAGGAACAGAAGATATCCCTCAGATTAAAAAAGTGCCAGGAAGTGGTTGAGGAACAAAAGAAGTTGGGCACAGCTAATAGTTATGGAAGGCAGGCTGCTTTGGAGCTACGAAGAGTGTGCATCTCTGTAGTTGTGAAATGACCACTAGTGGGAGCTCTGAAGACAAAGCCCCAGGACTTTAAGATCGCACTGCCTCAGGTCTAACTACTACTGCGTCTGGTTTAATGGCTGCTCACTGTCAGCTACCGATTCAGGTCGGGGCAAGGACTCGCAGGTGGGAGGAAGAGAGGCCAGGCTAGAGAGTATGAAGATAAAGCTGAAGATAATTATTGTAATACTGGAGCTGTGGCCAAATGTGCAACTCCACCTAGTACATCCAGCAGAAGAAGGCCCAGAGAGGCAGCGAACATTGGCAGGTTCTGCACCATTTTAAGGTGATCTGGGATCTTTATCTTTGGTTTAGCTGTTTGATTTTTTCACACCACTGATGTCAGACGTGGTTTATTTGCCGCGCTGATTGTCAGCTACATACTGTACGTGGAGGGGTGTGATGTCTGTCAATTCCATCTTATCTAAGTAGATCTGCTTTATTATATGTTTTAACTTTAAATATTGAATAACTTGTTTAAAAATCAGATCTTAATAAAAGCTTCTGCTTGCCCTCCACTCTGGTTCTTGCCTTGTCCTTACGCTCTCGGTGCCAGACTGGTAGTTGGTTGTGATACTTGCCTCCCCAACTACATTGCCATCTTATGTCTTGCGTTCTTTCATCCTTTGGACAAATGTATCTGCTTGTTCACAGTCGTATTGTTTTGTATTTCTATTTAGCTGATCTTTTGAGTTCTCCCTTGACTTTAGTGTCATATCTGTGAATAAACCCATGATTGAATTGGCATCATTCCTTCTCATGAGATGACGACAGCTCCATCCATAACATTGCACATGCAAGCAGAATACAGCGGCTTACAACCATTTTAGACCACAGAGGGCCTGACTTGCTGGGCATGTGACCGCCTCTGACTTCTTAGCTAGGGACTTACATCATGGCAGACACTCATTCAATGAATAGGCTTGTGCATTCGGGTGAAACTGTTACTCTTCATTTGCTAGACACCCTTACCCAAGGCAACTTACAAAAAAATCAATATACATGCAACACAGCAGAGTGTGTTATCAAGTAACAGGCAGTACAAAACAAAAATGTAAAGACGAGCACAGGAGTGCTGGCAGAATAATAAAACCTGGCTGATAACGTATAGGGGAGCATCAGGGGCTTTGAAAGCTGGACCTAAGAAGCTTTGTGGAGAGGCACCTGAAAATCCTGCTGAATTAGTGAAACCCATTCTAGGCCTCAACTGAGATCCATAGAATCAGGTTTGTGCCCCCTTAAGCAATGTATACATTTGGCATGATTTGTTAATCCTTAAATGATGTATTGTTCTTGTACGTACCGCAAAATAAAAGCAAGGAGTCAGAATGAGGGGTAGGGGTACCACTGTTGTAAGCCCCATTTAATTGTGGCCATTTAAACCTTAAAAGAAAAAAGCAAATGACTGTTCAAAAATGTGATGGATGCTATGAAGAAAAAAAAGATGCTTCTGAGTTGGAACTCTTGTTTGTATCAGTCATGGATCCAACACAAATGTCTACCTATGGTGGCCTCATGGTCTTCATAGTGCTCTTCTGGAGGAGGTGTGGCTTTGATGGGAGATACAGAAGTGAGGTCAGTCATCATCTGGCAGGTGTCTGTCTGACCTGAAGGGTGTTAATGACAGCCCCTTCTCTCGCATTGGGGTGGTATTGAAATACACATCCTCTAAGTAGGAAATCGTGTTGAAAGGGCACGTGCCACATTCATAAGTAAGATATTCTGTAGCATGAATCTGAACATAGAAATCCAGGTAAGAATACTGAGATGCTGTGAATTCTCAGTTCAACGTTATGGAACAGAAATGTGGACACTTACAGAAAATACCTGCGATCTCCTGTAGGCACCAGAGATGTGGTGCTACCAGCCAGAGTTGGTTCTAGGATTTTTGTTGCCCTAGGAGAAGTTATAAATGGTGACCCACTACCCCTTTTGCTTAGAGAGGAATCATCACTGCCAGATTTGTACATTGAGACCTGAACACAGCAGAGTATTTAGGACCTCGAATTCACAATCTGACAATGTCAAGTTATAGCAACGTCTGTTTAGAGGAGAGTCTCAGAAAAATATGCTTGAGGAGTGCCATTTCAGAAAATATGTAGGAATCGGGCTGTATTAGTAGTCTGTATTTATTACTTTTAATGTTCCTCTAAAGGAAATAAAGAAAGAAACATTAAAGTTATTGATAAAAATATATGTTAATGTCTATAGTTATTTATTTAAACATCCAGCTAAATGTGCATCTTTTGATGAAGGTGATATTCTAAATATAATTTTACAGTAAATAAATATAACTTTACAGTAACACTAGGGGTTCGCCCCTGCTGGCTTTGCTCGCCAACCCCCAGCCTGCACTATGCTCCGGCCACTGCCATTTGTGTTGTGAAGAGGGGGGCTGAACGCACCCCAAGGAGATGCGGTCGCTCCTCCGAAACCCCTTCTTAAACGGTGATACAATGGGAAACACCAAGTTTTTTTTTTTTTACCTCCTCTTTGCTCGATCAGCTGCTGGATTGCTGCCATGCCGCGTGATCTGCATGGTGCTTCGAACATTTAAAAGCCTGTACAGCAGCTGTCCTACTCTTTGTCTTTTATTTCCAGCCCCGGGCGTGGTAAAATCTCTTGGCACAAAGTCTCGTCTCGCGTGGCGTAAGCTCTTGATATTTTTTAGTTTAAACTTTAAAAACACAATAAAGATCTGAAAATCTAACAACATCACATTAAAGTTCGATAAATTCTGAAAAGAATGATACCAAACATATATATGTAGGTTTTAAAATAAGCCCGATTTAAAGCGTGACAAAAAATGTGTCATAAAAACATCACATAAAATCGTTGCACAAAATCATTGCACTTTAAATTTTTTATTTAAATTAATAACGTAAATTGAAAATTTAGCATAATGGCAACATTCAGTGAAACTGAGAATATAATGATTATCTTTAAATAGGAATCTTTACCCACAATTCCTAGTTACCATATGCTCTTCTTCTTCTTTCGGCTGCTCCCGTTAGGGGTTGCTACAGCAGATCACCATCTTCTATATATTTCTGTCCTCTGCATCTTGCTCTGTTACACCCATCGCCAGCATGTCCTCTCTCACCAGATCCATAAACCTTCTCTTAGGCCTTCCTCTTCTCTTCCGTGGCAGCTCTATCCTTAACATCCTTCTCCCAATATACTCAGCATCTCTCCTTTGTACATGTCCGAATGTACGCAATCTCACCTCTCTGATTTTATCTCTCAATTGTCCCACCTGAGCTGACCCTCTAATGTAGTAATGTGATGTAATTTACCATATGCTCATGTAGGCAAATAATGCAATCTACCTATCCAAAAAATGCTCATGGTGGGGAGCAATATTTGCTAAGTTTTAATGTATGTCCATTTGGGAGACGATCATAGCTGGGGTTAAATTAGCTTTTAGCAATTCACTTAAGAGCTACAGTCCTGTTGCTGTTTTGGTTGCTTAATTTTATTTTGCCATGTCGGTCTCTTCTATAGTACAGTTTGAAGATTATTATTATGGGCATCATCATCATCATTGTTGCTGTTGTTTGTGTTATTGTTGGACTGTGTAGGTCATCACAGGTTAAGACTGAACATCGCTAGTATGTGAAAATAATATAGAACAATATATTGGACAATCGCTTTGAGTCTGAGTGTTCGTGGGTATGTATTGTTTAAAAAAAATGTCACGATACCCAGGGCCATTTCAGGGCAACAGATTTTGTTGTGCATAGTGCAGACAGTGAAGGTGCTGCTGAGGGGCACAATAGAAACATTTCTTTGTGTTCACTCCGGTCCTGACAATTTCTTCTAAACAAAATAAAGATAGGAATTTCTGCATAGGGCTGCAGTAATGCACCCTGAACACTAGAGGGCACCATAGGAGCTTTCCTAGACCACCTATGTCCAGAAATGGCCCTGCTGCCAGCACATGTAAGATACATGTGTCAAATGATATAATAATCCAGTACATGGACAAGGCAAGAGAAGTACTCCCCATTGTTAGAATGAGGAAACTGGCCAAGTCCTTCACAATGACAAATACAGTTTATTCGAGTTAATTGTGCAGGGGAAATTCAATACAGGGGAGAAGAGCAGGTAGCCACCAGACATCATGTCTGCAGAACTTGAGAAACTGCATGGGAATGACATTGATCGCCTTGTTCTAAACAGTGGTGGACAAAACCTTATGGACCACATGACATATTAGGAAGAATGGTTTACTGTTTAAGAGCCCTGAAGACGTCCTGGAAGCATGTGTGCTTGACAGTACATAGGAACATGAGAAATTTGACAACAAGACGAGACCATTGAGTCCAACAAATTGTTTGTTTAGCTAATAGCTAAGCTGTCTCAAAATCCCATCCAGTTTCTCCTTCAACTCCATGTCAAAGTAATTTGTTCCAGATTCCCACAAATGTTTGTGTAAAGAAGTGCTTTCTGGATTACATCCTTAATGCACTTCCACTGGTATCCTCAAGTATGTGAAGTTGAAAGAATTGAGAAAGATTCTGAAATAATTCTACGTTATCCATGTCAATGAGGATACTGAAGATCTGGAATACGTCCCCATGCACTCTCCTCTGCTCGAGACTAAACAGGTCTAATTGTCTGAGTCTGTCGGAGTAGAACATGTCCTTAAGTCGTGGGTTCACCTGGTTGCTCTCCTCTGAACTGCTTCAAGTGCTGTTATGTCTTCTGTCTTGCAACATAATGATCAGAACTGCACACAGTACTCCAGATGTGCTTTCACTGGTGCATTATATAGCTTAACGTCCCTTGATTTATATATCAAAACAGTTTTTCCAATATAGCCTAACATTTTATTAGCTTTTTCAATTGTTTCTTCACAATTACTTAGACGATGAAAATGTGTCACCATAAACTCCTTAATCCTTTTCAGAGGTGGCTTCCTGTAGGACAGTGTCTGCCATCTTGTATTTATAATTGACACTCCTTTTGCTCACGTGTAGCACTTTGTCCTTTTCTATGTTTAATTGTACTTTCCAAGTGTTTGCCCAGTTCTGAAGCTTTTCCAAGACTTTCTGAATGATTCTGATGCCTGCTCAGTGTCTAACATTCCTCCAATTTTAGTAAGGAGTAATACCACGACGGAACTGCTCATGTTATTCTTAATCGTTTGTTTTCTGGACATTTTATGCCATATCGTTTAGCTATAGGCATAGCCAAAACCAGTGTAGGCAGGAATTAAAGAAAGCAACTTTTCTTTCAATTTAGGTGCTCTCCAGCGGCACTGAACTTTTAAAGGTGAAGGGGAATCCCATAAATTGAACAGGAAATGATCTTCTTTGACAAGCTGCTGCTGATAAAACTGAGCAGCCATGCTGGGCGAGGCTATGATCGGATTCTCAGAAAATGTCATCTACTGAAGATCAAGAGATACGTCATCTCATTTATAAGTGTGGAGTAATCAAGTTCAAAGTGTGCCAGGTCCTAGCTATCCTCCTAGCTATGACAAAGTGTCTGCTGTGTGCTGATGGCTAGCGAGTTTCGTTCTGCTTGACCAATGGAGTGACCACCCATCAAGTCAATGAACCTCAACATCAGCTCACTCTGGAGTACCTCGCAGGTGAGTCCCTAATTATCATCTTCTAGAGTGACATCCAGAAGACTCAAAACAGCAGCACCACGGAGTGCCACTGCATATTTTCATGTCAGCATTTGTCTGTGCTTCCTAATGAAGAAAGATTCAAAAGTTATTTCAACTGCTGAACCCAATGCTATTACTCTCCACTGTCACAACTAATTTCTCTATCTCTTTTGCATGTAATATTAATATTCCCTCAAGCTAGAAAGCTACTAGAAAATGGAAAATAGAAATGTTATGAATTTTTTAAACCTCTAATGATAACATCCTGGATCCTTTCCCATTTACCATTCTTCATTTCAAAAATGACGCCACCATGAAGTAAAATAATATTAAATGCCAAGGCCCCTGTTAAGCCACTTGTCTGACAGGGCTGTGTGGAAGAAACCTCACAGGGAAAACCATCATGTGAAAGGAAGAGAGGGGGACTTGACGCTGACATTCATAGTAACATGTAGACGTGCTGGTTGTAAATATTTATCTTGAATGAAGTTCTAGAGGTTGGCTCCGTTCTTTTTATTATTTGCTGATGCCTTTAATTATGTACTGCAGTAACGGGACACGACACTTTCACCCATTCTACTACATGGTGGGCACATGTCTGATCTTATGATGACCCCTCATGTACCTTCTAATATACAAACCGGGTAAACCTCATTCTGTTAGGTTCAATGCTTCTCCTTCACCACTAGAATGAGAGATTACAAGTCCATTCCATTACACACTGTTCTGAATGACCCTTACTACAGTATACTAATAAAAATAAATCATAATAATCATTTTGTAATGTATATGGAAGGCACTGGAGCTGCTGACACACAGCTTCAGAGACCTGGATGGAAACCCTGGCCAGTGCTCTTACATGCTCTTCGCTGGTTTTCCTGAATTTCCGTCCATTTCCCAAAGATAGGACAGTTATGTCAGTGGGTTGTGACAGTAGATGGCGTTATACCAGTGCTCAACCCGACATAGACAGATACAGGAGGCACACTTATAAAAGCACAAGCTTTTTCTTTTCTTGTCTTTCCTCATGGAGAACGTCTTCCCCGTTCCCACGAGTACACAACACAGTCCCAAAGCACAAAACACACCTCTAGACACTTCTTTCTTTCTTTCTTTCTTTCTTTCTTTCTTTCTTTCTTTCTCCTCCACTCTTCCTCGGCAAGCTTTGTCTCCCTCCTCCCGACTCTGGATCCTGGAGTGGTGGCTGCTGGCTCCTTTTATAAGGCACCTGGAAGTGCTCCAGGTGCTTGATGACACATTTCCAGCAGCACTTCCAGGTGTGGTGGAAGAGCTGCTCTGTAGGTCTCAGCAGCAGCTACAGCACCCACTGGTGGCGTCTACTGATCCCAGGGGCTGCACCAAAGTCCAACTCCCATGAAGCCCTGCAGGAGTCCTAGGCACCGCTACAACCCCGGGGGAGGTAATACTCTGGATAGGCTGGCTCCCCTGGTCCTCCCAGCATGGAGGCATCCTGGCCAAGCAAGGTACATTTCAATAATATATTCAATAATTAGTAAATGTGAATGGGAATTGTGATTGATGCCATCCAGGGTTGGTTCCTCCCTTACACCTACTGCTGATAGGATAGACCCCTGAAGTGGACTAGCTGGTTTTCAAAATGGATGAATGGGTTGGATATACCAAGAAATTCCATCTCTGTTTCGCTATGACCCAGACAGCTCCCCTCACTTGACCTTCTGTATAATTAGATGGGACCCAGTCCCTGTTTATCCTCCTATAGTGACCATGCTTAGGGAGATCTTCCTTGACAACACCATTTTTTCACTTATCCAGTGTCATCTGGGGGTACAATCCCCCTTATTTGCATTCTGACCTTATCTCATTAACTACCTTAAAGAGGATACAGCTGATTCAGTTATATTCTTACCTCCATTCCTAATATATCTAGAAACCCCATCTCAATGCAATTCAAGGCTGAAAGATTTTTAATCTTCCTATAGCATGAGGCCGTACTTTCTTTAGTTACAATGTGCGAGACTCTTCCTCCAGCCCTCTTATTATTTTATGACACTGCGTCTGATCTCATTATACTTTATCTTCCTCCAACATCCCCCATATTTACTGCAAGAAAGAATTCCGTCCTGCTGCATACAGTAGTCCACCATCAACACTATAATTATATAACAAACATTACATTCTCAATCCTACTTAATCCAATTCCATACTATAAAGATTCAGTGACATTAAATTATCCTGTATACTGCAAAACTCTTTCTGAAAGCTTCTAACAATAAACTAAAATAATCCTCTTACACATACCAAGTGACTTCCCCATATTTTGCAGCAATAATCTGTATAATTAAAACACTCCCAGACACTCCACCCTTTCATACGGAGACTCTGCCTTATCCTCTGTTATCCTCCTCCCTCCTTTAGGGATTCCACTAAATCCTGGTAAGGACTGCAGCACATTTAACCTTCATTCATGCTTCAGTAATGTCTTTTTTTTGTTTTTATACGCGTAAACTTTTTTCCCATTTCATGATATACTGAAGGACGTCTTCCATACAGCTTATTGCTCCAAATCATGAATGGTGCACTCTCCTGTCTTACTTACTCATCTCACTATCGACAGTGGATTCAGAAAGGATTCAGACCCTTTCACTTTCAGTCCAAAGTATTGTGTTGTGCATTAAATTTTAAATGGACACATTTTCCATTATCACCCATCAATCTGCACTCAATAACCCCTGCCGACAAAGTGAAAACATGTTTTCAGAGCAAATCAAAACTGAAATCTCTCATTCGTAGAAGTATTCAGACCTCTTGCTGTGGCACTCCAGATTGTGGTCAGGTTCACTCTGTTTGCTTTACTTCTCCTTGAGATGTGACGAGAACTTGAGTTGAGTCTACCTTTGGGAAACTGACATCATTTAGAAAGGCACACACGTAACGTGTGTATTAACCCTTAAACCGCCAGAACCGGCTAAATTCGGTTCCCAATGCAATTTGCCAGCACGGTAGAGCCAAGTAAATTCAGCAAAGTACATTTGTTGAAAGGCGCGACTGGCTATAGTCGCTTCCCAGTGCAATTTGCCAGCACGCCAGAGCTCATCAGTCAGTGCCGTACATTCGTTGAGCAGCCAGCTCATGACCACTGGCGCCCCCTAGTGAATCAGCCTCACTGTCCCTGGGATTCAGCCACTGCACTAGACGAGTCTGCAAGCATCAGCGCTCACCTCTATGTGTTTGTGTGCAGCCAGTTCAAGCGTAGTTGGCTCGTGATTTACTAAATTTCATCAATGGCGTCAAGGTGCACCTTGTACATATTATTCCAGTAGGTTTTTTTTTTAAATAGTTTTTATAGTTCATTGGCAGTGTGTAAAATGATCAGTGTTGCAGTAAATTGCTCTTTGCATGAAAAAAAAATGTGTTTCATTAAAATTTTACTTTTTCTTTGGCAAACTGTGACATTTTCTTAAAGAGAGCAGCAAAAACGTATTTGGTGTCCAGGGGACCATTAACCCCCCAAGTGTGTGTCAGTTTAAGGGTTAAAGGTTCACAACTCACACAGCATGAGAGGACAAAAGCCAAGTCAGGGAGTCCAAGAAACTCTCTGTAAACCTCTGCGATCAAATTATGGTAAGGCATACATTGGTCATCAAACCATTTCTAAAGCTTTGAATGTTTCCAAGAGATCAGTGGCCTCAATAATTGTGAAATGGAAGAAGTTTGGAACCACCAGGACTCTTCCTAGAGTTGCCTGTCAGGTCAAACTAAGCAACCGAGGAACAAGGATTTAGATCAGAGAGGTGACTGAGAAATCAACGGCTACCCTAACACACCTTCTGAAGTCCTCTGCTGGGATGGGAGAACCTCTCTGAAGGATGGCCACATCATCAACACTCCATCAATCAGGAGCTTATGGTAGAGTGGCTAGTAGGAAATCACTCTTGAATGAAAAGCATCTGACAATTTAAAGGAGAGCACGATGTCTGGAGAAGACTAGGACTGCTCACCACATAAAAGGCATCTGACCGCTTAAAGGACTCTGAGAGTGTGAGATAAAAGAGTCTTTGATCTGATGACACAAAATAAACTCTTTGGGAAGAACTCCTTACAGTATGTTTGGGGAAGACCAGGCACTATTCACCACCTGCATAAAATCGTCACTGTGGAGAAGCACGGTGATGGCAGCATCATGCTATGGGTGTGCTTCTCAACGGCTGGGACAGGGAGACTGGTTAGCATTGAGGGAAAGAAGAATGCAGATAAATACAGAGAAGTTCTTGAAGAGAACCCACTCCAGAGTGCACCGTCAACGTCAGACTGGGGTGGTGGCTCACCTTTCTGCACAACAACGACATGAAGCACACAGCCAAGGCAATGCTGAAGGGGCTTTGGGACAAGTCTCTGAGTGTCCTGGAGAGGCCCAGCCACAGCACAGACTTAAATCCCATAGAACATCTGTGGAGAGACCTGAAGATGGCAGTTTACAGACACTTGTCATCCAGTCTGCCAGGAAGAATGGGATAAACTGCCCAAATCCAGATGTTCAAAGCATGTAGAAACATACCCTAAAGACTCAAAGCTGCTAAAGGGCCTTCTACAAAGTACTGATAGAAGGGTATGTGCAATTCTATGAATGAGACATTTCAGATTTTGATTTTTAATACATTTGGACACCATTTTAAAAATATGTTTTCACTTTGTCATTATGGGTTATTGGTTTATAATTTGATGGGCAAAAATGACAAATTGATTAATTTACAACACAACAATGTGTGCAGAAAATGAAAGGGGTCTCAATACTTTTGTAATCCACTGTACAACTGCATGACCTGGCCCATCAAATCCACCTCCATTCCATCACATAGTGAAAGAGTCTTTTTGCAAACCATCTACTCTATGCTGGAACTGGTGCTGGTCCCATCACTTTGTTAAATTCTAAGAGGCTCCAGTTCGCTCTGTTATGAACTGAAAAGTTGATGCCCCACTTCACTCACAATATACTTAGATTATATCTAATTCTGTCATAATCTTGTCTCCCTGTTCAATTATAAACTCATGAGCTCCATCTGTATCAGATTATATGTTGTGAAGAGTCAAGCAAAATGACACCTTTTATTGGCTAACTAAAAGATTACAATATGCAAGCTTTCGAGGTAACTCAGGCCCCTTCTTCAGGCAAGATGTAATACAGAAACTGGAGTTCCCTGTGTTTATACACACATTAGGACAAGAAACAACACTGGTAAATCTTTAAATGAAAAATCTTAAATGTAAAAAATGAATAGGTTCATTCAGGCTAAGATTAATTTAACAAGAGAGAGAAGAACAATGTATGGTCAAGATCTTTGGATGAGATAACTGTCCAACAAAGTCTTTTGAAGTTTCTAATGAGTTTTTCAATACAATGTGGATCTGTAGACAGGTTGTCTGTGTCAGTCTGATAGATGCAAACAATCCTCATACCTGGCTATAAAACCCTAACCCTAACCCTAATTTGTCTCTATTCAAGCCATGCTGCAATGTATTAAATTTTAACATGAGTTTAACTTCCCATTCTTTTCTCTCTCGCTGTGTTCGGATGTTGCCCATAAGCACTGTGACTTTAAAGTCCCTCTCACAGTGTCCATGGCTGTTGAAGTGGGCCGCTACAGGAACATCTGTGTTGTCATGTTTAATGTTGAACCTGTGTAAATTCATTCTCTGGCGGAGTGTTTGTCCAGTTTCTCTCACATAGAGTGCAGTGTCAGGACATTTCATGCAGAGAATCAGGTAGACCACATTAGATGATCTGCAGGAAAGTGATCCCTTTATGTGATGTTCAAGTCGGCAGTGTGGTATAACTATACGGTCTGTATTGTAGATGTGGGCACATGATCATATGTTGAATTCCGGCTCTACCACCATTGCATAATAAGAGACGCATTTCATCCATGTTATTATATTAGAATGGCCTCCTCCTCCACTACTCTTATTACACTTACCAAGAGACTCCACCTCATTGTTTTATACACTGGAGCTTTCTACACATGGTATGGTCCACACCACGCTGCATACGCTGAAGCTGCCTATACACTTCTTCTACAGTTCCATTACATTCCTGTAGATACCACTGACCTGCAGTTATGTTCTACAATGGTGACCAACAAGCCATATATTGGGATTCCATTATATCTTATCCCCCATTACATTCTATATTCAAAAACACATTCCCAATCTTTCAATTCTCTTAAAGATCGTGTTTAGGTAAAGTCTGTTTCTGTCTTGTAAGACTTGGTGGAGAATGGCGATGTATTGCACATTGGACAGACGTGAAAGTAAGACGGCACTCTCCAGAGCTTGAATTTCAAAACTCCTTCTCAATTGTTCTTGCACAACCAGATATGTCATCTCATTGCATGAACAAAGATAGAGGGTAGGCGAGTCCTCCTCAACTGCTCTTCTTCAATACCGAGGGATCATCCTTCTAATTACCAAGTGTGGTGATGCACATAGGGGTCCATGGCACTGAGTGGCTTATTAAATGAATAGGTGCACTCAGGCTTGGGAGGGGTGTAGGTGAGAATGAAAGTGTGGTGGAGCGAATGTTAGCGAGGACTGGCCAAGCATTCACGTGAAGACACGCACGGCAGCCAGTTGTCTCAACAACACTCAGGGGTCCGTGATCACTGCACCTGCACCCAAGTGAAAAAGAGAGAGAGGAAGGAAACCAATGATAGACTTTAAGGTTAAATTAAAAGAAAAAGAGAATGGCAAGTTTGTTGGGGAGCCAGGGTGATCGTGGAGTGGAGGCAGGAGGTCGGATTTGGCCACTAAAAGCAACGCATGGCCACTGGTTGATCGACCCAAAAGAGCAGGAGTGATGAAGAGCTCGGAGTGGACTCTTGTGTGAGGCACAGGTAGGAAGGAGCAAAGCTCGGTGAGGAACCCGACTGAAGGCCTGTGATTGAAAGTGACCGTGATTTAAGGGTTGAGTGCTCCAGCAGATGGACGTCTCCTCTTGCTGCAGAGTCCATTTTAGAGCAAGAGGAGGAAATTTAAGAAGGAGGCACCGGGGCTCATGATTAACTTAATAGAGGGGACCTGCAAGTGTGTTTTAACATCAGTTTTATGGATGTATTTATTTGAACATTTTTAACCTCCATATTGAACTCCAGTTGTTATTGGATTGCTTTTTAATTTATTTATGAAAGAGCACCGTACCTTTTTGAAACCCAGAAAACTGGAAATAAAAATACCTAAACACTTTTTCACCTACTCTTGACTGTTTGCATCCTCATTGTTTGGCTCATCCCAACTATTTTACTGACGATCCTGGGTTCGAATTGTGTCAGGGCTGCCGGAACCAACACTAAGTAGATGCCTCATCCCATTGTATGGACCATATCTTCAATATCCCATGGCAGTCACTGTTGTGGCAAAGGTCATGGCAGCCCTGACTTTTCTCAAGAAGGCACACGGAGTCTCAGGAAGGCACCAGTGATGCATACACAGACTCAAATCAAGTGAAATGAGCACCCAAGGATGGACAAACCCTACTTTTATTACAATTCTTATTTCCCAACACATTTGTCTCCCTAACATTCCATTCCCTGCTATCCTGCCTCCAATTGATTACACCAATATGCCCAGTTTACTGGGCGTAGCATCTTTCTCATTCATCACATATGTTTTGACATTGCCTAATCCCACCTAATACTGGTCCAGGGGTTACCACCAATGTTTACCACCTGAAGTTCACATTATTCATCTGGAGCGGTGGAATTCGCTCTCCACACCTTTCTGTGTACACCTGACCTTTTGGTGGTTTCTAGCTTATTCAGATACCTACAAAGTAACAGGCCTAAGCCTTTCCAGTTTAATTCTTATAGTACTCAAGCTTAATAAAATATAACACGCAGTTCTTTTATGTACTCATGATTTATTTTAAATACATGTTTTAATCAGTGGTAAGATAAATATACCCTTGTACACCATCTCACAGATCTGATCTCCAGAGTCCGTCATCATTCAGGTATAAATCGCACATCCTCTCTGTGTCTATGTTGAGTTGTTTCAGGGTACTCTTGTTTTCTTAATACATCACCAAAGACATTTCCGTCCTGACCTCCATGGGTGGTGTGTTTGTGAGCGGGCCCTGTTATGGACTGGCCTGATGTCCAGGGTTGAAACCTGCCTTGTGTCTATTTGAGTTAGGCTGCCCTTCCATGACTCTGAACAGACTTAAAAGGTCTCTACTACAACCATTAGATGAAGTGTTCTCCCCTGTGGAAGTTCTCACATTTTAGGCAATGAACCCCAGTTGATTTAATTTGGCTTTTTAGACACCGATCAACAGAAAAAGACTCTTTTAATGTCAAAGTGAAAACAGATCTCTGCCAAGGGGTCTACTATGATTCCAAATATAAAACTGTATGTACAGAGAGCTTATTTCTACTTGGCCACTATCATATGTTTATATTATACAGTGTTATCATGGTCTTCTTATTCAATTTCAAGTAAAATAATTGCAATTTCAGACACATTACATCCTGGAAGTCTCTACTCTTTCTCTTACACAGCAACAGCTGTCACCGACTCAGCGATATCAAATTTGGACTGATGACTCCATAAGGCTCTCTGCTACTGCCTGTCACTCCATGCTTTTTGGTCTTTTACACACTGCAGTCACTTGTGCACGATGTCATTTTACAGGTCCTACAAAGCCATTTAACACTTGGGATGACTCTGCCTCTTCCCTGGACTTCCTTCTGTCCCTCTAGGTGCTGTCCTCCAGATGCAGACCACTTTTTCAGTCTTGTGCTGCATTTTCTGTCTTCATCTTACCCAGTTTCTTCAAATGAACTTATAACGGGTTGAATAACACATCTTGAAAATATGCCGTGGTGTACTTTTGCTCATTCACTGTTGCCTTTATGATTGAAATCAATAATTTTATCTCTGTGTTAAGTTAGCCATCTCAAAACCTGTCCTTGCACACCCCCAGATTTGTGGTTACATTCAGTACACCCACTTACTGTGTTGGTTAAAATGCACATCTAGCATGGCTGGTTTGGCAAGATACTACCTCATTAATCGGAATCAGGGTCTCTGCTGGTGGAATTACACAAATACAGGAAATGGCCTCAAAGGGAATGCTGGGAGCCAAACCTGTGCTGTTCTTGGCAGCTCACAAGATAGCAGTAAAATATCACTGTTTATTTGTGTTTAATTGAATGGTATTTAGTGATTTTGTAAGCAAATAAACATTTAGTGCCCAGATAACCAACTTCAAAAATAGCTGACTTGATGGCCAAAGTCTTTTTTAGTGTTATCTCCCAGTCCCAACCTTTGTCACACTTACTGTGATTGGGATAAAACAGACGAAGACAAGAAATGTGAAAGCACTGACTTCTTACAATTTATACAGAAGTAGCCTAATATATTCAGATGCTGACTTTATACATTTAAAAAGGACATGCTAACTTTATGTAGGCAAAACTGGCTTCATGTATTTAGACACTGGTCATATATATTCAGACTCTGACTCATATATTCAAAACTGACTTTATATAATAATAATAATAATAATAATAATAATAATAATAATAATAATAATAATCGTGACTAGTCCAAAATTCTGAATTTGCCCCTACCCAAGACTTTCAAGAGGTCTCTTGAGTGGGCACAGTTTTCATACCAGCTGAAAGGCTGTGAGACCCAAAGAATAATAATAAAAATAATAATTATAAAATAAATAATAATAATAAAATAATAATATTACTAATAATACATTTTATTTATATAGTGCCTTTACCTATATTCAGACTCCAAATCATATTTTCAGAACTGACATTATATAATAATAATAATAATAATTATAGTCTTTGTCCAACCTCCTATTTCCTAGCACAGGGTCACTGGGGTCTGCTGGAGCCAATCCCAGGGCGCAATGCAGGAACAAACCCCGAGCAGGGCACCAGCCCAGTGCAGGGCACACACTAAGGACAATTTAGGATCGCCAATGCACCTAACCTGCATGTCTTTGGACTGTGGGAGGAAACCCACACAGACACGGGGAGAACCTGGGAAGTGAACCTGGGTCTCCTAACTGCGAGGCAGCAGCGCTACCACTGCACCACCCATAATAATAATAATATAATAATAATAATACATTTATATAGTGCCTTTACCTATATTCAGACTCCCAATCATATAATCAGAACTGACCTCATATAATAATAATTATAATTAGGAGGCTGTGCCCCCGCTGCTTTGCTTGCCAACCCCCAGGGGTGGGTGCCCGCTATCCCACGTCTTAGCTGCTGGAAGGGTCGTCTGGACACTCCTCCGTTAGATAAAGTGATTGTATTTAAAGAATTGGTATATAGAAGAGCATGCAGGGTGCGGGAGGAAGACGGTTTGGTCCTTAGTTATTTTAGACAGAAAATCAGTTACTTGAATATTTCACTACAACTGTATATTTTAAATACCAATGAATAAAAAAACATAGTAAACAGTAAAAGCAAAAAAGTAGAAGTAAATTACATTATCGCCTCGTCAAAAACAATATTATGAATTACTTTATCCTGTAACTTTTATTCTATAAACGCTGCTTTTTTACATTTCTATTCGCATATTGTTCGGGATATTTTTCTCTTTTTTGTTTATTGGTCGATTGTCTTTGTTCATGATTTTTATTATAGGCAGCTCTTTTTTGTTCATTTTCTTTTTTTTTCAACATTCTCTATCAGCTCTCACCACTCTTTATCTATCATGATCTGACGTCCTTGAATAGACAATTTGCTTCTCTGCCTTGCCATTATAACTGACTGCATTGAAGGGCAGGTTAGCAGTGCTGAGAGTGTCACGGGTGGGACAGATAGAGGATGTGCGCAGAAGGAGTAACGATTGGGCGGCATGGAGGGGAGTGGTCAAGGCTGAATAACGCGGACACAACGGAAAACCTTTTTAATATAATAGAAAGATACATTCAATTTACTGTATATAGCAGCTTTCCCTATATTCAGCCTCTGTCTCATATATTCAAAACTGACTTCATAAAATAATGATGAAAATAAAAATAAAATTTTATTTTTATATTGCTTATATTAAGAATGGACTTTGTATATTCATGGACTTTGTATATTCATAAATGCTTTTTAGACTCAGACTCATAGGCTCAGAATTGATTTCTCATTTTCAGGCAGTCACTCTGCAATGGGTGCGTCCAGGAATTTTTCCTGCCTTGTGGCCAAAGCTTGCAACGATTGGCTCTAACCTCCCTTGACCATCCTGAGGATTAAGCATGTGTAGAGAATGGTATGGCATGGCCTATCCAGGCAGTGACCACATATATTCAGAATTGACTTTAAATATTCAGAGCCTGACTGATTCAGTGGTCCTCTCCTGAGGGGATGTTAACCGGGCCATCACACCACAGCATAGAAGGTCACACTGGCCATATAGAAGATGTGAAGAATGAAAGGAACAGAGTCTCCAAAGAAAAAACAGTCTGCTCTCTTCTATAGTTCCTCTGTGTTATGAGACCAGTCCAACCTGTCATTGATGTGGACCCCAAATAAATGTAGGAGTGGACCACCTGTACATCCACTCCTTGAATAGTGACCGGACATGAAGACTCTTTGGTGTGGTGAAAGTCAATAACCACTTTCCTAGTTTTGCCGATTTTAATGTGCAGACAATTCTTTCTGACCAACAGACCTCCACCAGACTCCTCTCCTTATCAATACACCCCATAAGTTCAGAATCATCTGAGAATTTCTTCAAGTGACCTGACCTGCTGTTATATTTGTAGTCTGAGGTGTACACAGTCAAGATAAAAAGGAGACGGGCCTGCTCCTCATGGTGCTCCAGTGTTGCTCACATCTGTTATTTAAATATTCAAAATTCACTCTATATATTTTTTGACTTTAAATATTCAGACTAACTTTACACAAACAGGATTGACTTTTTATATTTAGAATTTACTTTATATATTCTGACTCTGATTTCATATATTCAGAGTTAACTTTATATATGCAGAATTGACTTTATGTACTTTGTTAGTGACCACTGTAAGAACAGCAAAAGAAACAGATAAAGATTTGGGGCACCGTGGTGAACCTGTAGTGACAAGGAATCCACACCAAACATTATAAAGGTTTGAGGCAGCTACCTGTATATTATATCCTGGCTGCAAAAGTTGAAATTGAAGAGAGATGTTCCTAATAATGAGTCAAAAACAGAACTCTCAGACTAGAGGTAAGATGGCGGCTTTAAAGGCCTGGACAGGAAGTGATGTCATCGGGCCCAGAACTGGAAGTGATGTCATCGTGGCCAGAAGTGACATCATCCAAAGCTCCGGAACCAAAAGCGACGTCATCAAAGGTGCCGGAACCTGGTGGGATTTCCTGGGAATGGTCTTTAAGGAACTGAGAAAGACAGTCAGCACACCCTGCCGCCCCCTGGTCTGATGTGGTATTACAGTTACTCAAGCTGTTTAGCTGCCTCCTACTCACACTTGTGTGACACTGTAAAACTGCACAAAAAAAAAGGGCAATTGCAAAAAGTTGAGGACGACCCTAGCAAGGACCTTACCCGGCACCGAGAGCAGTGTTACCCCCTTGTAGTTGCTTCCAGATAGGGATGACAAGTCCCATTTCCAGATAGGGATGACAAGTCCCATTTTCCAGTCAGTTGGGTTGATGCCAGTCTCCCAAATGGAAGCAAAGATTACTTCTAATGCCAGCCTGGAAAAGTTCACCCCAAATACCACAGATCCCTGCAACCTTAGCCCCCGCCCCCCAAACCTCAGCTGGTTGACCACTGTGCAATCTCAGTGAGATTGGGTGGTTCACAGGTAATTGCAGGATCAGCCTCAAGAACCGTTGACCCAGAGATATCCAATGTCCTAGTCGGAGGATCAGCTTTGAACAACTGCTCAAAGTAGCTAGCCCAGCGGGTCACAACTGCAGTGTCATCCATAAGGACCGTTCCATCAGCCGCCCTGACTGTGACTCTCCGAGGAACAGATTGAGATGTGCGTAATGCTTTGATTCCTCTGTAAGCAGGACGTGGGTCGCTAGACCACAGATGGTGTGTCTCTTGCTAACAGATTCCTCTAACAAACACCTCTTTATCTGCCCTCAGAGCCCTTGCAGCCATCCTTCTCAGTTCCCGGTACAGACCAGAGTTGCCATTGAGCCGTGCGCTGTGACTCCTCTCGATAATATCCAGGGTTCCCTGCGAGATGAAACACCTCCTTCTGGGAACACCGGTAACACCAACACAACCCTCAGCAACCTTCTGGTCCTTGCTAGGGTCGTCCTCAATAGGATCCGTCATCACTTGCTCACCTACCAGCGACTGGTACAGTCTGGTTTTACGCCTAAGAAGTTTACCATCAAACGCATCTTGGCACTGAGGGTTCTCATAGAGCGCAAATGCGAATATTGGCAGAGTTTCTTTGCAGTCTTTGTTGATTTTCGCAAAGCG